>NC_086447.1:402503034-403182034 GCF_028390025.1 Pseudophryne corroboree | reverse complement strand
GCTGTAGCTACCTCTGTGTCGGCAGTCGCTGGTCCATCCATAATTGTATACCACCTACCCGTGGTTTTTCTTTTTTTCTTTCTTCTTTATACATACTACTATAGTAGCTTACTGTAGCAGTCTGTGGTGCTGCTGAGCTGACAGTGTCCAGCAGGTCCGTCATCAGTCATTACATAATAAATATATATACCTGTCCGGCTGCAGTACTAGTGATATTATATATATATATATATATATATATATTGATTTCATCTCATTATCATCCAGTCTATATTAGCAGCAGACACAGTACGGTAGTCCACGGCTGTAGCTACCTCTGTGTCGGCAGTCGCTGGTCCATCCATAATTGTATACCACCTACCCGTGTTTTTTTTTTTTTTCTTTCTTCTTTATACATACTACTATAGTAGCTTACTGTAGCAGTCTGCGGTGCTGCTGAGCTGACAGTGTCCAGCAGGTCCGTCATCAGTCATTACATAATAAATATATATACCTGTCCGGCTGCAGTACTAGTGATATTATATATATATATTGATTTCATCTTATTATCATCCAGTCTATATTAGCAGCAGACACAGTACGGTAGTCCACGGCTGTAGCTACCTCTGTGTCGGCAGTTGCTGGTCCATCCATAATTGTATACCACCTACCCGTGTTTTTATTTTTTTTCTTTCTTCTTTATACATACTACTATAGTAGCTTACTGTAGCAGTCTGCGGTGCTGCTGAGCTGACAGTGTCCAGCAGGTCCGTCATCAGTCATTACATAATAAATATATATACCTGTCCGGCTGCAGTACTAGTGATATTATATATATATATATATATTGATTTCATCTCATTATCATCCAGTCTATATTAGCAGCAGACACAGTACGGTAGTCCACGGCTGTAGCTACCTCTGTGTCGGCAGTCGCTCGTCCATCCATAAGTATACTAGTATCCATCCATCTCCATTGTTTACCTGAGGTGCCTTTTAGTTGTGCCTATTAAAATATGGAGAACAAAAATGTTGAGGTTCCAAAATTAGGGAAAGATCAAGATCCACTTCCACCTCGTGCTGAAGCTGCTGCCACTAGTCATGGCCGAGACGATGAAATGCCAGCAACGTCGTCTGCCAAGGCCGATGCCCAATGTCATAGTACAGAGCATGTAAAATCCAAAACACCAAATATCAGTAAAAAAAGGACTCCAAAATCTAAAATAAAATTGTCGGAGGAGAAGCGTAAACTTGCCAATATGCCATTTACCACACGGAGTGGCAAGGAATGGCTGAGGCCCTGGCCTATGTTCATGGCTAGTGGTTCAGCTTCACATGAGGATGGAAGCACTCAGCCTCTCGCTAGAAAAATGAAAAGACTCAAGCTGGCAAAAGCACCGCAAAGAACTGTGCGTTCTTCGAAATCCCAAATCCACAAGAAGAGTCCAATTGTGTCGGTTGCGATGCCTGACCTTCCCAACACTGGACGTGAAGAGCATGCGCCTTCCAACATTTGCACGCCCCCTGCAAGTGCTGGAAGGAGCACCCGCAGTCCAGTTCCTGATAGTCAGATTGAAGATGTCAGTGTTGAAGAACACCAGGATGAGGAGGATATGGGTGTTGCTGGCGCTGGGGAGGAAATTGACAAGGAGGATTCTGATGGTGAGGTGGTTTGTTTAAGTCAGGCACCCGGGGAGACACCTGTTGTCCGTGGGAGGAATAGGGCCGTTGACATGCCGGGTGAAAATACCAAAAAAATCAGCTCTTCGGTGTGGAAGTATTTCAACAGAAATGCGGACAACATTTGTCAAGCCGTGTGTTGCCTTTGTCAAGCTGTAATAAGTAGGGGTAAGGACGTTAACCACCTCGGAACATCCTCCCTTATACGTCACCTGCAGCGCATTCATAATAAGTCAGTGACAAGTTCAAAAACTTTGGGCGACAGCGGAAGCAGTCCACTGACCAGTAAATCCCTTCCTCTTGTAACCAAGCTCACGCAAACCACCCCACCAACTCCCTCAGTGTCAATTTCCTCCTTCCCCAGGAATGCCAATAGTCCTGCAGGCCATGTCACTGGCAATTCTGACGAGTCCTCTCCTGCCTGGGATTCCTCCGATGCATCCTTGCGTGTAACGCCTACTGCTGCTGGCGCTGCTGTTGTTGCTGCTGGGAGTCGATGGTCATCCCAGAGGGGAAGTCGTAAGCCCACTTTTACTACTTCCACCAAGCAATTGACTGTCCAACAGTCCTTTGCGAGGAAGATGAAATATCACAGCAGTCATCCTGTTGCAAAGCGGATAACTGAGGCCTTGACAACTATGTTGGTGTTAGACGTGCGTCCGGTATCCTCCGTTAGTTCACAGGGAACTAGACAATTTGTTGAGGTAGTGTGCCCCCGTTACCAAATACCATCTAGGTTCCACTTCTCTAGGCAGGCGATACCGAGAATGTACACGGACGTCAGAAAAAGACTCACCAGTGTCCTAAAAAATGCAGTTGTACCCAATGTCCACTTAACCACGGACATGTGGACAAGTGGAGCAGGGCAGGGTCAGGACTATATGACTGTGACAGCCCACTGGGTAGATGTATAGACGCCCGCCGCAAGAACAGCAGCGGCGGCACCAGTAGCAGCATCTCGCAAACGCCAACTCTTTCCTAGGCAGGCTACGCTTTGTATCACCGCTTTCCAGAATACGCACACAGCTGAAAACCTCTTACGGCAACTGAGGAAGATCATCGCGGAATGGCTTACCCCAATTGGACTCTCCTGTGGATTTGTGGCATCGGACAACGCCAGCAATATTGTGTGTGCATTAAATATGGGCAAATTCCAGCACGTCCCATGTTTTGCACATACCTTGAATTTGGTGGTGCAGAATTTTTTAAAAAAACGACAGGGGCGTGCAAGAGATGCTGTCGGTGGCCAGAAGAATTGCGGGACACTTTCGGAGGACAGGCACCACGTACAGAAGACTGGAGCACCACCAAAAATGCCTGAACCTGCCCTGCCATCATCTGAAGCAAGAAGTGGTAACGAGGTGGAATTCAACCCTATATATGCTTCAGAGGTTGGAGGAGCAGCAAAAGGCCATTCAAGCCTATACAATTGAGCACGATATAGGAGGTGGAATGTACCTGTCTCAAGCGCAGTGGAGAATGATTTCAACGTTGTGCAAGGTTCTGCAACCTTTTGAACTTGCCACACGTGAAGTCAGTTCAGACACTGCCAGCCTGAGTCAGGTCATTCCCCTCATCAGGCTTTTGCAGAAGAAGCTGGAGGCATTGAAGGAGGAGCTAAAAGGGAGCGATTCCGCTAGGCATGTGGGACTTGTGGATGGAGCCCTTAATTCGCTTAACAAGGATTCACGGGTGGTCAATCTGTTGAAATCAGAGCACTACATTTTGGCCACCGTGCTCGATCCTAGATTTAAAACCTACCTTGGATCTCTCTTTCCGGCAGACACAAGTCTGCTGGGGTTCAAAGACCTGCTGGTGAGAAAATTGTCAAGTCAAGCGGAACGCGACCTGTCAACATCTCCTCCTTCACATTCTCCCGCAACTGGGGGTGCGAGGAAAAGGCTCAGAATTCCGAGCCCACCCGCTGGCGGTGATGCAGGGCAGTCTGGAGCGACTGCTGATGCTGACATCTGGTCCGGACTGAAGGACCTGACAACAATTACGGACATGTCGTCTACTGTCACTGCATATGATTCTCTCACCATTGAAAGAATGGTGGAGGATTATATGAGTGACCGCATCCAAGTAGGCACGTCAGACAGTCCGTACTTATACTGGCAGGAAAAAGAGGCAATTTGGAGGCCCTTGCACAAACTGGCTTTATTCTACCTAAGTTGCCCTCCCACAAGTGTGTACTCCGAAAGAGTGTTTAGTGCCGCCGCTCACCTTGTCAGCAATCGGCGTACGAGGTTACTTCCAGAAAATGTGGAGAAGATGATGTTCATTAAAATGAATTATAATCAATTCCTCCGTGGAGACATTGACCAGCAGCAATTGCCTCCACAAAGTACACAGGGAGCTGAGATGGTGGATTCCAGTGGGGACGAATTGATAATCTGTGAGGAGCGGGATGTACACGGTGATATATCGGAGGATGATGATGAGGTGGACATCTTGCCTCTGTAGAGCCAGTTTGTGCAAGGAGAGATTAATTGCTTCTTTTTCGGTGGGGGTCCAAACCAACCCGTCATTTCAGTCACAGTCGTGTGGCAGACCCTGTCACTGAAATGATGGGTTGGTTAAAGTGTGCATGTCCTGTTTATACAACATAAGGGTGGGTGGGAGGGCCCAAGGACAATTCCATCTTGCACCTCTTTTTTCTTTAATTTTTCTTTGCGTCATGGGCTGTTTGGGGAGTGTTTTTTGGAAGGGCCATCCTGCGTGACACTGCAGTGCCACTCCTAGATGGGCCAGGTGTTTGTGTCGGCCACTAGGGTCGCTTATCTTACTCACACAGCTACCTCATTGCACCTCTTTTTTTCTTTGCGTCATGTGCTGTTTGGGGAGTGTTTTTTGGAAGAGCCATCCTGCGTGACACTGCAGTGCCACTCCTAGATGGGCCCGGTGTTTGTGTCGGCCACTAGGGTCGCTTATCTTACTCACACAGCTACCTCAGTGCAAATTTTAGGACTAAAAATAATATTGTGAGGTGTGAGGTATTCAGAATAGACTGAAAATGAGTGGAAATTATGGTTTTTGAGGTTAATAATACTTTGGGATCAAAATGACCCCCAAATTCTATGATTTAAGCTGTTTTTTAGGGTTTTTTGAAAAAAACACCCGAATCAAAAACACACCCGAATCCGACAAAAAAAATTCGGTGAGGTTTTGCCAAAACGCGGTCGAACCCAAAACACGGCCGCGGAACCGAACCCAAAACCAAAACACAAAACCCGAAAAATTTCAAGTGCACATCTCTAGTGTGTATGTATGTGTGTGTATATTCAAGTGAATGTTACACGGTTTGTTTTTGTAAATAGTATTGAGCACTCGCTTGTTATAAAATAAAATGTATTGTTCTTTTTTTATCAGGTACGTTACATTAAATTTGCAAGTTGGATTAGGTTTCTTCCATGACTTTTTCTACAGAGTATTTTATGTGCTGGATGTTTTGACATAGACACAGTTTATTGATGGGTTTATATAATAATACCTCCCTCTGCCTTTGACTGGTGAGTGTCTAGTTAAATGTGTACTGGGATGTGTTTTCTGTTAAACTAGAAATGTTTTTTAATTATATCTTCTAAAATCCCTTTGTTGTCAAAATTCCTGAATTAAGGCTGACTTGCGGCCTTCATTTCCAGCCTGGGTGTGGCTGGGTGGGTGTGGACGTGGGTGGGTATGTGTTTGAGGCTACCTGGGTGTTGCTGGGTGGGTGTGGGAGTGCCTGGGTATGTGTTTGAGGCTACCTGGGTGTGGCTGGGTGTGTGTGGGAGTCCCTGGTTATGTGTTTGAGGCTACCTGAGTGTGGCCGGGTGGGTGTAAGAGTGCCTGGGTATGTGTTTCAGGCTACCTGGGTGTGGCTGGGTGGGTGTGGGAGTGCCTGAGGATGTGTTTGAGGCTACCTGGGTGTGGCTGGGTGGGTGTGGGGGTGCCTGGGTATGTGTTTGAGGCTGCCTGGGTGTGGCTGGGTGGGTGTGGGAGTGCCTTAGTATGTGTTTTAGGCTGGCTGGGTGGGTGTGGGAGTGCCTGGGTATGTGTTTGAGGCTACCTGGGTGTGGCTGGGTGGGTGTGGGAGTGCCTGGATATGTGTTTGAGGCTACCTGGTTGTGCCTGACCATGTGTGGTTGTTTTTTAAACATACCTCTGTATCAGAATCATGTCTGACCTGCCTCTGAGTTTCCTTTTCCCTCCATCATCTCCTTTTGTCTGCAGGATCAGGTGTGGGCATCCATTCCTCTTCTTCCTCTCCATGACAATCCTCAGAAGTAGTAGAGGATGGGGAGGAACGCTGACGCTTTTCTCGAGGCATTTCGAACTAAACCAAATAAAAAACAAGTCTCAAGAGTGTGGAATAGGGTGCTAGAAACTATTGACCCCCCCTCCAAGAAAAAATAACCTATTACTAGAAAAATTTGTTTTTTTAGGGTGGGGCTGGTAAGAAATGAGGGAAAATACAGTACATGTGCATGTTTAACTTGAGAAGTGACCAGGGAAAACTATCTGCCAACATAGGTAGGGTGTGTCAACATGGGTGAGGGGGCATGGGTGGCCATGCAGCAAGAAGGAGGCATCAAAAGTGCAAAAAAATACATGTCCAGTGCCCAGTGGTGACCCATGCGGACATATAGGTAAGGTCATATAGATAGGGCACCATGGGTGGGATGTGCTGTAAAATTACTTACCACAAAAAAATTAACCCGGGTTGTCCTTTGCAGGAGAATGCTGCTGTAAACACTTCTGCTGCTGCTACTTCTTCTGCTGAATGCACCACTTCCAGGAAACTTCCAAAACACAGCCACCTGGAAGCAACCATCCACCTTGGAAGCCAGAGGAAAATGGTGGCTGGCCAACGCCCAAAAATCCTATTTAAGCAGCGATAAGTTTCTGGTCGCCCAATAAGCCACCTCCTACGTTCCGCCTGATTGGTCTGTTTTCAGGAGAGACAGACACGGAGCCGCTTCCTATTGGATAGGTCAAAAAAAATGAAAAAGGAACCTGTAGTTTTCGACCGACAGTGCCGGTAACCGAAGTCGCCCGTAAACAACAAAAAACTCGGTCCATATTGGATATCCCCCTTAGTTGCATTTTTTGCATAAAGGTTTTTGATGTCACAATTTAACATCAGCCACACATAACATTGAGCCTACCATGCCTACTGACAGGATGCGTCCAACAACAAGACGAGCTTACTGTACTTCCACTGGTGAATCCAGAAATGAAGGCGGAAAAAGGAAAAAAATAGTTTTTTTTAATGTTGAAAGTTTACATACATGACATATTAATGTTTCTTTGTTATTATTAACATTCCTTATGTTATTGTTTAATGTGAAAATATAAAAAAAGGGTGCATAATTAAAATGTCCACAAAATCACAATTATTGTGGTGATGTTATTGAACATATGTTTCTTTGTCAAGGGGAAAAAAAACAAAAAAACCTTACACATGTATGTGGGTATGATTTTTGAAGATAATAATTGTTTGTTACCTTAAATTATAAAAAAAAACAGCTTTTAATCAAAAAGCCATTAACCTAACAAAAAAAAACAACTTGCTTGTAAATGTTAGTGTACAAGTTTGTGGGAAAACAAGTGTGTTCTTGACAAACCTGCATTGTTATTAACTTAAAGAATTATTAGGTTACTACTAGAGATGAGCGCCTGAAATTTTTCGGGTTTTGTGTTTTGGTTTTGGGTTCGGTTCCGCGGCCGTGTTTTGGGTTCGAACGCGTTTTGGCAAAACCTCACCGAATTTTTTTTGTCGGATTCGGGTGTGTTTTGGATTCGGGTGTTTTTTTCAAAAAACACTAAAAAACAGCTTAAATCATAGAATTTGGGGGTCATTTTGATCCCAAAGTATTATTAACCTCAAAAACCATAATTTACACTCATTTTCAGTCTATTCTGAATACCTCACACCTCACAATATTATTTTTAGTCCTAAAATTTGCACCGAGGTCGCTGTGTGAGTAAGATAAGCGACCCTAGTGGCCGACACAAACACCGGGCCCATCTAGGAGTGGCACTGCAGTGTCACGCAGGATGTCCCTTCCAAAAAACCCTCCCCAAACAGCACATGACGCAAAGAAAAAAAGAGGCGCAATGAGGTAGCTGTGTGAGTAAGATTAGCGACCCTAGTGGCCGACACAAACACCGGGCCCATCTAGGAGTGGCACTGCAGTGTCACGCAGGATGGCCCTTCCAAAAAACCCTCCCCAAACAGCACATGACGCAAAGAAAAAAAGAGGCGCAATGAGGTAGCTGTGTGAGTAAGATTAGCGACCCTAGTGGCCGACACAAACACCGGGCCCATCTAGGAGTGGCACTGCAGTGTCACGCAGGATGTCCCTTCCAAAAAACCCTCCCCAAACAGCACATGACGCAAAGAAAAAAAGAGGCGTAATGAGGTAGCTGTGTGAGTAAGATTAGCGACCCTAGTGGCCGACACAAACACCGGGCCCATCTAGGAGTGGCACTGCAGTGTCACGCAGGATGTCCCTTCCAAAAAACCCTCCCCAAACAGCACATGACGCAAAGAAAAAAAGAGGCGCAATGAGGTAGCTGACTGTGTGAGTAAGATTAGCGACCCTAGTGGCCGACACAAACACCGGGCCCATTTAGGAGTGGCACTGCAGTGTCACGCAGGATGTCCCTTCCAAAAAACCCTCCCCAATCAGCACATGATGTAAAGAAAAAGAAAAGAAAAAAGAGGTGCAAGATGGAATTGTCCTTGGGCCCTCCCACCCACACTTATGTTGTATAAACAAAACAGGACATGCACACTTTAACCAACCCATCATTTCAGTGACAGGGTCTGCCACACGACTGTGACTGAAATGACGGGTTGGTCTGGACCCCCACCAAAAAAGAAGCAATTAATCTCTCCTTGCACAAACTGGCTCTACAGAGGCAAGATGTCCACCTCATCATCACCCTCCGATATATCACCGTGTACATCCCCCTCCTCACAGATTATCAATTCGTCCCCACTGGAATCCACCATCTCAGCTCCCTGTGTACTTTGTGGAGGCAATTGCTGCTGGTCAATGTCTCCGCGGAGGAATTGATTATAATTCATTTTAATGAACATCATCTTCTCCACATTTTCTGGATGTAACCTCGTACGCCGATTGCTGACAAGGTGAGCGGCGGCACTAAACACTCTTTCGGAGTACACACTTGTGGGAGGGCAACTTAGGTAGAATAAAGCCAGTTTGTGCAAGGGCCTCCAAATTGCCTCTTTTTCCTGCCAGTATAAGTACGGACTGTGTGACGTGCCTACTTGGATGCGGTCACTCATATAATCCTCCACCATTCTATCAATGTTGAGAGAATCATATGCAGTGACAGTAGACGACATGTCCGTAATCGTTGTCAGGTCCTTCAGTCCGGACCAGATGTCAGCATCAGCAGTCGCTCCAGACTGCCCTGCATCACCGCCAGCGGGTGGGCTCGGAATTCTGAGCCTTTTCCTCGCACCCCTAGTTGCGGGAGAATGTGAAGGAGGAGATGTTGACAGGTCGCGTTCCGCTTGACTTGACAATTTTGTCACCAGCAGGTCTTTCAACCCCAGCAGACTTGTGTCTGCCGGAAAGAGAGATCCAAGGTAGGCTTTAAATCTAGGATCGAGCACGGTGGCCAAAATGTAGTGCTCTGATTTCAACAGATTGACCACCCGTGAATCCTTGTTAAGCGAATTAAGGGCTCCATCCACAAGTCCCACATGCCTAGCGGAATCGCTCCGTGTTAGCTCCTCCTTCAATGTCTCCAGCTTCTTCTGCAAAAGCCTGATGAAGGGAATGACCTGACTCAGGCTGGCAGTGTCTGAACTGACTTCACGTGTGGCAAGTTCAAAGGGCATCAGAACCTTGCACAACGTTGAAATCATTCTCCACTGCGCCTGAGACAGGTGCATTCCACCTACTATATCGTGCTCAATTGTATAGGCTTGAATGGCCTTTTGCTGCTCCTCCAACCTCTGAAGCATATAGAGGGTTGAATTCCACCTCGTTACCACTTCTTGCTTCAGATGATGGCAGGGCAGGTTCAGTAGTTTTTGGTGGTGCTCCAGTCTTCTGTACGTGGTGCCTGTACGCCGAAAGTGTCCCGCAATTCTTCTGGCCACCGACAGCATCTCTTGCACGCCCCTGTCGTTTTTTAAAAAATTCTGCACCACCAAATTCAAGGTATGTGCAAAACATGGGACGTGCTGGAATTTGCCCATATTTAATGCACACACAATATTGCTGGCGTTGTCCGATGCCACAAATCCACAGGAGAGTCCAATTGGGGTAAGCCATTCCGCGATGATCTTCCTCAGTTGCCGTAAGAGGTTTTCAGCTGTGTGCGTATTCTGGAAAGCGGTGATACAAAGCGTAGCCTGCCTAGGAAAGAGTTGGCGTTTGCGAGATGCTGCTACTGGTGCCGCCGCTGCTGTTCTTGCGGCGGGAGTCCATACATCTACCCAGTGGGCTGTCACAGTCATATAGTCCTGACCCTGCCCTGCTCCACTTGTCCACATGTCCGTGGTTAAGTGGACATTGGGTACAACTGCATTTTTTAGGACACTGGTGAGTCTTTTTCTGACGTCCGTGTACATTCTCGGTATCGCCTGCCTAGAGAAGTGGAACCTAGATGGTATTTGTTAACGGGGGCACACTGCCTCAATAAATTGTCTAGTTCCCTGTGAACTAACGGCGGATACCGGACGCACGTCTAACACCAACATAGTTGTCAAGGCCTCAGTTATCCGCTTTGCAGCAGGATGACTGCTGTGATATTTCATCTTCCTCGCAAAGGACTGTTGAACAGTCAATTGCTTACTGGAAGTAGTACAAGTGGGCTTACGACTTCCCCTCTGGGATGACCATCGACTCCCAGCAGCAACAACAGCAGCGCCAGCAGCAGTAGGCGTTACACGCAAGGATGCATCGGAGGAATCCAAGGCAGGAGAGGAATCGTCAGAATTGCCAGTGACATGGCCTGCAGGACTATTGGCATTCCTGGGGAAGGAGGAAATTGACACTGAGGGAGTTGGTGGGGTGGTTTGCGTGAGCTTGGTTACAAGAGGAAGGGATTTACTGGTCAGTGGACTGCTTCCGCTGTCACCCAAAGTTTTTGAACTTGTCACTGACTTATTATGAATGCGCTGCAGGTGACGTATAAGGGAGGATGTTCCGAGGTGGTTAACGTCCTTACCCCTACTTATTACAGCTTGACAAAGGGAACACACGGCTTGACACCTGTTGTCCGCATTTCTGGTGAAATACCTCCACACCGAAGAGCTGATTTTTTTGGTATTTTCACCTGGCATGTCAACGGCCATATTCCTCCCACGGACAACAGGTGTCTCCCCGGGTGCCTGACTTAAACAAACCACCTCACCATCAGAATCCTCCTGGTCAATTTCCTCCCCAGCGCCAGCAACACCCATATCCTCCTCATCCTGGTGTACTTCAACACTGATATCTTCAATCTGACTATCAGGAACTGGACTGCGGGTGCTCCTTCCAGCACTTGCAGGGGGCGTGCAAATGGTGGAAGGCGCATGCTCTTCACGTCCAGTGTTGGGAAGGTCAGGCATCGCAACCGACACAATTGGACTCTCCTTGTGGATTTGGGATTTCGAAGAATGCACAGTTCTTTGCTGTGCTGCTTTTGCCAGCTTGAGTCTTTTCATTTTTCTAGCGAGAGGCTGAGTGCTTCCATCCTCATGTGAAGCTGAACCACTAGCCATGAACATAGGCCAGGGCCTCAGCCGTTCCTTGCCACTCCGTGTCGTAAATGGCATATTGGCAAGTTTACGCTTCTCCTCCAACAATTTTATTTTAGGTTTTGGAGTTCTTTTTTTTCTGATATTTGGTGTTTTGGATTTGACATGCTCTGTACTATGACATTGGGCATCGGCCTTGGCAGACGACGTTGCTGGCATTTCATCGTCTCGGCCATGACTAGTGGCAGCAGCTTCAGCACGAGGTGGAAGTGGATCTTGATCTTTCCCTAATTTTGGAACCTCAACATTTTTGTTCTCCATATTTTAATAGGCACAACTAAAAGGCACCTCAGGTAAACAATGGAGATGGATACTAGTATACAATTATGGACTGCCTGCCGAGTGCAGACACAGAGGTAGCCACAGCCGTGAACTACCGTACTGTACTGTGTCTGCTGCTAATATAGACTGGTTGATAAAGAGATGTCTATGTAACTATGTATGTATAAAGAAGAAAGAAAAAAAAACCACGGTTAGGTGGTATACAATTATGGACGGACTGCCTGCCGAGTGCAGACACAGAGGTAGCCACAGCCGTGAACTACCGTACTGTACTGTGTCTGCTGCTAATATAGACTGGTTGATAAAGAGATGTCTATGTAACTATGTATGTATAAAGAAGAAAGAAAAAAAAACCACGGTTAGGTGGTATACAATTATGGACGGACTGCCTGCCGAGTGCAGACACAGAGGTAGCCACAGCCGTGAACTACCGTACTGTACTGTGTCTGCTGCTAATATAGACTGGTTGATAAAGAGATGTCTATGTAACTATGTATGTATAAAGAAGAAAGAAAAAAAAACCACGGTTAGGTGGTATACAATTATGGACGGACTGCCTGCCGAGTGCAGACACAGAGGTAGCCACAGCCGTGAACTACCGCACTGTACTGTGTCTGCTGCTAATATATAGACTGGTTGATAAAGAGATAGTATACTCGTAACTAGTATGTATGTATAAAGAAAGAAAAAAAAACCACGGTTAGGTGGTATATACAATTATGGACGGGCTGCCGAGTGCCGACACAGAGGTAGCCACAGCCGTGAACTACCGCACTGTACTGTGTCTGCTGCTAATATATAGACTGGTTGATAAAGAGATAGTATACTCGTAACTAGTATGTATGTATAAAGAAAGAAAAAAAAACCACGGTTAGGTGGTATATACAATTATGGACGGGCTGCCGAGTGCCGACACAGAGGTAGCCACAGCCGTGAACTACCGCACTGTACTGTGTCTGCTGCTAATATATAGACTGGTTGATAAAGAGATAGTATACTCGTAACTAGTATGTATGTATAAAGAAAGAAAAAAAACCACGGTTAGGTGGTATATACAATTATGGACGGGCTGCCGAGTGCCGACACAGAGGTAGCCACAGCCGTGAACTACCGCACTGTACTGTGTCTGCTGCTAATATATAGACTGGTTGATAAAGAGATAGTATACTCGTAACTAGTATGTATGTATAAAGAAAGAAAAAAAAACCACGGTTAGGTGGTATATACAATTATGGACGGGCTGCCGAGTGCCGACACAGAGGTAGCCACAGCCGTGAACTACCGCACTGTACTGTGTCTGCTGCTAATATATAGACTGGTTGATAAAGAGATAGTATACTCATAACTAGTATGTATGTATAAAGAAAGAAAAAAAAACCACGGTTAGGTGGTATATACAATTATGGACGGGCTGCCGAGTGCCGACACAGAGGTAGCCACAGCCGTGAACTACCGCACTGTACTGTGTCTGCTGCTAATATATAGACTGGTTGATAAAGAGATAGTATACTCGTAACTAGTATGTATGTATGTATAAAGAAAGAAAAAAAAAACACGGTTAGGTGGTATATACAATTATGGACGGGCTGCCGAGTGCCGACACAGAGGTAGCCACAGCCGTGAACTACCGCACTGTACTGTGTCTGCTGCTAATATATAGACTGGTTGATAAAGAGATAGTATACTCGTAACTAGTATGTATGTATAAAGAAAGAAAAAAAAACCACGGTTAGGTGGTATATACAATTATGGACGGGCTGCCGAGTGCCGACACAGAGGTAGCCACAGCCGTGAACTACCGCACTGTACTGTGTCTGCTGCTAATATAGACTGGTTGATAAAGAGATAGTATACTCGTAACTAGTATGTATGTATAAAGAAAGAAAAAAAAACCACGGTTAGGTGGTATATACAATTATGGACGGGCTGCCGAGTGCCGACACAGAGGTAGCCACAGCCGTGAACTACCGCACTGTACTGTGTCTGCTGCTAATATAGACTGGTTGATAAAGAGATAGTATACTCGTAACTAGTATGACTATAAAGAAAGAAAAAAAAACCACGGTTAGGTGGTATATACAATTATGGACGGGCTGCCGAGTGCCGACACAGAGGTAGCCACAGCCGTGAACTACCGCACTGTACTGTGTCTGCTGCTAATATAGACTGGTTAATAAAGAGATAGTATACTACTAATATTATATATACTGGTGGTCAGGTCACTGGTCACTAGTCACACTGGCAGTGGCACTCCTGCAGCAAAAGTGTGCACTGTTTAATTTTAATATAATATTATGTACTCCTGGCTCCTGCTATAACCTATAACTGGCACTGCAGTGCTCCCCAGTCTCCCCCACAATTATAAGCTGTGTGAGCTGAGCACAGTCAGATATATATATACATTGATGCAGCACACTGGGCTGAGCAGTGCACACAGAGATATGGTATGTGACTGAGTCACTGTGTGTATCGTTTTTTTCAGGCAGAGAACGGATATATTAAATAAAACAAACAACTGCACTGTCTGGTGGTCACTGTGGTCGTCAGTCACTAAACTCTGCACTCTCTTCTACAGTATCACAGCCTCAGGTCAATCTCTCTCTCTCTCAACCCTAATCTAAATGGAGAGGACGCCAGCCACGTCCTCTCCCTATCAATCTCAATGCACGTGTGAAAATGGCGGCGACGCGCGGCTCCTTATATAGAATCCGAGTCTCGCGATAGAATCCGAGCCTCGCGAGAATCCGACAGCGTCATGATGACGTTCGGGCGCGCTCGGGTTAACCGAGCAAGGCGGGAAGATCCGAGTCGCTCGGACCCGTGAAAAAAAACATGAAGTTCGGGCGGGTTCGGATTCAGAGAAACCGAACCCGCTCATCTCTAGTTACTACTAACATATATTTTAGAGTAATACATGTGTTAAATAGTTTAAAGCTCCCTTATATGTTGTTAAGTTTCAATGCAGCTGAATAAACTGAATTGTGGTCAGCAGCGTGAGCTGCTTCAGCTGGGTGTAATGAAGCAATGATTGCAGTATACATCAAACATTCTACTGAGGTCAGCTTGTGCAGATTTGAAGGTTGACATGTAGTCACTCAGAAACTGCACACCATAAATGTGCGTTCAGTTGCAAAAAATGCGTATGCTCCGCCTATCTAAAATCTGCATACACCCACAACACGTCCCTGCTCATAGTTTTTGCGAGTCCAGGCCTTTAGTACACCCCCTACAGCCTAGTTTTTGTAGTGCATATGCAGTTTTTGCTATGTCCGAGAAGTTGTATTTTTTGTCTCAGAATTTGTATTTTTTGTCTCAGATTTTACGTATTTTTGCAATTTTTGCGATTTTTGCAGTTTTGGGTTCCTTGTTGAATTAGCCCCTATATTCACTAGCAGACTATGCCAATTAAAATATGTGGCATGACTATATTCAGCTGTATCTGCATACGAAATGCTACCATGTTATCCTAACACTGTAACGTAGCATTTTGTATGCAGATACAGCTGCAGTTGCACACAGAATATAGTCATTTTACTTAGCACAGTCTACTTATGCATCTTAGTTGCATAGTGATACGATTAAGATGCATTTTCATAAAATAAAGACACTTGTTACTGGCCAAGTCACATGGGAGCTGTCAGCTCTCATGTGCCTGTATGTTGCATCTCTTTGTGTACAGATTTTAGATGAGGAAGGATACCTCTGTAGAGTATGTCAGTATTAGAATTGAGTTCAGGGCATGGGGTTCACCTCAGTTGTCAGCTTTGGGTCATCATTATTGTAAGACGTAATCTTACACCTTTTATCACCTAAACTGTTTTTTACTAATGTAACACTGTTTAACACCCTAATTACTAGAGATGTGCAGCCGGCTATTTTAGTGTTTTGTGTTTTGGATCTTGATCCCCGCTCATGTTTTGGATCTGGATTGGTTTTGCAAAAACCACCCATTTGGGTTTTGGTTTTAGTTTTGGATCTAGATGATTTTTGAAAAAAATCATAAAAACAGCTAAAATCACAGTATTTGGGGGTAATTTTGATCCTACGGTATTATTAACCTCAATAACATTCATTTCCACTCATTTCCAGTCTTTTATGAACACCTCACAATATTGTTTTTAGTCCAAAAAGGTTGCACCAAGGTCGCTGGATGACTAAGCTAAGTGACACAAGTGGGCGGAACAAACACCTGGCCCATCTAGGAGTGGCACTGCAGTGGCAGACAGGATGGCACTTTTAAAAACTAGGCCCCAAAGAGCACATAATGCAAAGAAAAAAATAAGATGTGCAAGATGGAAATATCCTTGGGCCCTCCCACCCACCCTTATGTTGTATAAACAGGACATGCACACTTTAACAAAACCAATCATTTCAGCACCAGGGTCTGCCACATGACTGTGGCTGAAATGATTGGTTTGTTTGGATCCCCACAAAAAAAGAAGTAATTAATCCCACCACCAAAAAAGAAGCAATTCATCTCTCCTTGCACAAACAAGCTCTACAGAGGCAAAATGTCATCCTCATCCTCTGATTCCACACACCTTTCAGTGTGTACATCCTCCTCCTCACAGAGTATTAATTCGTCCCCACTGGAATCCACCATCACAGGTCCATGTGTACTTTCTGGAGGCAAATTCTGGTAAATGTCTTCCTGGAGGAATTTATAATTCATTTTGATGAACATCATCTTCTCCACACTTTCTGGAAGTAACCGGCTGCATTAAGCACACTTTTGGAGTACACACTGGAGGGGGGGGCAACTTAGGTAAAATAAAGCCAGTTTGTGCAAGGGCCTACAAATTGCCTCTTTCTCCTGCCAGTAAACATATGGACTGTCTGAAAGGCCTACTTGGATGCTGTCACTGATGTAATCTTCCACCATTCTTTCAATGGTGACTGCATCATATGCAGTGACAGTAGAGTCAGTAATCATTGGCAGGTCCTTCAATCCCGACCAGATGTCAACACTTGCTCCTGACTGCCCTGCATCACCGCCAGTGGGTGGGCTAGGAAATTTTATCCCTTTCCTCGCAGCCCCAGTAGCGGGATAAAATGAAGGAGGAGCTGCTGATGGGTCACGTTCCACTTGAGTTGACAATTTTTTTCACCAGCAGTTCTTTGCACCTCTACAGACTTGTGTCTGCCAGAAAGAGAGATACAACATAGGCTTTAAACCTAGGATCGAGCACGGTGGCCAAACTGTAGTGCTCTGATTTCAACAGATTGACCACCCTTGAATCCTGCCAAAGCGAATGAAGGGCTCCATCCACAAGTCCCCTATACTTTGCGGAATCTCTCCATCTTAGCTCCTCCTTCAATTTCTACAGCTGCTTCTGCGAAAGCCTGATGAGGAGAACGACCTGACTCAAGCTGGCAGTCTCTGAACTGTCTTCACGTGTGGAAAATTTGAATGGTTGGAGAACCTTGCACAAGACAGAAATAATTCTCCACTGTGCTTGAGTCAGGTGCATTCCCCTTCCTTTGCCTATATCGTAGGTGGATACATAGGCTTGAATGGCCTTTTGCTACTCCTCCATCCTCTGAAGCATATAGAGTGTTGAATTCCACCTCTTTAGCACCTCTAGCTTCAGGTGATTTCAGGGCAGGTTTGGGAGTGTTTGCTGGTGCTCCAGTCTTTGGCACACAGTGGCTGAGTGTTGAAAGTGGCCCACAATTTTTCGGGCCACCTACAGCATCTCCTCTACACCCTTGTCATTTTTCAAAAAATTCTGCACCACCAAATTAATTGTATGTGCAAAACATTGGATGTGCTGGAATTTTCTCAGATGTAATGCACGCACAATATTGGTGATGTTGTCTGATATCACAAATCCCCAGGAGAGTCTAAGTGGGGTAAGCCATTGTTCGATAATGTCCCTCAGTTTTTAAAAGTGGTTGTCAGCGGTGTGCCTCTTACGGAAACTGGTGATACACAGTGTAGCCTGCTAGGAATGAGCTGCCATTTATGAGATGCTGCTACTGGTGCCGCTGCTGTTGTTGCTGCGGGAGGCAGTACATCTACCCAGTGGGCTGTCACAGTCATGTAGTCCTTAGTTTGCCCTGCTCCACTTGTCCACATGTCCATGGTTAAGTGGATAGTAGGTACACCCGTATTTTTTAGGACACTGAGGACACTTTTCTTAATGTTCCTGTACAGTCTGGGAGTCGCTTTCCCAGTGAAGTGGAATGTAGTCAGGATTTGGTATCGGGGACACAGTACGTCCATCAACTGTCTAAATCCCACTGCACTAAAGCGGATACCGGATGCACTTCTAACACCAGCATAGTTGTTATGGCCTCAATAATCCGCTTTGCAAAAGGGTGACTGCTGTCATATTTCATCTTCCTCGCAAATGACTGTTGGACAGTCAATTGCTTAGTAGAAGTGGAACAAGTGGTCTTCTGACTTCCCCTCTGGAATGATGATCGACTCCCAGCAGCAACAACAGCAGCAGTAGGCGTACCACTCAAGGATCCTCCAGAGGAATCCCAGTTAGGAGAAGACTCACCAATCATGCCAGTGACATGGCCTGCAGTACTACTGATGTTCCTGACTCAGGAGGAAATTGACGTTGAGAGAGTTGGTAGTGTTGCTTGCAGGAGCTTGGGTACAAGAGGAAGAAGGGATTTAGATGTCAGTGGACTGCTTACGCTCTTACCCAAAGTTTCTGAACTTGACAATGACTTCTTATGAATGCGCTGCAGGTGACGTATAAGGGAGGATGTTCCTAGGTGGTTAATGTCCTTACCCCTACTTATTATGGATTGACAAAGGCAACACATGGCTTTACACCTGTTGTCTGGATTTCTGGAGAAATAACTCCACATTGAAGAGGTGGCTTTTTTGGTATTTTGCCCAGGCATGACAATGGTCTTTATCATCCCACAGACATAAACTGTGGGATGCTGGTGCCTTATTCAAACAAACCACATCACCATCAGAATCCTCCTCGTCAACTTCCTCCTCAGCGCCAGCTACACCTATATCCTCCTCATCCTGGTGTACGTCTACAGTAGAGATGAGCGCCGGAAATTTTTCGGGTTTTGTGTTTTGGTTTTGGGTTCGGTTCCGCGGCCGTGTTTTGGGTTCGACCGCGTTTTGGCAAAACCTCACCGAATTTTTTTTGTCGGATTCGGGTGTGTTTTGGATTCGGGTGTTTTTTTCCAAAAAACTTAAAAAACAGCTTAAATCAAAAATTTGGCGGTAATTTTGATCCCAAAGTATTATTAACCTCAAAAACCATAATTTCCACTCATTTTCAGTCTATTCTGAATACCTCACACCTCACAATATTATTTTTAGTCCTAAAATTTGCACCGAGGTCGCTGTGTGAGTAAGATAAGCGACCCTAGTGGCCGACACAAACACCGGGCCCATCTAGGAGTGGCACTGCAGTGTCACGCAGGATGGCCCTTCCAAAAAACCCTCCCCAAACAGCACATGACGCAAAGAAAAAAAGAGGCGCAATGAGGTAGCTGTGAGTAAGATTAGCGACCCTAGTGGCCGACACAAACACCGGGCCCATCTAGGAGTGTCACTGCAGTGTCACGCAGGATGTCCCTTCCAAAAAACCCTCCCCAAACAGCACATGACGCAAAGAAAAAAAGAGGCGCAATGAGGTAGCTGTGTGAGTAAGATAAGCGACCCTAGTGGCCGACACAAACACCGGGCCCATCTAGGAGTGGCACTGCAGTGTCACGCAGGATGTCCCTTCCAAAAAACCCTCCCCAAACAGCACATGACGCAAAGAAAAAGAAAAGAAAAAAGAGGTGCAAGATGGAATTGTCCTTGGGCCCTCCCACCCACCCTTATGTTGTATAAACAAAACAGGACATGCACACTTTAACCAACCCATCATTTCAGTGACAGGGTCTGCCACACGACTGTGACTGATATGACGGGTTGGTTTGGACCCCCCCCAAAAAAGAAGCAATTAATCTCTCCTTGCACAAACTGGCTCTACAGAGGCAAGATGTCCACCTCATCATCACCCTCCGATATATCACCGTGTACATCCCCCTCCTCACAGATTATCAATTCGTCCCCACTGGAATCCACCATCTCAGCTCCCTGTGTACTTTGTGGAGGCAATTGCTGCTGGTCAATGTCTCCGCGGAGGAATTGATTATAATTCATTTTAATGAACATCATCTTCTCCACATTTTCTGGATGTAACCTCGTACGCCGATTGCTGACAAGGTGAGCGGCGGCACTAAACACTCTTTCGGAGTACACACTTGTGGGAGGGCAACTTAGGTAGAATAAAGCCAGTTTGTGCAAGGGCCTCCAAATTGCCTCTTTTTCCTGCCAGTATAAGTACGGACTGTGTGACGTGCCTACTTGGATGCGGTCACTCATATAATCCTCCACCATTCTATCAATGTTGAGAGAATCATATGCAGTGACAGTAGACGACATGTCCGTAATCGTTGTCAGGTCCTTCAGTCCGGACCAGATGTCAGCATCAGCAGTCGCTCCAGACTGCCCTGCATCACCGCCAGCGGGTGGGCTCGGAATTCTGAGCCTTTTCCTCGCACCCCCAGTTGCGGGAGAATGTGAAGGAGGAGATGTTGACAGGTCGCGTTCCGCTTGACTTGACAATTTTGTCACCAGCAGGTCTTTCAACCCCAGCAGACTTGTGTCTGCCGGAAAGAGAGATCCAAGGTAGGCTTTAAATCTAGGATCGAGCACGGTGGCCAAAATGTAGTGCTCTGATTTCAACAGATTGACCACCCGTGAATCCTTGTTAAGCGAATTAAGGGCTCCATCCACAAGTCCCACATGCCTAGCGGAATCGCTCCGTGTTAGCTCCTCCTTCAATGTCTCCAGCTTCTTCTGCAAAAGCCTGATGAGGGGAATGACCTGACTCAGGCTGGCAGTGTCTGAACTGACTTCACGTGTGGCAAGTTCAAAGGGCATCAGAACCTTGCACAACGTTGAAATCATTCTCCACTGCGCTTGAGACAGGTGCATTCCACCTACTATATCGTGCTCAATTGTATAGGCTTGAATGGCCTTTTGCTGCTCCTCCAACCTCTGAAGCATATAGAGGGTTGAATTCCACCTCGTTACCACTTCTTGCTTCAGATGATGGCAGGGCAGGTTCAGTAGTTTTTGGTGGTGCTCCAGTCTTCTGTACGTGGTGCCTGTACGCCGAAAGTGTCCCGCAATTCTTCTGGCCACCGACAGCATCTCTTGCACGCCCCTGTCGTTTTTTAAAAAATTCTGCACCACCAAATTCAAGGTATGTGCAAAACATGGGACGTGCTGGAATTTGCCCATATTTAATGCACACACAATATTGCTGGCGTTGTCCGATGCCACAAATCCACAGGAGAGTCCAATTGGGGTAAGCCATTCCGCGATGATCTTCCTCAGTTGCCGTAAGAGGTTTTCAGCTGTGTGCGTATTCTGGAAAGCGGTGATACAAAGCGTTGCCTGCCTAGGAAAGAGTTGGCATTTGCGAGATGCTGCTACTGGTGCCGCCGCTGCTGTTCTTGCGGCGGGAGTCCATACATCTACCCAGTGGGCTGTCACAGTCATATAGTCCTGACCCTGCCCTGCTCCACTTGTCCACATGTCCGTGGTTAAGTGGACATTGGGTACAACTGCATTTTTTAGGACACTGGTGAGTCTTTTTCTGACGTCCGTGTACATTCTCGGTATCGCCTGCCTAGAGAAGTGGAACCTAGATGGTATTTGGTAACGGGGGCACACTGCCTCAATAAATTGTCTAGTTCCCTGTGAACTAACGGCGGATACCGGACGCACGTCTAACACCAACATAGTTGTCAAGGCCTCAGTTATCCGCTTTGCAGCAGGATGACTGCTGTGATATTTCATCTTCCTCGCAAAGGACTGTTGAACAGTCAATTGCTTACTGGAAGTAGTACAAATGGGCTTACGACTTCCCCTCTGGGATGACCATCGACTCCCAGCAGCAACAACAGCAGCGCCAGCAGCAGTAGGCGTTACACGCAAGGATGCATCGGAGGAATCCCAGGCAGGAGAGGACTCGTCAGAATTGCCAGTGACATTGCCTGCAGGACTATTGGCATTCCTGGGGAAGGAGGAAATTGACACTGAGGGAGTTGGTGGGGTGGTTTGCGTGAGCTTGGTTACAAGAGGAAGGGATTTACTGGTCAGTGGACTGCTTCCGCTGTCACCCAAAGTTTTTGAACTTGTCACTGACTTATTATGAATGCGCTGCAGGTGACGTATAAGGGAGGATGTTCCGAGGTGGTTAACGTCCTTACCCCTACTTATTACAGCTTGACAAAGGGAACACACGGCTTGACACCTGTTGTCCGCATTTCTGGTGAAATACTTCCACACCGAAGAGCTGATTTTTTTGGTATTTTCACCAGGCATGTCAACGGCCATATTCCTCCCACGGACAACAGGTGTCTCCCCGGGTGCCTGACTTAAACAAACCACCTCACCATCAGAATCCTCCTGGTCAATTTCCTCCCCAGCGCCAGCAACACCCATATCCTCCTCATCCTGGTGTACTTCAACACTGACATCTTCAATCTGACTATCAGGAACTGGACTGCGGGTGCTCCTTCCATCACTTGCAGGGGGCATGCAAATGGTGGAAGGCGCATGCTCTTCACGTCCAGTGTTGGGAAGGTCAGGCATCGCAACCGACACAATTGGAGTCGGACTCTCCTTGTGGATTTGGGATTTCGAAGAACGCACAGTTCTTTGCGGTGCTACTGCTTTTGCCAGCTTTAGTCTTTTCATTTTTCTAGCGAGAGGCTGAGTGCTTCCATCCTCATGTGAAGCTGAACCTCTAGCCATGAACATAGGCCAGGGCCTCAGCCGTTCCTTGCCACTCCGTGTGGTAAATGGCATATTGGCAAGTTTACGCTTCTCCTCCGACAATTTTATTTTAGGTTTTGGAGTCCTTTTTTTACTGATATTTGGTGTTTTGGATTTGACATGCTCTGTACTATGACATTGGGCATCGGCCTTGGCAGACGACGTTGCTGGCATTTCATCGTCTCGGCCATGACTAGTGGCAGCAGCTTCAGCACGAGGTGGAAGTGGATCTTGATCTTTCCCTAATTTTGGAACCTCAACATTTTTGTTCTCCATATTTTAATAGGCACAACTAAAAGGCACCTCAGGTAAACAATGGAGATGGATGGATTGGATACTAGTATACAATTATGGACGGGCTCCCGAGTGCCGACACAGAGGTAGCCACAGCCGTGAACTACCGCACTGTACTGTGTCTGCTGCTAATATATAGACTGGTTGATAAAGAGATAGTATACTCGTAACTAGTATGTATGTATAAAGAAAGAAAAAAAAACCACGGTTAGGTGGTATATACAATTATGGACGGGCTGCCGAGTGCCGGCACAGAGGTAGCCACAGCCGTGAACTACCGCACTGTACTGTGTCTGCTGCTAATATATAGACTGGTTGATAAAGAGATAGTATACTCGTAACTAGTATGACTATAAAGAAAGAAAAAAAAACCACGGTTAGGTGGTATATACAATTATGGACGGGCTGCCGAGTGCCGACACAGAGGTAGCCACAGCCGTGAACTACCGCACTGTACTGTGTCTGCTGCTAATATAGACTGGTTGATAAAGAGATAGTATACTCGTAACTAGTATGACTATAAAGAAAGAAAAAAAAACCACGGTTAGGTGGTATATACAATTATGGACGGGCTGCCGAGTGCCGACACAGAGGTAGCCACAGCCGTGAACTACCGCACTGTACTGTGTCTGCTGCTAATATATAGACTGGTTGATAAAGAGATAGTATACTCGTAACTAGTATGACTATAAAGAATGAAAAAAAAACCACGGTTAGGTGGTATATACAATTATGGACGGGCTGCCGAGTGCCGACACAGAGGTAGCCACAGCCGTGAACTACCGCACTGTACTGTGTCTGCTGCTAATATAGACTGGTTGATAAAGAGATAGTATACTCGTAACTAGTATGACTATAAAGAAAGAAAAAAAAACCACGGTTAGGTGGTATATACAATTATGGACGGGCTGCCGAGTGCCGACACAGAGGTAGCCACAGCCATGAACTACCGCACTGTACTGTGTCTGCTGCTAATATATAGACTGGTTGATAAAGAGATAGTATACTCGTAACTAGTATGTATGTATAAAGAAAGAAAAAAAAACCACGGTTAGGTGGTATATACAATTATGGACGGGCTGCCGAGTGCCGACACAGAGGTAGCCACAGCCGTGAACTACCGCACTGTACTGTGTCTGCTGCTAATATAGACTGGTTGATAAAGAGATAGTATACTCGTAACTAGTATGTATGTATAAAGAAAGAAAAAAAAACCACGGTTAGGTGGTATATACAATTATGGACGGGCTGCCGAGTGCCGACACAGAGGTAGCCACTGCCGTGAACTACCGCACTGTACTGTGTCTGCTGCTAATATATAGACTGGTTGATAAAGAGATAGTATACTCGTAACTAGTATGTATGTATGTATAAAGAAAGAAAAAAAAACCACGGTTAGGTGGTATATACAATTATGGACGGGCTGCCGAGTGCCGACACAGAGGTAGCCACAGCCGTGAACTACCGCACTGTACTGTGTCTGCTGCTAATATAGACTGGTTGATAAAGAGATAGTATACTCGTAACTAGTATGACTATAAAGAAAGAAAAAAAAACCACGGTTAGGTGGTATATACAATTATGGACGGGCTGCCGAGTGCCGACACAGAGGTAGCCACAGCCGTGAACTACCGCACTGTACTGTGTCTGCTGCTAATATAGACTGGTTGATAAAGAGATAGTATACTACTAATATTATATATACTGGTGGTCAGGTCACTGGTCACTAGTCACACTGGCAGTGGCACTCCTGCAGCAAAAGTGTGCACTGTTTAATTTTAATATAATATTATGTACTCCTGGCTCCTGCTATAACCTATAACTGGCACTGCAGTGCTCCCCAGTCTCCCCCACAATTATAAGCTGTGTGAGCTGAGCACAGTCAGATATATATATACATTGATGCAGCACACTGGGCTGAGCAGTGCACACAGATATGGTATGTGACTGAGTCACTGTGTGTATCGTTTTTTTCAGGCAGATAACGGATATATTAAATAAAACAAACAACTGCACTGTCTGGTGGTCACTGTGGTCGTCAGTCACTAAACTCTGCACTCTCTTCTACAGTATCACAGCCTCAGGTCAATCTCTCTCTCTCTCTCTCAACCCTAATCTAAATGGAGAGGACGCCAGCCACGTCCTCTCCCTATCAATCTCAATGCACGTGTGAAAATGGCGGCGACGCGCGGCTCCTTATATAGAATCCGAGTCTCGCGATAGAATCCGAGCCTCGCGAGAATCCGACAGCGTCATGATGACGTTCGGGCGCGCTCGGGTTAACCGAGCAAGGCGGGAAGATCCGAGTCGCTCGGACCCGTGAAAAAAAACATGAAGTTCGGGCGGGTTCGGATTCAGAGAAACCGAACCCGCTCATCTCTAGTCTGCAGTGACATCCTCAATCTCAATATCAGCAACTGGACTGGTGGTGCTCTTCCCAGCACTTGCAGGGGGTCTGCAAATTGTGGTATGAGCCTCCTCTTTCCATACAGTCTTGGGAAGGTCAGTCCTAGACATCGCAACCACGGACACACTCGGACTCTCCTTGGGGATTTGTGATATCTCTGAACTCACAGTTGTATTTTCCTGTGCTTTAACAAGTTTATTTTTTTTATTTTTCAAGAGGGAGGAGGGCTTCCATCCTCATGAGAAGCTGAGCCACCAGTCATGAACATAGGCCAAGGCCTTAGCCTTTCCTTGCCACTTCGTGTTCTGAATGATATATTGCCAATTGTATGTTTCTCATCAGATTTCTTTTTTTCTAATTATTAATTTTTGCTTCTTGGATTTTACATGCCCTCTATGACATTGGGCATCGGTCTTAGTAGACAACATTGATGGAATTGCATAGTCAATGTCATGACTGGTGGCAGCAGCAGCTTCAGCACTAGTACTAGGAACTGGAAGTGGTTCCTGATCTTCCACTATTTTTTCCTCCAAATTGTTGTTCTCCATTTCACAGGACAGGACCCCTTTATTATTGCAGCACACAGAACAATGCCCCTTTATTTTCACAGCACCCCTGTATACTTACAGCATACAGGGACAGTGTAATGTTTTTTGAGCAGCAGCTGCACCCCTATATTTTACAGCATACAGCAGTGTGCTTTTAATTTTTAACAACTGCACCTCTGATTTTTTACAACATACAGGGCCAGCATCACCCATATATTTTACAGCATACAGCAGTGTCCTTGTAATTTGTAACAACTGCATCTCTGAATTTTTTCAACATGCAGGGTTTGTCTAAATTTATTTGTACAGCAGCAGCACCACTACAGTATATTTTACAGCATACAGCAGTGTGCTTTTAATGTTTAACAACTGCATCTCTGACTTGTTACAACATACAGGGCCAGCAGCACCCCTATATTTTACAAAATACAGGAGGACAGTGCCCTGCAACCTGTACATCACAGTGACAGCCAGAACAGCAACATCCATGTTCAGCCAGGGTCGGACTGGCCCACAGGGGTACAGGGGAAACCACCGGTGGACCCCACTCCTTCCTCTAGGAATCAGGTTCCAGACTGTGCACTTGTATTATACATGGTAGATATGTTGCATTACCCTGCACAAGTCTATTGTATATTTCAAGCCTCTGTGGAGGCTGGCCACACCCCCTTTGTAGGCTGGCCACACCAATAAGTATGGGCCCCTATCACAGCATTTCCCTGGTGGGCCCTTCATGCCCCAGTCCGACACTGTGTTCAGCTGCAGCACATGAAACACCAGTGACAGCCAGGACAGCACCGGTACACCACAGTGACTGCAGCAGCACTCCTACAGAGCACACACTAATCCCACCTAACGCCACCACCCACAGAGAAAGACAGAGGTCTGTCTCCCTCACTCTCCAAGTCCAGAGTGAAAATGGCGGTGATGCGCGACTGTTAATATAGTATCCAATTCCAGTGAGAATCCAACAATGAGATGATGACGTTTTGCATCGTTCTGGTTTCCGAGTCTGGCGGGAAGTCCCGAGCTGGACTCTGATCTGGGCTCAGAGCATGAAGTTCAGGGGTGGGTGGGGGGTTCGGTTCTCAGGGAACCAAACCCGCTCATCTCTACTAATTACTATGGTATGCTCACCTATATGTAACTTCTAGCACATACAGTTGTTGCTACTACTTATTAATATAACACCTTTTTTACACTTAAATTGCCACTTCTCACTAATGTGATGCCTTGGGGCAGTTGGTTTAGGCTGGCCCAGGAGCTAACATGCTCTGGACTTGAACCTTAGGAATGTATGGGACCCACCTAATGAGCTCACCTGGTCATGGTAGAGTAACATGCCCTGGACTGGAACCTTAAGAATATTTGAGACCCACCTATTAAACTCACCTGGTCATTTTTTTTAACAAAATGATGCTAAGAACCTCAATTTTACTCCTTGTTTAATTGCAGAGTTTATTATAATTGTTCTGATTACTAGAATTCTTAGTTCCTAGATCTGCATTTTTTTTCTTTTTACTGTATTACCATATGGTTTGTTCAGTTACACAGTTGCATGCCCTTTTTTTGCTTCACTCCCACCATAGAATCAGGCCCGATGTATAAAGACAAAATTATTTTTAAGTGTTATGAAGTAGTTAATATATTCATTGTTTACTGTAATCAATGTAACATTTTTGTGGTCCTAAATAACATAATCAATAATATATATTTTTTTGATGGTGATAAATAAATCTTATTACAAATACGCTCATGCTTTTAAGCCAGTTATAGTACAATACAACCAACTTTCTTCTGCATCCCACTCTGGTATGCACACTTCAACTCAGTGATATTGTTGGGGCTGATGTACAGTAGTTGGAGTATTTGTTAGGCTGTTTTTGTTAATGTCAGTGGACCAGGGTGTGGATCATTAGATCTACACTAAAAAGGTCTACAGTCAATAGATTGATCACTAATGGTCGACATGCATGTCACAGGATCAAACAGTCAACAGGATAAAAATGTTGACATGGAATAGGTAGAAAAAGTTGACTGTCAAAAGGTCGACATAGAAATGGTCGACACAAAAAGGTCTCACTTTTCTGCCACAAAAAAGCCCCATCAGTGTACCGTGTCCCCTTGCATGGCTCACTTCACTTGCCTTGCTTTGGGCAAGGTGCCTCACTACACTCGTCATAGGTTACTATTCCCAATCATATTCCACATGGATGGTAAAGTATGAAAAAGTTGAAAGAAATTAAAAATAAAATGAAAAACTTGTGTTGATCATATTTGAGTCGACCATTTGAACATGTTGACCTTTTGAACCTGTCGGCTTTTTGAACTGTTGACCTTTTATATGTTGACCTTTTGACCATGTCAACCTAATGTATGTCTACCATTAGAAGTCAACTTATTAACACTAGACCTTTTTAGTGTAGTTCTATAGAACACATACCAGTGGACCAGGTAACAATGGGGCTAATTCTAAATTGGGAGCAAAGAAACAAAAAAAGTAATTTTGCACCTTGGATATATATTTCCATTGTAATGAAAAATGCTCTTTATTGTGTAGCATCATTAAGTGTTGTTCAGACCCCACCATTGCTGCATCTTTCTCACAAATTAGCACCAAGAACTCCAGTCACTGATCCTTCAAGGGACACATCTTGTGCACAACCTGTAGATGAGTACTTCTCTGTAAAATGGCAACACAAAAATGGTTGTCAAATGTAATTAAAAAGAAAATTCTTGAGCAATATACATTTGTCTTTAAATTACCTGGATTTCTTGGTATGATGATTGTAGCACTAATTGTGATCTAGTTTTAACACCAGTTTCAATGTTGTTATCTAGCACCAGAAATATGAGTAAATCAACAGTTAGATTTAATGATATTGTACTGTATGTGTTAACAGTGAGCACACTTTCTTTGTTTCTTTTTGTTGTGTCCTTTGCTACATTTCCCAAAATACCTGTAAATGTGCAAACTCCTTTTTAACAAAAAATTCACCATGATCCAGTATTGTACAAAAAATATTTTTTGCTAAAAAAAATGTTTTTTTCCCAAACAGATCCAGCACTTCCTGTCACACCATTACCTGCGCCAGATTCTCCAACATGCTCTGTTCAAGGACAGGAGGAAGACATGGTTACTCTTACCTTATTCAATATATCACTATCTACTGCATCAAGCTCAACACTACCCACCAATAAATACCAAGCACCCATAACCATACCAACTGCAGATAACAATTTGTAAATGCTATTGTTGCTTCATTTGAGGACAGGTAGGTAGAACTCTTTTGGACTCAAATACTCAATTTACCCAAACTAATATGCAATAGATGAGGATAAATTGTACATTGTCTGTCATTAATGTGACCCTCAATAGGCTGTGTAAAAGTTTAGGTAATGTGAATATTTCCCGAAACAGGAAGCATGATTCTAACATTAGAGAGCAATAATTATTTACTAGAATGTAAGAATCTTTGCATAGGATGCAAGAATCTCCCCAAAAATGCCTTTAGGAATTTAAACAATGATGTACTTCCTTTTGAAATTATTAGCCCACATGCCAGAGACACCGAGACACAACAAGCACTTAACACACTACCTCAGCCCCAACAACACCACCACAGAGGTGTGGACTTCACACAAGAGGTGGACAGTATGGAGATGCCCTGGCAGACTGCATCCATAATGGAGAAAGTATAAAATGCTTTAAACATTCTTTTTTGCAACAGGCTCTATAGTAGGTGGCTAGTTCTCTGCATATCATATTGGAATTGTTGCGCTCTCTCTCTCTCTCTATATATATATATATATATATATATATATATATATAATTGTAGCATGGACCGACACTCCCATGATTAGCGAAATGGTGTGCCCTGGTGCCCTCTGGCATGAATAGATAAAGTAGATAAAGCAAAAGGCGATGGAGCAATCAGCGGCACTCAGGGTCTTACGTGATAATCAAGTGTATTAAAATCACTCCATAAATTCCAATGTTTCGGGACACGCAAGTCCCTTTGTCAAGGTGAGTAACGTTACTCACCTTGACAAAGGGACTTGCGTGTCCCGAAACGTTGGAATTTATGGAGTGATTTTAATACACTTGATTATCACGTAAGACCCTGAGTGCCGCTGATTGCTTCATCGCCTTTTGCTTTTTATATATATATATATATATATATATATATATATATAAAAGAAAAGAAGGGGATCTAAATAGAGCTGGAATCAAATCAATATCTAAAACCACCAGAAGTACATAATCATCACATAGAGAAAGAAAATATTTTATTATAAAAAGAACAATGAAACAATTGACATTGTTTGAATGTCTATGACATATAAAAATATTGACGATACATAAAATAATTACATCAATATTGTCTAGTGGTGATAATTACAATGTTTGACAAAATTAATCTCCAAGGTTATCAATAACATAACCAGGACCCACGATGTGTAGCAGTATTATTCAATTATTGCCATTTTTGGTGAGATTCTTCTCTGAAGACTATCAATAAAGTTATTTGAAACCCAACGCGTTTCATCCCTAGGACTTAATCAGGGGTTTAATGATCAATATCTCACAAAAAGGATGTCCATCACTGATAGTTCTCAATATGTACAGTTGGAAAATATGAAGATGTGAAATTACTGTCCACCAAATGGGGTATTTTCTTGTAAATATATATATATATATATATATATATATATATATATATATTTATTTTATTGAGGTACCATGTTTGGTCTCATGGTTGAACTTTCTTTTTGTACTTAGCACACTGATCTTAAGCAATGTGAATTCTTCATTAAAAAATGTCAAATTTTGGCTTCTTATTTACAGATATGGAAATAGTGTATTATCATTATTATTGTTTATATATATATATGGTGCCACAAGGATTATGCAGTTCCTTACAAAGTACATAAACAAATGAGCAACAGAAGAAAACAATGAGATTGGCTGACATCCTGCACCTCAGGCAAACTAGGACCCTATTACATATGCCCCCCTATCTTAAAATGGGTGTCCTCATTTCTGATTGGGCAAGTACTGTATTTGGGAGATGAGGCACAGAAGCATTCCCCCATCTATGAAAAATGGTATCCGGTCCATAGGTCAACAGTCAATATGTCGACACTGTATGGTTGACGTGCCTATGACTGACATGGTACAAAGGTTGACAGATTCTAATGGTCGACACATCATATGGTCAGCATGAGCTTTTTGCATTTTTAAAAACTTTTTCATATTTTACTATCTATGTAGACTACAATTGGAAATGGTAACCTGTGTTTAGTGCAGAGATAGCTGACCAAGGCACTTTGCCCAAAGCATGATGAGCCAAGCATGCGATGGAAGGGTATGCGGTACATCAATTGGGGTTTCATGTGCTGACACCCAAAAACCATAAAAATTGTCAACATTTTCATGTGTCACCCATTTCCATGGTGATCTTTTGCTTGTGTTGACACTTTGCCCATGTTGACCATGTGCATGTTGACCATTTGGTGTTGACCTAGACACTGTCAACCTTTTCACTGTTGACCCATTATACCATAACCATGAAAAATATATTTTTTTTATAGTGCAGAGTGATATTGTCTGATCAAAATTTATTTGCTGATAACAAGCTGCCAAATGGCATATCACTTCAAAGAGGGAACCCCTAAATTTATGGATTACAGGTTGTGTAAAATTGTCCACCATCTCTGGACGCTGATCATTACACAATAACTTTTATGGGTGCATCTAACTTGAAAGACGGGACTTCATCTTCGTTGTACCAGGGTTGGCAAGATGTACTGTAGGAACATAATATCAGTCATCCCAATTATTTCTATTCTATTTTATTTTATTTTTTCCCCAAAAAGTTGTTTTGCATGCATGCATTTATTTCCCACTGCCTTTAGTCACTGTTGGATATCTGATATCTGTAATGATGGGGACAGGTCATTTTGCTTTTTATGATGATAACCATCACCCTGGAGGACAGATGGGACTCCTTTGAAGTCTTAAAATATATGTGTCAGACAAGCCCCACTCATCCTCTGCAGTAAAGGGCTTTGTTAATGCTTTTTATGAATGTATGTATTACTTTTTTGAACAAAGTGAATAGTTACTATGTCAAAGTTCATATTATTTATAATTTTGTCACTTACAATAGTTAAATTGTATGCCAACTCTTCATGGAAAAATACATTCTATTAATAATGGAAACCCAGTCATCGGGTCAGACCACCACTCCCTTTGGTTCTCAGTTGCAACCCCTCAAATAAGATCTCTGCCCATGGAATTGACCAGGTATCGTCCAAGGAGGGGTATGACTCCCAGATTCTTTCAGCAAATCTGGATCTCTCTGCTATACTGGGTGCCTGTGAAGATCCCTGTTCCTTAGTCCGTTATTATAATAGGGATGTTATGGCTGCAATTAATATTATCGCCCCTGTGCATATAAGACCTCGTAAACCACAACGTCAAGTTCCCTGGTTCGACAACAGTGTTAGTGAGCTCAAGAAAAGGGGGCATAGACTGGAAAGATGATGGAGGAAGACTAACCTAGTGGATGACAAAATAAAACGAATAATGCGAAACGAAGAATATCAATCGACAATCACCAATAAGAAATCACAGTTCCTGTCAAATGAGATCACGGCAGCAAACAATAGGCCTGCCCAACTTTTCCGCACAGTGGAGATGCTTTGCTAGCCAGCATGCCTGCGTACTGATGAAACCCTCTCCCAGGCAAGATGCAATGAGTTTTCAAACTTCTTTGCAGATAAAATATCCAACATACCATCCAAGGAGTGCCAAACTACAAAGCCTGCCAATATAAGCCACCTGCCTTCATGGACCAGCTTTAACCCAGTGGATGTAAAGGACATTTCTGAAATTGCTCAGATTTTGCGTCCCACCACCTGTGAGTTGGACCCTGCCTCAACCAAGCTTCTAATAGGTTGTATGGATATAATTGGTCCTGTCTTTGCAAAAATTGTTCAATGCTCTTTGCAGACAGGCATTTTTCCTGGACCCCTAAAGGAAGCAATTGTTAGACCTCTTCTTAAAAAAACTAATTTAGATTCCGACTGCATGACCAACTACAGACCGGTATGAAGCCTTCCTTTTCTAGGAAAGGTTATTGAGAAAGTGGTTGCAAATCAACTGGAAACCCACATGACAACCTATGATATCTATGATCCATTCCAGTCTGGATTTAGGAGAAAACATAGCACTGAAACAGCCCTTGTGTGTTTGTGTTAAATGATCTTCTGATGGCAAGAGACAGAGGTTCAATATTAATCCTTCTGGATCTCTCTGCAGCATTTGATGCCATGGACCATGGGCTTCTGATTGAGCGACTGATACATTTTTGTGGGCTGGATAGCACAGTCCTAAGCTGGTTCAAATCATTTCTCACAGGCAGGTAACAGAGAGTATCCTCTGGAGTATACTCATCACCATCAGTGCCATTGCCATGTGGTGTCCCACAAGGTTTTATACTATCACCCATGCTTTTTGCGGTATACATGCTCCCGCTGGGTGAAATATTCAGGTGCCATGGGCTGGTCTACCACTTTTATGCAGATGATACACAACTGTACTTGTCCTTTGCTCCGGGCACTGATTACCCAATAGCAACCCTAAATGGCTGTCTAGCTGAACTCCAGGAGTGGATGATGATAAAGATAAATATTTATCTTATAACATTTACTATATATTGGTAAGAGACTCAGTACGCAATTGGCGTATGGGGTACCGTAAGGGTACGCACTTAGCGTAGCAGACGCTTAGCCGTGGTCGAGACGCACATGCGGGCACGCTCGCTCACAGCTTAACGCTTGGTGTCGAGCACGCTATAGGCGGCCGACTACCGTAATGCTACGCTACCAGCGTAGCGGACGCTCGTGACCACGAGGGGAACACGAGCGGCGCAGACACTCACGGGATGACACTCAGTAAACCTTGTATGCAACACACTGAAAGATTGAGTTTGTACTGTAAACCTTACTACTGAAATACTGTAGCGATATAACGCTGCTTGACCTTGTTAATGTGAAAGCTGTTTGAGCGATTGAGACGCTCCAAATACCCTCAGTAATGTAATAAACACACAATACCTTGCTAAGGTTCCAAAACCTTTACTAATGAGATTATAGTATGTAAAAAGGGAAAATACAGCTAACAGTTTATACACTACAGGCTAACATCAATATCTAAACATAATAACTACACATATACAATATACAACAGCGTAACAATAACAGAGAGAGAGAGAGAGAGAGTATGGCAAATACAAACAGAGAACAAGTTGGTTACAGAGAAACACTTACACACTGGGGAATGATCGCTGCGCAGTCCTGGTACCAGCTCTCAAGTTAGTCAGTGATGAAAACCTTTTGTGGAGAGTAGACTGAGCTGGCCCAAGCTGGCTGCCTTATATACACTGCGTACAGTACACTACAAAGGGACCTATAATCTCATTGTTCATTGGACACAGGAATGTCTCCTTGCATTATAACAAAAGGTCATAGGTTAGTTTGAACAGGTGGGCTGTGACTATATCGAACTGCTCAGGTGGGAGGGAATCTCAGGATTCCCGCCGCATGGATAATGAACCGCAAATATAGTAAATGTCCAGAAACTACTAATAGACATAACTATACGCAGAAGCGATTAATATTTACCTAACCAGCACCGGATTGTTTCTAATAAAATGTTCTTTAGTTAGGTACCAAACACCACTGCTCAAACCCTGTCTGACCCTTCGTTTCATGCAAAGAGGAATTCCTCTGCCCAGGGACCAGTTACAATAAACAAACTTACAGTTATTATTAAGGGGAACATTACTTATAAAACATACTATTTGAATTTATTATGTAACGATTGAGTCGCCCGCTAGACGCACACAAACTCTACCGTAAATGCACATACCACGCGCTCAAGCGCATGGCCGTGGAGGCGCCGTCACGCAACTGCGTATATGTGCACGCATGGGAGAGAATGTGTACGTGCAGCGGGCAAGCGCATGGGGTGAATATATGGCAACGTGTAGCATGATATTTTTCCGACTTTGACAATGAGTACCAGTTGGCTGCGACTGAACCCAGATAAAACAGAGGTCCTTATGATAGGACCGCAACATCTAAGGACAAGACTGCAGCATAGCCAACCAACTGGACTTACACTCGGGAATGATACAGAATTACAAACCACTGATCGTGTGTGGAATCTTGGCGTTGTGGCTTGACACTTAAACATCAGGTATCAGCCACAATCAAATCCTCATTGTTTCACCTGAGGAACATAGCCAGAATCAAGCACTTAATTCCCTCAGATGATCTGCCAAAAGTCATCCATGCATTTGTATCATCTCGATTAGACTACTGTAATGCCCTCTACCATGGTCTCCCAGCAAATGAATTGCACCGCTTACAGCTGTTAACCTACCAGCCCCATTCTAGCCACGTAACACCCATACTCTCCTCCCTTCACTGGCTGCCTGTAAGATGGCGAATCATCTTCAAGATTGGCTTACTGAGTTTCAAAGCACTACATGACCAGGGCTCAAGGTACCTGAAACAGCTTCTGACCCCATACTGCCTCACTTGATTACTGCGATCTGTAGATGAAGGACTTTTAGCAGTACCCAGAATCTCCCGTAATTCATCTGGGGGTCAAGCTTTTAGTCATGCGGCTCCGACTCTATGGAACTCACTTCCCTGCACAGTGCGAAAGGCCCCAAATATAGAATCCTTCAAAAGGAGACTGAAGACTTTCCTGTTTACTCAAGCATTTCCATAATGTCCTTTTAGTATCTTCATGCTTCTGTATTTTATGAAAAGCTTTTCTGTACTTTATTATTTTCTGTACTATATTATGCTATGTATCTGTTAAGCGCCTTCAGTCCTATTGGAGAAAGAGCACTATATAAATTAAATAATAATAATAATAATAATAATAATAATAAATTATTATTATATGTTATATTGTATTGATCACTGTGTTTACAGAATGTTAGGCATTTCAGTATTATAATAAAATAAACTATTTCTCTACAGAGAAGTACTATTATTATATTATTAATCAGAATGCTGATTCATAATTTAGTAAATACTGTATGTGCATCTGTTGCAAATGCACCATATGCAAATTAGTGGAATTAAAAATTAGATATGAGAGAGAAAAAAAAGGAACACTTTTAGTCAAAGATGAGCTTTTTTAGAATGATAGGTGAAATTGTGTCAAAGTGCTTTAAATATATATGCTCCAAAAACAATACATTTGGACATAACCTAATAGATGCAGTATGTTAAAAATGTATAATAATGCTCTAGCTATGTGATCAAATAATCTTAGATCAATGAGTGTTTTTTAGATATAAGATACTGAAGGCTGAGTTGAAGTAATTTGTCCTTATCTTTCAGCAAGGTCAGCTAAATAGATCAGTGGAAAATTAAATGCATCACTTTGGGGATTTCTTTTGTGTGTTTCACTGAACTCTGTGGGAAGTGGGAACATGAGTAGAAGACAACACAAATGTTTCCTAAAAACAAACACACAAAAAAAGCCTATTTAAATGTATAATAAACCCTGAAAAGAGGTAAAATTTAAAACATTTACAAAATATAATTCCCTCTGAAATAATTTAAAGAGAAAACAATTGTGTATTAAATGAAAGCTACAAAGATGTTTATCGGTGTATTTGCAGGATATTGTAGTTTTGAGTGTCAGATTAAAACTAGGTATTGTACTTCATAATTGTGTATAGTGTATCTGCAATATAATATGTTATATACTGTATTGAAATAAACACGTAGCACTTTGTCATTTCCGATAGCTACATCAGTTCTGAGTATAGAGGTATTCTAGTAGAAAGTATTGCTGTCTCAAATTGTTTTGCAATCTCGCTTGCAGGTGGCTTAATGGATCATTACAATTTAAATTGCTTACAGGAATGCTGAATATATTCACAAGGGACGTTAAATGAGCCATATTGTACATCATTTAGACATTGTCTCTGGACAATGGATTTCTGTAACAAGCGTCATTAAGGTGTTTTATCTGTGTTAGACTGAAAGCAAGACCAATATCTTCTTGATGAAAATAATAGCTTGATACTGGTAAAATGTATTTGGAACGTATTTGGAAAGTCATGGGCACATAGAAATAATTTATTGCAGGTGCAACAATATGTATAAACCTCTAATAATGTATGTTTATGGGCACTGCCGCACTAACATATTACAAAAGAACACAGAAATTGCAAAAGGTTTAACATAGTAGTAAAGAAAATGATCACACAATAAATAGTGCGTAGAGCACTTCCTTCTGGGAAGTGGTCACCATACCACTAGTTGGGATCCCGGACGTCACAATACCGACGTCGGAATCCTGACTAGCGGGGAAATGCTGACACTGGAATCCTGGTGCAACAGGCTTTCCTCCCATAGAGGGAGAATAAATCCTGTGGTGAGCGCAGTGAGCCACCGTGCCCACAGCTTGGTGAGCACAGCAAGCCCGCAAGGGGCTTGCTAGTGCTCGCCCCGCTGCCGGCATACCTATGGTTGGGATTCCACTGTCGGTATACTGATGGCCGGGATCCCGATCCCTGGATTTACATACTAATGCCTTCCTCTCTCCTCCTTCATAGGCAAACGCAGGGGTTGCCCAGACCCACTCTCCTCCTAACAAATGGCTCAAATTATGCAAACATAATACTATTATTAGAGCTGCTGCCACATGATGCAGTTTAAGGGACAGAGCAGCTGCACAAGCCCAGTTGTAGCAGCTCCAACTACCAAGTTTGCTGTGTGTGGATCTGAGTTCTCAATCACTGCACTTGACCAGAGAGTAGCTACCATGAAGAAGTGACAGTAACCTTACCATGAGGTGGAAGAATGCATGCTTAGAAAGTGCAGTACTGGTTCTGTTATATTTGTGTATTTATTTATTATGGTATGTTTAACCTTTTCCTGACCACTTATTTATACTATTTCAATGTTTCTTACAATCTATACTATAGACCATTTATAGTATTAAATATTAATACAGTATTCTATACAGTAAGCAGTGTATAAAAAGACCAATATTTACATTAATGTCCAGGGTCTTTATTAGGTTCTTCTATCGCTGCCCCAGACTCCTGCACTGCAGAGTGGGTGATTGTGGACTGCATTTGGAACCCCCTTCCCCCTCCAGAAATCCTGCATTTTCCACTGCCCTTATATGCATTTAAAAGTTAATTAATATGACTTTCTTAGAAGAAAAATATTTTTACTTTATTTAATGTATTTTATAAATGAAATAGATATACTGTAATTGTACACTTTGTGACAGTTTATTTTAAATGTGACACAGATTTTATAAATAATTTTGCCTTGTGTTTAGCTAACAATACCACTGAGTAGGTTATTATGAAGTGCATCTGATAAGCACAACAAAAATCTGGGTTGTGCAGGGGATATTGAAACTGTCTTTATTACATGTGGCAGGTTTGAGTGTGTAGCTTTTTATTATATTACAGGAAATGTGCTTTTCCAACAATATACGGGTGTGGAACTTGGAGCTAGTTGCATCAGTGGTTTGCATCCAACCCCACCCCTCAGCTTTGTCCATCATCTTGCTCTGTCAACCAAATTGAGTGTTTCTACTGCAGTGCAAACAGTTTTCATTTTATTATTTTCCTGCTCTAAGTTTCCCTGCTTCTACAGTATGTAAGATTCTTTTTTTTTGTTCCAAATTCCATGGGAAGCAATAACTAACAAATGGGCCTCATTTCATTATTAGAAAAACATTAATATAGAACATTTTTCTTATACACACATGTGCCAATTTAAGCAAAGAACAATTATGTAAAGATTTCTTCGGTTACACATTTCCTAGTGTGTTTCCTTGCTGAACATTTTTTACAATATTTATGTGATTGAAATATGCAGATTGGACAAGCTATAATATCACCTTATATTACTGTTTATTATGAAACTTGTATTATGTCATTAGATAGATTTGAACCATTTACCACTTGCCTGGCATGGTCTCATCAGATGCAACCACACCAGCAAGTGCCTTATCTGATCTGGATGCACAGGATGAGACCAGTCAGATACACAGGGGTAAATTTACTAAGGTGGGAGATTTTTAGAACTGGTGATGTTGCCCATGGCAACCAATCAGATTCTACTTACCATTTATCTAGCTGCTTCTAGCAGATAATAGATATAATCTGATTGGTTGCTATGGGCAACATCACCAGTTCTAAAAATCTCCCACCTTAGTAAATTTACTCCACAGTGTGTGCAGCTGCATGGAAGAGAAATTTCTTACAGCTGCCACTCTCAGAGGGACCTTCCAGTCCCCCTGACTCCCTGCACCCTCCTTCAGTGTTTGCTGTGCTGATGATCACTGCTGAACGGTCAGCACAGCAGGACCTCCCACCAGGCAGCAGCAAACAAAGGCAGCTGCTGGGGAAATGCAAAGTAACCCCTCCCCCAGCCCTCCTAGTGTGTACCTGGCAGCTGCACCTCTCGGGAAATGAAAGTTGCAACATTCCTGATGCTCTGAGGGTGATGATCCCCTGTTTTAAAAAAAAAGTTTCTCTGGAAAAAAAAACAATATTTACAAATATATAAAAAAAATCTTCTTTTTAATATTATCATTTTGGATAATATTAAATACATGTCTATCAGCTAATTTTCTTATAAGAAAATAATTTCTGAGTGGTTTTTGGAAAAAAAATTGTCAGTTAAGTGGTTAAAGGAATGTTCTACAATATTGCTCAGGAGATGCACGTATATGTTTTAAAAACATGATAAAAAGGACAATAGTTTGACTTTATTTAAAATGCTTGTTTTGTTATGTTTTTAAATTACTGCAGATTATGTGCTTTTGTCATTGTGCTTTATTTATCAAATATACACAGACAGTATACAGTATAAGGGCTAATCATCCAGACCCTGCAGATCTAGGTCTGGGATCTCACTGACATCTGCTTGATGCCCTTTAAGTTGCTGAAAATTATTTGAAGTGTGAGTCTGTTGATAGCCAATGGCTGTCGAATCCATATATAAAAAATGATCAGGCACCCAAAGCACAAACACTTATGCAGCCACCTTGAAAAGTGAAGGCTATTATGGATCCATTATATGAATAAAATAAATAATAAAGACACAAAAAGGAAAACGGCCACCCCAAGTGTTTTTATGACTTCTGTTCATAAGAATCAGGATCAGCAGACAGCTACAGTGGAGTTCCCTTATAGTTCAATGAAGCGTATCCAAACTCACAGATATACAGTGCATTAGACACTTATAAAGGTTTCTTTAAACATTAAACTGCCACAAATGTAGAGAAGTGGGTCACTTTATCAGTTATCACTATAAAGATATTGTAGCTCATGCATACTATACTCACTCTAAACATCTGGATATCTTTCTTGAGTGATATGGTCATTCCTCTTTGGTTTGACTAACAGTTACTTAGAATAATTGTAGTTGATAATATAATAAGCGGGTAAATACTTAATGGGCCAGGTACCATTAATAAAAAAAGATTTTTAATGAAAGCAAACATATGTGTAATAAAACAATTTGAAAACATATAAAACTTCAGAGTGTGGGAACATCAACACAGCATGCAATACAAATAGTATGGAATATGTAACATGGGGGGTATGGGGTCAGTCGAAAACCCGCCACTCAGGTCGACAGAACCTGAGGCAGTAGACTGATTGATTAAAAAAAGCCCACACACTCTATGCCAATGTTTCATCCTTCTGTGAGGTCTTTTTCAAGGAAGGCATTGAACCTGAAGTCATTTGTCCTTACCGGAAGTGGTCATACTGGTTTACTCAGCAATGTGGATGTGGATATCAAAGCTCCAGCTTGTTTTGTTAGAGTCCAGGACACTAGGGCAATGATCTGCAGCTTTTGTCTAGTCCGGATGTTACCCTAGTAGCTACGGTAACATAACCCAGCTTCCGGTGCATATTTGTATATAATCTGCAGGAAAGTTGCTAGGTTACCAATGGGTATGCATGTAGCTGTTGAATCCAGCTAGGGGTGGGTCTAAGTAATCTACAGTATATAGGGCTCTCTCCCTCGAGCTTCCGGCTCTAATCGGGTTTCTCTCCTATCCTTGACTGTTGGGTGGTGGTAAAGAATGACTGTTTGTTGATGCTCTCTTCTTATAAAGTGGCTTATTTTTAGACATTACCTTATCGGGAGTGATAACACCATCAGGTTGGTTGGATCCAATGCTTAAAGTTGAGACTTTGTGTGTAAGTGTTATTTTGTACTCGGTCTGTTCTTTTATCCACCACTATATTTTCATTCCTATATATTTTAATTTCAATATAAATTTGACAAATTTATAATCACACAGCTATTTGTCATTTTTATATTATGTGAAGATGTATATAAAATGCACTGAACTCACAGAATTATCAGTTCATAGGGAGTTAAGGTTTTCCATTGAATGTTGGGGCCTACAGATGTGTCCTCATACATCTTTGCTGCAATCACGCTAAACAACCCTTTTTGCACACCAGGTCCCTCGACACTCTGCTAGCATTGGGCGTCTTTTTTTCTGGAAATGCATACTTTGGAAATGCATACTATGGAAATGCAATGTAACTAGGATACACCAGGAGACTACAGTATGCTGATTCATTTGGTATGCAACACTTCTATACATACAATGCAGTGTCGTTTGCACAAGAAGATTCTATGAACTCTAAAATGTGAAGAAAATATTTGCAATCTCCTTCATTTTCTGCATAATCAGAAATGATAACCCATTCACAAAATTATCTTCAGTCCAGTCTTCATAAAAGCTAACCAGTCAAATAAAACCCCCAGGCAGTGGGGCCCACTGGTGATTTCCCCTGTACCCCTGTGGCCCAGTACAACCCTGAATGGCAGTGACTCATGAAGAAAGTTCACAGTGAAGGTGCCATAGCTAGTCACAAGTGGTGTGGACAGCATCTCAAAACCTTATTACTGCCTCACTGAGTCTCACTGAATAACATCTATAATGCACAATTTATTTGCTGCAGCTGCCCGACAAAACTTATTATAAGGTTTTATTCAAATACCTGAATAAATGTGCTATTAATAGGGTACAGACTATCTTGTAGTGGGTGCTGATTTTAGTGTGCCTTGAGGACTGAGTTTGGGAAGACCTGAACAAGAGAATGCTCGCTATTATCAAAGGGTCGTAGGTCAAGGGTTGGTAATTAATTGACTCCAGTTGTGCATAATGATCATACTATACAGTAGACTAAACAGTGCAGACTGGACAAAAACAATAGACAAAACAATAACAAATTGGTAACATATGGATGGAGATTGTGAGGTGGTGGAGATTAAAAAAGGGATAGATATCAAAAGAAGTACACCACTCCAGCAGTGAAAAGGAGGGAAATAAAAAAACAACAACAAAAACATTATGAATATGAACCAGGAAGATGCAGTATGTAGCTTGGCTGTATGTGGGGTGTCACTAATGGGTATATCATGTCAACATTCAGGATGTCGACATTCAGAATGTCAACAGTATAATAGACACCATTTGTAATTGGAAAATGTTTACATCAGTCATTAGAAATTTTGAATCTGATAACAAATTATTAGCTTAATAAATAGCAACTTACCTGATATTGTTGCACTCATTTTCTACAGCTCTTTCATTCCCAATATATTGGTCAAATCACATTACCAGTGATACAGATGCAAGTATCCTGCCATATTCAGGTACATACAGTATATTAGGTACATAAATAGGTGAGTGCTGAGATCTTAGATCATTGTTTATACAATTACCTGTAATGTAGGGGCAATACAGGAGGTGTGCCATTTGGACTGTGAATTTTACCTTGCTTCTCAGTAGAGATACAGTATGCAGGAAAATGCACACTGTTAAGGTGCTGTATGTATTAGACATATGCACACTGAACATCACCCATACCTTGCACTGGAACATGCAATGTAACATCACATGTACTGTATTTGAATTGATCCCTTATAGTCAGAATACTGTGCTTACCTGCTATACTTGGGTTCAGTTATATGCAATGGATATGGTTGTGCACTTCTTTTAGGCCACCACTAGGATTCCAGGAATTTCAGAAGATAAAAAAATAGGTAAGAGGTTAAAACTGAGAAAAGTGAGACATAATGGGCAAACACAAACAAGGAATTGCACACACATTATTGGAGAAAGAGAGAGATATTGGGAGGCTAGCATAACCAGGGGAAGGACTGAGAGGCTGGGGGAGATGGGAATGGATGAGTAGCTGATTTAGACAGGAGGAAAGCAGAAATGATTGGTGGAGACCAGGAGAAGACTGGAATAGACACACAGAGGTAGGGCAGAAAAGTCAGCACAGAAAGTGGGAATGCAGACAGGCTATAAGGAAATGGCCTAGAGGCTGGAGCAGACTGTAGATAGCTGGTGCAAAAAGGAAGAGAATAGAGAGGCTGGCATAGACAAAAGAAGAGCAGATCATTTGGAGCAGACAAAGATGGGAAAATAGGTAGGCACAAATAAGAGAATGACAGAGATGGGCACAGCATGTCAAAGAGGTTGGTGAAAAAGGAGCTGTACAGAGAGGTTGGTGCAGAGAGGAGATACCAGAGAAGATAGCACAAACATTGCAATGCAGATAGTTTAACACAGGCAATGAACATGTAGATCAACTGGATTTGTCAAAGGAAAGGCAGAGATGTTTCCATAGACTGGATAAGTGCAGAAGGTCTGGTGCCAGTAAGGGGCTGTCATATTTCAATGGATAACACTGCACTCCACAGATTTGCAAGGGATGTAGGCATTGCTGTATCAAGAAGATGTCCCTCCTAAAGAAAATAGTATATGGTAAAGATACTGCACTGCACTCAGGTTGTGAAGGCAAGGGGGGAAGGGCGAAAGGGGAAGATGGGAATGGATGCAGTGTAGTTGTGCTGATATTTTGGATGTACAAGAAGTGTATAGCAAAAAATTTAGAAAATAAAGAAAATAAGAATGGATGGATGAGAGATAATTCTAATTAAAGGTTTATTCCCCTATTAGGTTAAAATAAAGATCTTGTTATCTAAATATGAATACATATAAACTCTTTGAAAATATAAATCTCTGTCAGTGCAGTGTCAGCACACAATAAGGTTATTGTTTTGGAACCATTTTTCCCATAAACCCCTAATCCTGGAGTTTATGTGGCCCCCTGGTGATTGCACTGAGTCAGATGGTACTCGGATTCTCGCGGGTTTTGGATTCCATATAAGGAGCCGCATGTTGCCACAATTTTCACTTCAGTCCTGGAGAGTGTAATGAGAGGATATGTCTCCTTAGTGTCTGTGCGGGAAAGTGGTGTGGTGCATGAGGTAGTGACCTGCTCTTTTGTGTCATTCCTGTGCTCTCTTGTGCGACATCTGTCCACTGGTGGTGTCTTGTGCTGCATGAGTCCAGTCACAGCGCCATAAGTCCTGTGCGCTCTATAAATCCAGTCCAGTGCAGTGGTGCTGTCTTGTGCTTCATCAGTTCTTTGGTGGTGTACTGTGCTGCCATAAGTCCAGTGGTGTTGCTGTATATGTCCAGTCCAGTGGTGCTGTGTTGTGCTGCATCAGTCCATTGGTGGTGTCCTGTGCTGCCATAGGTCCAGTGTTGGTGTCCTGTGCTGTCATAAGTCCAGTGGTGCTCCTGTATAACTCCAGGGGTACTGCCGTATAAGTCCAATCCAGTGGTGCAGCTGTATAAGTCCAAGGGTACTGCTGTATAAGTCCAGTGGTACTGCCGTATAAGTTTAGTGGTATTGCTGAATAAATCCAAATATGCCGTATAAGTCCAAGGGTACTGCCATATAAATCCAGTCCACTGGTGCATCCACATAAGTCCAGTGGTACTGCCATATAAGTTCAGGGGTACTGCCATATAAGTCGAGTAGTACTGCAATATAGGTCCAGGCATACTGCCGTATTAGTCTAGTGGTGCTGCCATATAAGTCCAGTGGTGCTGCATTATAAGTCCATTAGTACTGCTGAATAAGTCCCGGAGTACTGCCGTATAAGTCCAGGGGTACTACTGTATAAAATCAGTGGTACTGTCATATAATTCCAGGGGTACTGCCATATAAATCTAGTGGTACTGCTGTATAAGTCCAGTGGTACTGCCATATAAGTCCAGTGGTACTGCCGTATAAGTCCAGTGGTACTGTTGTATAAGTCCAGTGGTACTGGCGTATAAGTCCAGTCCAGTGGTGAAACCATATAAGTCCAGTGGTACTGCCATATAAGTCCAGTGGTACTGCTGTATAAGTTCAGGGGTACTGCCGTATAAGTCCAGTCCAGTGGAGCAGCCATATAAGTCCAGTGGTACTGCTGTATAAGTCCAGTGGTACTGCTGTATAAGTCCAGTTCAATGGTGCAGCCATATAAATCCAGTGGTACTGCCAAATAAGTCCAGGGGCACTGCTGTATAAGTCCAGTCCAGTGGCGCATCCATATAAGTCCAGTGGTACTGCCAAATAAATCCAGTGGCACTGCCGTAAAAGTCCAGGGGTACTACCATATAAGTCCAGTGGTACTGTCGTATAAGTTCAGTGGTACTGTCGTATAAGTCCAGGTGTAATGCCATATAAGACCAGTGGGACTGCCGTATAAGTCCAGTCCAGTGGTGCAGCCATATAAGTCCAGTGGTACTGCCATAATAATCCAGTGGTACTGCTGTATTAGTCCAGGGTTACTACTGTAATAGTCCAGTGGTACTGCCATAAAAGTTCAGTAGTACTGCCGTATAAGTACAGGCATAATGCCGTATTATTCCAGTGGTACTGCCGTATAAGTCCAGTCCAGTGGTGAAGCTATATAAGTCCAGTGGTACTGCTAATTAAGACCCAGGGTACTGCTGAATAAGTCCAGGGGTACTACTGTACAGTATAAATCCAGAGGTACTGCCGTATAAGTTAAGGGATACTGTCGTATAACTCCAGGGGTATTGCCATAATAGTCCAGTCCAGTGGTGCAGCCATATAAGTCTAGTGGTATTGCCATATAAGTCCAGTGGTACTGCTGTATAAGTCCAGTGGTACTGCCATACAAGTCCAGTTCAGTGGTGCAGCCATATAATTCCAGTGGTACTGCCGTAAAAGTTCAGTGGTACTGCCGTATAAGTCCAGTCCAGTGGTGAAGACGTATAAGTCTAGTGGTACTGCCGTAAAAGTCCAGTGGTACTACCATATAAGTCCAGAGGTACTGCCATATAAATTCAGGGGTTCTGCCGTATAAGTCCGGTCTAGTGGTGTAGTCATATAAGTCAAGTGGTACTGCCATATAAATCCAGTGGTACTGCCGTACAAATCCAGTGGTACTGCCGTATAAATCCAGTCCAGTGGTGCAGCCATATAAGTCCAGTGGTACTGCTATACAAGTCCAGTGGTACTGCCGTATAAATCCAGTGGTACTGCCATAGAAGTTCAGGGGTACTGCCGTATAAGTCCATTGGTACTGCCGTATAAGTACAGTCCAGTGGTGCAGCCGTATAAGTCCAGTGGTACTGTCGTAAAAGTCCAGTGGTACTGCCGTATAAGTCCAGTGGTACTGGTGTATAAGTCCAGTTTTACTGTCGTATAAGTCCAGTCCAGTGGTACTGCCATATAAGTCCTGTGATACTGCTGTATAATCCAGGGGTACTGCCATATAAGTCAAGTGGTACTGCAGTATAAGTCCAGTGTTACTATCGTATAAGTCCAGTCCAGTGGTACTGTCATATAAGTCCAGTGATACTGCCGTATAAATCCAGGGGTACTACCGTATAAGTCTAGTCCAGTAGTGTAGCCATTTAAGTCCAGTGGTACTGCTGTAAATTTCCAGTGGCACTGCCGTATAAATCCAGTGGTACTGCCATAGGAGTCCAGGGGTATTGCCGTATAAATCCAGGGGTACTGCCGTATAAGTTAAGGGGTACTGCATTATAAGTCCATAATTACTGCCGTATAAGTACAGTCCAGTGGTGCAGCTAAATAAGTCGAGTGGTACTGCCGTATAAGTCCAGTGGTACTGCTGTATAAGTACAGCGGTAATGCAATATAAGTCAAGTGGTATTGCCATATAAGTCCAGTGGTACTGCCGTATAAGTGCAGGGGTACTGCCGTATAAGTCATGGGGTACTGCCATATAACTCCACCAATATTGTGCGTGCATTACATCTGGGCAAATTCCAGCTCATCATTTCTGAAAAATTACAGGGGCATGCAAACAATGCTGTCGGTGGCCTGAAAAAATTGCAGGCCACTTTCGACATTCAGCAACTGCGTGCACCTCCTAGATGGGTGAGGTGTTTGTGGCGCACACTTGTGTTGCTTTGCAAAGTCATCCAGCTACCTCATTGCACCTTTCTTTCTTTTTTGCACGATGTGCTATTTGGGGTCTAGGGGGTAATTCAGAGTTGATCGCAGTAGCAAATTTGTTAGCAGTTGGGCAAAACCATGTGCACTGCTGTTGGGGCGGATCTAACAATTGCAGAGAGGGTTAAATTTGGGTGGGTTATATTATTTCTGTGCAGGGTAAATACTGCCTGCTTTATTTTTACACTGCAATTTAGATTTCAGTTTGAACACACCCAACCAAAATCTAACTCTCTCTGCACATGTTATATCTGCCCCCTTGCAGTGCACATGGTTTTGCCAAACTGCTAACAAATTTGCTGCTGTGATCAGCTCTGAATTACCTCCTAGTTTTTAAAAGTGCCATCCTGTCTCTTCAGTGCCACTCCTAGATGGGACAGGTGTTTGTGCCGCACACTTGTGTCGCTTAGCAAAGTCACCCAGCTACCTCATTGCACCTCTTTTTCTTCTTTGTATGATGAGCTGTTTGGGGTCTAGTTTTTAAAAGTGCCATCCTGTCTGCCACTGCAGTGCCACTCCTAGATGGGCCAGGTGTTTGTACCGCACACTTGTGTCGCTAATCAAAGTCATCCAGCTACCTCGGTGCAACCTTTTGGCCTAAAAACAATATTGTGAGGTTTGAGGTGTTCAGAATAGACTGGAAATGAGTGGAAATTAATGTTATTGAGGTTAATAATACCGTAGGATCAAAATTATCCCCAAATTATGTGATTTTACTGTAGCTGTTTTTTTATTTTTTCAAAAGCATCCAGATCCAAAACCAAACCAAAACACGAAAGGGTGGTTTTGGCAAAACCAATCCAGATTCAAAACACGAGCGAGGATCCAAAACCAAAACACAAAACAGGAAAAGTACCCGCCACACATCTCTACTGTAAACCAACACAAACCCAAACCAGACACCTCTAAAAACGGTAAATTTTATCCAAACGCAGCTCTCTCAAAATAAGGTGGCTGAAACCCAGACAGAATTGCAAATAAAAAACAAGGGAGAAAAAAGTGCAAAAGAATTAAATCAAACACATATATACACTGTGTGTATATATATATATATATATATATATATATATATATATTAGAGATGAGCAAGTTTGGCTCTCTGAGAACCGATCCCTACTGAACATTACGTTCCAAGCCCGGATCCGAGTCTGGCTCGGGACTTCCCGCGAGACTCGGAAACCAGAACTAGGCAAAACATCATTATCCCACTATATTTATATTCTCGCGGGTTTTGGATTTCATATGATGAGCCACGTGTCGCTGCCATTTTCACTCCGGCATTGGAGAGTGTAGCAAAAGGATGTGTCTCCGTCCTCACTCAGTGTCTGTGCGGGAAAGTGTGGTGGTGATTCCAGTGCTGTATTGTGCTACTCAGTCCAGTGTAGTGTCTTGTGCTGCATCAGTCCAGTCACAGTGGTGGTGTCCTCTGCTGCCAAATGTCCAGTGCTGCTGCTGTACAAGTCCAGTCCATTGCAGTGGTGCTGTGTTGTCCTGCATCAGTCCAGTGGTGGTGTCCCTGTGCTGCTGTATAAGTCCAGTGGCACTGCTGTAGAAGTCCAGTGATACTGCCGTATAAATCCAGTGCAGTGGTACTGCTATATATGTGCAGTAATGATGGCGTATATGACCAGTGGTACTGCCATATAAATCGAGTAATACTGCCGTATATGTCCAGTGGTACTGCCATATAATTCCAGTGATACTTCCGTATATGTCCAGTGGTACTGCCGTATAAATACAGTCCAGTGATACTGCCGTATATGTCTAGTGGTACTGCTGTATATGTCCAGTGATACTGCCGTATATGTCCAGTGGTACTACCGAATTAATCCAGTGATACTGCCGTATATGTCCATTGGTACTGCCATATAATTTCCGTGATACTGCCGTATATGGCCAGTGGTACTGCTGTATAAATCTAGTGGTACTGCCATATAAATTCAGTCTAGTTATATTGCTGTATTAGTCCAGCGATACTGCCGTATATGTCCAGTGGTACTGCCGTATAAATCCAGTGATACTAACTTATATGTCCAGTGATACTGCAGTATAAATCCAGTACAGTGGTACTGCTTTACATGTCCAGTGGTACTGCCCTTTTAATCCAGTTATACTGCCGTATAAGTCCAGTGGTACTGCCGTATAAATCCATTGATACTGCCATATATGTCCAGTGATACTGCCGTATAAACCCAGTCCAGTGATACTAACATATATGTCCAATGATAGAGCCATATACAGTAATTCCAGTGATACTGCCATATAAGTCCAGTGATACTGCCATATATGTCCAGTGGTACTGCTGTATAAATCCAGTCCAGTGATAGTGCCGTATAAATCCACTGGTACTGTAGTATAGATCCAGTCCAGTGGTATTGCCATATAAGTCCAGTGGTACTGCCATATAAATCCAGTCCAGTGGTACTGCCATATATAATTCCAGTGATACTGCTGTATATGTTCAGTGGTACTGCTGTATAAATCCAGTGGTACTGCTGTAAAAAAATCCAGTCCAGTGGTACTGCTGTATAAGTCTAGTTGTACTGCCTTATAAGTTTAGTGATACTGCCATGTAAATCCAGTCCAGTTGTACTGCCGTATATGTCCAGTGGTACTGCCGTATAAATACAGTTATACTGCTGTTTATGTCCAGTGGTACTGCCATATAATTCCATTGATACTGCCGTATAAGTCTAGTGGTACTGCCGTATAAATCCAGTCCAGTGGTACTGCCATATAAATCCAGTGACACTGCCTTATAAACCCAGTCCAGTTGTACTGCCATATAAGTCCAGTGATACAGCTGTATAAATCCAGTCCAGTTGTACTGCCATATAAGTCCAGTGGTACTGCCGTATAAGTCCAGTGGTACTGCCATATAAGTCCAGTGGTACTGCTGTATAAATTCAGTGATACTGCCATATATGTCCAGTGATATTGTCGTATAAATCCAGTCTAGTGATACTGCAGTATATGTCCAGTGGTACTGTCATAATTCCAGTGATACTTCATATACAGTATGTCCAGTAGTGCTGCCGTATAAGTCCGGTGGTACTGCCATATAAATCCAGTCCAGTGGTACTGCCATATAAATCTAGTGGTACTGCCGTGTAAATCCAGTCTTTTGAAACTGTCTTATAAATTCAGTGGTGCTGTCCTGTGCTGTATAATATTTACTCTAAATAAAAGGGTTATTAATATTTAATACAAATATTTTTTTTCACAGGGTTTGTCTAGTGTGGGGTAGAGGTATGTGTCCTGTGCCACATATTGTTATGTAACTCCAGAAAAATAATTAAAAGCTAAAATGTGGAGGATTAAATAGAGAAAGATCAAGAATCACTTCCTGCTAGTGCTGAAGCTGCTGCCAATAGTCATGACATAGATGATGAAATGCCATCAACGTCATCTGCCAAGGCCAATGCCCAATGTCTTAGTAGAGGACATGTCAAATCCAAAAAGCAAAAGTTCAGTAAATTGACCCAAAAATATAAATTTAAATGGTCTGAGCAGAAACGTAAACTTGCCAATATGCCATTTATGACATGGAGTGGCAAGGAACGGCTGAGGCCCTAGCCTATGTTCATGACTTGTGGTTCAGCTTCTCATGATGATGTAAGCACTCATAACTGAGGCCTTGACACTTATGTTGGTGTTAGATGTGCGTCAGGTATTCGCCAATAGTGCAGTGGGATTTAGACAATTGATGGAGGTATTGTGTCCCCAGTACCAAATCCCACCTAGATTCCACTTTACTAGGATTATTTCACTTGCTTTATTTTACCTAAGTTTGTACTCCAAAAGAGTGTTTAGTGCAGCCGGTCACCTTGTCAGCGATTGGCATAGGAGGTTACTTCCAAAAAATGTGTTAATCAAAATGAATGATAAATTCCTCCAGGAAGACATTTACCAGCAATTGCCTCCAGAAAGTACACAGGGACCTGTGATGGTGGATTCCAGTGGGGACTAAGTACTAATCTGTGAGGAGGAGGAGGATGTACATGCTGAAAGAGGTGAGGAATTAGATGCTGAGGATGAGAACAACATCTTGCCTCTGTAGAGCCAGTTTGTGCAAGGAGAGATGAATTGCTTCTTTTTTGGTGGGGGGATTAATTGCTTATTTTTTTGTGAGAGCCCAAACAAACCAATCATTTCAGCCACAGTTGTGTGGCAGACCCTGTTGCTGAAATGGTTTCTTAAAGTGTGCATGTCCTATTTATACAACATAAGGGTGGGTGGGAGGGCCCAAGGACAATTCCATCTTGCACCTTTTTTTTTTTATCTTTGCATCATGTGCTGTTTGGGTCTAGTTTTTCAAAGTGCCATCCTGTCTGACACTGCAGTGCCACTCCTAGATGGGCCAGGTGTTTGTGCCACACACTTGGGTCACTTAACTTAGTCATTTAGCAACCTTGGTGCAACCTTTTGGCCTAAAAACAATATTGTGAGGTGTGAGGTGTTCAGAATAGACTGGAAATGAGTGGAAATTAATGTTATTGAGGTTAATAATACCGTAGGAACAACATTACCCCTAAACTCTGTGTTTTTAGCTGTTTTTATGTTTTTTTCAAAAGCATCCAGATCCAAACCCAAAAGGAAAATATGAAAGGGTGGTTTTGGCAAAACCAATCCAGATCCAAAACATGAGCGAGGATCCAGATCTAAAGCCAAAACACAAAACACGAAAAGTGCCCGCCGCACATCTCTAATATATAATAGTGATGTGCACTGGACATTTTTCGGGTTTTGTGTTTTGGTTTTGGATTCGGTTCCGCGGCCGTGTTTTGGATTCGGACGCGTTTTGGCAAAACCTCACCGAAATTTTTTTGTCGGATTCGGGTGTGTTTTGGATTCGAGTGTTTTTTTCAAAAAACCCTAAAAAACAGCTTAAATCATAGAATTTGGGGGTCATTTTGATCCCATAGTATTATTAACCTCAATTACCATAATTTCCACTCATTTCCAGTCTATTCTGAACACCTCACAATATTATTTTTAGTCCTACAATTTGCACCGAGGTCGCTGGATGGCTAAGCTAAGCGACACAAGTGGCCGACACAAACACCTGGCCCATCTAGGAGTGGCACTGCAGTGTCAGGCAGGATGGCACTTCAAAAAAATTGTCCCCAAACAGCACATGATGCAAAGAAAAAAAGAGGCGCACCAAGGTCGCTGTGTGACTAAGCTAAGCGACACAAGTGGCCGACACAAACACCTGGCCCATCTAGGAGTGGCACTGCAGTGTCAGGCAGTATGGCACTTCAAAAAAATCGTCCCCAAACAGCACATGATGCAAAGAAAAAAAGAGGCGCACCAAGGTCGCTGTGTGACTAAGCTAAGCGACACAAGTGGCCGACACAAACACCTGGCCCATCTAGGAGAGGCACTGCAGTGTCAGGCAGGATGGCACTTCAAAAAAATTGTCCCCAAACAGCACATGATGCAAAGAAAAAAAGAGGCGCACCAAGGTCGCTGGATGGCTAAGCTAAGCGACACAAGTGGCCGACACAAACACCTGGCCCATCTAGGAGTGGCACTGCAGTGTCAGGCAGGATGGCACTTCAAAAAAATTGTCCCCAAACAGCACATGATGCAAAGAAAAAAAGAGGCGCACCAAGGTCGCTGTGTGACTAAGCTAAGCGACACAAGTGGCCGACACAAACACCTGGCCATCTAGGAGTGGCACTGCAGTGTCAGGCAGGATGGCACTTCAAAAAAATTGTCCCCAAACAGCACATGATGCAAAGAAAAATGAAAGAAAAAAAGAGGTGCAAGATGGAATTGTCCTTGGGCCCTCCCACCCACCCTTATGTTGTATAAACAGGACATGCACACTTTAACGAACCCATCATTTCAGCGACAGGGTCTGCCACACGACTGTGACTGAAATGACTGGTTGGTTTGGGCCCCCACCAAAAAAGAAGCAATCAATCTCTCCTTGCACAAACTGGCTCTACAGAGGCAAGATGTCCACCTCATCATCATCCTCCGATTCCTCACCCCTTTCACTGTGTACATCCCCCTCCTCACAGATTATTAATTCGTCCCCACTGGAATCCACCATCTCAGGTCCCCGTGTACTTTCTGGAGGCAATTGCTGCTGGTGAATGTCTCCATGGAGGAATTGATTATAATTCATTTTGATGAACATCATCTTCTCCACATTTTCTGGAAGTAACCTCGTACGCCGATTGCTGACAAGGTGAGCGGCTGCACTAAACACTCTTTCGGAGTACACACTGGAGGGAGGGCAACTTAGGTAGAATAAAGCCAGTTTGTGCAAGGGCCTCCAAATTGCCTCTTTTTCCTGCCAGTATACGTACGGACTGTCTGACGTGCCTACTTGGATGCGGTCACTCATATAATCCTCCACCATTCTTTCAATGGTGAGAGAATCATATGCAGTGACAGTAGACGACATGTCCGTAATCGTTGGCATGTCCTTCAGTCCGGACCAGATGTCAGCACTCGCTCCAGACTGCCCTGCATCACCGCCAGCGGGTGGGCTCGGAATTCTTAGCCTTTTTTCTCGCACCCCCAGTTGCGGGAGAATGTGAAGGAGGAGCTGTTGACGGGTCACGTTCCGCTTGACTTGACAATTTTCTCACCAGCAGGTCTTTGAACCTCTGCAGACTTGTGTCTGCCGGAAAGAGAGATACAACATAGGTTTTAAATCTAGGATCGAGCACGGTGGCCAAAATGTAGTGCTCTGATTTCAACAGATTGACCACCCGTGTATCCTGGTTAAGCGAATTAAGGGCTCCATCCACAAGTCCCACATGCCTAGCGGAATCGCTCTGTTTTAGCTCCTCCTTCAATGGGGTATATTTACTAAGCTCCCGATTTTGACCGAGATGCCGTTTTTTCATCAAAGTGTCATCTCGGTAAATCTCAGTCATTTACTAAACACTAATCACGGCAGTGATGAGGGCATTCGTAATTTTTTGCTAGTTCAGGTAAAAAATTACGAATGAATACACCATCGGTCAAAACGCGGCTGTTTAAGTATGAATCTCGGTCATTTACTAAGAAGTGCAAAGCAAAAAAACACAAAACACTGCCGTGAAAAATTACAACTCGTAAAAAAGTCCTAAAAAAAAACAGACCTGCTTTTTTTATCCGTGATTTGAGATGCATGCAGGGATCCATGAGATCCGTGCATGTATATCAGTGGGAAGGGGTGTGAAAGTGCTTATTTTTGCTAAAAAAATTGCGTGGGGTCCCCCCTCCTAAGCATAACCAGCCTCGGGCTCTTTGAGCCGATCCTGGTTGCAGAAATATGGGGGAAAAAATGACAGGGGTTCCCCCATATTTAAGCAACCAGCATCGGGCTCTGCGCCTGGTCCTGGTCCCAAAAATACGGGGGACAAAAAGAGTAGGGGTCCCCTGTATTTTTAAAACCAGCACCGGGCTCCACTAGCTGGACAGATAATGCCACAGCCGGGGGTCACTTTTATACAGCGCCCTGCGGCCGTGGCATCAAAAATCCAACTAGTCACCCCTGGCCGGGGTACCCTGGGGGAGTGGGGACCCCTTCAATCAAGGGGTCCCCCCCCCCAGCCACCCAAGGGCCAGGGGTGAAGCCCGAGGCTGTCCCCCCCCATCCAATGGGCTGCGGATGGGAGGGCTGATAGCCTTTGTTGTAAAATAAAAGATATTGTTTTTAGTAGCAGTACTACAAGTCCCAGCAAGCCTCCCCCGCATGCTGGTACTTGGAGAACCACAAGTACCAGCATGCGGCGGAAAAACGGGCCCGCTGGTACCTGTAGTACTACCACTAAAAAAATACCCAAAAAAAGACAAGACACACACACCGTGAAAGTATAATTTTATTACTTACATACACACATACATACATACTTACCTATGGCCCCACGCAGGTCGGTCCTCTTGTCCAGTAGAATCCAAGGGTACCTGTTGAATAAATTATACTCACGAGATCCAGGGGTCCAGGCTCCTCGGCAAATCCAGGGTTAATCCACGTACTTGCCAAAAAAAAAAAAACGGTGTCCCGACCACGAACTGAAAGGGGACCCATGTTTGCACATGGGTCACCTTTCCCCGAATGCAAGAAACCCACTTTGCCTTCTGGCTAAGTGGGTTTCTTCAGCCAATCAGGGAGCGCCACGTTGTAGCACTCTCCTGATCAGCTGTGTGCTCCTGTCTTCACTGACAGGCAGCACACGGCAGTGTTACAATGTAGCGCCTATGCGCTACATTGTAACCAATGATGGGAACTTTCTGCCCTGCGGTTGACCTAAAGTGACGTCACCGCTGAGCAGAAAGTTCCCATCATTGGTTACAATGTAGCGCATAGGCGCTACATTGTAACACTGCCGTGTGCTGCCTGTCAGTGAGGACAGGACCACACAGCTGATCAGGAGAGTGCTACAACGTGGCGCTCCCTGATTGGCTGAAGAAACCCACTTAGCAAGAAGGCAAAGTGGGTTTCTTGCATTCGGGGAAAGGTGACCCATGTGCAAACATGGGTCCCCTTTCAGTTCGTGGTCGGGACACCGTTTTTTTATTTTTGGCAAGTACGTGGATTAACCCTGGATTTGCCGAGGAGCCTGGACCCCTGGATCTCGTGAGTATAATTTATTCAACAGGTACCCTTGGATTCTACTGGACAAGAGGACAGACCTGCGTGGGGCCATAGGTAAGTATGTATGTATGTGTGTATGTAAGTAATAAAATTATACTTTCACGGTGTGTGTGTCTTGTCTTTTTTTGGGTATTTTTTTAGTGGTAGTACTACAGGTACCAGCGGGCCCGTTTTTCCGCCGCATGCTGGTACTTGTGGTTCTCCAAGTACCAGCATGCGGGGGAGGCTTGCTGGGACTTGTAGTACTGCTACTAAAAACAATATCTTTTATTTTACAACAAAGGCTATCAGCCCTCCCATCCGCAGCCCATTGGATGGGGGGGGGACAGCCTCGGGCTTCACCCCTGGCCCTTGGGTGGCTGGGGGGGGGGACCCCTTGATTGAAGGGGTCCCCACTCCCCCAGGGTACCCCGGCCAGGGGTGACTAGTTGGATTTTTGATGCCACGGCCGCAGGGCGCTGTATAAAAGTGACCCCCGGCTGTGGCATTATCTGTCCAGCTAGTGGAGCCCGGTGCTGGTTTTAAAAATACGGGGGACCCCTACTCTTTTTGTCCCCCGTATTTTTGGGACCAGGACCAGGCGCAGAGCCCGATGCTGGTTGCTTAAATATGGGGGAACCCCTGTCATTTTTATTCCCATATTTCTGCAACCAGGATCGGCTCAAAGAGCCCGAGGCTGGTTATGCTTAGGAGGGGGGACCCCACGCATTTTTTAATGGAATTTTACATTGTTTAATTTAAAAAAAAAAAAAATACGAACCCCAGCACGGATCACACAGATCCAGCCGAGATTGATTGTAAAAAAAAACGGCAGTGTTTTGCTAATCACTGCCGTAAAATTAGGTAAAAAAACACGAATGACATCGACATCGGAAGCAAAGAAAAACCCGAATACGACAGCTTAGTAAATCCATCGTAATCAATTCAAAAAGTTGCAGTTTTACACTGTCGATGTCATCCGTGATTGAACTTTGACCTTTTTACGGAAATTACGAATCTTAGTAAATAAACCCCAATGTCTCCAGCTTCTTCTGCAAAAGCCTGATGAGGGGAATGACCTGACTCAGGCTGGCAGTGTCTGAACTGACTTCATGTGTGGCAAGTTCAAAGGGTTGCAGAACCTTGCACAACGTTAAAATCATTCTCCACTGCGCTTGAGTCAGGTGCATTCCCCCTCCTTTGCCTATATCGTGGGCAGATGTATAGGCTTGAATGCCCTTTTGCTGCTCCTCCATCCTCTGAAGCATATAGAGGGTTGAATTCCACCTCGTTACCACCTCTTGCTTCAGATGATGGTAGGGCAGGTTCAGGAATGTTTGGTGGTGCTCCAGTCTTCTGTACGCGGTGCCTGAATGCCGAAAGTGGCCCGCAATTCTTCGGGCCACCGACAGCATCTCTTGCACGCCCCTGTCATTTTTTAAATAATTCTGCACTACCAAATTTAATGTATGTGCAAAACATGGGACGTGCTGGAATTTGCCCAGATGTAATGCACGCACAATATTGCTGGCGTTGTCCGATGTCACAAATCCCCAGGAGAGTCCAATTGGGGTAAGCCATTCTGCGATGATCTTCCTCAGTTCCTGTAAGAGGTTGTCAGCTGTCTGCCTCTTATGGAAAGCGGTGATACAAAGTGTAGCCTGCCTAGGAACGAGTTGGAGTTTGTGAGATGCTGCTACTGGTGCCGCCGCTGCTGTTCTTGCTGCGGGAGGCAATACATCTACCCAGTGGGCTGTCACAGTCATATAGTCCTGAGTCTGCCCTGCTCCACTTGTCCACATGTCCGTGGTTAAGTTGGGTACATTGGGTACAACTGCATTTTTTAGGACACTGGTGAGTCTTTTTCTGAGGTCTGTGTACATTTTCGGTATCGCCTGCCTAGAGAAATGGAACCTAGATGGTATTTGGTACCGGGGACATAGTACCTCAATCAAGTCTATAGTTGCCTCTGAATTAACGATGGATACCGGAGCCACGTTTCTCACCGCCCAGGCTGCCAAGGCCTGAGTTATCTGCTTTGCAGCAGGATGACTGCTGTGATATTTCATCTTCCTCGCAAAGGACTGTTGGACAGTCAATTGCTTACTGGAAGTAGTACAAGTGGTCTTCCGACTTCCCTTCTGGGATGACGATCGACTCCCAGCAGCAACAATAGCAGCGCCAGCAGCAGTAGGCGTTACACTCAAGGATGCATCGGAGGAATCCCAGGCAGGAGAGGACTCGTCAGACTTGACAGTGACATGGCCTGCAGGACTATTGGCTTTCCTGGGTAAGGAGGAAATTGACACTGAGGGAGTTGGTGGTGTGGTTTGCAGGAGCTTGGTTACAAGAGGAAGGGATTTAGTGGTCAGTGGACTGCTTCCGCTGTCATTCAAAGTTTTTGAACTTGTCACTGACTTATGATGAATGCGCTGCAGGTGACGTATAAGGGAGGATGTTCCGAGGTGGTTAACGTCCTTACCCCTACTTATTACAGCTTGACAAAGGCAACACACGGCTTGACACCTGTTGTCCGCATTTGTGTTGAAATAATTCCACACCGAAGAGGTGATTTTTTTTTGTATTTTGACCAGGCATGTCAATGGCCATATTAGTCCCACGGACAATAGGTGTCTCCCCGGGTGCCTGACTTAAACAAACCACCTCACCATCAGAATCCTCCTTGTCAATTTCCTCCCCAGCGCCAGCAACACCCATATCCTCATCCTGGTGTACTTCAACAGTGACATCTTCAATTTGACTATCAGGAACTGGACTGCGGGTGCTCCTTCCAGCACTTGCAGGGGGCGTGCAAATGGTGGAAGGCGCAAGCTCTTCCCGTCCAGTGTTGGGAAGGTCAGGCATCGCAACCGACACAATTGGACTCTCCTTAGGTATTTGTGATTTAGAAGAACGCACAGTTCTTTGCTGTGCTTTTGCCAGCTTAAGTCTTTTCATTTTTCTAGCGAGAGGATGAGTGCTTCCAACCTCATGTGAAGCTGAACCACTAGCCATGAACATAGGCCAGGGCCTCAGCCGTTCCTTGCCACTCCGTGTCGTAAATGGCATATTGGCAAGTTTACGCTTCTCCTCAGATGATTTTAATTTTGATTTTTGGGTCATTTTACTGAACTTTTGTTTTTTGGATTTTACATGCTCTCTTCTATGACATTGGGCATCGGCCTTGGCAGACGACGTTGATGGCATTTCATCTTCTCGGCCATGACTAGTGGCAGCAGCTTCAGCACGAGGTGGAAGTGCATCTTGATCTTTCCCTATTTTAACCTCCACATTTTTGTTCTCCATTTTTTAATGTGTGGAATTATATGCCAGTATCAATAGCAATGGCCTACTACTATATTTACTGCGCACAACTGAAATGCACCACAGGTATGAATGGATAGTATACTTGATGACACAGAGGTAGGTACAGCAGTGGCCTTCCGTACTGCTATATATAGTATACTGGTGGTCATTGTGTCAGCAAACTGCAAAACTAAAATGCACCACAGGTATAGAATGTAGATGGATAGTATACTTAATGAATGATGACACAGAGGTAGGTACAGCAGTGGCCTACCGTACTGCTATATATAGTATACTGGTGGTCACTGTGTCAGCAAACTGCAAAACTAAAATGCACCACAGGTATAGAATGTAGATGGATAGTATACTTAATGAATGACGACACAGAGGCAGGTACAGCAGTGGCCTACCGTACTGCTATATATAATATACTGGTGGTCACTGTGTCAGCAAACTGCAAAACTAAAATGCACCACAGGTACAGAATGTAGATGGATAGTATACTTAATGAATGACGACACAGAGGTAGGTACAACAGTGGCCTACTGTACTGCTATATATAGTATACTGGTGGTCACTGTGTCAGCAAACTGCAAAACTAAAATGCACCACAGGTATAGAATGTAGATGGATAGTATACTTAATGAATGACGACACAGAGGTAGGTACAGCAGTGGCCTACCGTACTGCTATATATAGTATACTGGTGGTCACTGTGTCAGCAAACTGCAAAACTAAAATGCACCACAGGTATAGAATGTAGATGGATAGTATACTTAATGAATGATGACACAGAGGTAGGTACAGCAGTGGCCTACCGTACTGCTATATATAGTATACTGGTGGTCACTGTGTCAGCAAACTGCAAAACTAAAATGCACCACAGGTATAGAATGTAGATGGATAGTATACTTAATGAATGACGACACAGAGGCAGGTACAGCAGTGGCCTACCGTACTGCTATATATAATATACTGGTGGTCACTGTGTCAGCAAACTGCAAAACTAAAATGCACCACAGGTACAGAATGTAGATGGATAGTATACTTAATGAATGACGACACAGAGGTAGGTACAACAGTGGCCTACTGTACTGCTATATATAGTATACTGGTGGTCACTGTGTCAGCAAACTGCAAAACTAAAATGCACCACAGGTATAGAATGTAGATGTATAGTATACTTAATGAATGACGACACAGAGGTAGGTACAGCAGTGGCCTACCGTACTGCTATATATAGTATACTGGTGGTCACTGTGTCAGCAAACTGCAAAACTAAAATGCACCACAGGTATAGAATGTAGATGGTTAGTATACTTAATGAATGACGACACAGAGGTAGGTACAGCAGTGGCCTACCGTACTGCTATATATAGTATACTGGTGGTCACTGTGTCAGCAAACTGCAAAACTAAAATGCACCACAGGTATAGAATGTAGATGGATAGTATACTTAATGAATGATGACACAGAGGTAGGTACAGCAGTGGCCTACCGTACTGCTATATATAGTATACTGGTGGTCACTGTGTCAGCAAACTGCAAAACTAAAATGCACCACAGGTATAGAATGTAGATGGATAGTATACTTAATGAATGACGACACAGAGGTAGGTACAGCAGTGGCCTTCCGTACCGTACTACTATATATAGTATACTGGTGGTCACTGGTCAGCAAAACTCTGCACTGTACTCCGCCTATATAATATTAATTATACTGGTTGTCCCCAGTCCCCACAATAAAGCAGCACACTGAGCACAGATATGGAGTGTTTTTCAGGCAGACAACGTATACTGGTGGTCACTGTCAGCAAAACTCTGCACTGTACTCCTGCTATATAATACAGCTGCTCCCCAGTCCCCACAATTAAGCAGTGTGAGCACAGATATATTATGCAGCACACTGAGCACAGATATGGTATGGAGCGTTTTTTTCAGGCAGAGAACGGATAAAACTGGTGGTCACTTATCAGCAAAAATCTGCACTGTACTCCTCCTAACAGCTGCTCCCCAGTCCTCCCCACAATTAAGCAATAAAGCAATCAAGTTCAACAATAAACGGAGAGGACGCCAGCCACGTCCTCTCCATATCATCTCCAATGCACGAGTGAAAATGGCGGCGACGCGCGGCTGCTTATATAGAATCCGAATCTCGCGAGAATCCGACAGCGGGATGATGACTTTCGGGCGCGCTCGGGTTAGCCGAGCAAGGCGGGAAGGTTCGAACCTGCCTCGGACCCGTGTAAAATGGGTGAAGTTCGGGGGGGTTCGGTTTCCGAGAAACCGAACCCGCTCATCACTAATATATAAAAATATGCAAACATAATAATCATACACAATCAAAAAAATTAATTTTAAAAATTATTAAACAAGTCCAGCCCCTTAGAGCAAAGTGTATAGCATATGGATATCCAGTAAAAAGATTTGAAGTGCATTTGACATATATTTTTGACTAGGCAGTTAAACTACAGTAGTTGCAAGACAAAATCAGATGTAAATGTTGATCTTACATAGAGTACTATAAGTAAGATATATTTAAGATCTATACAAGTCTAAAGACAGTAGGCTGGTAGAAAAATATTAATTTTAGATCAGTGCAATCATTCAAACTATCTGGAGAGTTCTCAATCTAGAGATTCTCATAGTTTCCTGTTTACATAGTGTACTAAAGTAATCGCCTCTTGGTCTTATATTAACAGGTTCTATTTAAATTAGTTTGAGAAAGGTTGGATTGCTGTTGTGTTTTTATAAAATAATGGTGTGAAAATCTGTAAAAATTTTGCTAGCAATGTCACTTTTATGCGCCATAAAACAAGCATTACAGGTAAATCCATGAGTAATGTGACCAATTTATTTGAGATTACAGGAGCATTGTAAAAGATAAATAACATAAATTGTATTACAGTTAATAAGAGCCAATTTCTGTTTGTATACATGTTATTAATTAAAAAAGACTTGTAATCCAATAACAGTGATTACATTTAAAGAATACTTTTTATTAGTCACTGATCACTTAGGGTCTTTGATTTTGATTTATTTGGACAATTGAATAAAACAAAAAGATGGAATAATTTTTCTGAATGATATTTAATTTTTTTTCAAGCAATATTAAATTTAGAAACAGATTAGGCCTTTATCTGCTTGGATATTTGTGTCTAATTTTATTATCTTTTTACTATTACAATGTGAATACTAGTTTTTGGCTACTAACATAGCACAAGTAGAGATTTTGCCCATAGCAACCAATCAGATTCTACTTCTCATTTATCTGTCACCTTCTAGAAAATAATAGTTAGAATCTGATTCATTGCTATGGGCAACATCTCCACTTTTGTAAACTTTCAATGGATACATACAAGTCAATTTTATTTTGTTTAATATCCACTGCAGCTATGAAATATATTGTGAAAATACCTTACAGAATAGCAAAACAATAGATAAGTTAGATGACTAACTAATGGCAAATTCAGAAAAATGGTTGTCTAGTAAGATTGTAATAACAAATTTAAATGATGAGGTAGAGGATGGGTTTCCTGAAATGGAAATTTTGAGATAGTGGCAACTACAATATTACACTGTACACTCATAACTATAGTTACAAAAATGTTATATATACTATTTATTACCCTCAGTGAGTTGCTGAAATTATAGGAAATCAGATTACTTTAAAAAAAATATGGATGTATATATATATATATATATATATATAGAGAGAGAGAGAGAGAGAGAGAGAGAGAGAGAGAGTGTATAAGAGAGAAAAAGAGTGTGTTTGTATCTGTGTGTGTACATGGGAGAGAGAAAGACAAAGAGAGCGAAAGATATAGAGTAAGAAAGACAGCTTATGGGATATTAATAGAACCAATATGTAGCATCATGAAAACTTGTCAAGAGGATTATTATTAGCATATGTGTTCCATTTCATCTGCATCCAAAATAACTTATACTGTAGTATACTTGGTGTTTAAGTGTGTTGCAATCTCAGTAGTATAAAGTCACAAATTAGGCCAGTGGTTCTCCAACCTTTTAAAATTCCGGCATCCTAGAACATCAGAATTTTTTTCACAGCACCCCATAGGCCAAAATTTTCTTTTGAGAAACGTAGAAATAAATATAAAAATAATTGGGTTTATATGTCACCCTTAGGTTTAATTGTGTGGTGAGTACTAAGATTTGATTCTGTTTGTCCACATATTTTTTATTGACAGCCACCAGCACTGTTTTTCCTATTACATTGACCATAAATAATTTAAATTGCCCCTGCACCACCAATCCAATGCAACCCTGCAAGAGCCTCACAGTAGCCCAGGGTGCCACGGCACACATTTTGAGTACCACTGGATTAGGCACAGCTCTGTGTGGTGGGATACATGGTATGGCTCACTCTCATCAGTACTCATTCTTTTGCCATTTACCAAGGTTAGTGTCTGAGTCACACACTGCTGCTGCATGCAAAGCCACTGGCAGTGTTCAGGATATTCAAGCATGCCATGTTTGTCACAATCATAGTGCAAATAAGATGCACATTTGGTACAAAACTGTGTGATGGAGCACCAAATGCTGCTAAATTATATAATCTGTGGTGCACCAAACACTGTAGTCCCAGTTTTAGAATAGGTTATTGAGGTCACATCTGTGCAAATAAGCAAGTATTGATACATTGTGATAAACAAGTACATTGTAATAATAAAGATCCAAGTAATACATGATAAGAGGTTTTTTTTTAACCACAGTGAAATAATGAAAAAATGGTTTACATACCAAATATACACTGTAAGTAACAACAGCACAACCATTAAACATTGTATATTTTGCTAAATTGTAGAAAATGGAGAAGGGAATATGGGGAGGCATGGGGATCCAAGGCAGTAATAGAAGTATGATACAAACTAGAAATGAGCGGGATTTACTTGGTTATGTTCGGATCTCAAAAAGGGCATCTCATTGACTATCTGGTTGTCACATGTTTAAGATAAATAAGATAAATCAAAACTTGCGCTAGTTTAAGTAAATCTGAACCGCGTATCTCTAACACAAACATTTTGTCAGAAGCTCAACAAAAACCATCAGCACCCCACACAGTAAAAACAAAGCAAAAAAGGGCTGTTTTTGTACAACTAATTTTGCCCTTGTCTATATTGAAATCAGTTGACTCAAAGTATTTCATATAATGAAATTGTGTCCCTGCATCCATTTCATTATGAACACCACATTTAATATAACCTTTTTTGACTCAATTATTATTATTATCCTTTATTTATATGGCACCACACGGGTTCCGCAGCGCCCAATTACAGAGTGCATAAACAAATAATCAAACAGGAAAACAGCAACTTACAGTTGATGACAGTATAGGACAAGCACAGGGTAAATAAACATAGTTACATCAGCAGATGACACTGGAATAAGTATCAGGTGGCCGAAGACTGATGGATTTGGTGCAGTTGAAGATTATTAAAGTAAGAAAGGATAAGCACATGAAGGAAGAGGGCCCTGCTCGTGAGAGCTTACATTCTAAAGGGGAGGGGTAGACAGACAGGGGTGGCACAGATGAGGTACATAGAGAGCAAAAAACAGAGGGTTAGGATGAGATTTGGCTGGGTTTGGTGAAGAAGTGGGTCTTGAGAGCCTGTTTGAAGTTTTGTAGAGAGGTAGAGAGTCTGAGGGGGAGAGGTAGGGAATTCCAGAGAAGTGGTGCAGCACGTGAAAAATCTTGGAGGTAGGAGTGGGAGGAAGTAATCCGTAGGCAGGTGAGTCGGCATGCATTAGCAGAGCGGAGAGGATGGGTGGGAGTGTAAAGGGAGATAAGGTCAGAGATGTAGATGGGAGAGGAGTGGGTGAGGGCTTTGTAAGCGAGTGTGAGAAGCTTGAAATGGATTCTGAAAGGGAAGGGGAGCCAGTGAAGGTCTAGTAAGAGAGGAGAGGTGGACGTAGTGCGTTTGGTGAGGAAGATGAGCCGGGCAGCAGCATTGAGGATAGATTGGAGTGGAGAGAGGTATCTGTCAGGAATGCCAATCAGGAGCAGATTACAGTAGTCCAGTCTGGAGATGACCAGTGAGTGGATAAGAGTCTTAGTAGCATCTTGGGTCAGAAAGGGTCTGATCCTGGAAATATTTTTTAGATGAAAATGGTAGGTTTGTGAGAGGTGCTGAATGTGTGGTTTGAAGGAGAGGGAGGAGTCAAGGATTACTCCAAGACAGCGCACTTGGGGGCTAGAGGAGATAGTAGTGCCATCAATAGATAATGATATTGTAGGAGGTGAGGTTATGCGGGAGGGAGGGAAGATGATCAGCTCGGTCTTAGACATGTTAAGTTTAAGAAAGTGCTGGGACATCCAGGAAGAGGTAGCAGAGAGACAGTTGGAGATACGAGTAAGGAGAGCAGGGGAGAGGTCTGGAGAGGAAAGATAGATTTGGGTGTCATCAGCATAGAGATGATATTGGAAACCAAAAGAACTAATGAGCTTACCTAGTAAGGACGTATAGAGAGAGAAGAGAAGAGGACCAAGGACAGACCTTGGGGTACCCCTACAGTTAGTGGAAGTGAGGTGGAGGTGGAGTCATGAGAGGAGACAGAGAAAGAACGGTCAGAAAGGTAGGAGGACAGCCAAGAGAGGGCAGTGTCACGCAGACCAATGGAGTGAAGAATTTGCAGTAGGAGAGGATGGTCCACAGTGTCAAAAGCAGCAGAGAGATCAAGTAGAATAAGTATAGAGTAGTGTTCCTTAGATTTAGCAGCATGGAGGTCATTGCATACTTTTGTAAGGGCAGTTTCAGTGGAGAGAAGAGGATGGAAGCCAGACTGGAATGGGTCAAGTAGTGAGTGTGAGGAAAGAAAGGAAGGAAGGCGGTTGTAGACAATACTCTCAAGGAGTTTGGAGGCAAAAGGGAGGAGAGAGATGGGTCGGTAGTTGGAGAGAGTGTTTGGATCAAGGGTAGATTTTTTAAGAATAGGAGAGATGAGTGCATGCTTGAAGGCAGAGGGGACAGTGCCTGATGAGAGGGATTTATTGAGAAGGTGGGAAAGATGGGAACAAGCAGAAGGAGAGAGGTAGCGGAGGAGGTGGGAGGGGATAGCGTCAAGTGGGGAGGTGGTGAGGGGACAGGAACGAATGAGAGCCATGACTTACTCTCCAGATGCATAGGAGAAAGATGTCAGAGTAGGTGCGAGGGATGGGGAGGGTTGGTAAGGGATGGGAGAAAGCCGGTTACTGATGGTCTGGTGTGATGTGATGTCCTGACGTATGGAGTCAATTTTGGATGTGAAGTAAGTGGCAAAGTCAAAAGCAGAGAGTGAGGAAGGGAGACGAGGTGGAGGTGGGCAGAGGAGTGAGTTGAGAGTGGCAAATAGGTGCCGGGGGTTGGAAGACTGGGAGGAGATGAGGTTCTTGAAGTATGACTGTTTAGCAAGAGAAAGGGCAGCACTGAAGGATGAGAGCATAAGTTTGAAATGGAGGAAGTCTGCCTTAGAGCGTGATTTCCTCCAGTGTCGCTCAGCAGTACATGAGCATTTGTGCAGATATCTGGTGCATTTGGTGTGCCAGGGTTGAGGTGTTAATTTGTGAGGGTAAATAGTGGTTGGTGGAGCAACAGAGTCAAGAACAGAAGTAAGGGATGCATTGTATGTGGAAGTAGCTTGTTCAGGGCATGAGAGAGAGAGAATAGGAGAGAGAAGTGAGTCAAACAGGGAGGAAAGGAATGTGGTGTCAATAGCTTCAATGTTACGCTTGGTGATGGTAGCCTTAGGATGTAGAGATGGGGAAGTCGAGAGAGATAGGTTAAAAGAGAGCAGGTGGTGGTCAGAGAGGGGAAATGGGGAGTTGGATAAATCAGAAATATGACAGCGGTTGGTGAAGACCAGATCCAGTGAGCTCCCGTTAACATGGGAGGGTGAGGAGGTCCACTGGGAGAGACCAAGTGAAGAGGTGAGGTTAAGGAGTTAGAGGTAGGGGATTGTGTGGGGATGTCAATAGGGATGTTGAAATCGCCTATGATAATGGAGGGAATGTCAGAAGAGAGGAAGTGAGGAAGCCAGGAAGCAAAGTTGTCGATGAATTTGGAAGCAGTGCCAGGGGGGCGGTTAATGACAGCTACTCTAAGATGGACTGGTTGAAAGAGGCATATGGCATGGACCTCAAATGTAGAGAATGTAAGGGGTGGTTCTGGTGGTATGAGATGGTAGGAGTAACTAGAAGGTAAAAGGACCCCAACACCACCCCAATGGCGACCCCCAGGTCGGGGTGTGTGTGTGAATGTGAGGCCCCCAGCAGAGAGAGCAGCAGGAGAAGTAGTGTCAGAGGGCGTAATCCAAGTTTCAGTAATGGCTAGTAGGTGTAGGGAGTTGGAAATGAAAAGGTCATGAGTGGGGGCCAGTTTGTTACAAACAGATCTGGCATTCCAGTGGGCACAGGATAGGGGGTATGAGTTTGTGGGAGAGATGTGAATAAGATTATCAGGGTTGCTGTAGCGATGAGGTGAGATTAACTTTGAGGGCAGGGATGATGAGAGAGTAGTGATGGTACGGGTGCCTGAGCTAGGAGGGGAAACTGCTGGAGGTGGGCAGGGAGGGAGGTCAGTGTGATGTGGATGGGGATAAGGGGAGGTGACAGGGAAGGGAGAGAGGGAGCAGGCTGAGTTGTGGGGGAGCAGGACCATGTGGCAGAGGTAAATGAAAGTGGGGTAACAGGAAAGGAGGGAGAAGGAAATAGAGGGATGGAGGGGAGACAGAGGAGGAGGTGTAGGAGACTAGGGTGGAAGAATAAAGATACATTATTAGGTAGACACTGAGTGATGTGGGGAGTATAAGAAAGCTTTGACATAGTGTTAAGTAGGTAAATAGGTTGAGGGAAAGTGGAAGTAGTAGAGGAGACTGTAAGGGAATCAGAGCAGAAGAATTGCAGAAATGCAGGTGAGAAAAGCAGTGTAGGCTCAATGGGTGTAGATTTAGTATGAAATGAGTCAAAAGCGTAGATAAAGGGGGTGCAGAAATGTATTTGGCCTGTAAGAAATGAAAGGATTGTGAGAGGGTTAAGAAGCAATGGTAATTCTGTTAGATTTTTTAAGTGTTTGTAGATGAGAAGATGAACTCACAGTTGTCCCAAAGAAGATCTTTGTGATCCTGATTATGGATGGAAACTTGATTTTACATATGTTCATTTATGCAAATGGATTGCATAGTGTTCACAGAGTGAAAGTTGGAGGGTGATAAATTTGCATATACAGTTGATATTGATAAGTAGTTCATCTGTTATTGTTGTGTTGTTTGAGGTTTTCTTTCAGTTTTTCATCCAGTTTAAGTCCAGGCTAAGTCCAGGCTTTGATATTAAAATTGTATATATGCCCCCTTTGAGCCTCCTCCCTTCGAGTCCTACACCCTGGATCAATCAGCCAGGCTTAATCCGCCAAGTATACTCTAATATGAACTAACATTAACATGTGTAAGGTATAGGTTCACTGATTAAAACCCCACCCATTGCCCAACATCCACTGGTGGGCAATAAAGCTAAAACAAACAAATAATGATATGGGAGGAGGACATCCCAAATTCCCCAAATATCTAACAATTAAACAGGATAAATTCTACACAAAACAATAACTCCAGATTACCTAAGCAAACAGACACTGCTGACTATAGTATCCTAGTTCACTGTGCAGCTGCTGAGAGTTGTAGTAATTGCTTTGATTACCTGTAGGTGAGAGAATAAGATGTTAGGAGGAGATCGCAGTCCTTTGCCTACTGTATTTCATCCAGGCTAAGTCCAGGCTTTGATATTAAAATTATATATCTGCTCCCTTTGAGCCTCCTCCCTTCGAGTCCTACACATCAATATCCAATATTTAGAACCAACACTCAAAATATAGTTTCTAACAGTTTAGTCTTAACAGCAAGGAATAAAGGGGTTGAAGCAGAAATCCATTTGAAGTATCACTTTCTATACATTTGTTAAGATAACTCTCAAGACTAGTTTATTATCAGCCATTGGGGCAGATGTGCTGAGCCTTGGAGAGAGATAAAGTGGATAGAGATAAACTACCAACTAACCAGCACCTAGCCATCATTATTTAAAACACATCTTGTAACATGGCAGTTAGGAGCTGATTGACTGGTACTTTATCTCTATCCACTTTATCTCTCTTCACTGTATGAGGTGGAAAGAGAGGGATTCAATTTTTAAAGTTACAGAATTAACAGGTACTGTATTGGGTCTTTTAACAAATGTAGTCTGAGATGTGTGTTCATAAAATATATCACTGTGTACAAATGCCTACTCTATCAATCTCTGTACACTCCCAAAAATTGTGTTGAAAAGAGAAATCATCTCTGTTATATTAAAGACACTGACAAATTGCCACACTCAAAAATGTTTGGGGTAAAACTTAGGCTAGGTATACATTATTTTTCATTACGAAAATGTACTTCCTATAGATTGGCAAAATGTAAAGCTAAAAAAAACATGTGCACTGTAGGAGTAGCAGATATAACATGTGCAGAGAGAGTTACATTTGGGTGGGTTATATTGTTTCTGTGCGAGGTAAATACTGCCTGCTTTATTTTTACACTGCAATTTAGATTTCAGTTTGAACACTTCCCACCCAAATCTAACTGTCACAATCCATGTAGTTTCTCCTCCATGCCTGGGGTGGCGCTCTCTGCTCTGGTGCTCAGCGTTCTGCTCTGTATCTGCAGCTTGATTAGTAGCTGTTACCACAGCTGTGAGCAGCACCTGAACTCACTACTTAGGCCAGCCACACAGGCTCCCTGTTGCCAGTTCATCGAGTCAAGATTGTTACAGCTCCTGGTCGTGGTCATGCTGGTCTCTGCTGCTAAATCGACCAAAGAACTGCCAGTGCTCTTGTTCCCGGCGAGTTTCTCCGCAGTCTACCCCAGTGTCTCCGATGCTTCCAGCGTTAACTGCTGCACAGCTTCCAGCGTTCTCAAGCAGCTTCTGGACTTTAATGTGTCTCGGTCATCAGCATGCTGGGAGTCAGTGTCGGCATCAGAGTCTTTAAGTATTATTTTCAAGTTCCTAGAATCATCAGTGTCTCCAGTCACCGTGTACTACTCTGCAAACCACTAGTGTCTTTAATTGTTATTCTCGAGTTCCTGGAATCATCAGCGTCTTCAGTCACCGTTTACTACTCTGCAAACCACCAGTGTCTTTAATTATTATTCTCAAGTTCCTGGAATCATCAGCGTCTTCAGTCACTGTTTACTACTCTGCAAACCACCAGTGTCTTTAATTATTATTCTCAAGTTCCTGGCATCCCATGTCCCCTCAGTTTTCCCTTTGTGTTTTCTAATTATTCCTGCTTTATATTTATTGTTTACAGTTGTACATTGCTTTAATAAACTTGCTATTATACCGTGAACATCAGTCCCTGCTAATATGTTCTCACAATGGGAGATCCAAACGAATTCTGACAGTATGAACTGGCCAAAAACAAACAGCAGGGGAGATAATTGCAGTCTGCCTGAGGGAGTTTTCTCACAGCTCGTTAACCCCTCAGCTCCCGGGACATCACCTTCTTTAGATTTGTTACAACTGGGGGTTTTAAAGGAGAAGTTAGACCAGCTACAGACTTTAGTGTCCGGTATTCTATGCGTTCTTCCTGAATTCCTGGGGAGACTGGTGGACCCCAGTAAAATAGCTCCAGAAAAGGAGTTTTCTTCTGGCCCATGGACTAGGCATGCTAGGGGCACCTCTCCTCCTCAGACAAGAGGCAAGTTCCAAAGTTTCCCTCGACCTAGCCTCTCTGAAACAGAATGCCAGTATCGTAGAGACTATAAACTTTGCCTGTATTGTGGGGGTCAAGGACATTTTATTTTAACCTGTCCCATTCAAAAAACAAGAAATGGGGGCAGAGTGTATCTCCAATCTTTAAATACCATCTGTCACAAAACTGGTCTTCCACCTAGAGTTTCCAAGCCTGTCGCCCCAGGAGGGGGTTCTTCAGAGTGTCCAGCCTTAAGAAGGGGTTCTTCAGAGTATCTTGCCCCAAGAAGGGGTTCTTCAGAGTGTCCAGCCCCAGTGAGGGGTTCAGAGCGTCCAGCCCCAGTAAGGGGTTCTTCAGAGTGTCCAGCCCCAAGAGGGGGTTCTTCAGAGCGTCCAGCCCCAGTGAGGGGTTCAGAGCGTCCAGCCCCAGTGAGGGGTTCAGAGGATCCAGCCAGAGAGACTACAGAGCGCTGCCCAGCCAAAGAGACTACAGAGTGCTGCCCAGCCAGAGAGACTACAGAGCGCTGCCCAGCCAGAGAGACTACAGAGCACTGCCCAGCCAAAGAGACTACAGAGCACAGCCCAGCCAGAGAGACTACAGAGCGCTGCCCAGCCAGAGAGACTACAGAGCGCTGCCCAGCCAGGGAGTCTACAGAGTGCTGCCCAGCCAGGGAGTCTACAGAGTGCTGCCCAGCCAGGGAGTCTATAGAGTGCTGCCCAGCCTGAAAGTCTACAGAGTGCTGCCCAGCCAGAGAGTCTACAGAGTGCTGCCCAGCTCGAGAGTCTACAGAGTGCTGCCCAGCCCGAGAGTCTACAGAGTGCTGCCCAGCCCGAGAGTCTACAGAGTGCTGCCCAGCCCGAGAGTCTACAGAGTGCTGCCCAGCCCGAGAGTCTACAGAGTGCTGCCCAGCCCGAGAGTCTACAGAGTGCTGCCCAGCCCGAGAGTCTACAGAGTGCTGCCCAGCCCGAGAGTCTACAGAGTGCTGCCCAGCCCAGCCCAGTGAAGTGGGGGCTCTTGCCTCAGGTCAGCCCCGTGAAGTGGGGGCTCTTGCCTCCGGCCAGCTCCTTGAAGAGGGGGCTCCTGCCTCAGCCCAGCCCCATGAAGAGGGGGCTCCTGCCTCAGCCCAGCCCCGTGAAGAGGGGGCTCCTGCCCCAGCCCAGCCCTGTGAAGAGGGGGCTCTTGCCTCAGCCCAGCCCCGTGAAGAGGGGGCTCTTGCCTCAGCCCAGCCCCGTGAAGAGGGGGCTCTTGCCTCAGCCCAGTCCCGTGAAGAGGGGGCTCTTGCCTCAGCCCAGCCCCGTGAAGAGGGGGCTCTTGCCTCAGCCCAGCCCCGTGAAGAGGGGGCTCTTGCCTCAGCCCAGCCCCGTGAAGAGGGGGCTCTTGCCTCAGCCCAGCCCCGTGAAGAGGGGGCTCTTGCCTCAGCCCAGCCCTGTGAAGAGGGGGCTCTTGCCTCAGCCCAGCCCCGTGAAGAGGGGGCTCTAGCCTTAGTTCAGCCCCATGAAGAGGGGGCTCCTGCCTTAGTTCAGCCCCGTGAAGAGGGGGTTTCTGCCTTAGTTCAGCCCCGTGAAGAGGGGGTTTCTGCCTTAGTTCAGCCCCGTGAAGAGGGTGTTTCTGCCTTAGTTCAGCCCCGTGAAGAGGGGGTTTCTGCCTTAGTTCAGCCTCGTGAAGAGGGGGTTTCTGCCTTAGTTCAGCCCCGTGAAGAGGGGGCTTTTGCCTTAGTTCAGCCCCGTGACGAGGGGGCTTTGAGCATTATGTCAATCTCAGAAGAAGAATCTAGCACTCTCGTTTCTCACAACACAGGCCTTATATCTAGACACATAGGCACTGTTGTAGTCCTGGGTACCAATCTTACTACTAACTTGTTGGCTCACAATTTGGGTACAGCACAGTCCCCCAGGACTTCCGGGAAGGACCAAATCCAAAAAGTACCATCCAAGTCTCTAGTCAAAGTTCGGTTAGGATCATCATATATTTCTGACCAGTCTCCTGAAAGTCTGTCCCCTCCTCAATGTCCTGATGATCCATCTCCAGTGTTTTCAGAAAATCAAGTTTCCACTTCACAGAATTCATCCAACGCTCCATCTTTGGATTACTTTGATGGAGATTTAACGCAATACTTCGCACTAGTTAATCGATATGTTTCTATGATGGAGACAGATCCTTCCCTCGGAATTACTCCATCCAACATAGTTAAATTTTTATTCCTGACCCCCAGAGGAGAAGCCACGGCTTGGGCTAGTCCACTAATTGAGACCAATGACCCAGTTCTTCTCAATCTTGTGGCCTTCAGTGAAATGGTAATTAAGAAATTCAATTCATGGTCTTACCAGTCTCCAGTCCCAATTGAGGTTCCTGCCCAGCCGGGGTCATCTAAGGTTCCTATCTATCTTGGTTCATCCGAGAATCCTGTTGCCAGCTTAGAGACTCCAGCAATCAGCTTACCTGTTGGTTTTCTTCAGCTCCAGTCTACTGTTCCTACTGGGAAATCCACAAAAAGGAGAAAGAAGAAAAAGGGAAAATTTAAGTTGAAAGCCTCTGTTGGACTTCCTTGGCAGCATGAGGATACCCTGATATGCCCTCTACCTTTTTATTCAGACTCTGACATGTGTTGAGCGTCTTGAATCCGCTCCTTAGGGAGGGGGTACTGTCACAATCCATGTAGTTTCTCCTCCATGCCTGGGGTGGCGCTCTCTGCTCTGGTGCTCAGCGTTCTGCTCTGTATCTGCAGCTTGATTAGTAGCTGTTACCACCAGCGTTAACTGCTGCACAGCTTCCAGCGTTCTCAAGCAGCTTCTGGACTTTAATGTGTCTCAGTCATCAGCGTGCTGGGAGTCAGTGTCTGCATCAGAGTCTTTAAGTATTATTTTCAAGTTCCTAGAATCATCAGTGTCTCCAGTCACCGTGTACTACTCTGCAAACCACCAGTGTATTTAATTGTTATTCTCGAGTTTCTAGAATCATCAGCGTCTTCAGTCACCGTTTACTACTCTGCAAACCACCAGTGTCTTTAATTATTATTCTCAAGTTCCTGGAATCATCAGCGTCTTCAGTCACCGTTTACTACTCTGCAAACCACCAGTGTCTTTAATTATTATTCTCAAGTTCCTGGCATCCCATGTCCCCTCAGTTTTCCCTTTGTGTTCTCTAATTATTCCTGCTTTATATTTATTGTTTACAGTTGTACATTGCTTTAATAAACTTGCTATTATACCGTGAACATCAGTCCCTGCTAATATGTTCTCACAATGGGAGATCCAAACGAATTCTGACACTAACTCCCTCTGCACATGTTATATCTGCCCCCCCCCCCCTTTCAGTGCACATGGTTTTGCCCAGCTGCTAACAAATTTGCTGCTGTAATCAACTCTGAATTGTCACCAGACTGCTCATGTTATTTTGCCAGGGTGCATTTATGTCAGAGTGGAGCAAATATTTGTAAAAGGTAACAGTTTTATACTATATTATTTCTGAGAGTGCAACACATTTTGCACACTTTCTGAGAAGCAAAATTATTATTATGTGTAAAAGTCATCACATAATGATGAGTTTCTAGATACATAAGAAAAATTAGAAGGTGGTCAAGAAAATGTGTCCCAAAGTTATTGAAAGGAGCAAATGGAGTCCCTGTACCCTTATAGATGCAATTTCCTTATCTCTCCATTCCAAAATTTTAACACCTTTAGGCCAGTACTCACCGGCAGATCAGGGAAGAGATGTGTGCTGAGCGAACCGCTCAGCACACATCTGTCCCCCCGCTCAGCACAGCGTGATGTGTGCTCAGCATGCAGGGGGTGGGGGGGAGGGGGCTGTTCATTTCACCCAGCGGGTGAAATGAGTGACCTGCTAGATTGAGCCTGCATGCAGGCCAATCTAGCAGCAGTGATAGCGACACGCGGGGCTGTGCATCGCTAACACTGTGGGAGGTACACACGGAGAGATCTTGCTGAAAATCTAAGCAATCTAGTCAGATTGCTTAGATTATCGCTCCATGAGTACCCCCCTTATGAGTATTCGAGTAAAGACATTTTTTCCATAAAGTTTGATGTATTTAGTTGCACACTGGTCCTCTTTAGTTTTTTTTTAATTAACTGTGACCCATATACAGTAGCATATATATACAAATTAATCTTAAAAATAATATTTTGCTTAGTAATGTGGAGAGCAGACCTAGATAAATACAAGAAATTTGTTAGAGATTATGGGTAAAATATTTCAATACTTTATCCTCTTTTACATAATGTTCCTGGTCCATAAAATATAAGAAAAAATATATAATAAGTAAAGGCCATTATATCTGGGAAGCCTGTCTCTCCAAAATCCTTGCTTCTCTGTAAATTTGAGCAATTTATTCTTCACTTCTTACCATGTAATATAAATGTGATCAGTACGAAATCCCGCGGACAGGATTCCAGCAGTCGGAATACCGACACCGGAATCCCGACCGGCATAATCCCGACAGGGAAGCGAGCGCAATGCAGCCCCTTGCGGGCTCGCTGTGCTCGCCACGCTATGGGCACGGTGCCTCGCTACGCTTGGCACATTAATTTATTCTCCCTCTATGGGTGTTGTGGACACCCACAGAGGGAGAATATGTCGGGATTGTGCCGGTCGGGATTCCAGTGTCGGTATTCTGACCGCCGGGATTCCGTCCGGCGGGATCTTGACCGCATCCCATATAAATTTCTAAAGCAGTATTGTACATTTTGTTATTAATTTGCTCTGGTCAAATAATAAATTGGGAGCATCTGTATTGGATACATTACTCTGAAGTACAGTACACTATTCTTTTAATTACTGTTTTCTTAACGAATAAGAATAAATGCATATACTGTATGTCTAAAGTTAAGTCAATTTTATCTATGATAGTTATATACTGTAGTTAATTTTAAATGAGTATGACAATGTGGATGGATGGGACATACCAAGGTATATAATATTCTGTGAAACCACCTTACATTGAAACATTTCCATAAAGGGTTGCATAATGTGGTGTAAGACAAATGAGGGGAAGGACCTCTGACTTAATATTAATATTAGTATTGAATTACCAGGGAGTTTTTTGTTGTTGCAAGAGACAAAAAGAAAAGAGAGAAACCTCTTTTTAGGGGGTACACTTTCACAATATTTATTGTTTAAAACTTCCATTTTAATTGATTAGCTTAAAAGTTATTCGTATAAGTTTGACGGTGTCTTTAAGTTAATGCCCAGGTGAATTACAAAATATTGACAGATCTTATCTCCTTATTGGACTGTGATTTCAGTATAAAATGTTGCCAATTGGTTTGCATGGAGCTCCAGCAACTTTCCAGAAAGCTATAAACAAGTTGCTGCAACCTCACAGAGAATATGCAGCTGCATATATAGACAACTTAATTATCTTTAGTTCTAACTGGGAGTCACACCTTCAGAAACAATATAACCCACCCAACTCTAAATCTCTCTGCATGTTAAATCTGCTCCATTTTCAGTGCATCATGGTTTTCTCATTAGTGTGCTTTTATGATTTGCAAATAACTCTGAATAACCCCCAGAGTCTGAAAGAGGTTAATGGGAGAACTCCACGCCAAAGTCCAGAATCTGGGTGTTCCTGGAAGCAGAGGTGGGTTTCACCGTATAAACTGCAGAGAGAAACTTCCCTATTTAGCTGAGTTAGAGAAAGTGGTCTGTGCTCCTGATGCCAGCAAGTAGGCAGGTGATTGTCATGGCTGTAGAAAGCCAGGTAGTGTTAGAAAGGCTATGCCAGGCAGGGTGAACAATGGGTATTGAGCAGGGCCGGCTTGAGGCACATTCCTTTGGAGTGGCTGTGCAGAGCGCAGGGCTTCTAAGGGTGGCCATCAGCTGTCAGGCATCTCAAATATGGCACCGGTTCATCAGCCAATCAGAGTTTGCAGATAGGCAGTGGCAGCTCCTGATTGCTTGCCGGATCAGAAGCATTGATTGGCTCACAAACCTGCACCATATTTGAGATGCCCACCACTGCCACAGATGGGAGACCAGTTTAGGGGCAGGAGAGGCATGACCTCTCCTCTCCTTGGACACCACAAGGCCATCCGTAGCAGCAAAGCCCAGCAGCACCCAGTAGCATCACCAGCACCCAGCCCAGCAGCAGCAGAGCACAGCAGCACCCAGTAACAGCACCAGAGCCCAACCCAGCAGCAGCAGAGCCCAGCAGAAGCAGAGCTTAGCAGCAGCAAAGCTCAGCAGTGGTTGCAGTGAGCACTGGGGGTGGTTTGTGAAAGCAGCACTATTGGTGGCAATATGTGTATCTGGCACTATAATGGAACATTATGTGTAACTGGTAATATATCAGGGGACATCAAGTGTAACTGCCAATATATTGTAACATTATGTGTAACTGACACTATACTTGGGGGGACATTATGTGTAACTGGCACTATACTGGAATGTTATTTGTTACTGGCACTATACTGGGTACATTGTGTGCAACTGGCACTATAGTGGGGAAAATATGTGAATGGGCATTATTCTGGGGACATTATGAGTAAATGGCACTATACTGGGGATATTATGTGTAACTGGCACTATACTAAGGACATTATATATAACTTGCACTATACTGAGGATATTATATGTAACTGGCACTATACTGGGAAATTATGTGTAACTGGCACTATACTGGGGACATTATGAGTAAATGGCATTATACTGGGGGTATTATGTGTAACTGGTGTTATACTGGAGGCATTATGTGTATATGGCACTATACTGGGGACATTATGTATAACTGGAACTATACTGAGTTCATTATGTTCATATGGCACTATACTGGGGGCATTATGTGTGACTGGCACTAACTGTGGACATTATGTGTATCTGGCATTACTGTGTGTATCACATTATGTGTAAGGGGCATTACTGTGGGCATCGTGTGTGGGCATCATGTATAAGGGGCATTACTATGTGCATTATATGTAAGGCCACAGCAATGGTCTTGACATGCTTCCATGAATGCACCCCTTAAACGGAGCATTGATGCCCACAAAACACAGCATCGATGCCCCTTTCCCGCACCCTCCAGGTCTTAAAATGTGTACTGAAGAGAACGCAGTTTAGGACCTTGCACATGTGCATACCAGTGTACTTATATGCGCAGATGTGCAAAACTCCCTTCATAGCGATTTTTGCACATCAGCGACAGGGTCTGAATTAGGCCCTAAGTTTGGTCTAAGTTTGGTAACAATCTAAGGAAGAAGTCCTTATTGTATACATTTGCTACATACAAATTAAAGAATGCATGTCACGGGTCAGGACCCTTGGGGCCAACTGAAATTGGTTTGTGAGTAAAGCTAAGAGATAAGAGGTTTGAGGTTCTTGGGGTGTCTAAGCTAAACCTGTCATTACCAAATTACAACCCAGACCAAAGTTAAAATGATAATTCAGGACTGGAATCCTAGCTATGAATACTTGGAATGGTGTGTACTTTTAACTAGACATTTCCTTCACACAGATCAGTGAGATTTGTGCTGGCTTCTCTGTTGAAATGTGTGTAAAAAGTGTAAAATAAAAATTGGAAAAAAGAAAGTTGCCCACCCCTTAGATGATCCTGGTTCCAAAAATACATAGGGAAAATGCATAGTGTTCCCTTGTATTTTAAGAACCAGCACAGGACTCTTCGAGGGATAATATATGGAGGCAAAAATATGTAGGAGTCCCCCATATTTTTAAAACCAGCACTGGGCTCCACTAGCCAGGGGGCACTCTTATATTGATCTACTGGTCATAACAATAACCCCACTAACTAGTCATCCAGTTTCGCCCAATAAACCAAAACTAAATAGACTATCATCTCAGCACCCACCGCCCATGGGGGCCATGGGATAACTCCAGCCTTGGGTGCCTGGAGGGCACAGAGGTAGGTGCCAGCAAGCATGGACCCATCACTATTGTGATACCAAACATCTAGCGTAAACAAGAAGTCCAGCAGACAGTATTAATCATCTATGGCAAATGTAACAATAACGTCATGCACATATTTGTATTTTATTTTATTATTACATTTTATTTATAAGGCGCCACAAGTGTTTTGCAGCGCTGTACATACGGCACACATTAGAACAATACAGGGTACACAGAAGTTAACATTACAGTAAATGAAAACTTAAACAGAGCACAGGTAATAATTAGCACCACAGTTCACAGGGGAGGTAGTTATGTGACCGGCGGTCAGGAGACTGCTATTCACAATACTGACACCATAATCCCACCCCCTTACAGTCCCAACAGTCGGCATGCAAACTAACAGGGACTATTGCCACTAGTGGGTGTCCACAACACCCATAGAGTGGGAATATAACCTGTGGTGAGTGCGGCTTGCCAGCAAGCCCGCAAGGGGCTTCGTTGCACTCACCCCCCCCTGCCGGGCATCTAAAAGCTGGGAACCGGCATCGGTATGGTGACCGGCGGTCTCCTGACTGCCAGTCACACATACCCAATCTATTCACAGTACACAATACAGCTGAGATGTAAGGAAGCAAAGGACTTATCGGTTTACTACTAGGGGCAGGCAGCCACTGGAAGAGATAAACAGTAACGAGTGAGAGGAGATGTGGGTATACTATAGACCAGTGGTTCTCAAACTCGGTCCTCAGGACCCCACACAGTGCATGTTTTGCAGGTAACCCAGCAGGTACACAGGTGTATTAATTACTCACAGACACATTTTAAAAGGTCCACAGGTGGAGCTAATTATTTCACTTGTGATTTTGTGAGGAGACCTGCAAAACATGCACCGTGTGGGGTCCTGAGGACCGAGTTTGAGAACCTATGCTATAGACAGTCGCTGAGTAGGAGAGAATTATAATTGAAGTGTGGGATAAGAGGGTTGTGAAGACAGGAAGGAAAAGGGCCTTGCTCCAAGCAGCTCACAATCTAGGGGGAGATATATAATAGTAAAAGTAATAATAGCGCAAACAGCAAATTAATACAATATTAATAATCTATCAACATAATAGATCAAATTAATCAATTGTCAGAAATGCAATTTAAAGAAAGCTGTTCATTTAAACCCAGGGGTTGCAATGCTTATAATGTGTGGATTCATTCTACATCCTTTCTTAGCAATGGAGGCATATAATCAATCATTTTATACAGCATTTCAAACTGGCCAGGTTATATCCTATAAATTTAAAATGTCTAGACACTGGTTAGTCTTCGTCTTTCCCTTTTAATGCATGCTAAATATACATTCTACGTGTTCTCATGTGCTCTTTAAGTTGACATGTGTTTTTTTCTATTTACACTATAAAGTGAAGCAAGGGCATTTAACATAGTAAACCGCATAATATGATGTGCATGTAAGAGGGTAGCATATATTATAATTTTTGCCTTCTCTAGGGTGGGTGAATGTTTCACCAATTTCTAAATGTCTGCAGGTTACACAACCTTTGCACCTGTAATTGTATGGGGTTTTTTTTGTTTGTTATTTTTTGGGGGTGGGGGGTTGTTAAAAAATGTTGTGAAGACTCTGGCATTAAATTGTTTACAACAATGTTTTTGATATTTTTACCACTTCGGTGACAAATCATTGTTTTTTTTATCCTTTAGTGCAGGTAACTCTGGTTCTGAATTAACCAGAAGCCAGAAGGTTTTTGCTGAGGTGAGGAGTCAGTTTCATTTGTTGCTGTTGTAAAATCAGTGATCCATATGATAGAATCCAAAGCATTAGATTTTTTCACAAGTTTCTGTTCTCTAGGGATGGCTACTACTTTGTCATGGGTTCTTCTCAAAGTCCTGGGGTTGTACCCCTGGCAATACATTTAATTATAACAAGTTTCATCTGTGTCTTAGCCTCTCAAAACTCCAAAATTGTGAATACTGCAATACCTTTTTTAGTGTTTCTGGGTTATTACTGTTTGCCGCAAGTACAGTGTTTCTATCAGTTTCTTAATGATAAACCATAGTATAAATTGGTTGTTCTGTAGTGAGACTGACACATCAAGATAGTGAATGTTCTGTTTGTTGATGAAGTATGTACAGTATACTTAATACAATCATCCACTAGGTTGATTCTGTCCATTGTAGTTACAAATTCCTGTTTTGTGCCTGACCATAGAATGAACACATATGGGGTAATTCCAAGTTGATCGCAGCAGGAATTTTTTTAGCAGTTGGGCAAAACCATGTGCACTGCAGGGGAGGCAGATATAACATGTGCAGAGAGAGTTAGATTTGGGTGTGGTGAGTTCAATCTGCAATCTAATTTGCAGTGTAAAAATAAAGCAGCCAGTATTTACCCTGCACAGAATTAAAATAACCCACCCAAATCTAACTCTTTCTGCACATGTTATATCTGCCTCCCCTGCAGTGCACATGGTTTTGCCCAATTGCTATCAAAAATCCTGCTGCGATCAACTTGGAATTACCCCCATTGTCTTTTTATCTTAAATAGCAACAAATTGATTTTCAGGCATCTGACTCTGTAAAGAATAGATCCTGCTTGAGAGAAACATGAAGGCATTGGCAAAACTTGGAGCCACACAGGACCCATTGTACATATCAGTTTTTGAATGTAAAAATTTCCATCAAATAAAAAGTAAACAAAACAGGGGATACCACCCAGCGCTAATTTAATCAAGTGTGATGTTGACTCACACCACCCAATACATTAAAATATCTATTAGTAATAGTACAAATACAGACCGGATAAAAGTTCAATTTTTTTATTTATTTAAGAAAAAGATGATCATCTATTCCAGTGGTTCTCAAACTCGGTCCTCAGGAGCCCACACAGTGCATGTTTTGCAGGTCTCCTCACAGAATTGCAAGTGAAATAATTAGCTCCACCTGCGGACCTTTTAAAATGTGTCTGTGAGTAATTAATACACCTGTGCACCTGCTGGGTTACCTGCAAAACATGCACTGTGTGGGCTCCTGAGGACCGAGTTTAAGAACCACTGATCTATTCAATGAACATTCAAACGAATAAAACTAAATGGTGATTCCTAATACCGGTATACTATAACATGGACATAACATACATACATATAACATATATAGGCGGGTGATACGCCTATTGGCGATTTACTCACTTTCCTGGCCTTAATATTTCTATTCCAAATTCAGTATGGTGTCAAATATACCACTCCAGTACTATACCCAGTTGCTGGAAAATTGCACTTGAGAGTCTCCTTATTATGTCTTTCGTACTCTTATATAGTGCTTAAAGTCAGTCTTCATAATGGGCTTCTTACAATAGAGTCAAAAAAAATATATCCTCTGTTATTTCCAAAGCTTTGTATCCAAAAGACTTACTGTGCTTTCTTGCAGCTGGAAGCATAAACATCAGGTGTCTGCCGGCAGACGTTTGCTGGTGCCTCTGCGATCTACTAGTTTCGCCTGTCTGAGCAGGCTTCATCAGGATGCCTGAGCGCACCTCCTGACCTCCTATGCTCCTCTGGTTGCCTGTAGTCATGGTAACCCTGCTTTCAGCTGGCGTCGCGTCATTTCCGCCCATCTCTTGCTTGGGCTTCTTTCTCTCCTCATATTGTGTGCTTTCGTTGCCCGGGCAACGGGCGCGTCACTTCCGCCCCTCCTGCTGACCCTGCTGCGGCTCTCGCTTGGCGTCACTTCCGCCCACTTCTTTAGCATATCGAAGTTGCTGTGGTTATCATAGGAACGTGACATGACTTTCGTCGGACAGCTTTCTCAGTGTTTCTGTGTTGTCACTGATCGTCATAGTAACCACAGCTTGTGATTTATTATAGATAGAACTGGTCATATACACGTTTTGCCCATCATTCGGACAGCTAGAAGTAGTCATGTTTTCATACATGTTTTTCCCATCATCGGACAGCTTTCTTAGTATTATTTCTGTGTTGTCACTTATAATAACTCCAGCTTGTAGTTTATTATAGATAGAAGTGGTCATATTCTCATACATGTTTCGCCCATCATTTTTATTGGGTTTGGATCCGGATTGAATACACATATAACATACATATAACGAAGTGATTAAAATAAATTATAAAGTAAAAAATTATTTATATAATTATCTACTTATATATTGGTGTTATATTATCTAATGCACATTATGGTTCTAAAAATATTTCTCAAACTATGAAATGTGCTAAATAAATTAGGAATAAAATTATAAAGTAAAAAATTATTTATATAATTATCTACTTATATACTGGTGTTATATTATCTAATGCATATTATGGTTCTAAAAAATATTTCTCAAACTATGAAATCTCGACTCAATTAGCGGTGGTCAGTATTTGCGAAGAAAAATATTGGTCCTATTTGTTTCATTGTCCTTCTTTCAAAAAGGGATGGAGGTCCCAAACTATATTAAGACCTTTTGGTATTAAAGTTCCAAGTTCAAAGATAGTTCTTGCTTCTTCCTTTAATAGTGCACTATCCCAGTCTCCTCCTCTCCATGCTTTTTGTATTAATTTGATCCCAATAAAATTCAGAGATGAAGGATCACTATTATGAATTTTGGTAAAGTGTTCCGGGATACTGTGGTACTCTTTATTTGTCCTTATATTATTTAGATGTTTGTTGATTCTAGTATGAAGACAACGGTAGGTCTTTCCTACATACTGAAGTCCACAAGGACATGTTAACAAATAAATCACTCCTTTGGAGTTACATGTGATTTTATCCTTTATCTTGTATTCCTTGCCAGTATTATTCGATTTATATCTTAGAGTAGGTTTCGTAGTTAATATCTTTGTTTTTCTACAGACTATACAGTTATTGCATCTATAGAAACCCGGCTCCAAATCCTTCAACCAGGTCGCCTTCCCCTTGTTGTCCTTTTTCTGATAGCTTCGTACTATATTGCTCTTGATTGTAGGTGCTCTTCTGTATATTATCTTGGGTTTCTGAGGTAAAATATCTTTCAGATCTTCATCTGTGGTCAGGATATGCCAATGTTTATGTATACTTTGTTCCAAAAGTGTACGCTGGCTGGAATAGTTGGTCAGAAAAAAGCACATCCTTTCTCTCATTTTTATTCTTTTCTTTATATTGGAGGAGGTCTCTTCTATCCACTTTATCAACCTCTTCTTTATTTTTCTCAAGATTCTTTCTGTTGTAGTTTCTTTCTTCAAATTGTTTCATCAAGCCTGTTGTTTGTGCTTCATAATCTTCTTTTCTTGAACAGTTTCTTCTTATTCTTTTCATCTGACCTTTGGGAATATTTGTCAGCCATTTCGGGTGGTGGTTACTCTGAGAGTCCAAATAACTGTTGCAATCTACTTCCTTATTATAGGTCTTTGTCTCAATTTTATTGTTCTCAATAAAAATGGTTAAATCCAGGAAGTTTATGCTAGTGTCACTAACTTCCTTCGTAAACTCCAGATTAAATTTGTTATTGTTGATCTTTATAATAAACTGCTCCAAGTCTTCTCTCGTTCCATTCCATATAATGATCACATCATCGATATATCTTGCCCACAATACAAGATTCGATAAGTATTCATTATTAGTCCATATAAATTCATTTTCCCACTGAGCAAGAAACAAGTTCGCATATGAATGGGCAAAATTTGTACCCATTGCCGTTCCCTGGGTCTGTATATAGAATTTATCACCATACCAGAAGAAATTATGGTTCAACGTGAACTCAATACCTTCTAGGATGAAGTCTACTTGTTCTTTTTTCATCTTTGATTCATTAGTCATGATTTTCCGAACATTCTCCACTCCCTGTTCATGTTGAATTGAGGTGTAGAGTGACTTCACGTCACATGTTGCCAGCAAAAATTCTTTTTTTCCATGTAATACCACTCAATATATTAAGGATTTGTGTGGTATCTTTAATGTAACTACGTTGTGTAGTTACCATTTTCTTGAGGAAGGTGTCAATGTAGCATGAAAGATGTGCCGTTAAAGATTGAATCCCCGCCACTATGGGTCTACCTGGAGGAGTGTTCGCATCCTTATGGATTTTTGGCAGGTAATAGAACACCGCCATCTTCGGATGTTCTGGATATAAGAACTTATACTCATCCTTAGTCAGAATCCCTTTTTCCAATGCTTTTCTGAGGATTTTTTACAGATCCTTCTTATGTCTCTCCATAGGGTTGTTTTGTAATTGTTGGTATGTTTTGGTATCTCCCAAAAGTCTAATGCATTCCTCGTCATATTTCACTTTGTCCATTATGACGATGCCACCCCCCTTATCCGCTTGTTTGATGATGATTTCTTTATTCTGTTTCAATTTTTCCAACGCCTCTTTCTCTCTCTTGGTGAGATTGCATTTACCTTTAGGTTCAATATTTTCAGGAATCCTTCTAATGTCTTCATCTACCATATTCTGGAATGTATTGAGGAAATGGCCTTTTAGATGTGTGGGGTAGAATGTTGATTTTTCCTTCAGATCCGTATGTTCAAAAGGATCAGGACTCTTTCCCCTCTACATTGTTTTCTTGTTCTTTGCGTTTGAAGATTTTTTTCAGAGTGATCTTCCTGATGAACTTTTGAAGGTCGATAATGGTATTAAATTTATTTAGCTGATTCGTCGGGGCAAATTTCAGTCCCTTTTCTAGGATTTTAACTTCAGAGGTATTTAATACATAATTGCTTATGTTGAATATCCCCTGCGGTTTTTTCTGGTTTTCTTTGATCTTTTCTTTGGGCCGGTTCTTAACCCCTCCCCGCTTTCCTCGTTTGTGGATACCGAGCTTCTTTTTCGTCTCCTTCTTTTTCTTGTTTCTGAATCTGGAGTTTTTTTCAGGATTGCTCCAAGATTTTGCGATGAGTTGTTCCTCTGTGCTAGTTCTAAAAAAGCATCCAGGAAGGCTTCTGTATCATCAAATTCTTCCTCTTCCATTATTTGGTGTTTATCTCCCGTTCTCTCATCTTTTTTACCTCTGTTATTAAGATGTTCCATCAGGGTTCTAGCGGATACATCCAGGGTTTCTTGATGGTCCTCCCTTCCATTATTGAAGCTTCTGATTAGGGTTTCTGTGGTGGGATCTTCGTATTTCTTCTCTTTCTTTTCAAGATCTTTCTTTGTTATTTGTCTCCCCATCCTATGGTATCTATTATTCTCCATCCTTGGTTCGTATTCCTCCTCTTTCTGTGATCTTCTTTGTGGTGGCATCCTTTCCTTCTCCGGGGATTTTCGATAATCACCATTCCTTCTCCTTGACTTATTCCTATAGTCGTCAAACTCTCTATTCACTACTGTATGTGGGTGGTAAGTTCTTCCTCTATAGTGATCATAGGGATCTCGTTTGGGAAGGTGTTGATTTCCTTCCCACCTCTGGGAAGCTTGGTAATTCATCTGATATCCAAATGAGGTTTTCTTCCTTTCTTCTATCGTATTCTGCAATCTTCTTTCTATTTTCCAATTTCTGTGGTCCCCTTTGTAATCCTCATAATCTCTACCAAACTTTTTCCTCTTTTGTTCAATAACTTCTTGTTCGATCTTTTGTAATTTATTAGTTAAATTCTCCAAATTTTTTAAATCAGTTAGTTGTTCCATTAACTTAAATTTCTTCCTTATATTTCTTATTTCCTCCTCTGTGTTTTTTATGGTTTCCTCTCTATCTGCAATAATCAATTTCATCAAGGTGAATGAACAAATATCCAGGGTTTCATTCCATTTTGTCAAAAATTCTCCATTTCTTGATGTAAAGGAGGGAATTTTGTTTAATCTCAGCCCTCTTGGGATCATTTGTATTTCAATATATTTTGCAAGTGTGGTGCTCTCCCACCATTGTTTTATTTCATGTATTTCCAGTTTCTCTAATCTCGTATACAGTTCACGGAAAGTACCTTCTGTTTCTTCTATGTTTGCTTGTGGGATTTTTCCTGATATTGGTATAAGGTCATTTAGGACTCTCACACGTTCTTCCCTACTGAGTGTCATAATGCTACTAGCTGCTGACCTCGTATATGGAAATAGATTAGACAAAAAAACACAAAATTGAGGACTGCGCTTCTTGCTTCACTTGATATAATAAGCTGCTTGTGGAGGGATAAGAGGATTCCACGTTCCTCTCAGTATATACAGGTAAACAAAACAGGGGATACCTCCCAGTGCTAATTTAATCAAGTGTGATGTTGACTCACACCACCCAATATATTAAAATATCTATTAGTAATAGTACAAATACAGACCGGATAAAAGTTAATTTTTTTTATTTATTTAAGAAAAAGATGATCATCTATTCAATGAACATTCAAACGAATAAAACTAAATGGTGATTCCTAATACTGGTATACTATAACATGGACATAACATACATACATATAACATATATAGGCTGGTGATACGCCTATTGGCGATTTACTCACTTTCCTGGCCTCAATATTTCTATTCCAAATTCAGTATGGTGTCAATTATACCACTCGAGTACTATACCCAGTTGCTGGAAAATTGCACTTGAGAGTCTCCTTATTATGTCTTTCGTACTCTTATATAGTGCTAAAAGTCAGTCTTCATAATGGGCTTCTTACAATAGAGTCAAAAAAAATATATCCTCTGTTATTTCCAAAGCTTTGTATCCAAAAGACTAACTGTGCTTTCTTGTAGCTGGAAGCATAAACATCAGGTGTCTGCCGGCAGACGTTTGCTGGTGCCTCTGCGATCTACTAGCTTCTTTTTCGTCTCCTTCTTTTTCTTGTTTCTGAATCTGGAGTTTTTTTCGGGATTGCTCCAAGATTTTGCGACGAGTTGTTCCTCTGTGCTAGTTCTAAAAAAGCATTCAGGAAGGCTTCTGTATCATCAAATTCTTCCTCTTCCATTATTTGGTGTTTATCTCCCGTTCTCTCGTCTTTTTTACCTCTGTTATTAAGACGTTCCATCAGGGTTCTAGCGGATACATCCAGGGTTTCTTGATGGTCCTTCCTTCCATTATTGAAGCTTCTGATTAGGGTTTCTGTGGTGGGATCTTCATATTTCTTCTCTTTCTTTTCATGATCTTTCTTTGTTATTTGTCTCCCCACCTACAATCAAGAGCAATATAGTACGAAGCTATCAGAAAAAGGACAACAAGGGGAAGGCGACCTGGTTGAAGGATTTGGAGCCGGGTTTCTATAGATGCAATAACTGTATAGTCTGTAGAAAAACAAAGATATTAACTACGAAACCTACTCTGAGATATAAATCGAATAATACTGGCAAGGAATACAAGATAAAGGATAAAATCACATGTAACTCCAAAGGAGTGATTTATTTGTTAACATGTCCTTGTGGACTTCAGTATGTAGGAAAGACCTACCGTTGTCTTCATACTAGAATCAACAAACATCTAAATAATATAAGGACAAATAAAGAGTACCACAGTATCCCGGAACACTTTACCAAAATTCATAATAGTGATCCTTCATCTCTGAATTTTATTGGGATCAAATTAATACAAAAAGCATGGAGAGGAGGAGACTGGGATAGTGCACTATTAAAGGAAGAAGCAAGAACTATCTTTGAACTTGGAACTTTAATACCAAAAGGTCTTAATATAGTTTGGGACCTCCATCCCTTTTTGAAAGAAGGACAATGAAACAAATAGGACCAATATGTTTCTTCGCAAATACTGACCACCGCTAATTGAGTCGAGATTTCATAGTTTGAGAAATATTTTTTAGAACCATAATATGCATTAGATAATATAACACCAGTATATAAGTAGATAATTATATAAATAATTTTTTACTTTATAATTTTATTCCTAATTTATTTAGCACATTTCATAGTTTGAGAAATATTTTTTAGAACCATAATGTGCATTAGATAATATAACACCAATATATAAGAAGATAATTATATAAATCATTTTTTACTTTATAATTTATTTTAATCACTTTGTTATATGTATGTTATATGTGTATTCAATCCGGATCCAAACCCAATAAAAATGATGGGCGAAACATGTATGAGAATATGACCACTTCTATCTATAATAAACTACAAGCTGGAGTTATTATAAGTGACAACACAGAAATAATACTAAGAAAGCTGTCCGATGATGGGAAAAACGTGTATGAAAACATGACTACTTCTAGCTGTCCGAATGATGGGCAAAATGTGTATATGACCACTTCTATCTATAATAAATCACAAGCTGGGGTTACTATGATGATCAGTGACAACACAGAAACACTGAGAAAGCTGTCTGACGAAAGTCATGTCACGTTCCTATGATAACCACAGCAACTTCGATATGCTAGAGAAGTGGGCGGATGTGACGCCAAGCGAGAGCCGCAGCAGGGTCTGCAGGAGGGGCGGAAGTGACGCGGCCATTGCCCGGGTAACTAAGGCACACTATGAGGAGGAAAAGAAGCCCAAGCGAAAGGGGCGGAAGTGACGTGGCCATCGCCCGGGCAACGAAAGCACACAATATGAGGAGAGAAAGAAGCCCAAGCAAGAGATGGGCAGAAATGAAGCAACGCCAGCTGAAAGCAGGGTTACCATGACTACAGGCAACCAGAGGAGCATAAATAACGGGTCAGGAGGTGCGCTCAGGCATCCTGATGAAGCCTGCTCAGACAGGCGAAACTAGTAGATCGCAGAGGCACCAGCAAACGTCTGCAAGCAGACACCTGATGTTTATGCTTCCAGCTACAAGAAAGCACAGTAAGTCTTTTCGATACAAAGCTTTGGAAATAACAGAGGATATATATTTTTTGACTCTATTGTAAGAAGCCCATTAGGAAGACTGACTTTTAGCACTATATAAGAGTACGAAAGACATAATAGGGAGACTCTCAAGTGCAATTTTCCAGCAACTGGGTATAGTACTGGAGTGGTATATTTGACACCATACTGAATTTGGAATAGAAATATTAAGGCCAGGAAAGTGAGTAAATCGCCAATAGGCGTATCACCAGCCTATATATGTTATATGTATGTATGTTATGTCCATGTTATAGTATACCAGTATTAGGAATCACCATTTAGTTTTATTCGTTTGAATGTTCATTGAATAGATGATCATCTTTTTCTTAAATAAATAAAAAAATTGAACTTTTATCCGGTCTGTATTTGTACTATTTCTAATAGATATTTTAATGTATTGGGTGGTGTGAGTCAACATCACACTTGATTAAATTAGCGCTGGGAGGTATCCCCTGTTTTGTTTACCTGTATATACTGAGAGGAACGTAGAATCCTCTTATCCCTCCACAAGCAGCTTATTATATCAAGTGAAGCAAGAAGCGCAGTACTCAATTTTGTGTTTTTTTATCAAATAAAAAGTAACTCCTTATTAAATTGAGCTCATCTAATGGCATGAAGAAGTCTGTATCAGTACCCCTGTATTGTTTGTTATTGGTTATCAATCATTACATAGCTTCCGGACCTTTTCCATGTGGGTTGCTCATGTACAAACTCACGACATCGATAGAACACATCCAATGTTCTACCTATACGGGAGTAAGTTGTTGTAGCTTAGTGATGAAAGTTGCTGGATCTTTAAAAAAAAGTTTTTTTTTCACCTTGAATTACCGGTTGCAGGTAATAGTGTATAAATATTTAGATATATTGTAATATAAAGAGTTCCAGGCTGAAATGATTCCTGGGGGAATTGGGATGTGTTGTAACTGACAATACACATTTTTATCATTTAATTGTTTTTGTATATTTCAGCTTTTTATGCAGAGATGTTTTGAACAACGACCCCACCCTCTTTGTCTACTGTTCGAATGGTGATGTCTTTGTACTTGACCAAAATTCCTCAAAGCTTTTTTCTCAAAATAGTACATATTATCCTGAAATAAATCACTATTCTTGGTGCATTTCTCAATGGTTTTATTCAATTTATGGTGAAGCATTTAATACCAGGGTTAGAATAGGGAGGGTCGAGGCTGGACTTCTTCAAAAAGGGTGTATCAGTCTAATGCAATGTAACATCCAAAGTGTTATATTATATGGAGACTTCTGTTGAGGTGATAAAGGTCAATTTTATTCTCCAATTCATTTGGTGTATTTATTGGGACGAATAATAGTCCCTTTTTTAACACTGCTAATTCATCAACAGTTAATTGCTGTGAGGATAAATTTAAAACTATGTTTTTCTTTGATATAGATTTTTGGCTTGCTCTCTTTCCCACTGGCCACTCTGCCTTGTATAGAGTCTCCCATTGGGCCTGCTCTGGCCCAAGGGGTCACTCCTAAAGCGGGTTTCTGGATTGAGAAGTCAATAAATTTTCACCCTCACTGGTTGATGATGCCCCTGCACTTGAATTGTCTGTCTCAAACCTTTATTTCTTGTATGGATTTTTTAAGGTTTCTAGCATATTGCCTTATATTCTGCTGTGTGTAATTGACCCAAGCATATACCCTGTGCTTGTCATGATCTCGGTCCACTGTGACCCAAATCTTCTTTTTAAAAGCAATCAAGTCTGATTTGTATTTTTCCACTTGAGTCATTAACTGCTCCACCCATTTTGTGCCAGAATCTCGTAATAGTATTTCCAAATTGACTTTTTAAAATCTGACAATTTTTTCTTTAGTAAATTTCAATTCTCTGGCAGCCTCCATGATCATCATGAGGTTAAGTCTTATGAGCATTTGATAAGGATCATAACCCATCTTTTGTAAACTTCCATGCTAAAACAACCAATTGTTGGTAAACTGTGAATCCAGAACCCCTTGAAAATTATTTTGTTCCAAAAATAATCACAAAGACTGACCCCATGGAGATAATAATCTATTTCTATTTTCATAACCTCAGTAGTTGTTGGTAAATTTGCTGTGTAGATACTATGGGAGTTTATGCAATTGCGGTAGAATTCCGGCTGGAATTCGACCGTTTTTGGATTTGACACAATTCGACAGTCGAATCTCAGCCGCCGGGACCCGAATTCGACATATTCAATAAAAAATGGATTCGACAGTCCCGCTGTCGAAAAACGGACCAATTGACAATAGTGTGCATCCTGGATTCGACTTCAGGGATGGCACAAAAGTGTTCAAAAAACCCTGAAAAAAATTGCGTGGGGTCCCCCCTCCTAAGCATAACCAGCCTCGGGCTCTTTGAGCCGGTCCTGGTTGAAAAAATATGGGGAAAAAATGACAGGGGATCCCCCGTATTTTAACAACCAGCACCGGGCTCTGCGTCTGGTCCTGGTGCCAAAAATATGGGGGACAAAGACGTAGGGGTCCCCCATTTTTAACACCAGCACCGGGCTCCACTAGCTAGAGAGATAATTCTACAGCTGGGGGCCACTTTTATACCGGCCCTGCGGCTGTGGCATTAAATCCCCAACTAGTCACCCCTAGCTGGGGTAACCTGGAGGAGTGGGGACCCCTTAAATCAAGGGGTCCCCCCCGCCAGCCACCCAAGGGCCAGGGGTGAAGCCCGAGGCTGTCCCCCCCATCCAAGGGCGGCGGATGGGAGGCTGATAGCCAAGTCTCAAAAAAAAGAATATTGTTTTTTGTAGCAGAACTACAAGTCCCAGCAAGCCTCCCCCGCAAGCTGGTACTTGGAGAACCACAAGTACCAGCATGCGGGGGGAAAATGGGCCCATTGGTACCTGTAGTTCTACTACAAAAAAAATACCCAAATTAAAACAGTACACACACACCGTGACAGTATAACTTTATTACATACATGCACACCGACATACACACATACTTACCTATGTTGACACGAGGCTCGTCCCCTTCTCCACGTAGAATCCACAGGGTACCTGTAAATAAAATTATACTCACAACAATCCTGTGTAGATCGGTCCTCTTCAGAGTTTGTAATCCACGTACTAGGCAAAATAAAAAAACGCAAAACACGGACCACGCAAGGGTCCCATGTTTACACATGGGACCCCTTTCCCCGACTGCCGGGGACCCCCGTGACTGCTGTCAAAGAGGGTCCCTTGAGCCAATCAGGGAGCGCCACGTCGTGGCACTCTCCTGATTGGCTGTGCGCATCTGAGCTGTCAGGCGGCGCACTCGAGATACAATGAAGCGCATAGGCGCTCCATTATATTCAATGGTGGGAACTTTGCAGTCAGCGGTTGAGGTTGCTCGCAGTCAACTACTGACTGCAAAGTTCCCACCATTGAATATAATGGAGCGCCTATGCCTGATTGGCTCAAGGGACCCTCTTTGACAGTAGTCACAGGGAAAGGGGTCCCATGTGTAAACATGGGACCCCTTTCAGTGCGTGGATCGTGTTTTGCGTTTTTTATTTTGCCAAGTACGTGGATTACAATCTCTGAAGAGGACTGATCTACACAGGATTGTTGTGAGTATAATTTTATTTACAGGTACCCCGTGGATTCTACATGGACAAGGGGACCGAGCCTCGTGTCAACATAGGTAAGTATGTGTGTATGTCGGTGTGCATGTATGTAATAAAGTTATACTGTCACGGTGTGTGTACTGTTTTTATTTGGGTATTTTTTGTAGTAGAACTACAGGTACTAGCGGGCCCGTTTTCCCCCCGCATGCTGGTACTTGTGGTTCTCCAAGTACCAGCTTGCTGGGACTTGTAGTTCTGCTACAAAAAAAATATTCTTTTTTTTGAGACTTGATTATCAGCCTCCCATCCGCCGCCCTTTTATTATTTATTTTATTTATTAACAGTTTCTTATATAGTGCAGCAAATTCCGTTGTGCTTTACAATTTGAAAAAACAATAACAAAATGGGTGATAACAAAGAGTCAGAGGTAGGAAGGACCTGCTCGCAAGCTTACAATCTATAGGATGGGGGGGACAGCCTCGGGCTTCACCCCTGGCCCTTGGGTGGCTGGAGCGGGGGACCCCTTGATTTAAGGGGTCCCCACTCCTCCAGGGTACCCCGGCCAGGGGTGACTAGTTGGGTATTTAATGCCATGGCCGCAGGGACCGGTATAAAAGTGTCCCCCGGCTGTGGCATTATGTCTCTAGCTAGTGGAGCCCGGTGCTGGTGTTAAAAATACGGGGGACCCCCTACGTGTTTTGTCCCCCATATTTTTGGCACCAGGACCAGGCGCAGAGCCCGGTGCTGGTTGTTAAAATACAGGGGATCCCCTGTCATTTTCCCCCCCATATTTTTACAACCAGGACCGGCTCAAAGAGCCCGAGGCTGGTTATGCTTAGGAGGGGGGACCCCACCCAATTTTTTTCAGGAATTTTAACCCATTCCCACCCCTTCCCACTGAAAAATATTGACTGATCTCTCCTATTTTTTTTAGTCAGTAAAAAAAAATATTCTTTTAAAAAATCTATTAAATAATACTTGTGGTTCCTAAATAGACAAACCAAGTAGATAATCCCTTCTAATATAAATAGATATGCTATTAGAAATTAAAAAAAAAACACAAAAAAAAACATGTTTTTAAAAAATTTTATTAGATCACGACAGCAAAATGAGGCGGAATGAAATTGACAAAATGACTGTCGAAAAGCAATGTTGTCGAATCAACATTCTTCAATTGAATATACTTTTGTCGAAAACCCGCATTTTTACCATTGCAGACATGTCGAATTTGAGAAATGTTGAATTGCAAAAAGTCAAATCTGAAATGTCAGGTTTTTTATCGAAAAGTACTGTATTGCATTGTCGAATCCAATTCAACAGGTTTTTTTGTCGAAAATGCCCCATTTTTTTACTTTTGCGGTAATTCGACCAGAATTGCTTATACCCCTATGTCACTTCCTGCTTAGTCAAAGTTGTCTTTAAATAAGATGCCATCTGTGTTTAAGTCTGAGAAGCTAAGAGTTGCCCCCACAAGCACACTAATGCTGCAAAAACCTACTGACTTCAGTTATTAAACCTACTGACTTCAGTTATTTCTGGCTGAACAGCCATACTGAATAAAAACAATAATGCCAGAAGGAAACACCTTGAAATGTAACAGCACTTTAAATGGATGGCACTCCCAGGCTTTAATACATACAGTATAATTAGGTATCCACAAAAAACAGAATTGTTATGTCTGACATTTCATGTATTAAAACATGTTTTCAAGGAATCAAGTGAATAAGGCACCCATAATTTTATTGCAATAAACATAAACACTTACTTTAAGCTAGCTTACCACTAAAAATAATGACACAGACACGGTTAGCTGTAGTTGAAGGTCAGACAGTATTTATTGATAGCTGACCTGTTTGTTAAACTATAATTGTAATTGAATGATTTTATGTTGGAGGATGGCAAAGGAAAAGTCACTACCAGACGCCAGCTCCAGTCACTTAGATTGAAACACAAAACTGAGGAGGGGACTAAACAACGACACCGCCTCCTACCTGCATAACCCGCATTGTGCAGGACTCACCACTCTCATCTCTGGCAAATACTCTGTTCCCACAGGGGAACATCTAATTGTCCACCGCAAGGTAAGGACACACTTGCCGTCTTTCTAAAGAGGGTGCCCCACAATGACCACTTGTGCCTATCTGACTGCTGGTTGGTAGTGACTTCCCGCCAATCTGGCTGTCAAGAGCTAACCGAATAATGACAAGAACCAAAGAAAAAATGTCAGGGAGGGCAGGAGGGCATTCCAAAATGTTAAGAGGAAGTCTGAGGCACATGACTGGGATTATATACTGACCTAAACCCACACCCCTAAAACCTTGACTGACAGACCAACAATCCTATAGGAAAATTTACCAGAACCAAACCAAACTACCTAGCAACTGCTTAGTCATAAACAACCAATCACAAAAAATGGGGCTCCTATATGGCCTCAGGCTTATGCTGCCTTCAACTAATCTAAGGTGCCCATAATTTTATTGCGATAAACATAAACACTTACTTTAAGATAGCTTACCACTAAAAATAATGACACAGACATGGTTAGCTGCAGTTAAAGGTCAGAAGGTATTTATTGATAGCTGACCTGTTTGTTAAACTATAATTGTAATTGAATGATTTTATGTTGGAGGATGGCAAAGGAAAAGTCACTACCAGACGCCAGCTCCAGTCTCTTAGATTGAAACACAAAACTGAGGAGGGGACTAAACAACAACACCGCCTACTACCTGCATAACCTGCATTGTGCAGGACTTACCACTCTTATCCCACAGGGGAACGTCTAATTGTCCACCCACAAGGTAAGGACACACTTGCCATCTTTCTAAAGAGGGTGCCCCACAATGACCACTTATGCCTATCTGACTGCTGGTTGGTAGCGACTTCCCACCACAAAAGGTTTAACTAAACCACCACCGCCATCCAGAACCAAGGAAAACTAAAATCCCTCTAACGGATAGGACCAAAAACTCCATCTAGGAAAACCTGAACACCAGCCGGAGAAAGATGAACCACATCATCCTTGTAGAACTGTTTATTATGCAACACCAGCAAAGGATGCTTCACAACCACCCCACCTAAAGCCGTAACAAACAACAAAACAGCCGAGTTAACCTTCTTGCGGGCTTTCTCAATGGCCGAGAAATGTACTGCACCTCTCCAATGAAAACGCGGGACAATCTTTGACCAAACAATCCGGAGCCCCGGCCATTGACAACGTAAAGCCACCAAATCAGCCTTAACAGACAAAATTAGGTCGATGCCTTTAACGTGACCCATATCGTTGCCACCCAATTGCAGAACAATACAGTCAGGGCGACCCCAACTATGTTCACGGTGGAAAAGGAGCTGTAACAAATCGTCCCATCGTAAACCACGGACACCCAACCAGTGAACTACCCTGTTACTAAACACATCAGCCGACCTACGTGCCAAGGGATGCCTTGCTGCCCAAAAAATGTAAGAGTGGCCAACTAGCCACACTTGTTCCCCAAAATCATCAACGGCTGCAAAAGAGAAAACCCTAACATCAGAACACTGAAATAAATACATAGTGAAAATCTGAAATAACAGAATTAACAGAAATAACCCAAGTGAAGGAGAAAACTCAAAAAACCTTGCGTGGACCTTTGAAGTGCCAATTGTAATTAGGCCCCCTCGGAGGAAAATTTAAAAATTCACTTCACACTCTCAATTTCTGAACACTACTTGATCAAAAACCGACTGGTAAACCAAGTTTTTGGGTTTGCGCAACAGGCGCAACTACACCTTATCCAAACATATGTAGGACTTATAAGAAGCAGACCTCTAATGGCCGAGCTCCTGAATTGCTGCCAGGGAGGAGCCTGTGGCTGCTGCATGGGTTGCCACCCCAATCCGAAAGGAATGGGTACTAAAATCCGCACAGTGCAAGCCTAAAGCTCCTAAACAGCTCCTAAACACCACGGCAAACTGGAACTAAGTGAGAGGACTTACATGTAACAGCAACTGGTCACCCCCAGGAGGCCGCAACTTGAAATACTCCTGTGCCAGGCACAGTGGGCAGACACCCACATCCTCCTGGGCCTCCAAGGACACTCAGCAACCCTGACCTGCCTGATCTGTTTTGGATCGCACAATCCTGCAGAGCAACAGGCCATCCTGCAAACGCACATTACAGAAAAGTTGGCCGGAATCCCAAGATGACTTGCTGCTTGCCACCAACTTGCTGACCCTAAAAGCCCCAAAGAAAGCCAAAGGCTAATCTAAAAAGGGACACCTCAAATGCTGACTCAGCGACACGAGGCAGCACACCCAGTAACTCAGCCAAAAGCTGCAATGTAACCGGCCTGTGGGAATCCACAGGTGCGGGGCGCACCCTAGCCCAACCCCTAAGTGCTTTGAAAAGGACGGAAAACCTGTTGGGGTCCGCCAGCCCACGCAGTCGAGAATGGAAGGAAATGCCTGCAAGGGCAGAAGACATGGCCACCTTGGACATACCTCCCTGATAATGGTCCCACACAAAATTCATCAAACAGTCTACTGGGGACTCACCTGCTGTATCATACCTACTGGAAAACACCATCCAATCACACCAGGCCGCATCAAACGCCCTAAGCGTGGAAGGAGCTAACACATACCTGGCCAAAGCAGCTAACCCGTCTCGACAATCTGCCAGACAGAAGGCGGGCATGGTAAACCCTCGGTCGCTGCCTCCGAAACCAACTCACAGAACTTTTCAAACTGAGAACGAGACAAAGCATCCGCAATCCCATTGTCGATTCCGGGAACGTGATGGGCCCTGAAATTAATGTTGCGCTGCAAGCAGACAAGTACCAGATGCTTCAAAAGGTGCAAAGCCTGGGGGAAGAAGAACGCTGATTATTGGTAGTGTGAACCACTCCCATGTTGTCACAGTGGAACAAAATGTCCCAATCTGAAAACCTTCAGGCCCACTATTCCAAGGCTATAATGATAGGAAACAATTCCAACAACAGGAGGTTACTAGTGAAACCCCGGGAGACCCAAGTGGGTGGGCAAGGAGCAGCACACCAGGAACCAGCAAAAAAGGTGCCAAAGCCACAACTGCCCAAGTCATCTGTGAACAGCTGGAGGCACCGGTTGGAACAACGAGAAGGAGGCCACAAAACCTCCCTGTTGAAAGACACCAGGAATGAAGACCAAACACGCAAATCATCTCTGATCTCGCATGAAAGGTAAATGGTGTGATGCTGCCTGACTGTCCCCGCAGTGGCCCGTTCAAGTTTCCAGCAAAATACCCTACCCATGGGAATAATCCTGCACGCAAAATTGAAGGAGCCAAGCAACGACTCCACCAGCTTAAGCCGAACTTTGCGCTTCCCCAAGCAGTCGTTAATCAAACCCAAAAGCTTCTGTACCTTGTCAGCGGGGAGGCAACAGCAACCGGCTACAGTGTTTCAATCCCCAGATAACTCAGGCAACTGTTAGGGCCCTCGCATTTTTCCAGGGCAGTGGGAATACCCAGGACCTCAAACAACAACCTGGCAGCAGACAAAATATCGCCGCAAACCTAACTGTCTCCCGGGCCCATGAAGAGAAAATCGTCCAGGTAGTGAGCAACACCGCAACACCGGGTTGCCCGGAGGTGGACTGTTTGCACTAATGCAAGAAAGTGCTGAATTTCTCAAAATAGGCACAGGAGACAACAGCCCATGGGCAGGCGCCTATCAACATAAAATTCTGCACCTAATCTGAAACCCAAAAATTGCAGGGAATCTGGGTGCAGGGGAAAAAGATGAAAAGTCGACTCAGTGTCTAATTTTTCCAATAGGGCACCCGGCCCACATTCCTGAACCAAACGCAGAGCCTCATCAAAAGACTGATAACGCACTCTGCACACGGCCTCGGGAATGGAATCATTAACAGAACCCCCATGAGGATGAGACAAATGCTGGATAAGGCGGAACTTGCCCTGAGCCTCCTTGGGCACCACCCCTACGGTGGAGATGTACAAGGTGGGAAGAGGAGGAACGGCATAGGGCCCACACATGTGCCCCAAGCCGATTTCCATGTCCACTTTCCGTCGGACCTCATGTGGGAAATCGTGGGCCGATTTCAAATTCCGGAGCAGCACCACGTGCACGGAATCTGAAATGGGCAGACGGAAACCGTGACTGAAACCATCAAACAGGAACCTCCGCAGCTTGGGAACCCAAATCGGGGAATGGGCCTTACTTACTACTTCCAGCGGCCTCAGCCAGAGAGGAGGGTTTCCCGCTCGAGGCCGAGGTGCAGTCTTTGGACGGGTGACTGGCTCTGCACACTTTGCATGAGTGGCAAAAACGGCAGTTGATGCCCCTGGCGCACTTGCCCACATTATATGCGAAACACCTACCTTTCACCAAGGAGCGCAGACCAGAAGTGCCAGCTGCGAGGGGCTTCTTGTATGGGACCTCCCCGGGTGGCCTGACCTGCTGGTTGACTTCCAACCACACCTCCACATTTTTGAAACCCAATGGCGTTATCATCCTGATTACGACGGAACTTCTCATCGTAGTCTCTCCAAGCGTAACCTTTGGATTTTAAATACATCTCATGTACTAAAAACAAATATTTCATCATGTTTGGATATTCGGTAGGCCGCAACTTGGTGTAACAGGCCATAAAAACCATAAACCCCCGTAAACACTGATGGAAATTACGGAAAGCATTCTCCCCAATGCCTCCCGTTTTCTTGGCTGCATCAAAAGCCTGACGCATGTCATCCGTAAGGGTGAACATGTCCACGTACTTTCCTTTCCTAATCTTCTCCCTCATCCTTTTGTGAACGCCCTGGGTAATAGCCGTATCCACGCAATGCACCATTTCCGTGAAAAGCGGGGGTTCGGTGGGAACCGAAGCCGCCGGCGCCTTAACTTTCCTAGATTCCTTCGCCACGCGATGCGCAATGAGCCTAGCCAGCTTATGCGGGCACCGAGGAGAACCGGAGGCGACACTACTGGAAGAGTTACAAGTAGTGCTGGAAGAACAGGGAGAAGGAACAGCATGCTCACCGTTGCATGAAGGACCTGGAACACCGTCAGTCGCCTCCACCGGCCCCAGCGGTGTGTCTTTCTGCCGTCGCTGCAGCCGCAGCCCTCTTTAACCTGCGACCACTCTGCGACTAAGCCACCGATTCACCTGGACTCGCCAACACCTGAGTGGACAAAACAGAAGGAACAACAAGGGCAGGCGGCACCCGCACATCCACAGAAACAGGAGGCACCTGTGGGAGAGGGGGCAAAGCTACGTCGCAACCCAATGGGGGGCCAGCGGGCTGTGGTGGGGAGGATACCCAGAAGAGAGGTAAGACCCATCAGCAGGAGGAGCCTCCCTGACCAACGGTATGCCTCCAATGGTGTAGGCAGGGAGCCATGAGGGTGGGGGAAACATACCCCGCAGACCAGGGAAACATGGAAGAAATGGGTGGGAACTGAGCGAGAGCGGGTGACGGTTGCCAAAACTGGGCATGCGAGGCTGTAGTCACAGGAGAAGACCCGAGATATGAGCCTGCAAAAGCCGGGGGGATGGCGACCCGAGGGCCACTGAATGACCATGTGGGCTGAACCCCAGGAGCTGAAACTGCGAAATAGGGTGAAAATTGTGGGGAGGAGGCAACCGGAAGACCTGGATAGCGCGCCATGGAGGATGCGGGAAATGACTGCGCAACCGGCAAGGGATGAGCTCCATGAAAAAACAGCAGAAACTGACCCCCGGCAAATCCAGCCAACGCCGAAAGCAAAGAAGGAGGGCCAGGTAGGTGAAACAATACAGCCACAGGCGACTGCGCCGCCACCATCTGTACCACCCCAGTCTGTCCAGCAGGGAGCACCTGTGAGCCTGGAAAAGGAGGGGCCGCAGAACGGAACAGCCCAATGGGAGAAGGGGGTCACACAGGAGAGACCCCACCATGAACACCGCGGCTGGAGACCCCAGTAAAGGAGCTTCCCGCATAACCTGTGCCCTGGCACCCACCTGCGTAAACCCATCCCCAAACCAAGGGGCACCCGGGCCACCTCCCCCACCCATGCCCAGTGAGGAAACCAAAACCGGCCCCCCTGCATGGGGGAGCTCAAAAACAGCACCCAGATCAGTAACAGCCGGGGGCGCAGGGAACTGATGCTGTCCCAGCACCACCCCGGCCCCCATGACCTGCCACCCATCTCCCCCCAGGCAGCCAGCCCCGGGCCGCCAGGCACAACGTGGGCCCCGGAGCCGCCAGCTGGTGCCGCAAACGGAGAGGAGGCAGGGGACACGCCAGAAGAAGCCGGGCTGGAGGAGAGAGCCACCCGCAGCATCATGGTTGCCAGGGACGCTCCCTGTGACCGTGACTGCACAGCACCAATGGGCGCTGCAGCTGGGGCACCGTGCCCACCACCCGACCAGGCAGCCAGAGGAAAGGCGTGGGCCGCAGCGGTGCGACCCCGCCATGATCTTCGGTCAGGCATGGGGACGGAGGCAGGGGAGGCCACGCTCCGGGAACGGGAGCGCTGGAACCCCGCGGCCTCATCTAAATGATGGGGGGGAGTGGACCTGCGGGGACGAGGCATATCAGCGGGGGTAACAGAAGCCACACAAACAATAAGAAATGCAAGGAGGAGGGGGAAAAACAGGAAAAATACGTAACAAAACCAAAGGAAATCACTGAAAACAGTATATAATACAGTCACTGTACTCAACCTTCCAGGGCATTCCAAAATGGCAAGAGGAAGTCTGAGGCACATTACTGGGATTATGTACTGGCCTAAACCCACAACCCTAAAACCTTGACTGACAGACCAACAAACCTATAGGAAAATTTACCAGAACCAAACCAAACTACCTAGCAACTGCTTAGTCATAAACAACCAATCACAAAAAATGGGGCCCTTATATGGCCTCAGGCTTATGCAGCCTTCAGCTATTTTAATAAACATATACTGTACATACCTACAGTATATAATGCATGTGGTGCGGTGATTACATTACATCACTGATGCTCCAAAACCCATAGTGGGAGGTGCTGGCAGGCGTGTACCCATCACCATAGTGATACCAAACATCTAGCATAAACAAAAGTTAAGCAGACAGTATTAAAATTTAATCACCTATCGCAAAAACAACAGTAGCTTTATTGGTTTTCTGATGAATGATTAATTGTATCTATTATGTTGATAGATTAGATAGTATGTTTCATTTGCTATTTGCACTATTATTACTATATAAGTCTGTGCATAACATTACTGTTATATTTGCAATAGATGATTAATACTGTCTGCTGGACTTCTTGTTTACACTAGCTGTTTGGTATCCCTATGGTGATGGGTACACGCCTGCCAGAAACTTCCTCTGTGAGCATCGGAGCATCAGCACTGCAGTGTATTTTGATGATGTCACAGCGGGCAGGAGCACTAAGGGGATCTGCACCATATAGGTACTGTATGTACGTGTTTATTATTCACTTGATTCCTTGAAAAACTGTTTTAATACATGAAACATCAGTGATAACAACTCTGTGCTGTATGGAATGGATACATTTTTATACTATAAGCATGGGAGGGTCATCCATTTGTAGGAACAGTTTGCATTACATTATGTCAGGCACCATAGTAGGTTCTAACTTCTTGGAATTTTTCCAGATACCTCATCTAACTATCTATCTATCTATCTATCTATCTGTCTATCTATCTGTCCAGGGATGTTTTAAGAGAGGAGGGGAACCGTGTGCAGCCTCCATTGCAGGCCCTCTCCTCTCCGGCAGCTAGTATATTCTGGCATAATGCCAGAGACTACTGCACATGCACAGGTCTCCGAAAACATGGTGCCTGTGCCTTGTTCCTGGTGTCATCTCCAGTGCGCATGCGCAAATCAAAGATCACATGATTTGTGTCCGCACTGCAGGGTTGCCACTGCAGGACTCCTGATGGATAAGTATAATATATTGGTGCAGGGTGTGTGTTGTGGGCCCCCCTGGGCTCAGGGGCCTGTGTGCACTGCACACACTGCACCCATTATAGAAATGCCTTTGTATCTCTTTGTCTACCTATCTAGCTATCTATCATAAATATATACATACTCACCTGAATTTTATGGGTGAAACAAACCAAAACCTTGTTCATATGTCCGGAGAATACCCAAACTGAACCGAGTCCCAGCTTGGATCTTCCTGTGGTTTGGAATTTGGAATTTAAATACACTGCTCAAAAAAATAAAGGGAACACTTAAACAACACAATGTAACTCCAAGTCAATCACACTTCTGTGAAATCAAACTGTCCACTTAGGAAGCAACACTGATTGACAATCAATTTCACATGCTGTTGTGCAAATGGAATAGACAACAGGTGGAAATTATAGGCAATAAGCAAGACACCCCCAATAAAGGAGTTGTTCTGCAGGTGGTGACCACTGACCACTTCTCAGCTCCTATGCTTTCTGGATGATGTTTTGGTCACTTTTGAAAGCTGGCAGTGCTTTCACTCTAGTGGTAGCATGAGACGGAGTCTACAACCCACACAAGTGGCTCAGGTAGTGCAGCTCATCCAGGATGGCACATCAATGCGAGCTGTGGCAAGAAGGTTTGCTGTGACTGTCAGCGTAGTGTCCAGAGCATGGAGTCACAACCAGGAGTCAGGCCAGTACATCAGGAGATGTGGAGGAGGCCGTAGGAGGGCAACAACCTAGCACCAGGACCGCTACCTCCGCCTTTGTGCAAGGAGGAACAGGAGGAGCACTGCCAGGGCCCTGCAAAATGACCTCCAGCAAGCCACAAATGTGCATGTGTCTACTCAAACGATCAGAAACAGACTCCATGGGGGTGGTATGAGGGCCTGACGTCCACAGGTGGGGGTTGTGCTTACAGCCCAATACCGTGCAGGACGTTTGGCATTTGCCAGAGAACACCAAGAATGGCAAATTCGCCACTGGCACCCTGTGCTCTTCACAGATGAAAACAGGTTCTAACTGAGCACATGTGATAGACGTGACAGAGTCTGGAGACGCCAAGGAGAACGTTCTGCTGCCTGCAACATCCTCCAGCATGACCGGTTTGGCAGTAGGTCAGTAATGGTGTGGGGTGGCATAACTTTGGGGGGCCGCACAGCCCTCCATGTGCTTGCCAGAGGTAGCCTGACTGCCATTAGGTACCGAGATGAGATCCTCAGATCCCTTGTGAGACCATATGCTGGTAAGATTGGCCCTGGGTTCCTCCTAATGCAAGACAATGCTAGACCTCATGTGGCTGGAGTGTGTCAGCAGTTCCTGCAAGACGAAGGCATTGATGCTATGGACTTGCCCGCCCGTTTCCCAGACCTGAATCCAACTGAGCACATCTGGGACATCATGTCTCGCTCCATCCACCAACGCCACGTTGCACCACAGACTGTCCAGGAGTTGGCAGATGCTTTAGTCCAGGTGTGGGAGGAGATCCCTCAGGAGACCATTCGCCACCTCATCAGGAGCATGCCCAGGCATTGTAGGCAGCTCATACAGGCACGTGGAGGCCACACACTACTGAGCCTCATTTTGACTTGTTTTAAGGACATTACATCAAAGTTGGATCAGCCTGTAGTGTGTTTTTCCACTTTAATTTTGAGTGTGACTCCAAATCCAGACCTCCATGGGTTAATAAATTTGATTTCCATTGATAATTTTTGTGTGATTTTGTTGTCAGCACATTCAACTATGTAAAGAACAAAGTATTTAATAAGAATATTTTATTCATTCAGATCTAGGATGTGTTATTTTAGTGTTCCCTTTATTTTTTTGAGCAGTGTATGAATTTCGGATTTTGTATTCAGTTTGATTACAAAAATACCATGATTTTAGCTGTTTTATCATTTAAAAAACAAATTGGGATCCAAAACCAAAAGCTCTTCATCAGCATTTACAAGAATTTTGGAGTGTTTTTCTTGTTTATTTTTTTATTTTTAGCACTGGAAGAGAAAACATAATACAAATAAATAAACAATAAACTGCAATGGACATTGTATTGCTTTGTTGTGCCTGTTAAAGCACATCAAGAACTCCAATAATCTCTTACAGTTCATTGAGCCCTGAGAAAGAAAATTAAACAGCTGTGAACTGCAAGGCAGAAAGTCAATGTGGATTTCCTCAATGCTCAGACTGAAAAATAATGATGGTGCACATCACACATAAACTGTATTGTAACTCTAATGGGAATCTTCCCCAATCTGAATCAGTAACTATATATTTGATCTCAATACAGTAGCTTAGTGTTGCACTTCATGAATGTTGGCTTGTCATCAAGTATTTGAAGATACAATGATCTTCTGATCTTTTAACTTCAATAAGAGCTGCATGTTGTAAGAAATAAATATTTTCTGTTGCTTTCTTTCCACAAATGTTTTTCTTTCCTTCTTCAGGACAAAAGATTAATGTGAGTTTAGATACTGTTAATTATAAAAAGACAATTTTAAAAGGAGTTCATGAAATTGTATCGTAATTACTCCAACTTAAGCAGTAAGTATGATAATATCATGTGACACAAGAAGAAAATAACACCCATATATGTCTTCGAATTTTTGCCACCAATGTCCAGTGCAGGTTGCTTCAAGAATTTAAAAGCAATTGTAAGCTCACTAAAGCAGTTATACTGTAGCTCAAATCTAGAAAGTCACTCTGGGACAATAGAGAAAAGGTAGATCTTTGTGTAGTGTGCCTTTTCTATGATATATTCAATATACAGAACACACAAAAAGCATTATACTGATTGATAAAATAAGAAATATTCTAGTAATATATATATATATATATATATATGCGAAAGCCATAACTCTATTACTCACTCACTGAAAAGGGGGTTGACATATTAATGCCATTACCGATGTGTGGTTTGCGTTGCGTGAATGATAATGCCCAAATGGACAATCGGATCAAAATTTGGATTGCACCTCCAGTGTGTAGAATTCAATAAACTACAAGAATGGTCCTGTATATGCTATGAATGCTCCTCGGGTAATGCCAAGAAACATGGATTAATATTTGCTTACATTAGCACATCTCAAATTTACATCTCTATAGATTTACCAAATTATAACACTTGTGTATATGTACAACTGTGAAAATCAGAAACTCCCATGCGAAGAATGGGTAGAAATGCTAGTTACTGTATAAAACAGTGTTTATACCAATAATACTATTTCAATGCTACAGTATTTTGGGGAACAATATGCAGGCTCAGGTGTCTTCTGCAGATCCGTCTTATATTTACCACTAAGATCTCTGCATCTGCACATAAGTACAACAACACAATCAGTGATGGTTGCAGAGTCCTTAATGTGAATTAACGGTATCTTGCCCACTTTGTCTAATATAATATGTGACTGTCCCACTATCTGCTGTATCCATGTGGTGCCACAATTACATATTATAATACTATTATTTTGACCTTGTCATTTGCCAAATCGCAAGTGTGCCAAATGCATAAAATATTGTAACTTTACAGATAACTGTAGCTGTTGTGTCTGGCATTGCAGGCTTTATTTTCTCTATGTTTTCCTATCTCTCTTCTACCAATACACACACTCCCTTTATATTTTATTTAATCTCCATTCATCCTCTCCATATTTTCCCCTATCTGGCTTTCTCCTTTTTTATCTATGTCTCACTCTCTCTCTGTCGCTCTCTCTCAAACCACCTTTCTTCCCAATTCAGCCTTGCAACATCTCCAAAAACTCCAAATGCCTGATTGAAACAAACCAATTGATATATATATATATATATATATATATATATATATATATATACATATATATATATATATATATATATATATATAACCTATGCAATAAGAATAAAGCAGACGTTTTTCGTAATTAGATTATTTCACACATATGGTTGAGTCTCAAAATGTTGATTAGTTTAGGAGTTTTATCTAGAGCTAGATTAATAGTATATTTAAATGCTAACATTTTTAACTCTATGAAATATTTATTTAGATCAGTTTAGTGAAACAATAACACAGTGTAAAGTTCAGGTATATTCAGGACTGCAGTAAATATGCAGCAAGATACAGTTACCATAGAGACACAGGACTTTGCTTCATCTAACATGTGGACTGCAACTAAAATGCAGTTATTTTATGTTTTTAAGGTTACCTAGCATAGGTGTGCGCAGGGGGGGTGCCTGGTGCGCACAGGCACCCCCTAATGTCCGGCACCCCTATCTCACATGCATGATGCAGCCGAGCAGGCTAATTACTGTCCCCTCTGCGCTGATCACTGTCAGGACTGCATTACTGAACGGATGCCTGGGTTAATCAAGGGTGCCACTGCCACCGGCTATCAAACTCCCGGCTCCACCTCCATGTATAAAAACAGCGTGATGTGACGTGATTATGTCATGCTGCTCGCACGCCCACCCGTCACACCTGCCACACGCCCACCTCTCTCCTTCTATGCTATGCCAATGCCAGCCACTGATGAGGATCAGCATGCAGCCAGCGTTCCTCTTAGGAAGGCAAATTCAATACTGACAGGCGGTCGGCAGCAACATGTCCCTTGTTTTTCCAGCAGCAGCAGTACTAGTCTGCGACTGTCAGTGTCAGTGAGTGGCTGACTTGTAAGTAAGCTGCTGCAGCTTGCAGGGGAAAGAGAGGGGGAGCCAGACCAGGCTGAGGAGGAGCAGTGTAATTGCAGTGAGTGCCATCAGGGGTGTTTGTTTGGGGCACACCACAACATCTGACAATGCATCTGCTTTATTAGGATTGGTACAAGGGCGGATATTTTATATTGCGATGACCGTCAATAGATGATGCTAGACACGCCCAAAAGGCGGTGCTAGACACACCCCTCCGACGGTGCACCCCCTAATAAAATGTGCTGCGCACGCCTATGTTACCTAGTTTGTCAGTTTGTTACTCTAAACTGACAAACTGACAATATACAATCACAGACATTTTTACACATTGTCATGCTTTGTTGTGGACTGTCACTATATCATAAAAGGAACATAGCTTGTGTAAGGGTTAACGGCAGATGTTAAAGTGAGCTGGAATGGGGTGAACTGCATTCCATCAGATGGAACGCAGTTCCGCCTCCTCCGGCTCACCTAACAAAGAATGTGAGCCCAAAGCCGCATGGGAATGCCGGGCACCCACTGAGGTTGTGTTACCAGCAGTTGCCAGCTCCATCAACTCAGCGGCAGATGGAGCTCACTCCTGAGCTCTGGCTTCCGGCTGTGTGCGGCTCTGTAGTAGAGATGTCATGATGTCTCTCCCATAGTTCCGAGGAGCGGGCACCAGGCGGAAGGCAGCAGCGGTCCGGAAGCAGGAGCAAGACTGGTGAGTATTGTGTGGGTTTTTTTGTTTGTTTTTTTGTGTGTATGTGAAGTGGTGCTACTAGGGGGCAGTAAGGAGTTGGTAATCTGCGCACTGGGGTGTTAAGTGTCCGTGGGTCGGGGAGTGCTGCAAATTAAAAGGGTGTCCAACCCTATTAGTGCAAACTAGAAATAAAGATACACAATGCAAAATACAATGTTGTACCTAACTGCGCTCAAACCCCTACTAAAATTGTCTTAATTTGCTAGTAGTGGCCTATAATAATTGTGTTTGCTTTTGTCAATAAAGGATACCTGTGTACTGTCCTTAATCCTCATTGATTTTAGCATCTCCAGGATTAAGGACAGTACACAGGTATCCTACGTTCACTCCAATAGGGCACCTCGACCCACAGGAGGCTAAAAGAACAGTATGAACTTTGCTTTTTGAAAAAGGACTGTTTAGGGTTCATATAAGGAGATACAGCCGTATCTTATTGGCATTTAATAAATTAGTTGTTATTCTGATATATTCATTTATCCTACCTTTATTAACAAAAGCAAACACAATTTTCTCTGGCTGGGTCCACAGGTTATCCACAGGATAACATTGGGATATGCTGGAGCAACAGCAGAAATGGCACCAAATGGTCACAAGCTTTCTGGCCTCCAAGGATGCATCGGGGCTTCTCCATATAATCCCGCCCACTGACTCAGTCAAATCAGTTTTTTGTTTGGTGCGGTAGGAGCTGGACCATGGTCACTAGGCTGCTGTTATTTAGCAGCCTGAAGCTTTTATTATTTTATTTTTATAGTCTTACTATGTTTTTTTTTTTCTCTTGAGTGACTTTTCTTAACAGCGTCTTAAACGCATACTAGAAAGAGTCACTCCAACAATTCTCCACCGGGTCGCAACAACGCTTACCTTCAAGGTATTGTGCTGTCTCGACGGGCGTCTGTGTCGGATGATTCTAGCAGGTCGAGCAGACGTAACCAGGCTGTGGCCAGAGCATGGGGAAAAGGTAAGGCATCGGTTTCCTCTTACTAGGGGTTCCGGACACAGCTACACTGTATTGGAGGAGACTACAAACAATGCGTTGATGCGCCGCCACTCTTAAGTGCAACAGCGCTATGCTTTAGGGATCATAGGCGCCAGGACTAGGTGAGGCCGCGATCCTTAGAGTTTAAGTCAACGGGGGAGTTAGACGCTCTCCTGGTCGCCCCTTCCCCAAGTTCATGACCAGTTTACGTACGTCTCTCGTCCATGAACTAATGACCTCACTTCCGTCTCAGACGCTACCACGAGGGTACTCGGTCGCAGCTTAGATGCTGTGGTTGTGTACACTAGAGTTGCCGCCTAGACAGAGTCATAGGCCATAGCGTGTGCATACATGTAGCATTCACTGTGCGTCTGTGTCCGTTAGTGAGCGTCCGTGTCTCTCATCAGTTATCGGAGTGGCAGTGTACACCAGTAGCGTCTGAATCCACTCAGTGTCTTGAGAGCGTATTGATGGATATGGAAGTGTGATGAGTCTCCCTGTATCCCACTCTATTGAGAAATGGGTTATACAGTACTAAAAATTCTTTCTACTTGTTAGTATGAATTGTTAATTTTTGGTACATATTGCATATGAGGCTTGTATATTACTGTTGTTTTCTGCATGATATGTCTGAAAAACTGGTTAAAAACAGAAATACAATTTTTCAACTTGTAAGTTATTATGATGGTGATTGTATTCTCATATGACAATGTTTAATGTTTTAACATGTGACTGACTGCTGGTATGTGTGCTGACTTTTATATGTTGTCAGTTCTGTTCTGAATCTCAATTCAGGTGCACGGTTGTGGTCAGATTGATCTCACTTCTATATATTTATATATAGGTGATTTTCAGTCACAAGTTGTGTAGTCATAAAATCAGATTATTACCATGTCTGTGAGCGGCAAAAGTGACTAGGAAAACTTATCTGGCACTCCTACATCCTCAACATGTTTATCTTGTAAAAACAGGGTTAATTGGAATAGGCCAGTTGGTCACTAATGAGGGGTTATGTGCAAACTGTTTTGCTTTTCAGCAAAGTAAAAAGCAGGAATTGGTGCAACAATCAATAGAGCCACCATGGAGTATGTTTGCGCAGACTTTGTCTTACATAGCAGACAGATTAACTCCTGCAGCTCCACCCCAGGGAATAGGTTATACTATTAACCCATACATGCAGCTCCCTTCCTATGGTTTGGTTCCAGTATCCTCTACAAGTAACCAGGTTATTAACCAGGGTACAGGTAAGACTAAAATAGATATGTCTATGTTACAGACTACACAAGATGATACAACAGATGATGATACAGTATATTCAAATACTCCGTGTGATGATCAGTTGCAGAGTTTCAGCTCAGAGGATGTAGCTGAACTTATTGATGCAATGAAGGCTATTCTCTCTTTGGAGGAATCAGCCAAAACAGTGTCAAAATCTAAAGCACTGGTGTTTAGACAAACAAAAACCATTAAGACTGAAGTCCCAGCGTCAGAGGATCTGACAGAAATGATGGAAGAATCCTGGGGGACGCCCAGTAAAAAATATAAGATTCAGAAAAAATGGGATTCTTATTATCCATTTCCAGCTGTGGATTGTTTAAAAAGAGAAGTTCCTACTAAAGTAGATGCACATGTACTGCGACTCGTGCATAAATCTGCTTTACCATTGTCATCTACCTCACTAAATGATGTCAAAGACAGAAGGTAGATAGCTTCTTGAAAAATATATTTTCTCTCTCAGGAGCAGTGGTAAGGCCTGCTATGGCTTCAGCCTGGATGGCAAGGGCAATGGTAGAATGGATGGTGGAATTAGAGATTGGCCTCTCCCCTCCTATTAGGGAGCAGGAGTATCATCTGGGCCGTTTAAGACAAGCTGCCCAATATTTGGAAGAAGCAGCAATTGATATGGGTACGATTGCTTCTAAAGCATCAGCCTTGACAGTAGCATCTCTTAGAGTAGTTTGTCTACGTACTTGGAAAGCCGATGCAGAATCCAAGAAAGAGTTGGAAGTATTGCCTATCATTGGTAATATATTGTTTGGGAAACAATTGACAGATATTTTAGAATCGGAAGCTGAGTCTAAAAAAGTCAGATTTCTGGCTAGTTATAACCCTAAGACCTAGGGGTTCAAAATTTTGGCCATTTCGATGGCAAGGCAATGCAAAAGCTAAAGAGGAGTCTAAGCAACCCCAGTTCAATAGATCAGCCAGTGGTAGGAAGCAATGGGCTAGTAGAAAGCCAGCTTCCAAGCCTGAACAGAAACCATCAGCCTGAGGAGATGGGCCTCTGCCTGAAGGATTCCAGGGTTGGGAGCCGACTCCTTCATTTTGCACACATATGGCAACAGTCGACGACAGATGCTTGGGTGCAGAAGGTGGTATCTCTCGGTTATGGGTTCCCATTCAGGAGGCAGCCTCCTCAAAGGCCAAAGCCCTGCAAGAAGCAGTTCAGAAATTGCTTCAGTCAGGTGTGATTGTCCCGGTACCCCCATCACAAAGGGGACAGGGTTTTTACTCCAATCTATTTTTGATTCAGAAGCCAAATGGGTCATTCTGACCAATTCTCAATCTCAAAATGTTAAACAAATACATTTGGATTCCAAGGTTCCACATGGAGACGTTACGCTCTATAGTGTTGGCTATGGAACCGGGAGATTACATGGTATCCCTGGATATACAGGATGCTTACCTACATGTGCCTATAGCACAGTCTCATCAATGTTACCTCATGTTTGCCATCCCCCAGCAATATTTTCAGTTCCAAGCCTTGCCCTTCGGGCTAGCAACAGCACCCAGAGTGTTTACCAAAATTATGGTGGTTATGGCAGCTTATCTCCACAGGCAGGGGATCAGAATATTTCCATACCTCGATGACCTTTTAATCCTAGCACATTCGCAGGAATTACTTTTGAGCCTTCTTCAACAGACAGTAGTTTGTCTACAAAGACACGGGTGGCTCATAAACTGGGAAAAGTCGTCTCTGAATCCGTCACAGCGGATGGTTCATTTGGGGGCCATATTGGATTCAGGCCTACAGAGAATTTTCTTACCAGAGAAAAAGATAGCCAAGGTGCAGGTCATGACTCAGGAGGCATTGCACACTCAGACAATGTCAGTCCATGCAGCATCCAGGAATTGGACTGTTGGGTCTGATGGTGTCAACCTTTGACATGGTAGAATATGCACAGTTCCACTCCAGACCACTACAGCACCTTATTCTGACCAAATGGAACGGAAATCATCAGACAATAAAAAAACAGATGATAAGGTTTCCGGTAAACGTAAGAAGGTCTCTAGCTTGGTGGCTACAGAGGGACCATTTAAACAAGGGGAGACCCTTTTGGATAAAAGAATGGCAAGTCCTGACAACAGATACCAGTCTTCAAGGCTGGGGAGCGGTACTCGAAAGCCTTTGGTTCCAGGGAAAATGGACCATAAGGGAAAGTCGCCTGCCAATAAAACTGTTGGAAATAAGGGCCATTTATATGGCTCTAGTTCAGCCAAAGGACAGTCTGCAAGGAAGACCAGTCCAGATTCGCTCAGACAATGCAACAGCAGTAGCGTACCTCAATCATCAGGGAGGAACTCACAGCAAAAGATTGATGGAGGAAGTAACTCCCATACTAAGGTGGGCAGAACTCCATCTTCCAGCATTGTCAGCAGTGTTTGTTCCAGGTGTACTGAACTGGGAAGCGGATTTTCTCAGTCAACACAGCATTCAGGAAACCAAAATGGGCATTACACCCAGAAGTATTTCAGACTATAGTGAACAGATGGGGTCTGCCAGAGATAGACCTCATGGCGTCTCGTCTAAACAACAAAGTTTCGAGGTACGGATCAAGAACAAAGGATCCCGGAGCGATCTTTGTAGACACACTGTCAGTAAAATGGAAATTTGATCTGGCATAGTGAGGAAAATAAAGCAAGCAAAGGGAGCCATAATTCTAATAGCTCCAGCTTGGCCAAGAAGGCATTGGTATACAGATCTACTAAGGATGTCCGTGGAAGCACCAATACAGCTCCCTCAACGTCCAGATCTGCTAAAGCAGGGTCCTTGTTGTCACAGCCATCTGGATCATCTGTCTTTGATGGCATGGCTGTTGAAACCTCTATCCTAGAAGCTCGGTAATTTTGAAAACAAGTAATTCAAACTACGCTTAGAGCAAGAAAACCTTCTTCAGCTCGTATTTATCATCGAATATGGCAAGCCTATATTCATTGGTGTAGTGAATTTTTTTTGAATCCAAGATCTTTTAAAGTATCCAGGATTTTGGATTTTCTTCAAGCAGGATTGGATAAGGGGTTGAAGGTAGGGGTGGTATTCATGTGACCGCCGTTCAGCTGACCGACAGTCACATGACCTCCTCCACCAGCCCGACGGGTCACTATCCCGATGGTCGGCATGCCGACCAACAGGGACTATTTCCACTCGTGGGTGTCCACGACACCCATAGAGTGGGAATACAATCCGTGGCGACCACAGGTCGCCACCAAGCCAGCAGCGTGGCGAGCGCAGCGAGCCCGCAAGGGGCTTGCTGCACTCGCCCCTCCCCGCCAGGATCCCAGCGTCGGTATGCTGCCGGGATCCCGGCGTCGGTAAGCTGACCGGCGGTCAGGAGACCGCCGGTCAGCAGTACTACACCCGAAGGTAGCTTCCTTGAGGGTTCAAGTATCAGCATTAACTGTATGGTTTCAGAGAAAGATTGCTAACTTACAGGATGTGCGTACTTTCTTTCAGGGAGTTGTACATATTCAACCTCCATTTGTTCCTCCTGCAGCTCCCTGGGATTTGAATCTGGTTCTTAAAATCCTTCAAGGACCTCAGTTTGAACCACTTAAGAGAGCAGATCTTAAATGGTTAACGGCTAAAGTACTCTTTCTATTGGCAATGGCGTCAACTAGAAGAGTATCAGATTTAGGAGCACTGTCGTGTAAGTCTCCTTTCCTAAGTTTTTTTTCCAGATAAGGCAGTTCTCAGAACTAGGCCTGGTTATCTTCCGAAGGTGGTTTCAAAGTTTCACCTTAACGAAGAGATTGTAGTCCCAGCTTTTTCAGGTATCGGGACTTTCTGCGGGAGAAGCATCGCTGGACATGGTCTGAGCATTAAGAATCTACATAGATTGTACTAGTGCCATCAGAAAAACAGATTCTCTCTTCACTCTCTACGGATTTCATAGAAGAGGATGGCCTGCTAGTAAACAGATACTGGAAAGATCTCCCTACTCCGGCTAATGTCTCTGCTCACTCTACACATAAGGTGCTTCAGCAGAACAGATTTGTAAGGCAGCCCATGGTCTTCCATTAACACTTTCATTAGACATTATGCCTTGGATACTTTTGCCTCTCATGATGCTGAATTCGGGCGAAAGGTTCTCCTGTCTAATCAGGAGCGAACCCAACACTAAACCTGGCTTTGGGAATCCCAATGTTATCCTGTGGATAACCTGTGGACCCAGTCAGAGAAATATACGTTATGGTAAGAACTTACCGTTGATAATGTTATTTCTCTTATGTCCACAGGTATCCACAGGGGTCCCACCCTGACGCACCTGATTTGAGGATCTTTACAATCACTAAACCTCTTCCCTCTTGCATGGAAGGGTGTGCATGTGTTTTCTTATCGCCTGAATAGGTTTCTACCTGATGCTCCTGCCTAAATTGCTGTGGAAAGAACTGATTTGACTGAGTTAGTGGGCGGGATTATATGGAAAAGCCCCAATGCATCATGGGAGGCCAGAAAGCTCATGACCGTTTGGTGATATTTACGCTGTCGCTCCGGCATATCCCAATGTTATTCTGTGGATACCTGTGGACATAAGATGAATCACGTTATCAACGGTAAGTTCTTACCATAACGTATATATTACAAACCACTACTAGCAAATTAAGACAATTTTAGTAGGGGTTTGAGCGCAATTAGGTACGACATTGTATTTTGCATTGTGTATCTTTATTTTTACTAGGGGGCATCTGTACTGGAGGCAGCTCTACTAGGGAGCATCTGCACTGGGGGCAGCTCTACTAGGGGTCATCTGTACTAGGGGCAGCTCTACAAGGGGCATCTGTACTGGGGGCATCTGTACTGGCAGTGGTGCATCTCTACAGGGAGGATCTGTACTGGGTGCATAACTACAGGGAGCATCTGTACTTGGGCTTATCTACAGGAGGTGTCTGTACTGGGGCAGCTCTACTGGGGGCATCAATACAGGGGGCATCTGTCCTGGAGGCATCTCTACAGGGGGCAGTTCTACTTGGGGCGTCTGTACTGTGGTCATAACTGCAGGAGGCATCTGTACTGGGGCATAAATACAGGGGGCATCTGCACTGGGGGCATAACTACAGGAGGCATCTGTACTGGGGGCATATCTACAGGGGGCATCTGTACTTGGGGCAGCTCTACTGGGGGCATAACTACAGGGGGCATCTGTACTGGGGGCATATCTACAGTGGGTATCTGTACTGGGGGCATTTCTACAGGGGGTGTCTGTACTGGGGGCATCTGCACTGGGGGCATAACTAGAGTGGGCATCTCTACAGGGGGCAGCTCTACTGGGGGCATCTGTACTGGGGGCATAACTACAGGGGGCATCTGTACTGGGGGCATCTCTACAGGGGGTATCTGTACTGGGGACATCTCTACAGGAGGTATCTGTTCTGGGGGCATCTCTACAGGGATCATCTCTACAGGGGGCATAACTACAGGTGGTATAACTACATGGGGCATTACCACTGAGGTGCCATATGTACTGTGGTCTCTACATAAGAGGCACTACAACTTTGGGCACTACCACTACAATGGGCATTGCATAAGGGGCACTACTACTGAGGGCATTGTATAAGGGTTGCTACTGCTATGGTCATTATGTGTATTTGGGGTGCTACTACTGTGGGCTTTGTGTATAAGGGGCAATAATGTGTGTCATAACATAAGATTGTGCTACTGTGCACCGTAATTTGAATTGGGGAAACTATTGGGTAACCACACCCCTTTCCTTTTTGAGACCATGCCCCTTTTTTGTGATGCATGCCTACAGCACACGCAATACCTTTACAACTTGGGTGCTGGGGTGGTGGGGTGAGTCTCACCACCTCTCCAGGACCACTTTAAGCACTGGTTAAGGACTGGGATCATAAATCACTGACAAACGAAAACACAGGTACTGTAGCACTGAGGGACAGACACACAGAATAGAACTCACCATCATTTCCCTGCAGATCGGGCATCTACAAACTCACCTGCTCCCTGAGCTGATTTCTCAGTGCCTTCTGACATTTGTGTAATACAGTAGGCTCACCCTTCTGCAACACATCCTCTGTCTTTCCTTTCCTTTGTGTATGAAAAACAGTTGTGATTGAAGGAGGTATTTAAACTTATTTTGGTTAAAATGATGATTATATTTAGCTAAGTACATTTAACTGAGAAACATGAGGAAGGGATTACTGCTACCATAGTGTTTTTTTGGGGACAAGACTAGCAAAGCATCTACTGATGTCAAATCTGGCCCTGTTATTGTTTGAGATCAATAGTTTACTTCTAGTGGATTGAGGCAATCTGCACAGAAAGTTTGCAGCATGGAGCTGCAAATAATTCTGCGATAGATATATTTCTAGTCAACTAATTTTATGAGACTACCACTGAAAATCATTATTTTCCTATAAAAACCGAATGTCTTCAGAAGGATTATTTAGTTCCAAGATTTCTGGTTTATCTGCATGAATTTTATAATTAGAGAGATTGCTACGTCTTAATCTCATAAAAAGATTCGTCAGTGTGAGGCGTGGATTAGCAATTGTTAAAATAACTTTTTTGCCATATACCATAGCATGATTTAAAGCTCTCTGGAGCCAACAGAGATCCCAACACCATCAAAGATTAATATGAGCTGCCAGAGGCTTCCTCATCAACACAAATAGGAGAGGTGATAAGTGGCATCCCATTTATGTGCCATTTCTAATGAGGAAGAGAATAAGGGGTATATTTACTTATATGCAGGTTTTTAGAAGTGGAAACGTTGCCCATAGAAACCAATCAGATTCTACTTATCATTATCTAGCACATTGTAGAAAATAACAGCTGGAATCTGGTTGCTATGATCAAAATCTCTACTTCTAAAAGCCTGCATGTTAGTAAATATACCCCTAGTGGTGAAGCAAATACAAAGGCAGAAGGATTGTGTGTGTTTTGAGAGACAGCAAATATTACTATACTTACTGGGTATTGCAGCCCAGTTAGCTGCACCACAAATATATTAAGAGCTGAAAAAAAGCATTTTTTTTAATTCTTAAGTATTTTCTAATTCAATTTAGATATTCTAAGGGACGATAGAGTGTTTTTGAGAAGCAGTATATTTTTTTACTGAACTTATTGGGTGTTGTGTCCCCATCAGTTGCACCCCAAAATAATAAAAGTTGAACAAATTTTTTTTCTGGTTTTATATAAATATTATCAAGTCTTGTAATTCAATTTATATATTTTAAGGGAAAATTGTATGTTTTTGAGGGGCATCATATATTACTGATCATACTTGGTGTTGTATCCCCAAAAGCTGCACCCCAAAATAATAAATGCTAAAACAAATTCTAGTATGAAAAACAATTCATACTGTACATTCACTTGGTGTGGTGGCAATTGTTAGTTCAATTAGAGTAGTTTTATTCTGGTTTTGGTGGAAATCAATCATAGATCAGTCTACAGAAGAACAAGAGAAAACCAGTACTAGTGCTGGCAGTCATAGTACTTTTTCAACACTTACTTTTAAAGAAGGTCAAGGGGTAAAAAAAAAAGTGTAAGAAAGGTCACTCCAAATTTAAACAATATTTGACAAGGAAAAAAAATCTCCTCTGATTATGGCGGGAATCTTTTTTTAAACATTTCACTTCTAACTATGAAAGGAAAAGTTACTGCTGCAAAAAGTTAAAATTATCAACATGCAGTACACCACACACAATGGCAAGGAAAAGCTCAGCTCATGGCCTTTATTTACGAGTTGTGGTACTGCTACTTGGGGTAATTCCAAGTTGATCGCAGCAGGATTTTTGATAGCAATTGGGCAAAACCATGTGCACTGCAGGGGAGGCAGATATAACATGTGCCGAAAGAGTTAGATTTGGGTGGGTTATTTTATTTCTGTGCAGGGTAAATACTGTCTGCTTTATTTTTACACTGCAAATTAGATTGCAGATTGAACACACCCCACCCAAATCTAACTCTCTCTGCACATGTTATATCTGCCTCCCCTGCAGTGCACATGGTTTTGCACAATTGCTAACAAAAATCCTGCTGCGATCAACTTGGAATTATCCCCACTGTTCTTTCATGCAGTAGAATGCCTTTTGGGTATGTTAGGGCAAAAACACAGTAACAGATCTTCTGTAACCTTGCATGCACCACTTTTTCCCTCTAAATCTAAATGTATCACCTATGAAACAGGCAAATCAGTGCAAAAAAGGAACAATAAGGGCCAAATGTAATAGGGTCCAAGTTTTGTGTGCAGGTAAAACTCGCACTTTCTTGCACATTAAAAGGTGTGAGTTTGTCCAAAAACTGGGCCAGTGTAATAGCCTGCAAGTTTTTAAGTTTATTACAATGTGCAGTATGTCTGAGTTTTTCTCATATGAAAACTCACTCATTGTAATGTGAGTTTTATTACAATGTGCGAATTTGAGAAAAGGATGCACAGATCAGTGAGATCCGTGCATGCTTAGGTGTGCAAATGTTAACAAATAGTTAAAGTAAAATTAAAAAAATCATGTGCAGTATCCCCCCGAATGCATAACCAGCCCCAAGCACTTTGAGCTGGTTCTGGTTGAAAAAATACAAGGGGGAAAATGTGTAAGGCCCCCTGCATTTTAACAACCAGCACCAGGCTCTTGGACTGGTCCTGTTTTTTTAATATTTCTTTCACAGGGGTAATGCAGGTAGCAGTGGGCCCTTTAATGCCCCACATGCTATTACTTGTGGTACTCCAAGTAGCAGCATGCAGGGAATGCTTGCTGGGATCTGTAATCCCACATGTAAAAGACAATAATAAATCTGTTTTTTACACTTCAAAGCTGTCAACTCGACACCCACTGCCCAGGGGTGTGGAGGATTGCCTCGGGCTTCACCCCTTGCCTTAGGTGCCCTGGTGGGGGGGGGGGGATTTATTGTGGGGTCCTCATTCCTCCAGGGAACCCTGACCAGGGCTGACTAGTTGGTTGCAATGGTATGGCCATGGGGACCCATATAAGTGTGTACCTGGGCTATGACATAACCTGCCTGGCTAGTGGAGCTTGATTTTAAAAATATGGCACAGGACTGGTCCAAAAGACCAATGCTGGTTGTTCAAATATAAGGGGACCTCACAGATTTTTCTCTTGTGTTTTTTCAACCAGGACTGACTGAAAGGGACTGGTTATGCTTTGGGGATGAATGCACATTTTTTATTATAACTATTTTTAACTTTTACAGGCGGGAGCATGCATGGAACTCACTGATCTGCAAGTGCTTCTGTCAAACTCACCAATAAAAATCTGGGCTATTGATACCTGTAGGTGAGTTTTTTATTATGCTTTAGGTCTGAGTTTGAAAAATAATAGTTTCATGGCATTTGCAAGAGGAACCAAGTATGACAGCCTTCCTGTTGCACAGCAGATCACTGATGCCAAGATGGCTATTTAAGCATTAGATCTGAGTCCAATATCAAGCCATCAATGCATCTGGTTTAAGCTGATTAGTTAAGATCATTTGTCCACGCTACCAAATTCCATTTAATTTCTATTTTACCAGAACAGCAATTTCTCACCTGTATTGGGACAATAAAAGTTATTTACTGCCTAGAAAATGTCATTGTACTCACTAGCCACTTAACTTAGATACAGATGTGTCCTCATGCAACTAGCCTCAGTGCACCATGTGATATGAGACTCCTGACTCAAATGAGCTGCCAGGTTTTGTTCAACTTTGCCAGTGCTGTTAGGCCGGGGTCCGCTTGTCCGCGCGGCCCGACGCCTAGCAACTAGGGACGCTGTGCGCGTTCAGCCGCCGGCTCCCTAGCAACGCTAGACGCTCTCTCAGGGTAGATCTCCAGTTGATGTACAGGGACAGCAGGAGTTCTTGGTAGAGAAGGTTCTCGATTCCAAATTATCCCGGGGTCGGCTTTATTTTTTAGTTCACTGGAAAGGCTATGGTCCGGAGGAAAGGTCTTGGGTCCTGGATAAGGATCTTCATGCCCCTAGGCTCAAGAGGGCATTTTTTCGGGAATTTCCTCAGAAACCTGGCTTTAGGGGTTCCTTGACCCCTCCTCAAGGGGGGGTGTACTGTTAGGCGCCGGGGTCCGCTTGTCCGCGCGGCCCGGCGCCTAGCAACTAGGGACGCTGTGCGCGTTCAGCCGCCGGCTCCCTAGCAATGCTAGACGCCGGGCGCGCTGAGCCGCACTCACCCTAGCAACGGGGACGCCACTGGCGGACCGCGTTCCCCGTTGCTGGGCTTAATGAACTAACACATACACCTGTCCTCCGGCCGTGCAGCAAGGCAGCTGCACGGCATTTATTCCAATCAGGCTCTAAGCAGCTGATTGGAGGACTCCCTGTTAAGTATCTTCCCAGGGCTTCTCACAGACGCCGGTAATAGCTTCCTGCATGCTGCTTTGGTTTTGCTGAGAGTCTGTTTCCAGTCCTGCTGTATCCGGTCATTCCTGTCCTCAGAAGTCCAGTATTCGGGAGTTGTCATCTCATCCCAGGAAGTCGTTTTGTTCCCTGGAGTCCTGACTGATCACCGTTTAACATCGAGTGGTGTTTCGTGAGTTGCGGCTCTGCCGTGTGTTGCGGCTCAGCCGCTTTATCTTTATATCTTCTGTTGTCGGAGCATTTGCGGAGGGTTCCGCTTCCACAAGTCCTCTCTGGAACTCGGCGGTGCCGGGTAGGAGAAGTGGACAAGTGGATATTTTGGTTGTCCTTTTCTCTGGCGGTTTTTCCGCACATATTCTAGTTTTGAGTTAGCTTGTAGCCCCTGGCCTGGTTGTTTAGTCAGAGGGCCCCTTGTTATCTCCCTGTCTCGGATTTCCCTTTGTCTCTCACTAAGACCGGGGGGCATCGGAGTTGGGCAGACATAATCCGCCCTTCAAACGCGGCTGCCAAGGGCTCAAGCAACCATAGTCTCGCAGGGGATTTCTGACAGCACGGGTGAGACAACGGAGTTAGGGCGCCAGGGGCTATTTTCTATTCCCGTTCCCTTTCCCAGCATCTCGTTCCAGTGCTCCGTTCCTCGCAATAAGATCTCCTCAGACCAGAGTGCTGGAATCATAACAAGTGCAGGGCATTCTTTCTCATCTTTTTACCTACAAATGCATCTTAGTTGCCATGCAATGTGACCAGTATACACCATAAAACTGTTCGGACTGTTTGATGTACTGTACAGAACTTATATATCTGCATAACTGTGTGTGACAGAATCTGTAAACTAAGCACAATATAAATTGGAAGGAAACAAGCTATGGCTGTATCAAAGTACTGTATACACAGATTCAGACATACAGTAGTCGTACACAGATTTAAAAGGTTTGTATCTCCAATTAATAATGGCAATCTTCTGCTGCCTCCTAATCTGATTGCATTGTGACTAATATGCATTTTCGGGTAAAAAAATATGCCTAGTGCTAGCATAGTCACATGGGACCTGGCGTGCTGGGAGGGGCACAACTGCAATAATAATGCATAAGGACACATCTATACTGTATGTAGACTAGCAACTTTGACAGCTCACCGTGCAAGTGTATCACCTTCAGCAGTAGAACTATCTTATAGACAATGCCAGCTCATTCAGAGGCAGGTAACTGTATCACTGGCTTCTCTAAAAAGCATACCAATGATAATCTGTTGGAAAAACTCAAGGAAATGATAGCAAAAAGGCTTACCCAGCTTAGACATTCCTCAGGATTTGTCACTTCTGATAACACAAGAAACATTGTATGAGCATTACAACATGTACCAGCACTTTTAACATGTAACATGTTTTGCACATGCAATTAACTTGGTGGTTCAGAAAGTCTTAAAAAATTATAGGTTCGGACAGGAGAATCTGGCATTTTTGCCATTGAACAACTGCATGTGGAACATAGCAGTAGCTGCAAGAATAGTTACAGTAAGTTTGCCAAGCCACCAACTCAAGCAAGAGGTAGTAACCAGGTGGACTACTACCCTTTATATCAGGGATGGGAAACCTTCGGCCCTCCAGCTGTTGTTAAACTACACATCCCAGCATGCCCTGCAACAGTTTTAGCATGGCCAAATAGCAAAACTGTAGCAGGGCATGCTGGTATGTGTAGTTCAACAACAGCTGGAGGGCCAAAGGTTTTCCATCCCTGCTTTATATACTTTAGCAACTGGATGAACAGCAACAAGCCATCATAACACACCAAGCCATTACATAGGAAGAGGGTGGATATGTTACCTTATTGCGATAGTCTGATCATCAATGGTCCGATACATCAACCATCTACTGTATGTTTAACCAATGTTTTTTTAAATAAGTTCATGTTTTTTATAAAATCATGTTGGATATATTTTAAATACATGTTCTTAACCAAATTCAGTCATAGAAAACTGACAATTTCTGAACATTTTTTGGAAAAAATATTAGCTAGTTAAGTGATTAATTATAATTTACAAAGGCAGGAACATGCAGTGAGCTGAATGGCTCAGTAGTCACTGGCTAGTGACAGAGATATATTTACACACAGTATACTGTATGAGCCAAAGAGTTCATGTTGGCATTATACACAGGTGTGGCAGTATAAACTCTTGGGAATTTGGTATGCTTTAACAGAGATATGCATAAAAGATAGAAGGGCCTCCCCTGCCATATACTTTTTACTCCAGAGTTTTGACTATAGAAATGATTAGAATAATCCAAAGATGATATTTCTAACATACTGTATTATTTGTATTTTTTATTAATTTATGCGGTCAAAACTCAGGCGCAAATGTTAGTATGACAGGAATGGCTCTATCTCACCTGCCTCACCCAACCGCATGTCACTGGTATGAGGTAACATATGTTTAATGTATAATTCATGTACACAGTCTGGAACTTGATACCTAAAGGAGGAGGATGCCCCCACCCCCTCACCGCACAGGCAGTGGGGCTTACTTAGAGTTTCTGTTGTACCACTGTGAGCCAATCCAACTCTGGGTGTATAAAAGGCATCTTTAGTGATTGTGGAAAATTGTGAGCAGGAGTTTCATGTGGTGTAGTCACACTGGTCCTAATGTAACTGTACACATCAGAAATTCACAGGCAATAGTAACATTATATAGTGGATGAATGAAATATTATTACACATGATACAGCAACATATACAGTAGAAAGAGGACTGAGTTTTAGTGTGCAGGCAGACAAGATGGGCCAAGTGGTTCTTATCTGCCTTAAATTTTATGTTTCTGTGTTACTGTACTGGCTATTAAAAAATAATTTGTCCAAATCTGCCTTTGTTACTCAAACATCACCAACAAAAATAAATGCTTTCGTATTAGGAAACAAATGTACAATACATATGGTTAACTGATCAGCTGATTTATGTAATGCAGGATTTGCACATCTATGTCTAGATATTGTGCTATACAAACAATAATGAAGGGTTATCAGACATGTCTGTAAATCTTGATTTTTAGTTTTTCCAGTAAATGGGTATAAGTCATCTTTCACAGGGGAGTCCATATGTACTGGCAGACAGAATGACCTGTCTGCCTCCCTTTACCGTGTTTTGTGTACAGTAACATATCTATCTAATAGACTAGACAACAAGAAAGTTCTGTTTTGTATATTGGACAAAATAACTTACAGTAACTAATCCTTTTTGAGCTATAATTAAATTGTGCAATTACACAAATATAAAAGCCATGTTGAGTTTATCTAATATCAAGCTTGATTAAAGACAAGTCTATTGATTTTATTCTGTATCCTCTGAACTGGTCTAGACTGTTCATAAATTTAGGTATTTTTTTGGTAAATAATTCTAAAGCTTAGAATTTGAGAGGTGATCCTGTTTTGCTTATATAAATGTTTTATTTTACGATCAAAATGACAATATGAAAATATAGTACAGGTTGAGTATCCCATATCCAAATATTCCGAAATACGGAATATTCCGAAATACGGACTTTTTTGAGTGAGAGTGAGATAGTGAAACCTTTGTTTTCTGATGGCTCAGTTTACACAAACTTTGTTTAATACACAATGTTATTAAAAATATTGTATTAAATGACCTTCAGGCTGTGTGTATAAGGTGTATATGAAACATAAATGAATTGTGTGAATGTAGACACACTTTGTTTAATGCACAAAGTTATAAAAATATTGGCTAAAATTACTTTCAGGCTGTGTGTATAAGGTGTATATGTAACATATGTGCTTTCTGTGCTTAGATTTAGGTCCCATCACCATGATATCTCATTATGGTATGCAATTATTCCAAAATACGGAAAAATCCCATATCCAAAATACCTCTGGTCCCAAGCATTTTGGATAAGGGAGACTCAACCTGTATATCATTTGTAATTATATTGATAGATTATTTTCCAACATGTATAAAATGTAATTCTGTGGCGTAATTTAAGTGTAACAACTAAAACAGAGGGACCAAATGTTTTGGGCTCTCCCTGTCATAATGTAAACTACTGTAGCCACAGGTTTTTACAACATGGGTCTGAAACTATTGGGCAATCATTCCCACAATTCCTATGTAGACATCCTATAGATGTTCTATAGATAGAGCAACCATAAGTTAAATGATAATGGAGATTTGTCATGGTAATTTTGCTGAGGTGGGTGCCAGGATAATATTTTAAAGTAAAGAATAGATTAAGGGGTCTATTTAATAAGCCATAGCTGTAGATAAAGTCAACAGAGATAAAGTACCAGTCAATCTGCTCCTGACATGTCGCAAGCTGGGTTTGAAAAATGACAGTTAGGAGCTGATTGACTGGTACTTTATCTCCGGACGACTTTATCTTCATCCAAGGCTTAGTAAATAGACCCCTAAATACTATTGCTTACAATGAGTACTAACATGCCTTATCAGCCAGGGACTGCTAGTACTGTACATGTAGTTATAAAACAAGAAACTGTCCAATACCTTATTCCCTCATAAACTGCTAAAAGCAATCAAAGTTTTCTTCCTAAAATAATATTTTTCCAAGAAAACAAAAATCAGTAACACACTAATGCAACTTGCTTATCATGACTCCATTTCTCGCTATATGACGATGAATGGAATGGAGCAGAAAAGCTTAGAGAAGAAGATAACATTAACTTTCACGACATATCTTTGCCTCAGGCACGTCATATAATTTACCAGTATCTTTATTACAACGCTGTAAAATACAGTATGTATCCACAAACCAGATTCAGATGCATCCACAAGCTAGTATCTATGTTTCAATGTAGTATGTAGTCCACTATTATATTAACTACCCATGTATTCTACAGTATGTGTATTGTGTATATGCAATTTTCTTACCTAAGATGCTATCACTTTCCTGCCATAACTACTGCAACTTCCTACTATCTGGAATTCCACTAGACCTTGAATCCCCCTTTTAAATCATCTTAAATTATAAAGCAAAACTGGTTTGACTCTCCCACTGCTTTACAACTGATGCACCTACTGTATTTGCAAATCCCTTTACTGGCTCCTAGTATCCTCCAGAGTCCAATTCAAATTAGTCAACTTTATCAACAAACCCTCAATCAATTATACATCTGCACAATCAACTGCTTAACCCAGCATCCTCTGTCTTCCTTCTGCCACCTTTTCCATCTTTATGGCTTCCAGTATGGCATCTTTTGTGACTCTTTGTAAACCCTTCTATGCTCCCCATCTGCCATCGCACTGACTTTGCACCAGCTAATAAAAGCCACAGAAAATGTGTGGAACAATGAAGAAGTATTGCTGAAATTATTTTCTCTGCAGCTGCTGCTGACTGGCTAGCAGGACACAAGAGAAAAATGGCTTGCAGCCACCAAAATTAAAAAATCTGATTCTCTGTCAATGAAAGGATAATATGCTTGGACCCAGCACTAGCTACAGATATGTCCCCAGTGGGACACATCTCTACACCTATCCAGACTTTGGTGGATTTCCACAATTTACAACACTCTTTACGTGCTACTTCAGATATTTCCTGTTATTGTAAATATTATAGTGTTACAATTTCATTTGATTTAAATATATATATATCTATATATATATAGTAGTGTACATCATGGTCCGCATATCACTGCCCTGAAGACGTCGGTAGCCAAAACGGCTGTTGGGAGATCCTGCTGGGTTGGATCTATATCCCCAGTATGACTCAGGATATGTGAGAATTGTATCATTGATGGAATCTTGTTTCCAAGCTGCTGATTTGCACTAACAGTTTGTCATGTTGCTTGAAATGGCATAAAAACATTTGAATATACAAGGAGTGCTGGTTTCTTCTGCAACATAGCCCCAGCTGGAGAATCATGGTGTGGTTGTATTCATATATATATATATATATATATATACAAGGGGGGGGGGGTTATAGCGACCAATGGTGTCTAAAAGGATAAAAGCTCACACTGTAGGTTGATAAATGAAAATATAAAATACAGTTTATTCACATAAACAATTTAAAACAACAACTCTTTTTAAAAAAATGGGATAAAAAGTATACACATAAAATATAATACCAGTTAAAATATATAGATAAGAAGTAAAATGTCCTTAACTTGGTATGCAGTCACTGCCAGGTTGTCCAACGCGTTTCGTCATTCAGACTTCATCTTATCTATATATTTTAACTGGTATTATATTTTATGTGTATACTTTATCCCATTTTTAAAAAAAAAATTGTTGTTTTAAATTGTTTATGTGAATAAACTGTATTTTATATTTTCATTTATCCACCTACAGTGTGAGCTTTTATCCTTTTAGACACCATTGGTCGCTATGACCCCCCCCCTTGTGTATTTAAGGTTATGCTCCAGGGAACCGCCATCCTTGTTTGGGGGTCAGCAGACGCCCTTTTAAATCTCTAGGGAGTGTCAATTTTACTTGTATGTTACATCATACACCTATGATCTGTAAACGTTGGTGAACACAAGTGGCGCAATAATTCCTTTCTATTTATAATATATATATATATATATACTATATTATATATACTATATTATTATATTCATTTTTCATAATTAGCTCACCAAATCTGATAATTGAATGCATGTATTATTCTTGTCATAATGAGCTATCATTATACGGTACTACTTTTTTAGGTATTTACTGTCTAGGTTAGGGGTAAATATATCATAAGAAAAACAGAGTTGGACAAAATAAATGTAAATTTCAACATACAGTAGTCCGAGACACGAATTTTTTTTAAAGTAGGCAGCGCTAATGATGAAGTGATTGTAATTGACAATGATATGATAATATAACAATTTATTGTATTAAAAAACAATAAAACCACTTAAAAAAATGTAAATTTCTCTCCTCAGAGTTATGTAAATGATAGAATACATGCACCTCATTCAGTTCATATATTTGTATAAAGTCAGACCAATTGGTGTCTGGGGGTCATTCCGAGTTGTTTGCTCGCAAGCCGTTTTTAGCAGCTTTGCACACGCTAAGCCTACGCCTACTGGGAGTGAATCTTTGCATAGTAAAATTGCGAACGAAAGATTCGCAATATTGCGAAAAGACATCTCTGTGCAGTTTCTGGGTAGCTCCAGACTTACTCGGCATCTGCGATCAGTTCAGAGCTTGTCATTCCTGGTTTGACGTCACAAACACACCCAGCGTTCGCCTAGCCACTCCTCCGTTTCTCCAGCCACTCCCGCGTTTTTCCCAGAAACGGTAGCGTTTTTACCCACACGCCCATAAAACGGCCTGTTTCCGCCCAGAAACACCCACTTCCTGTCAATCACATTACGATCACCTGAACGAAGAAAAAGCCGTGAGTAAAATACCTAGCAAATTTACTTGGCGCAGTCGCAGTGCGAACATTGCGCATGCGCACTAAGCGGAAAATCGCTGCGATGCGATGAAATTTACCGAGCGAACAACTCGGAATGACCCCCTCTGTTCCTGAATCTATACCCAGGTAAGTCCACTAGTCCCACAGAGGATATGGAATAAATCAGCACAGTTCGGTTGTTGAATATTTACCGGTCACCGTGTTAGAGGTGGAAAGGCTTCCATAAATGATAATCCATGTTGGAATTTGATGTCCTCATTTATAGCGGTGGGTGCTGTGATTGTCCTCTTTTTAATGCACAAAGGGCTGATGGTGGGTCCGGGGTTGGTTCAGCCTAGAGATGTGCACTGGAAATTTTTTGGGTTTTGTGTTGTGGTTTTGGATTCGGTTCTGTGGCCGTGTTTTGGATTCGGACACATTTTGGCAAAACCTCCCTGAAAATTCGGGTGTGTTTTGGATTCAGGTTTTTTTTTTCAAAAAACCCTCAAAAACAGCTTAAATAATAGAATTTGGGGGTAAGTTCGATCCTATAGTATTATTAACCTCAAAAACCATAATTTCCACTAATTTCCAGTCTATTCTGAACACCTCACACCTCACAATATTATTTTAGTCCTAAAATTTGCACCGAGGTCGCTGGATGACTAAGCTAAGCGACCCAAGTGGGCGGCACAAACACCTGGCCCATGTAGGAGTGGCACTGCAGTGTCAGAGAGGATGGCACATAACAAATTGGCCACAAACATCACATGATGCAAAGATAAATAAAAAAAGAGGTGCAAGATGGAAATGTCCTTGGGCCCTCCCACCCACCCTTACGTTGTATAAACAGGACATGCACACTTTAACAAACCCATCATTTCAGCCACAGGGTCTGCCAAACAACTGTGGCTGAAATCGATCTCTCCTTGCTCAAACTGGCTCTACAGAGGCAAGATGTCCACCTCATCATCATCATCCTCCGATTCCTCACCCCTTTCACTGTGTACATCCCCCTCCTCACAGAGTATTAATTCGTCCCCACTGGAATCCACCATCTCAGGTCCCTGTGTACTTTCTGGAGGCAATTGATGGTGAATGTCTCCATGGAGGAATTGATTATAATTCATTTTGATGAACATCTTCTACACATTTTGGGAAGTAACCTTGTACGCCGATTGCTGACAAGGTGACCAGCTGCACTAAACACTCTTTCGGAGTACACACTGGAGGGGGGGAAACTTAGGTAAAATAAAGCCAGTTTGTGCAAGGGCCTCCAAATTGCCTCTTTTTCCTGCCAGTATACGTACGGACTGTCTGACGTGCCTACTTGGATGCTGTCACTCATATAATCCTCCACCATTCTTTCAATGGTGACAGAATCATATGCAGTGACAGTAGATGACATATCAGTAATCGTCGGCAGGTCCTTCAGTCCAGACCAGATGTCAACACTCGCTCCAGACTGCCCTGCATCACCGCCAGCGGGTGGGCTCAGAATTCATAGCCTTTTCCTCGCAGCCCCAGTTGCAGGAGAATGTGAAGGAGGAGCTGTTGACTGGTCACGTTCCGCTTGAGTTGACAAGTGTCTCACCAGCAGGTCTTTGAACATCTGCAGACTTGTGTCTGCTGGAAAGAGAGATACAACGTAGGCTTTAAACCTAGGATCGAGCACGTTGGCCAAAATGTAGTGCTCTGATTTCAACAGATTGACCACCCGTGAATCCTGGTTAAGCAAATGAAGGGCTCCATCCACAAGTCCCACATGCCTAGCAGAATTGCTCCGTTTTAGCTCCTCCTTCAACCTCTCCAGCTGCTTCTGCAAAAGCCTGGTGAGGGGAATGACCTGACTCAGGCTGGCAGTGTCTGAACTGACTTCACATGTGGCAAGTTCAAAGGGATGGAGAACCTTGCACAACATTGAAATCATTCTCCACTGCGCTTGAGTCAGGTGCATTCCCCCTCCTTTGCATATATCGCAGGCAGATGTATAGGCTTGAATGGCCTTTTGCTGCTCCTCCATCCTTTGAAGCATATAGAGGGTTGAATTCCATCTCGTTACCACCTCTTGCTTCAGATGATGGCAGGGCAGGTTCAGGAGTGTTTGCTGGTGCTCCAGTCTTTGGCACGCGGTGGCTGAATGCCAAAAGTGGCCCGCAATTCTTCGGGCCACACACAGCATCTCTTGCACGCCCCTGTCATTTTTAAAAAAATTCTGCACCACCAAATTCAAAGTATGTGCAAAACATGGGACATGCTGGAATTTGCCCACATGTAATGCACGCACAATGTTGGTGGCATTGTCCGATGCCACAAATCCCCAGGAGAGTCCAATTGGGGTAAGTCAATCTGCAATGATGTTCCTCAGTTTCCCTAAGAGGTTGTCAGCTGTGTGCCTCTTATGGAAAGCAGTGATACAAAGCGTAGCCTGCCTAGGGACGAGTTGGCATTTGCGAGATGCTGCTACTGATGCTGCCGCTGCTGTTCTTGCTGCGGGAGGCAATACATCTACCCAGTGGGCTGTCACAGTCATATAGTCCTGAGTCTGCCCTGCTCCACTTGTCCACATGTCCGTGGTTAAGTGGATATTGGGTACAACTGCATTTTTTAGGACACTGGTGACTCTTTTTCTGACGTCTGTGTACATTCTCGGTATCGCCTGCCTAGAGAAGTGGAACCTAGATGGTATTTGGTACCGGGGACACAGTACCTCAATCAATTCTCTAAGTCCCTAACGCCGGATACCAGACACACATCTAACACCAACACAGCTGCCAAGGCCTGAGTTATCCGCTTTGCAGCAGGATGACTGCTGTGAAATTTCATCTTCCTCGCAAAGGACTGTAGGACAGTCAATTGCTTACTGGAAGTAGTACAAGTGGTCTTCCGACTTCCCCTCTGGGATAACGATCGACTCCCAGCAGCAACAACAGCAGAGCCAGGAGCAGTAGGCGTTACACTCAAGGATCCATCGGAGGAATCCCAGGCAGGAGAGGACTCATCAGACTTGCCAGTAACATGGCCTGCAGGACTATTGGCGTTCCTGTCTAAGGAGGAAATGAAATTGACATTGAGGGAGTTGGTGGTGTGGTTTGCACTGGGAGCTTGGGTACAAGAGGATGAAGGGATTTAGTTGTCAGTGGACTACTTCCACTGTCACCCAAAGTTTTTGAACTTGTCAATGACTTCTGATGAATGCACTCCAGGTGACATATAAGGGAGGATGTTCCTAGGTGGTTAACTTCCTTTCCCCTATTTATTACAGCTTGACAAAGGTAACAAACGGCTTTACACCTATTGTCCGCATTTCTGTTAAAATAATTCCACACCGAAGAGGTGAGTTTTTTTTGTAATTTGACCAGGCATGTCAATGGCCATATTGATCCCACAGACAACAGGTGTCTCCCCGAGTGCCTGACTTAAACAAACCACCTCACCATCAGAATCCTCCTTGTCAATTTCCTCCTCAGCTCCAGCAACACCCACATCCTCATCCTTGTGTACTTCAACAGTGACATCTTCAATTTGACTATCAGGAACTGGACTGTGGGTGCTCCTAACAGCACTTGCAGGGGGCGTGCAAATGGTGGAAGGAGCCACCTCTTCCCGTCCAGTGTTGGGAAGGTCAGGCATCGCAACCACCGACACAATTAGACTCTCCTTGGGGATTTGTGATTTAGAAGAACGCACAGTTCTTTGCTGTGCTTTTGCCTTATTAACTATTTTCAGTTTTCTAGCGGGAGGATGAGTGCTTCCATCATCATGTGAAGCTGAACCACTAGCCATGAACATAGGCCAGGGGCCTCAGCCAATCCTTGCCACTCCGTGTCGTAAATGGCATATTGGCAAGTTTACGCTTCTCCTCATTCGCTTTTAATTTAGATTTTTGGGTCATTTTACTGAACTTTTGTTTTTTTGGATTTTGCATGCTCTCTACTATGACATTGGGCATCGGCCTTGGGAGACGATGTTGATGGCATTGAATCGTCTCTTCCATGACTAGTGGCAGCAGCTTCAGCACTAGGTGGAAGTGGATCTTGATCTTTCCCTATTTCACCCTCCACATTTTTGTTCTCCATTTTTTAATGTGTGGAATTATATGCCAGTAATATTATTATATCATTAGCAATGGCCTACTGAACTGTACAACTATATACCGTTGGTCACCAAAATGCTGCACTGTACTACTATATATACTGCTCACAAAAATGCAGCACAGATATGGAATGGATACTTGCAGTGACACAGAGCTGCAAGATACAGCAATGGCCTACTGTACTGTACAACTATATACTGTTGGTCACCAAAATGCTGCACTGTACTATTATATATACTGCTAACAAAAATGCAGCACAGATATGGAATGGATACTTGCAGTGACACGGAGCTGCAAGATGCAGCAATGGCCTACTGTACTGTACAACTATATACTGTTGGTCACAAAAGTGCAGCACAGATATGGAATGGATACTTGCAGTGACACAGAGCTGCAAGATAAAGCAATGGCCTACTGTACTGTACAACTATATACTGTTGGTCACCAAAATGCAGTACACTTTTCAGGCAGAGAACGAAGATATTTGCAGCACACTGAGCACAGATATTTGCAGCACACTGAGCACAGATATTTGCAGCACACTGAGCACAGATATGGAACTTTTCAGGCAGAGAACTTAGCCACATCCTCTCCGTTCAATCTCCAATGCACGAGTGAAAATGGCAGCAACACGCGGCTCTTTATATAGAATATGACTCTCGCGAGAATCCGACAGCGGGATGATGACGTTTGGCCGTGTTCATGTTAACCGAGCAAGGCGGAAAGATCCGAGGCTGCCTCGGAGCCGTGTAAAATAGGTGAAGTTCGGGGGGGTTCGGATCTCGACGAACCGAACCATCTCATCTCTAGTTCAGACACTCAGTAATGGTCACGGGAGCTGAAGTTGTGCAGAGCAGGGGGGTTCTCTTAAGAATTGAGATAATTTTGATGTCTGGAGAATGAAGTTTCTGTGTCATAGCTGCAGATTTAAAAAAAATTCTGACAAACTGGGACTGTGGCTAACAAGTTGTTCAAAAAGTGCTACTAATGATACAACCTCAGCAATGGTTTAGGCATCCTTCATGAAGAGCCCACAACACAGCACATGATGTTCATTCCCCAGACATCAAAATTATCTCAGTTCTCTCCTCTTTTGTCAAAGCCATCTTAAGTTACCTGCAACAAAAAAAGTGTTGTAACTTTTGAACCATAACTGCTATTTCAAATCTGTTTCCAGCAATACACTTTTCAGAAAATTCTGACGTTGTTTGAAAATGTTATGTGACCCCCTTTCCATTTAAAAAAACTGAATTAGATTCAAGATGGCCAATTAAAAGATGGCGCTCATTTTTCGGTACATACCCTAAAAGATTGCCCACCTCACCCATACCTTACTGGAGTATTCAGTTTTCCCATTTCCTGCACAGTTTTTTCAACAAAAGAGTGTATTGTGACTTTTGAATCACCCTGTACTTACACCTGAACTATTTGGAAATAAATGTAGCCTTAAACTGCCTTCCAGCCTGCCTTCCACTTTTCTGTGCTCACATAATCAGTTGTTGTTAAAAAAAACTCTGCCTGCTCCCTGTTTGTGGCATAATCTGTGGGGAGTGGTTTATTTAATGCGCAATTATGCAATTATACATAATATACAGATGTGCCAATGGCACAATCGCATAATATACAAGACCATAAAACATTAACACACACATCACAAAGATGAACAAACATCACATAGAACACACAACATATTGAAAGGTTTACCAATCAAAAATCCTTATCAAAAAACTTTATCATAAAACCTGTGATCGTCAGGTAGGTATGGTAGTCGAGCTTAAAGTGACAGCCCCGTAAAAAATGAAAAATAAAAATAAAGATAATAACAACAGTAAGCCGAAGTAGATTAAGCATAATTGTAAAAAACAAACAAAAAGAAACACCTCATCAAATGAAGACATTGAGAGAGTTTTGTTCATTAAGTCCTTTAGGTGATAGGGTGTCCAGATGGTGAATCCAATAGACCTTGCGTTTAAGGAAAAAACTTTCTGTCTCCTCCCCTCGCAAGTGGAGGTATCCAATCAATATTCATACATCTCAAAATTGACAATTGATGTTTATTTTGTAAGAAATGCATAGCCACGGGTTTATCGGTCTTCCCGCTGGCAAATGCTAAATGTATGGAGGATCCTCCATACATTAAGCATTTAATCTCAAAAACACTTTTTTCACATTGTCATCATGGGGTATTGTGTGTAGAATTTTGAGGAAAAAAATGAATTTATTCCATTTTGGAATAAGGCTGTAACATAACAAAATGTGGAAAAAGTGAAGCGCTGTGAATACTTTCCGGGTACACTGTGTATGTATATATATATATATATATATATATATATATATATATATATATATATCTATCTGCGAATAGAGGAAGAAACAGCAGAGCGCCTATAGTGTAGTATCCTTTAAATCAATTTTTGTTACATGCAAGAATAATATTGCGTACCGGATTACGGCTTGACACAATGCCTGTCGATCCCCTGGTCTTTTAGTCCAAGTCTCTGTCGGAATCTAGATAGAGTCAGGAAACAGGGAATCGCTATATAGCGTAGTAATTACTCAGTAAGTAGGGTCTCCTTTTAAAAAGTCTGCCTCCACAGAGTGCTATGATAGCACTCTGTGGAGGCAGACTTTTTAAAAGGAGAGGCGCCACGGGGATCCAGAGGCTACCCTATGACCACCACCCTCTGATGAGGACCAGGATACAAGTACCAATACTGATATGCACGAGTTATTACTTTATCTGGTACGCATGTAATCTTATGTGATATGCAAAATTTAACCCTACTTACTGAGTAATTACTACGCTATATAGCGATTCCCTGTTTCCTGACTCTATCTAGATTCTGACAGAGACTTGGACTAAAAGACCAGGGGATCGACAGGCATTGTGTCAAGCCGTAATCCGGTGCACAATATTACTCTTGTGTGTGACAAAAATTGATTTAAAGGATACTACACTGTAGGCACTCTGCTGTTTCTTCCTCTATTCGCAGATTCTCTTTTTGGGCTACGTATACCTAGTGGCACTTTTTGAAGAACTGAGCAGCCACCCGATAAAACGGCGAGAGTGTGAACTGTTTGTTAACCAAACCCTAAACTAGTTTGGAAGAACTCGTTTATTGAACTGGTCATTTCACCAATTTATTCTTGACTGTAGACTGCACTTTTACAGTAAGGTACTACGCATAAATTGGACAAGCGCACTGATTTACTCATTTACGATATATATATATATATATATATATATATATATATATATATATATATATACTGTATACAATTTCCTGTCAGACCAGCACTACATCTGTGTTGGTATTGCTGCTCTGGTGCCCTCTGTTGCAGGTATAGCCATAACACTGAAAAAATACAGCTGCACTCGAGTCCTTAAATCATATATTCAAAACATCAACAATGACACCAACGTTTCGGGGGCCACACTGCCCCTTTGTCCAGGTGAGTAAACAGATAAACTTGCAAACATACCTTTATATCTATGAGAAGCCCGCCCATGTGCAGCACCGCTGGAGGTCCGTGCTTCCCGTTCCTCAGACCTGGCGCCTTCCTAGCGCGTCATGGGGGTCGTGGCCACCAGTTGCTACAACCCGGCTAACCCATCTCATGCTGGAATAAAACAATAAAATTGTGCATAATTCATACAGAGTCCCACTACCATTATAATAGACGGGTGCATAAAGGTGTACCACAGCAGACAGGAAGGTTGCTAGGGGTTTTCAATCATTAGCTGTTTGTTCTAATATCCCCCAATGAGGCTGACCTTATTAGTGTAGAACACTGTCCATTGGATGTCCATATGTTAATGTTAATGGTTAGCTACAGCCTATATGTAAAGTGTGTAATGTACCAATATACATGGGTGCATAACAAGGATAAAACTGAGTGAAAAAAATAAGTGACTAAAATGGAATAAACAGTGTTGTGTGTATAAAATAGAATAAGTGAGTAGGTGTTACAAATAAGTGTTGTATATCACTTCTCTGCACTAAACGGGATCTCTATAAAAAGTCCCTCAAATGGGGATATACAGATAAACTGGGGCCAACCTTCAAGGGGTCCCCCCGATCCAAAAAAATGTTTATTAAAAAAAAATCATGCTTAGTGTTTAGATAAATTTTACTGGTAAGTGCTCAATTTTGTGCTGCCTGTGAGGTCAATTAGTTGATACTAACTCTATGACCAATCAGTAAGTGTATAAAACTATTGATACCCTAGGCTGTTTGCTCGCATTGCTTTGCCCGATACAGCATATGTATCTGTGTGGTCTCTAATATCTTCTACTGGGAAAAAATTGCACATATATATATATATATATATACAACACACAAGAAGGCGGCACTCACAAGGCTTCCAATAGATGAATAATGAGACGGACAGCGTCAATAGTTCAATGTTTCAGTCTTAATGGACTTTTTTCAAGAACAAAAGAAAACGTGTACAATCTTACCTTAGATAGTGAATACCGTCCAGGCCGCCATGCCCGCCTTCCGGTCACCTCGAGTCCCCATCCGATGATGTCACCGCGCTGGCCATATTTGCTCACCGCAGCCTTCAGTCCGGTCACCTGATCTCCTCCCTCATTGTGACCGCTTCCGGCGCTGGCTGCATGGAACGCAGCACGTGACCCACCATCCGGACGGGTAGAGGAAACAGGGTGGTTGCTATGGAAACCTGTAAACGGGAAGTTAACAACACAATTCTAAACTACAAGTGCAACCAACATACATACATGAAACCAGTGCAATTAAAATTAGGTTGTAGGCTGACTCTGATTAGAGATACAAAAATATAAATGCCAAAAACAAAGTGTTGTGTTAGTGTCTACCAACCGAGCAATATAAGATACAGCGGGCAAAACTTCATGAACGCCCCTGTAATTGTACTGTGAAAATAAAGAAAATAAAAAATCGGCAGCGCACTGTCAGGTGACGGAATATAATATACTATGGTTAAAAAGGTCATGTGGAATTACACAGACCCAATGCTACTTTCTGTGGAAATGAATATAAATATGTGCTAACTAAAGCTAAATATAATAAATAATCAATAAAGAATGATACTAGAACATTGGTCATAAATAGGACGATAATTGATCCAAGAAACTCTTATCCTAAATAAGGACTGTCGCATACCACCGATCCAGTTCTGAAACTGTCTAAAATATTCAAAACCCTCACTTTTGCTTACTCCTAAAAAAAGGGGGTTTCCTATGAAAATTAATTTCTCAAAAAAAATCATCATGAGGAGCCTGGCACCTACAGTTGCACAGTATTGTTTAATCCTATTGGCCCAAGACTAATGACAATGCATGTTAATGAAAACTATGCATGACCTGCCAGGCAATAGTTAATTTAATAATAGCTATTACTTGAAGATTCAAAACAACTTTAAACTAAAGAAAGCAAGAAAAAGACAATGTCTCGTTCAGTCCATGCGGTGAAACCAAATTCATCCTGTGGATCCACCTGGCCTCCAACTGGAGTAGTTTTTTATCTCGGTCCCCACCTCGGATAGATGCAGGTACATGGTCAATTAATTTGTACACTAAAGATGATAATGGATGCTTCTTCTCTTTAAAGTGTCTGGCCACTGGTTGGTCTATGGATTTCCCTTCCAGCGCCATCCGTATGGCCGAACGATGTTGGGTCATCCTTTCCCGAAGAGTGCAGGATGTCTTGCCAATGTACACTAAACTGCAGGGACACCGTATCATGTAAACCACATATCTGGTAGTGAATGTGAGCACATGACTTATAGCAATTTTTCTCCCAGAATATGGATGTAAAACATAATGACCAGTCTCTAAGTATCTGCATGTTGTGCAGCCAATGCACCGATAACAACCAGCTTTTTTTGTAAGGAAATGTGAAGTATTGCCTGCAGTTGGAGTCACCACATTATTGTGGACCAGCCAATCTTTCAAATTTTTGTTTCTTTTATACCCCATCATCAGTCTGGAGCCCTTGAGTGATGTCAAAGACTGATCAGTATTGACGATGGGCCAATACTTCTTAGCCACAGAGTTGATTGTCCTGGATCCAGTGTTGTAATTGTTGACAAAAATAGTTGTCTTGGTAACATTCTTGCATTTTTGTTTACCCAGTTGCATCACTCTGGTTTTGGCACTGACTAATTCTTTCTTAGTGTACCCCCTAGACCAAAATTTCTTGATCATCTTGTCAATATCCAGTGATGCCTGTCCTTCATCCGCTGTAATTCTGCGTATACGCAAGAACTGGGAATACGGTAACCCCATTTTCAGGGCCATGGGATGATGACTCTGAGCATGCAGAGCATTATTCACATCCGTGGGTTTAATATATACAGATGTGCTAAGTTCAGCTCCATTCCAGTGTATATTCACGTCTAGGTAATGAATTTGTTGATGGTGACAATCATAAGTGAATTTAATATATGGATGTGCCTCATTGAGGTCTGCCATCATTTGTCTGAAGCTGAATTCTGAACCCGTCCATATAAGAAAAAGATTGTCTATATATCTTGTGAAAAAGAAGGAATGCTGTTAAAAAGAGTTATGCTCAAAAAACAATGTTTTTTCTATTTGGAACATGTACACATTTGCATAGGAAGGTGCGACGTGGCTCCCCATGGCACACCCCCTCAGCTGAACAAAAAACTTAGTTACGGGTAAGCATTTTCTCTAATAACTCAACAAAAAAATGTACTGGTGGTCCGGCATAATCAGATTTCTGTGATAAAAATTCTTTCAGACAACTCAAACCTTCTTGATGTGGTATACTTGTGTACAAGGCAACGACATCTATTGTGCAAAGCAGTATATCCTCTGGAAGATTCCCTAAACTGTAAAGCTTGTCCAAAAATGTATTGGTGTCTTTGAGATAGGTGTTTTCCATCTGAACCAATGGTTGGAGAAAATGGTCTAAATATTTTGACACATTACTGTAAAGGGAATTTCTGGCTGAAATGATAGGCCCAAATACGCATTGGATCTCATCCTCCTGGTTATTGAAGAATCAGCAAGGTAGATGCGCAACATTCAAAAGAAGATTCATGCGTTTGAATTAGCACATAAACAAACCCTGTTGGATGATCCCTCATGCAATTGGATGGATAAACTACAAACTCAGTTGGATGAATTCAAGAGAGAACTTATTTAGTTCAAGAAAGAAAAATTTCCAAAATTATTGCGGATTATCAGGAGCAGAGAGTTTATTCCTGGATTACAGGGAGACCCTCACAAGGAGAAGGACGGTACAAACATCCACATAGAAGGCGTCCTAATAGGTTTGATAGTGATCAATCAAGAGACTACAGCACTTCCAATAGTGATGCTGACAACTCCCGCAAATCTTCTGCCAAGAAACCCCCTTTATGGGTTACTACTCGCGCCACAAAAAACGTAAGGCACGCACGAGATGCGGGGGCCAATGCAAAAGGGAGAAATGCAAGTAAGAAGAAAACTTAGTTGTTAATTTATCCAGACGTTCCATTTCCCCTGTAGAAGCCAAAGTACTGAATAAAGGACTAACTTTCATACCCACAGCAAATTTTGATTCTTTTGAGTGGAAAAAAGAACTTTGGAAGTTCAATCGGAATCTTAAACTAAAAGAGTTTTTTCCACAAGTTGATGACACCCACAGTTTTTCCCAGATGCCTGTTAAGAAAAGCTCAAATTTTGAACCCCAATCTTTCAATCCCTCTATAAAAAGCTATATATGTCTTATTGATCAAGAAGTGATGGATGCCCAGAAAAAGAATTCAGGCAGAACACATTACAATTTATCTAAAGAAGAATTTCAAGCACTGCAGACATTGAGTAAAGATAATTCAGTGGTCTTCAGGCCAACAGATAAAGGGGGAGCACTGGTCATACAAGACACGGAGGCCTATCTTCAAGAAATGTACAGGCAACTTAATATGACCGATGTGTATAGGAAATTATCAGGTGACCCCACTAGTGTCTTCAAGTATGAGTTATCTCAAATGTATCACTGACCTGGGTTGGGGATGTTGTGAACTCAAGGGTTCTTCCGATGGTTGAGAAGAGGAACCACAGCTGGGCCGGAGCAGAGATGGTCGGATATAGGTTTTCCTCATACAAGACTCGGATAGTTAGGATTGGTGAAAAATGCTGAGGAACTTTATTATGGGAAGGGAGCAATACAGCGACACATGAAAGAAAGAGAACTTGTGGGCAATGTCAAAGGCTACTGGAGAATTTGTGAGCAATGTTTAAAGGCACTGATCAAAGAAGACATCGTGAGCGATGGTGAAAGACACTGAAGAATTTGTGAGCAATGTTTAAAGACACTGATGAATGAAGAACTTGTCAGCGATGATGAAGGACACTGAAGAATTTGTGAGCGATGTTTTGAAGACACTGATGAATGAAGAACTTGTGAGCGATGGTTAAAGACACTGAAGAATTTGTGTGCGATGTTTAAGGACACTGATGAATGAAGAACTTGTGAGCGATGGTGAATGACACTGAAGAATTTTTGAGCAATGTTTAAAGACACTGATGAATGAAGAACTTGTGAGCGATGGTGAATGACGCTGAAGAATTTGTGAGCGATGTTTAAAGACACTGATGAATGAAGAACTTGTGAGCGATGGTGAATGACGCTGAAGAATTTGTGAGCGATGTTTAAAGACACTGATGAATGAAGAACTTGTGAGCGATGGTGAATGACACTGAAGAATTTGTGAGCGATGTTTTGAAGACACTGATGAATGAAGAACTTGTGAGCGATGGTGAATGACACTGAAGAATTTGTGAGTGATGTTTTGAAGACACTGATGAATGAAGAACTTGTGAGCGATGTTGAATGACACTGAACGCTGGAAACACTAAAGTTGGTTCAGCCCGCAGGCCATGCTGAATCCAGGGAGAGCTGGCAACTGCACTGCAGAGGAACACACAAGTAGTTCGGATCACTGGAGACTGTGCTGCAGGAAGGCACCCTGAATGCTAGAAGCACTGGAGTATAGCTGCTGGGGAACACACTGCTTACGGGAACTCTGGCATCCACTTCAGTAAAGAGACGATACTCAGGCGCCGAGGCTCTCCTGGCGTCTTATTTTGAATCTCCCGCCTCTACTGGATTGGTGAAGTGGGTAGTGACATCATCTGCTCCCCGCCCACGTGACGCCGGCTGTCATGGCGGCGTTCACGCTCCGGGGAACCGCCGGGAGCCGCGCCAGCCAGACGCCGGAACCCGAGGACCACCGGAGGTAGGGACCGCCAAACGGACCAGCAGCCACACAGGGGTAAGCGCGGTGGTCGCTGCCCCTGGCGAGTGACAGTACCCCATCCTCCAGGAGTGGCCCCTGGACACTTCCCGGGCTTTGTTGGATGTCTGGAATGGAAGATCCGCACCAGTCGGGGAGCCATAACTTCAGTAGCTTTGACCCAGCTCCTCTCCTCAGGGCCATAACCTTTCCATTCTACCAAGTACTGCAGATTCTTGTGAAGATAACGGGAGTCAAGAATAGCTTTGATTTCAAATTCCGTTCCGGCTTCAGTCTCTACAGAGGTTGGCCTAGTGGACTCTGAATGGAACCAATTTAAAATAAGGGGACGAAGGAGAGAAACATGGAAGGAATTTGGTACCCGAAAGTGGGAAGGCAAACCCAATTTGCAGACAACCGGGTTCTGAACTTGCAACACGGGGTAAGGGCCAATGAACCTCGGGGCAAACTTCATAGCGGGCACTCTTAAACGGAGATTGCGGGTAGAGAGCCATACTCTATCATTAACTTTGTATTGGGGAGCTGCCCGTCGCTTCCTATCCACAAAGAATTTGTAGCGGCCGGAGATTCTCTTGAGGTTAACGTGAACCCTACTCCAGATTTGGCTGAAGTGCCGAAGAGTAGAGGCTGCAGCAGGAACATCTTCCGGAGGACAGATGGGTAATTCTGGAACTTGAGGATGGAATCCATAGTTAATGAAGAATGCGGACTCACCAGTGGAAGAGTGGTACAAATGATTATGGGCAAACTCGGCCCAGGGCAACAGTTCCACCCAATCAACTTGCGAAGGAGAGAGATAAACGCGGAGAAAAGTCTCTAAATCTTGATTGACGCGTTCAGTTTGCCCATTGGTCTGAGGATGGTAGGCAGATGAAAACATACGTTTTATTTGTAAGGCTGAACAGAGGGCCCTCCAGAATCTTGCAGTGAACTGCACCCCTCCCCCCGATCAGAGACTATTTCCTGAGGTAACCCGTGCAGGGCGGAAGTGTTCCTGGATAAATAATAAAGCCAATTTAGCCAATTTAGGAGCTGACGGTAACCCGGTCAAAGGAACAAAATGTGCCATTTTAGAAAAATGGTCAATAATCACCCAGACGGTATTGTGACCCTTGGAGAGGGGCAATTCGGTGACAAAGTCCATAGAAATATGGGTCCAAGGCATCTTAGGAATGGACAGTGGATGAAGCAACCCCGCAGGAGGCAGACGAAGAATTTTGTGCTGAGCACATTGAGGACATGAGTTGACATAATCTTGTATGTCCTTCTTCATGGTGTCCCACCAGTATGACCTTCGTAGAAACTCCCACATTTTTTGAACTCCAGGATGACCGGAAAACTTAGAGGTATGAGCCCACTGCAGCAACTTCGGTCGAAATTTAGCTGGTACAGACATTCTCCCAGGAGGAGGACCCAAAGCGGTGGGAGCTGCCGAAATAGAAACTGGACTGAGAATCAAAGCCTTTCCAATGGAATTCTCCTCATCCGAAGCCGTTAAGGAACGAGATAGAGCATCAGCCTTAGTGTTAAAAGTCCCGGCCCGGTACTTAATGATGAATGAGAATCGAGTGAAGAAAAGCGCCCATCTAGCTTGACGGGGATTCAAGCACTGGGCTGTCTTGAGATACAGCAAGTTCTTGTGATCGGTTTAAATCGTAATTAGGTGTTTAGCACCTTCCAATAGATATCTCCATTCTTCCAGGGCAGATTTTATTGCCAAGAGTTCCTGGTCTCCGATGGTGTAGTTTCGTTCAGCAGGAGAGAACTTGCGAGAATGGAAACCACATGGATGTAACTTCCCGTCAGAGGAGTACTGTGAAAGCACGGCACCGATGCCTACTGAGGAAGCATCGACCTCCAAGAAGAATGGTTTTGAAAAATTCGGTTGCTGAAGTACCGGAGCGGACATAAAGGCTGCTTTCAACCGGGCGAACGCTGCTACAGCTTCAGAAGACCAATGACTTGGGTCAGACCCCTTTTTGGTTAGGGCAGTAATTGGTGCCACAATGGTAGAGAATCCCTTTATGAATTTCCGGTAGTAATTCGCAAAACCCAGAAATCTTTGTACCGCTTTCAAGGAAAGAGGCTGAGTCCAGTCCCGAATAGCAGTAAGTTTTTCTGAATCCATGCGAAGCTCCGTACCTGAGATGACGTAAACAAGAAATGGAATTGAAGGAACCTCAAAGGTACATTTGGAGATCTTGCCATAGAGATGATTCCTTCGTAGACAAAGAAGTACCTCCTTAACCTGTACTCTGTGCTCTGTGAGATTCTTAGAAAATATCAGAATGTCATCCAAGTATACCACTACACTTAGGTATAACATATCTCAGAAGATTTCATTCACAAATCCTTGGAAGACGGCAGGGGCATTGATGAGACCAAACGGCATTACCAGATATTCGTAATGCCCGTCCCTGGTATTGAAGGCTGTCTTCCATTCGTCCCCCTGTCGAATACGTATCAAATTATAGGCTCCCCTTAAGTCGAGCTTGGTGAAGACATGGGCTCCGCGAACCCTATCAAATAGCTCCGTGATGAGCGGCAAAGGATATTTGTTCTTAATGGTGATATCATTTAAGCCGCGGTAGTCAATACATGGTCTCAACCCTCCGTCCTTCTTCACAAAAAAGAAGCCTGCTCCCGCCGGGGAGGTAGGGGGGCGAATTAATCCTTTCTGCAGATTAGACTTGATATAGTCCGACATGGCTTGGGTCTCGGGTAATGATAAGGGATAAGTGCGTCCCCGGGGTGGCATTTTCCCTGGGATGAGCTCAATGGGACAGTCCCAGGGTCTATGGGGTGGTAACTGATCGGCCGCCTGTTCCAAAAACACGTCTGTGAACTCCCGATAGGCCTCCAGAATGAGCTCCTCATCCGACTTGGAAGATACACGGAGCGGGTAGACAGGAGTGAGACAATTAGAATGACAAAATGAACTCCAGGATACTATTTGTGACGACTTCCAGTCGACGTGAGGGTTGTGTACTTTAAGCCAAGGAAGACCAAGAACCAGATCGTGAGGCATCTCCCGAATCACTAGGATCTCCAGATGTTCTTGATGCAGAGCTCCAACCTGCAGCTTGATTGGCACTGTGCGACTTGAAATAAGACCATTACAAATTTGGGTACCATTGATAGCAGTCAACGTAATAGGTCTTTCGACGGGCTGTAACTGTAAACCCAGTTTTTGGACACAAGAAAGAGAAACAAAATTCCCTGCAGCCCCGGAGTCCAGCAGAGCCTTAACGGGTTTGGCTATAGACCCAGAAAACAGAGACACGGAGAGTAAACAGTCCACTGTCGGAGAAGGTTTAGATGTAACCCCTAACTCGACTCCTCCGGAACAAGCTAGGACTGCCCGTTTCCCGGACGGGACTTACAAAACTTGAGAAAGTGATCCGCAGCTCCACAGTAGAGGCAGAGTCTACCCTCACGACGGCGCTGTCGTTCTTCCGGGGACAGCCGAGATCGATTAATTTGCATAGGTTCGTCTGGACTTGGGGTAACCGTTTGCTTAGACGGAAGAGACCGGAATCTGGATCGTTCTGACCGACTACATTCGCCACCTCGTTCCTGCATACGAAGATCCACCTTTACACAGAGTGAGATCAACTGTTCTAAGGAATCTGGCAGATCCCTAGTGATCAGTTCATCTTTTAGACGGTCGGAGAGCCCATTCCAGAAAGCGGCCCGGAGAGCATCATTATTCCAGCGCAGTTCTGAGGCTATGGTTTGGAAATGAATCACATACTGTCCCACTGAACGGGAGCCTTGTCAGACTCGGAGCAAGTCCGAAGAAGCAGCGGTCGTTCTGCCGGGCTCATCGAAGATCCTTCGGAATGACGTGATGAAATTGGTTTAACTGGAAACCAACGGGTTAGACCGCTCCCATAACGGAGACACCCAATCCAACGCTGAACCTTCAAGCAAGGAAATAATGTACGCCACCTTGGACCGATCTGTGCGGAAGTTGTGTGAGAGAAGTTCAAAATGTACCTCGCATTGGTTGAGAAAACCACGGCAATTCTTTGGATTCCCATTATAGCGAGAAGGAGTGGGAAGCTGAAGGCGTGACCTGGTTTCAGACAGGGATTGAACATTACTAGGGGCAACCACAGGAGCGGGTACTGGAGCTGGAGCCGGAACTACTGAAGCCAGAGAAGCCTGAATTTGATCCAGCCGGCCGGATAACTCCTGGAGATACTGCATCACCTGGCTCTGTGCCGCCTCCTGACTTTGAACTCGGGAAACCAGGTCCTGGATGGCGCTTGCCCCTGGGTTCCGATCCCCCGGGTCCATGTGGCCTGAGCATACTGTTACTGACCTGGGTTGGGGATGTTGTGAACTCGGGGGTTCTTCCGATGGTCGAGAAGAGGAACCACAGCTGAGTCGGAGCAGAGATGGTTGGATATAGGTTTTCCTCATACAAGACTCGGATAGTTAGGATTGGTGAAAAATGCTGAGGAACTTTATTATGGGAAGGGAGCAATACAGCGACACATGAAAGAAAGAGAACTTGTGGGCAATGTCAAAGGCTACTGGAGAATTTGTGAGCAATGTTTAAAGGCACTGATCAATGAAGAACTCGTGAGCGATGGTGAAAGACACTGAAGAATTTATGAGCAATGTTTAAAGACACTGATGCATGAAGTACTTGTGAGCGATGATGAAGGACACTGAAGAATTTGTGAGCGATGTTTTGAAGACACTGATGAATGAAGAACTTGTGAGCGATGGTGAAAGACACTGAATAATTTGTGTGCAATGTTTAAGGACACTGATGAATGAAGAACTTGTGAGCGATGGTGAATGACACTGAAGAATTTGTGAGCGATGCTTAAAGACACTGATGAATGAAGAACTTGTGAGCGATGGTGAATGACGCTGAAGAATTTGTGAGCGATGTTTAAAGACACTGATGAATGAAGAACTTGTGAGCGATGGTGAATGACGCTGAAGAATTTGTGAGCGATGTTTAAAGACACTGATGAATGAAGAACTTGTGAGCGATGGTGAATGACACTGAAGAATTTGTGAGCGATGTTTTGAAGACACTGATGAATGAAGAACTTGTGAGCGATGGTGAATGACACTGAATGCTGGAAACACTAAAGTTGGTTCAGCCCGCAGGCCATGCTGAATCCAGGGAGCGCTGGCAACTGCACTGCAGAGGAACACACAAGTAGTTCGGATCACTGGAGACTGTGCTGCAGGAAGGCACCCTGAATGCTAGAAGCACTGGAGTATAGCTGCTGGGGAACACACTGCTTACGGGAGCTCTGGCATCCACTTAAGTAAAGAGACGATACTCAGGCGCCGAGGCTCTCCCGGCGTCTGATTTTGAATCTCCCGCCTCTACTGGATTGGTGAAGCGGGTAATGATGTCACCTGCTCCCCGCCCACGTGACGTCGGCTGTCATGGCGGCGCCCACGCTCCGGGGAACCGCCGGGAGCTGCGCAAGCCAGACGCCGGGACCCGAGGACCGCCGGAGGTGGGGACCGCCAAACGGACCCGCAGCCACGCAGGGGTAAGCGCGGCGGCCGCTGCCCCTGGTGTGTGACAAAATGTTAACATCTGCTGTGGCTGAGGGGTCTATATCAGAGAAGACACGTGAGGCTTTAACCATTCAATTTCCTGAGGTACCTTTGATTTACAGCTTGCCGAAAATTCATAAATCCATGCAGGTGCCACCGGGCCGCCCTACAATTTCGGCCAGAAATTCCCTTTACAGTAATGTGTCAAAATATTTAGACCATTTTCTCCAACCATTGGTTCAGATGGAAAACACCTACCTCAAAGACACCAATACATTTTTGGACAAGCTTTACAGTTTAGGGAATCTTCCAGAGGATATACTGCTTTGCATAATAGATGTCGTTGCCTTGTACACAAGTATACCACATCAAGAAGGTTTGAGTTGTCTGAAAGAATTTTTATCACAGAAATCTGATTACGGCGGACCACCAGTACATTTTTTTGTTGAGTAATTAGAGAAAACGCTTACCCGTAACTATTTTTTGTTTAACAATGAGTTTTTTGTTCAGCTGAGGGGGTGTGCCATGGGGAGCCACGTGGCACCCTTCTATGCAAATGTGTACATGTTCCAAATAAAAAAAAACATTGTTTTTTGAGCATAACTCTTTTAACAGCATTCCTTCTTTTTCACAAGATATATAGACGATCTTTTTCTTATATGGACGGGTTCAGAATTCAGCTTCAGACAAATGATGGCAGACCTCAATGAGGCACATCCATATATTAAATTCACTTATGATTGTCACCATCAACAAATTCATTACCTAGACGTGAATATACACTGGAATGGAGCTGAACTTAGCACATCTGTATATATTAAACCAACGGATGTGAATAATGCTCTGCATGCTCAGAGTCATCATCCCATGGCCCTGAAAATGGGGTTACCGTATTCCCAGTTCTTGCATATATGCAGAATTACAGCGGATGAAGGACAGGCATCACTGGAGATTAACAAGATGATCAAGAAATTTTGGTCTAGGGGGTACACTAAGAAAGAATTAGTCAGTGCCAAAACCAGAGTGATGCAACTCGGTAGGGATCAGCTGTGCAAACAAAAATGCAAGAATGTCACCAAGACAACTATTTTTGTCAACAATTACAACACTGGATCCAGGACAATCAACTCTGTGGCTAAGAAGTATTGGCCCATCGTCAATACTGATCAGTCTTTGACGTTACTCAAGGGCTCCAGACTGATGATGGGGTATAAAAGAAACAAAAATTTGAAAGATTGGCTGGTCCACAATAATGTGGTGACTCCAATTGCAGGCAATATTTCACATTTCCTTACAAAAAAAGCTGGTTGTTATCGGTGCATTGGCTGCACAACATGCAGATACTTAGAGACTGGTCATTATGTTTTACATCCATATTCTGGGAGAAAAATTGCTATAAGTCATGTGCTCACATGCACTACCAGATATGTGGTATACATGATACGGTGTCCCTGCAGTTTAGTGTACATTGGCAAGACATCCTGCACTCTTCGGGAAAGGATGACCCAACATCGTTTGGCCATACGAATGGCACTAGAAGGGAAATCCATAGACCAACCAGTGGCCAGACACTTTAAAGAGAAGAAGCATCCATTATCATCTTTAGTGTACAAATTAATTGACCATGTACCTGCATCAATCCGAGGTGGGGACCGAGATAAAAAAACTACTCAAGTTGGAGGCCAGGTGGATCCACAGGATGAATTCGGTTTCACCGCATGGACTGAACGAGACATTGTCTTTTTCTAGCTTTCTTTAGTTTAAAGTTGTTTTGAATCTTCAAGTAATAGCTATTATTAAATTAACTAATGCCATGCATAGTTGTCATTAGTCTTGGGCCAATAGGAATAAACAATACTGTGCAACTGTAGGTGCCAGGCTCCTCATGATGATTTTTTTGAGAAATTAATTTTCATTGGAAACCCCCTTTTTTTTAGGAGTAAGCAAAAGTGAGGGTTTTGAATATTTTAGACAGTTTCAGAACTGGATCGGTGGTATGCGACAGTCCTTATTTAGGATAAGAGTTTCTTGGATCAATTATCGTCCTATTTATGACCAATTGTCACAACTGAGGGTCTGGGCTGATAGGAGGAAGCCTCAGTTGTAGGGGCTGAGATGTAGTGGAACCTGGGAGGTTGAATCAGACCCCTGGACATGTAAGGAACACGTAAGAAAGTTGCCCGAAGGCGTGACCAAGACAACCAGAGTAAAAGTCAATAATGATTTATTTAAGATGACTCCATGAATCACAGCAGTGGTAAAAGAATAATGCAATAAGCAATAACGTATAACACAGTTCCTGGATACTACAGGTTGGCAATGGCCACAGGGCTCTGGTAGCAATAGGTACAGTTCTTAATGTCCTTGAGATGGAACCCGGACGTAGTAGTGAGAATAGCCAAGGAACACGCCAGCTGATGTTAACAGTAAGCTGGTACGTTGTTGTTGGAATAGCTGCTGTGGGTACTGGTTGGAACCAGTCAGGTGTTAACACGGAGTGGATGCTGGGTGGAACCAGCCAAAAGGTAGTATGAAGCTTGAGAGCGAAGAAATACTGGTACCGGTGGTTTGTGGAAATCTGCTGGGAAGCACCGGCACTTTAAGAAATGCTGATCGCTGCTGGAAGCTAGCTGCTGGAAGCAGATGGATCTGTAGCTGGAAACTGGAGTAGTCACGGAGGACTGGAGAGTCAGGCTGCACTGCAAGGTGGTAAGCTGGTGCGGGTCTCTAAGTGGAAGCTGGAGACAGGAGCTGGAAACCTGGAAAATCAACCACAGGAGAGAGAGACTGGAAATAAGGTTTGACAACCAAAGCACTGACGCCTTCCTGGCCCAGGCACAGGATACTTATACCTGCAGCAAGGCAGGCATTGGCTGGGCAATTATGCAGATTCCAGTGGAGCAGCGGATTGGTGGAAACTGAGGCATGTGATAGAATCCAACATGGCTGCGCCCATGTTAGCACTTGGAGGGAAAAGTTAGTTAGAGAAACCATGTGGAGATTCAGCAGTAATGGCGGCACGGACCACGGAGGGCAGGAGACGCCACACTGACAACTTGCATACTGGAACCACATGGATGACAGCGGAGGCCGCGGCAGGCATGAGACGCCACACTAACCAATCTGTATACTGGAAACACAGGAACGGCGGCGGAGGACTGGAGACGCCATTCTGAGGCCTAACGCTTTAAAGTGACAGGAGGGAGATGTACAGTGTGGACATCAGCAACGCAGGCAAGATCCGGCCCTGGGATGCCGAGCCAGCCTCAGGAGACATCTGAATGGTAAGTAATGGCGTCCAGATACCCGGATCGTGACAGCACCCCCCCCCCCCCTTTAGGAGTGGCCCCAGGACACTTTTTTGGCTTCTGAGGGAATTTAGAGTGGAAATTCCGGACCAAGGCAGGAGCATGGACATCTGAAGCATTGGTCCAAGAGCGTTCTTCAGGACCATAACCCTTCCAGTCAATAAGATATTGCAACTGACCGTAACGGAAATGTGAATCCAGAATCTTGGCGACTTCATACTCAACTCCCCGTTGAGTCTGGACTTTAGGAGCCGGAGGTAGTGCAGGATGAAAGCGATTCAGAATCAGTGGTTTCAGAAGGGAAACATGGAATGTCCTAGGTATTTTCAAGAAGGGGGGTAACTGGAGTCTGTAAGCAACAGGCTTGACGACTTGTTCAACTCGAAAAGGACCGATGTAACGAGGTGCAAACTTCATGCTGGGAACTCTTAACCTCAGATTCTTCGTAGATAACCATACACGATCACCCACCTTGAGAGCAGGAACTGCCCTACGCTTCCGATCCGCAAACTTCTTGTACCTGAATGATGTTTTGAGCAGAGCCGCCGTACATTTTTCCAGTTATTTGAAAACTGGCGTAAGGTGATATCCACTGCTGGTACCGAAGTTACTGGAAGCGGCTGAAATTCTGGAACTTTAGGGTGGAATCCATAGTTAATGAAGAATGGTGTTGAAGAAGATGAGGAATGATATTGGTTGTTATGGCTGAACTCGGCCCAGGGAAGAAGTTGAACCCAGTCGTCTTGAGAGGAAGATACATAGATGCGGAGGAAGGCCTCCAAGTCCTGATTCACCCTCTCAGTTTGACCATTGGTCTGAGGATGGTGAGCTGTAGAAAACTTTAATTTGACTTGGAGGGCTTGACACAAACTTCGCCAGAACTTGGCTACAAATTGTACTCCTCTATCAGAGATGATCTCTTCAGGAAGACCGTGAAGTCGGAAGATTTCTTGAATGAATACTTGAGCCAACTTGGAAGCTGACGGAAGACCGGTGAGAGGAATGAAATGTGCCATCTTGGTGAATCGGTCAACTACCACCCAGATGGTATTAAACTTGTTGCACATAGGCAGATCTGTAACAAAGTCCATCGACAAATGGGTCCATGGTCAACGGGGAATGGATAATGGAACCAGTTGCCCCGCAGGTGACTGGCGGGATACTTTGTGTTGGGCACATTTTGGGCAAGATGCAATAAACTCCATGACGTCCTTCTTCAGAGTTGGCCACCAATAAGACCTAGAGATAAACTCAAGGGTTTTCTGAATGCCTGTATGACCGGCGAAACGGGAAGCATGAGCCCAATGCATGAGCTTCTTCCTTAATACCGGTTTCACAAAACTTTTCCCTGGTGGGGGCGTAGAGTCCATCCTTACCGTAGAGAATGCCAACGGATTAATAATAGGATGCTTGTCAGAAGACTCATTTTCTTGCTCCCAAGAGCGGGAAAGGGCATCGGCCTTGCGATTCTGAGAGCCCGGACAGAACTGGAGTTTAAAATCGAACCTGGAAAAGAAAAGTGCCCATCTGGCCTGACGAGGGTTAAGACATTGTGCGCCTTTCAGATATAAAAGATTCTTGTGGTCGGTGAGTATGGTAACTGAATGAGAAGCTCCCTCCAACAGATATCTCCACTCTTCTATAGCGAGTTTGATTGCCAGCAACTCCTGATCGCCAATGGCCTAGTTGCTCTCAGCTGGGGAGAACTTCCGGGAGAAGAAACTGCAAGGATGTAGATGACCATCTTTAGCTCTCTGGGATAACACCGCTCCTACTCCAACGGAGGAGGCATCCACCTCTAAGATGAAAGGAGAGTCGATGTCAGGCTGTTTCAAAACCGGAGCAGAGATGAATCGTTGCTTTAAAAGGTGAAAAGCTTGCGTAGCTTCCTCAGACCACTTGGACGGATTAGCACCCTTCTTAGTCAACGCAGTGATAGGCGCCACAATGGTGGAAAAGTCTCGTATAAACTTTCTATAGTAATTGGCGAATCCTAAAAACCTCTGGACCCCTTTGAGGGTTAAGGGTATCGGCCAATTCTCGATTGCTTGTAGTTTCTCAGGATCCATCTCTAGTCCGGAACCGGACACAATGTAGCCTAGAAACGGAATGGATTTGACTTCAAAAACACACTTCTCTAGCTTGCAATAGAGATGGTTGACTCGGAGACGGGACAGAACCTCCTTTACCCAAAAACGATGTTCCTCTAGATTATTGGCAAAGATGAGTATATCATCTAGATAAACCACGACATGGCGATATAAGATGTCTCTGAAGATCTCATTCACGAAATGCTGGAAGACAGCTGGAGCATTACTTAATCCGAAGGGCATGACGAGGTACTCATAATGTCCATCACGGGTGTTAAAGGCGGTCTTCCACTCGTCACCCTCTCGGATCCGGATGAGATTGTAGGCACCCCTCAAATCCAACTTTGTAAAGATGGTTGCTCCACTAACTCTATCGAAGAGTCCTGTAATCAAGGGTAAAGGATATCGGTTCTTAACGGTAATGTCGTTCAAGCCTCTGTAATCGATGCACGGCCGCAGGCCACCGTCTTTCTTCTTCACGAAGAAGAAACCTGCACCTGCTGGGGAAGAAAAAGGTCAGATGAAACCCTTCGCCAAATTCTCCTTAATGTATTCCTCCATGGAATGCGTCTCTGGTATGGACAACGGGTAAGTTCGGCCTCGAGGTGGAACCTTCCCTGGGATGAGATCAATTGGACAGTCCCATTCCCTATGAGGAGGAAGGATGTCAGCAGAAGCTTTACTGAACACGTCCGTGTAGTCTCGATATGGAGGAGGTGGAACATCAGACGACCTAGAGGAGGAAGAACAAACAGGAAGTACTTTGGACAAACAGGTCTCAGCACAGGAGGGACCCCATGCAAGTATTTGCGTACTTTTCCAGTCAATCGATGGATTGTGGAGACGAAGCCATGGAAGGCCCAAAACCACTGGATGTGTGGCTCTTGGAATCACTAAAAAAGAAATAAATTCTGAATGAACTCCTACTTTCAGACGAACTGGTAGAGTCCTTAAAGAAATAACAGCATCAAAAATCTTACTGCCATCCATTGCAGTCAAGGAAATGGATGAGGAAAGTCTCTCGGTGGGTAGGGACCACCGTTTAACATATGCTTCAGTTATGAAATTCCCAGCTGCTCCGGAATCTAGGAGGGCAATGACGTTCCTATAACGTTGAGCAATTTGAAGCGAGACTGGGAGATTACAATCATGAGGAGATGGAGAGGAAAGCATTACTCCTAGCCGGCCCTCTCCTTGGCGAGCTAGGACTTGAAGTTTCCCGGACGTTTGGGACAAGCATTGATTGCTTGAGACGGAGCTGCACAGTAAAGACAGAGGGACTCAGAAAGACGTCTTCGGTGCTCAGCAGGAGATAGACAGGAACGACCAATTTGCATGGGTTCATCGTTGGATGGAGACGGTTGACGAGGAGGAGGAGCAGAAGATTTTGGAGTAGAAGACCTTCCCCGCTCAGTTGCTCTTTCTCTGAACCGTAGATCAACTTTTGTGCATAAAGAGATTAGCTCATCCAACTTAGAGGGTAAGTCTCTGGTAGCTAACTCATCCTTGATGCGTTCTGATAAGCCATGCCAGAATGAGGCATACAGGGCTTCGTCGTTCCATGCCAGTTCGGATGCCAGGATCTTGAACTGTATAAGATACTGTCCCACAGTACGCATTCCTTGGCGTAAACGGAGAATCTCAGAAGAAGCTGAAGTTATTCGGCCTGGCTCGTCGAAGATGCGCCTGAATGTTGTTACAAAGTCAGTATAGGAGGATAGCAGGGTATCAGACTTCTCCCATAAAGGTGATGCCCAGTCAAGGGCTGAGCCACTAAGAAGGGAAATAATATAGGCAATTTTAGTACGGTCACTGGGAAAACTGCCGGGTTGTAGCTCAAAGTGAATTTCACATTGATTGAGAAATCCCCTGCAGAATCTTGGAGATCCATCAAATTTTGCTGGTGTTGGAAGATGAAGACGTGGAGCAGGAATGGGTAAGGTGGGTGGGGTTACAGCTGGTGTCACTGTGGTGGACGCACCGGATGCGCCAGATCCACGGAGGGTCGTTTGGATCCCATCCAGCCGTGTAGAGAGATCCTGGAGACAGCGGATAATGTGGCCTTGTGCAGCCTCCTGATGTTCGAGTCTGGCTGCCAGTTCTTGCATCGGCCTGGCCGCTTGATCCTGGTTTCTGGCTGGATTCATAGGGTCAGTGCTTACTGTCACAACTGAGGGTCTGGGCTGACAGGAGGAAGCCTCAGTTGTAGGGGCTGAGATGTAGTGGAACCTGGGAGGTTGAATCAGACCCCTTGACATGTAAGGAACACATAAGAGAGTTGCCCGAAGGCGTGACCAAGACAACCAGAGTAAAAGTCAATAATGATTTATTTAAGATGACTCCATGAATCACAGCAGTGGTAAAAGAATAATGCAATAAGCAATAACGTATAACACAGTTCCTGGATACTACGGGATGGCAATGGCCAAAGGGCTCTGGTAGCAATAGGTACAGTTCTTAATGTCCTTGAGATGGAAAGTCCTTACCAGGCCCGGACGTAGTAGTGAGAATAGCCAAGGAACACGCCAGCTGATGTTAACAGTAAGCTGGTACGTTGTTGTTGGAATAGCTGCTATGGGTACTGGTTGGAACCAGTCAGGTGTTAACACGGAGTGGATGCTGGGTGGAACCAGCCAAAAGGTAGTATGAAGCTTGAGAGCGAAGAAATACTGGTACCGGTGGTTTGTGGAAATCTGCTGGGAAGCACCGGCACTTTAAGAAATGCTGATCGCTGCTGGAAGCTAGCTGCTGGAAGCAGATGGATCTGTAGCTGGAAACTGGAGTAGTCACGGAGGACTGGAGAGTCAGGCTGCACTGCAAGGTGGTAAGCTGGTGCGGATCTCTAAGTGGAAGCTGGAGACAGGAGCTGGAAACCTGGAAAAACAACCACAGGAGAGAGAGACTGGAAACAAGGTTTGACAACCAAAGCACTGACGCCTTCCTGGCCCAGGCACAGGATACTTATACCTGCAGCAAGGCAGGCATTGGCTGGGCAATTATGCAGATTCCAGTGGAGCAGCGGATTGGTGGAAACTGAGGCATGTGATAGAATCCAACATGGCTGCGCCCATGTTAGCACTTGGAGGGAAAAGTTAGTTAGAGAAACCATGTGGAGATTCAGCAGTAATGGCGGCACGGACCACGGAGGGCAGGAGACACCACACTGACAACTTGCATACTGGAACCACATGGATGACAGCGGAGGCCGCGGCAGGCATGAGACGCCACACTGACCAATCTGTATACTGGAAACACAGGAACGGCGGCGGAGGCCACGGAGGACTGGAGACGCCATTCTGAGGCCTAACATGGAGCCACTTGTGACAGCGCTTTAAAGTGACAGGAGGGAGATGTACAGTGTGGACATCAGCAACGCAGGCAAGATCCGGCCCTGGGACGCCGAGCCAGCCTCAGGAGACATCTGAATGGTAAGTAATGGCGTCCAGATTCCAGATACCCGGATCGTGACACCAATGTTCTAGTATCATTCTTTATTGATTATTTATTATATTTAGCTTTAGTTAGCACATATTTATATTCATTTCCACAGAAAGTAGCATTGGGTCTGTGTAATTCCACATGACCTTTTTAACCACAGTATATTATATTCCTTCACCTGGCAGTGCGCTACTGATTTTTTCTTTTCTTTATTTTCACAGTACAATTACAGGGGCGTTCATGAAGTTTAGCCCGCTGTATCTTATATTGCTCGGTTGGTAGACACTAACACAACACTTTGTTTTTGGCATTTATATTTTTGTATCTCTAATCAGAGTCAGCCTACAACCTAATTTTAATTGCACTGGTTTCATGTATGTATGTTGGTTGCACTTGTAGTTTAGAATTGTGTTGTTAACTTCCCATTTACAGGTCTCCATAGCAACCACCCTGTTTCCTCTACCCGTCCGGATGGTGGGTCACGTGCTGCGTTCCATGCAGCCAGCGCCGGAAGCCGTCACAATGAGGGAGGAGATCAGGTGACCGGACTGAAGGCTGCGGTGAGCAAATACGGCCAGCGCGGTGACATCATCGGATGGGGACTCGAGGTGACCAGAAGGCGGGCATGGCGGCCTGGACGGTATTCACTATTTAAGGTAAGATTGTACACGTTTTCTTTTGTTCTTGAAAGAAGTCCATTAAGACTGAAACGTTGAACTATTGATGCTGTCTGTGTCATTATTCACCTATTGGAAGCCCTGTGAGTGCCGCCTTCTTGTGTGTTATGCTGGAGTCTGATTGACTTAAGGAGGGCACCTGAGCATTTCTATGGGACAGTAATGTGAGTGCCGATCTATCACTGTATATATATATATATATATATAAATTTATAAATGTGTAAATTTATGCCTATACTTGCAGTGTGTATATCTGTGTATGGTCACAAGTAATTGTACAACCTATCTATATAAGCTCTGAATAATAACAAGGCCCACAACCATCAATGTTTATATCCTGACCCATTTTTTCAGTGTTGTACATATATACTGTGTGTGTGTGTATATATATATATATATATATATACATATATATACTGTGTGTGTGTGTGTGTGTGTGTGTGTGTGTGTATATATATATATATTTGTATGCAATACAAGACATCCATGGATGTCTTGTTTTGCTTAATACATTGATTCTTCTATCAGTCCCCGAGTGCCGCAGTTTGTTTATTTCTGTGTTCATACCCTTCTGAGGGCACCAGGGCATGTAACCAGCTGTGGGAGTGCCGGGCTTTCCATACAATATATATTTGTATGTATATAACTCTTGGCATTTCTATAATGGGTGCAAAGTGAGGGGCCACACTGCACCCATGTTTAATACGTGCCTTTTTGGAGTCCTGCATCAGGCTTTGCAGCTGCAGCAATAATCGCACCAAAATAGCCACCACACATGCGCAATAGTAATTAGTTTCCGCAACACGGTGGGTGTCATGTTTCTGGAGACCTGTGCAAGCACAGTAGACACCGCCAGAGACTACTGCACCATGAAAAGCAGGCGGCCCACCCAGAGTCTATATATGGGCCCTCCTGATCTGTTAAAATGCCACAACATCTCTCTCTCTATATATATATATATATATATATATATATATATATATATATACATATGTATACATATGCTGGCACATGAGCTGCTTTGTGCTTTCTGATTACTCCAGTTTTCAATCTTGAGCAAATCATTCAAAACAAATGAAAGGCACATTGCTGTTTTTGTTCTTCCAGGAGGCACTTGATATGAAATTATAATGACAGAAATGGCCGTAGGTTCAATGTTAACTTACTGAATAAAAAGTTCCATACATCTTTCTGTATCTTTAGAGTATATACAAAATTAGCAAGCTTACTGAAGAATTTATATTATGTTACTGCTTTTTATACTTTTCAAAATAAATTGATGAGCATAAATTTTTATTAATGTTATACAAGCTGCCCAACATTTATTTAAATCTGTTTGATAATTGCACTATTTTTTTTATAACACATCTGTTTTTCGTTTGAAACATCTGTTTGTTGATCTTTTAATTGTGTGAATTCAACTGCACAGTGTGCAAAATAAGTCCTATTTTGCTTACTGAGCATTACATTTTAGTTAACATAAGTTCAGCACTTCCACTATCTTAGGCTATGCTAAATTATATAAATGATAATATAAAAAATTCCAACACATTTTACAAAGTCTTTATTTGTAGCACTACATTTTAAAAAAATAGTATAATTTACAAATAAAACAGAACTGTTAAAGAATATTAAGAGGACCAATGAACCTACAAGAGCAGAATAATTAAAATAATTTCATCACAACGGTAGTCACACAGCATCAGTCAAATAAAATTAAAAAATTCAGGTTACAAAATCTATTTTTAAAACATTCTTAAAACTTAAAAAAGATTATATTGTCAAAACTGGTACTAAATAGATTTAATTAAACAGTTAGCAAAATAGAAATGGGATTGGCACCACAAAGGTGTATTTGAATTTGTGATCTAAGGAGAAATGGTCTCCCAATTAGAACCTGAGAGTAATCTGTAAAAGGAAATGTGCTATCCACACTGATAGGAAGATGTATAGAATGTATTTCAAAATCCACTAGAGATAGTGGGGGTCATTCTGACCTGATGGCACAATGCCGTTCATCGCAGTGCAGCAATCAGGTCAGAAGTGCGCATGCGCCGGAGACGCAGTCTGCCGGCGCATGGCTGTCGTTTCCTAGCGATCGCCTCTGACTGATTGACAGGCAGAGGCGGTCGCTGGGTGGGACGGGGCAGCACGGCGGCATTTGGCCACTATTCTGTGGGCGCAGTCTTGCCAACGCAGGTGTGGCCAGACTGTGCTGGGGGTGGGCTGCAGTGGTTGCATGACATCACATGCAGCCACTGCGACCGGGGCAGCGATGAGTAGCTCCCGGCCAGCACGTAAAAGCTGCGCTGGCCAGGAGCTACTCCTGAAGTGCAAAAGCATCGCAGCTGTGTGATGCTTTAGTACTTCTGCAGGGCAGGGAGGCCAGACATGCGGGGCGGACTATCCCTGTACTGGGTGGTTCCCCACATGTCAGTGTGCCTGATCGTAGCCCTGCAAAAACAATGATACTTAATAAGACATGTTTCGACTGCCTGAAGCAGCAGACTTGTATTTTGATTATAGCCTTTATCTTTTTCATTTTATGCCATTTATTTTTTACTATCTCATACTGTGTTCTTATTTCCATTTTATTGATTAATATTTCTTTAAGTCACCCAATGGTTTTATTAATGAATACATAAACTTATCAAATTAACTAGAGATTAATGCACAGACCACTGTATTGCCAAGTACTCAGTTACTCTAAACCACCCATTAATTTTATGTCATGCATTAACATATCAAACTAACCAAAAATAAACATGCTGACAACTTATTGCCAATTAAAGAGGTCACAGCCAAATTGCTGAATTAGAATTATGGTAAAATGGTGGCAATAAGAAAAAAGTGCAAAACCTGGCTACAGCCTTATAAAGATATTTGAATAAATGGAGTGGCACCTACCCCAGCCTAACCAGGATCAGGCAGTATTACTCCCCATTAATTGGCATAGCACTGACCCCTCCCTGATATGGAGATGAGGTTCATTCTCAAAAGGCGAGTAATACCTAACCACTATTGCACTACAAGATGCTGCAAAGTAGTTCTGCTTTCTGCCAATATATGGTTTAAAGAATCATGGCCCACCAACCAAATGTGACTTATAGCCACAATAAAACTGACCATACCCTAACCGGATGAACCATGTGCAAGCCCAACTGCCTTGAACCAGAAACAAGGATATCTGATTGTGTACCCCCAACCTCACAATGCATCTAGATATTGCATTTGCAGTTGCATCATACCCAAACTAAAATTGCATTCATGTGACAATCTGTCCATAACCCAAGTGGTATGACATCTACCCATAACAATACCAGAGAGCATAAGTAGAAAATAGCAATAATCAGCCCATTGTCATTCTACAGTAAGTACTAAACTTGTTATCTCTAAATGTACCCAATCTCACCTTTGCATATTCTAGGACAGGCATTCCCAACCTCTCTCCTCTGTCCTTAAGACACACTAACAGTCCAGGTTTTAGTGATATTCAGGCATGAGTACAGGTGACTTAATTAGTACTTCAGTTATTTTGATTTCATAATCTTTGCTGAAGCATGGATATCACTAAAACCTGCACTGTTAGTGTGCTTGAGGACTGAGTAGGTCCATAATATTGCCCAAACCATTCTGCATGCAATGAGCTAAAACCATCTCCAGAACCCTAAGTATTTATTATTATTTATTAACAGTTTCTTATATAGCACAGAAAATTTCATTGCGCTTTACAACTGGACACAATTAGAAGACAAAAATCAGTAAAAACAATAGTCACAGAGGTAGGAGGGCCCTGCTCACAAGCTTACAATATATGGGGAAATAGGCATGGATACACAAGGATAGGTGCTATATATTGCATAGTTGTCCACCAGATTGCAAAGGTTCTTGGTGGGCTGTATGATATCACATCACAGATGCGATAGAAAGCATGGAAGAACCCACAGCTGATGTACAATGAGTGCATTCCATGTTCATCTTTTGGGAAAACATCACCTAACACAGAGGTTCCCAAATGTGGTCCTCAAGGCACCCTAATATTTCTGGTTTTAAATGTATCCATGCTTGGCCACAGGTGACTTAATTAGCACCTTAGTCAATTTAATTTAACCATCTGTTCTGAGCCATGGATATACCTAAAGCCTGGACTGTTGGGGTGCCTTGAGGACCGCGTTTGGGCACCTCTGACTTAACCCTTATGACAGACACTGGTAAACTAGAAACACAGTAAAGGGAGGAAAGTCAGCAAGAACAGGCCAGATGAGAAACACAGTTAAAGGGGTAAGGTCAGCCAGCACATACCAAACAAATCACCATCTTTATGGTTGAATAATGTCTGTCAAATCTAAACTGATTCTGGAGTGGCTCCTGCACTGGTGTACTCCTGCACCCAACTCTGCAGAACCTTAAAACAAATTTATATGGTAAGACAAACCAAAAGGTACAGCTTATTGAAGCAGGACAATGCATGAAAATTAGAGATGTGCACCGGACATTTTTTCGGGTTTTGTGCTTTGGTTTTGGATTCGGTTCCGCAGCCGTGTTTTGGATTCGGACGTGTTTTGGCAAAACCTCCCTGAAATTTTTTTGTCGGATTCGGGTGTGTTTTGGATTCGGGTGTTTTTTTTTTCAAAAACCCCTCAAAAACAGCTTAAATCATAGAATTTTGGGGTAATTTTGATCCCATAGTATTATTAACCTCAAAAACCATAATTTCCACTCATTTTCAGTCTATTCTGAACACCTCACACCTCACAATATTATTTAAAGTCCTAAAATTTGCACAGAGGTCGCTGGATGACTGAGCTAAGCGACCCAAGTGGCCGACACAAACACCTGGCCCATCTAGGAGTGGCACTGCAGTGTCAGACAGGATGGCACTTCAAAAAAATAGTCCCCAAACAGCACATGATGCAAAGAAAAAAAGCGGTGCACCAAGGTCGCTGGATGGCTAAGCTAAGCGACACAAGTGGCCGACACAAACACCTGGCCCACCTAGGAGTGGCACTGCAGTGTCAGGCAGGATGGCACTTAAAAAAAATAGTCCCCAAACAGCACATGATGCAAAGAAAAGTGAAAGAAAAAAGAGGTGCAAGATGGAATTGTCCTTGGGCCCTCCCACCCACCCTTATGTTGTATAAACAGGACATATACACTTTAACAAACCCATAATTTCAGCAACAGGGTCTGCCACACAACTGTGACTGAAATGACTGGTTGGTTTGGGCCCCCACCAAAAAAGAAGCAATCAATCTCTCCTTGCACAAACTAGCTCTACAGAGGCAAGATGTCCACCTCCTCCTCATCATCTGATTCCTCACCCCTTTCACTGTGTACATCCCCCTCCTCACAGATTATTAATTCGTCCCCACTGGAATCCATCATCTCAGGTCCCTGTGTACTTTCTGGAGGCAATTGCTGGTGAATGTCTCCACGGAGGAATTGATTATAATTCACTTTGATGAACATCATCTTCTCCACATTTTCTGGAAGTAACCTCGTACGCCGATTGCTGACAAGGTGAGCGGCTGCACAAAACACTCTTTCGGAGTACACACTGGAGGGTGGGCAACTTAGGTAAAATAAAGACAGTTTCTGCAAGGGCCTCCAAATTGCCTCTTTTTCCTGCCAGTATACATACGGACTGTCTGACGTGCCTACTTGGATGCGGTCACTCATATAATCCTCCACTATTCTTTCAATGGTGACAGAATCATATGCAGTGACAGTAGACGACATGTCAGTAATCGTTGGCAGGTCCTTCAGTCCTGACCAGATGTCAGCACTCGCTCCAGACTGCCCTGCATCACCGCCAGCGGGTGGGCTCGGAATTCGTAGCCTTTTCCTCGCTCCCCCAGTTGCGGGAGAATGTGAAGAAGGAGCTGTTGACGGGTCACGTTCCGTTTGACTTGACAATTTTCTCACCAGCAGGTCTTTGAACCTCTGCAGACTTGTGTCTGCCGGAAAGAGAGATCCAACGTAGGTTTTAAATCTAGGATCGAGCACGGTGGCCAAAATGTAGTGCTCTGATTTCAACAGATTGACCACCCGTGAATACTGGTTAAGCGTATTAAGGGCTCCATCCACAAGTCCCACATGCCTAGCAGAATCGCTCTGTTTTAGCTCCTCCTTCAATGTCTCCAGCTTCTTCTGCAAAAGCCTGATGAGGGGAATGACCTGACTCAGGCTGGCAGTGTCTGAACTGACTTCACGTGTGGCAAGTTCAAAGTGTTGCAGAACCTTGCACAATGTTGAAATCATTCTCCACTGCGCTTGAGTCAGGTGCATTCCCCCTCCTTTGTCTATATCGTAGGCAGATGTATAGGCTTGAATGGCCTTTTGCTGCTCCTCCATCCTCTGAAGCATATAGAGGGTTGAATTCCACCTCGTTACCACCTCTTGCTTCAGATGATGGCAGGGCAGGTTCAGGACTGTTTGCTGGTGCTCCAATCTTCGGCACGCGGTGGCTGAATGCCGAAAGTGGCCCGCAATTCTTCGGGCCTCCGACAGCATCTCTTGCACACCCCTGTCATTTTTTAAATAATTCTGCATCACCAAATTCAATGTATGTGCAAAACATGGGACGTGCTGCAATTTGCCCAGATGTAATGCACGCACAATATTGCTGGCGTTGTCCAATGTCACAAATCCCCAGGAGAGTCCAATTGGGGTAAGCCATTCTGCGATGATGTTCCTCAGTTTCCGTAAGAGGTTGTCAGCTGTGTGCCTCTTCTGGAAAGCGGTGATACAAAGCGTAGCCTGCCTAGGAACGAATTGGCGTTTGCGAGATGCTGCTACTGGTACCGCTGCTGCTATTCTTGCTGCGGGAGGCAATACATCTCCCCAGTGGGCTGTCACAGTCATGTAGTCCTGAGTCTGCCCTGCTCCACTTGTCCACATGTCCGTGGTTAAGTGGACATTGGGTACAACTGCATTTTTTAGGACACTGGGGACTCTTTTTCTGAGGTCTGTGTACATTTTCGGTCTCGCCTGCCTAGAGAAATGGAACTTAGATGGTATTTGGTACTGGGGACACAGTACCTCAGCCGTTCCTTGTCACTCCGTGTCGTAAATAGCATATTGGCAAGTTTACGTTTCTCCTCAGACGCTTTTAATTTTGATTTGGGTAATTTTACTGAACTTTTGTGCTTTGGATTTTACATGCTCTCTACTGTGACATTGGGCATCGGCCTTGGCAGACGACGTTGATGGCATTTCATCGTCTCGCCCATGACTAGTGGCAGCAGCTTCAGCATGAGGTGGAAGTGGATCTTGATCTTTCCCTATTTTACCTTCCACATTTTTGTTCTCCATTTTTTAATGTGTGGAATTATATGTCAATATCAATAGCAATGGCCTACTACTATATATACTGCGTACAACTGAAATGCACCACAGGTATGGATGGATAGTATACTTGATGACACAGAGGTAAGTAGAGCAGTGGCCTACTTTACCGTACTGCTATATATTATATACTGGTGGTCAGCAAACTGTGCAAAACTGAAATGCACCACAGGTATGGATGGATAGTATACTTGACGACACAGATGTAGGTAGAGCAGTGGCCAACTTTACCGTACTGCTATATATTATATACTGGTGGTCAGCAAACTGTGCAAAACTGAAATGCACCACAGGTATGGATGGATAGTATACTTGACGACACAGAGGTAGGTAGAGCAGTGGCCTTCTGTACCGTACTCCTATATATTATATACTGGTGGTCAGCAAAATTATGCACTGTACTCCTACTATATACTACAATGCAGCACAGATATGGAGCGTTTTTCAGGCAGAGAACGTATAATACTGGTGGTCACTGGTCAGCAACACTCTGCACTGTACTCCTCCTATATAATACTGCTGGTCCCCAGTCCCCACAATAAAGCAGTGTGAGCACAGATATATGCAGCACACTTAGCACAGATATGGAGCGTTTTTTCCAGGCAGAGAACGTATAATACTGGTGGTCACTGGTCAGCAAAACTCTGCACTGTACTCCTCCTATATAATACTGCTAGTCCCCAGTCCCCACAATAAAGCAGTGTGAGCACAGATATATGCAGCACACTGAGCACAGATATGGAGCGTTTTTCAGGCAGAGAACGTATAATACTGGTGGTCACTGGTCAGCAAAACTCTACACTGTACTCCTCCTATATAATACTGCTGGTCCCCAGTCCCCACAATAAAGCAGTGTGAGCACAGATATATGCAGCACACTGAGCACAGATATGGAGCGTTTTTCAGGCAGACAACGTATAATACTGGTGGTCACTGGTCAGCAAAACTCTGCACTGTACTCCTCCTATAATACTGCTGGTCCCCAGAATAAAGATATTTGCACTGCAGCCCCCTGAAACAAAGTGAGAGGACGCCAGCCACGTCCTCTCACTATCATTTCCAATGCACGAGTGAAAAATGGCGGCGACGCGCGGCTCCTTATATAGAATCTGAATCTCGCGAGAATCCGACAGCGGGATGATGACGTTCGGGCACGCTCGGGTTAACCGAGCAAGGCGGGAGGATCCGAGACTGCCTCAGACCTGTGTAAAAAGGGTGAAGTTCGGGGGGTTCGGATTCCGAGGAACCGAACCCGCTCATCACTAGTTTTAGATAGCCTGGCAAAATGCAACACCTGTCAGGTGAAAGGATCATGTTTTCTGCCTGTTAGACATATACATTTAACTGTTTTCCAGTAGTGTTGCATCTTCAGTGGAGATAGAAGGGAGTAAAACTGCTTCTATACTGTAGGTTCCACTGAACTCAGCATTTAAAGTGGAAGCAGGCTCAGTCACACCAATGTATATGAGAATACTTGGTGAATTAATCCAATACCACTCAAAAATAGATGATATGATTAAAACATAAAATGTGTCATTTAGAATTTGAGCTTATTTCTTTTCAGGATTTGTACATTTGCTGGTATGGCAAATACCCATATGATAGAATTTGCAATTACTTCATCTGTACATCATTATCTGGTGATTAATTATTCTGCTCATCTAGGATATCATTAAAACATTTGCCTAGAGTGCTGGAGGGAACTTTAAAGCAATGTTTTACATAGCCCTATGACACTCCAGGAGAGAATATTCTTGTAGATTAATTTATAGAATTTGTATATGGCAACTATTATTCTTTTAACAAAAAAATAGTACTTACTAAGCATAAAAAAAATGTTGCATAAATAATTTACTTGCTTCTAAGCAAAAGTTTGACTGTTGGAAAACAGCATACAGTATAAGTAGAAGGAGGAAACACAATTTTAAAGAGGATCCAACAGACAATGGAAAAGGTCAGATTCTTCAGTCTTATAATGTACACCCAAAATAAACTGCAGGACACCTAAAAAGCCAAATTCATGCTGTTTGGCTATTTAATAATGATAAAAAAAATATTTTTGTCTATTCTATTGTTACCTACCTAAATGATCTCTCTTAATAACTGCCATCTGAGAAAACACTATTGTTGATAAACTACTACAAGGTATGTATTTTATTCCGATATGTTTCCTGTACGTGCATGTGGGTTTTTTTTATTATACCATATAATGTACTGTACAATAAAATGATAAAAATATATAAAGTTACACAATGAAGCAATTATAACCACTTAAGATTTATGCCCAAATTAGTAATACCCTAAATTATTAGATACAAAGGGGTAGTTATACTAAAGCTTCTAAAACAGACATGTTGAGCTGTTGCCCATAGCAACAGCTCGGGGCAGTATGGATGGTGTAATGGTTAGAATTACTGTCTCACAGCAGTAAGGTCATGAGTTCTATTCCCACCATGGCCCTAACTGTGTGGAGTTTGTATATTCTCACCATACATGCATGGGTTTCCTCTGGGTACTCAGGTTTCCTCCCACAATCCAAAAAAATATATGCCAGTAGGTTAATTGGCTTCTGACAAAATTAACCCTAGTATGACTGTGTGTGTATAAATGTAGAGAATATAGATTGTAGGCTTCACTTGGGCAGGGACTGATGTGAATGGCCAAATATTCTCTGTAAAGCACTACAGAATATGTGTGCGCTATAAATAACTGGAAATAAATAAATAATAAATAAATAACAATCAATTAGATTCTTACTGTCATTTTGTAGAATGTAATAGAAAAAATATATGTAAAATCTGATTGTTTGCTATTGGTAACACCTCCACTTTTCAATTTTAGAAGCTTAAGTAAATATACCCCAATGTTTAATGTATTACTATAGACAGACAATAAAATGTTTCAATGTTCTAATTAGAGATAGAATGTTTTGCTGTCATCACGTACAGTAGGTTTCTTTATTCCACATTAATATGTCAAAAGCTGAAAAGTACTAAGTTTAATGTAATACATGACGTCTAAAATCATAGAACATTAAATTCCAAATTTCATTGACATATACAGTGTGGCAAAAAGTATTTGGACAGCCACCGATTGTGCAAGTTGACCCACTTAAAAAGATGAGAGAGGTCTGTAATTTCCATCATAGGTACACTTCAACTGTGAGAGACAGAATCTGAAAAAAAAAAAAACAGGAAAACACATTGTATGATTTTTAAACAATTTACTTGTATATTCTTGTGGAAAATAAATATTTGGACACCTACCAAGCAGCTTGATTTCTGGCTCTCACAGACCTGTTACTTCTTCTTTAAGAAGCTCTTCTATCCTCCACTCGTTACCTGTATTAATGGCACCTGTTTGAACTGGTTATCTGTATAAAAGACACCTGTCCACACCCTCAAGCAGTCAGACTGCTACCTTTCCACCATGGCCAAGACGAGAGAGCTGTCTAAGGACACCAGGGACAAAATTGTAGAGCTGCGCAAGGCTGGGATGAGCTACTCGACAATAGGCAAGCAGCTTGGTGAGAAGAGATCAACTGTTGGCACAATTATTAAAAAATGGAAGAAATACAAGATCACTGACAATCTCCCTCGACCTGGGGCTCCATGCAAGATCCCACCTTGTGGGGTATCAATGATCTTGAGAACGGTGAGGAATCAGCCCAGAACTACTCGGAGGGACCTGGTCAATGACACTACATCATCATGGATTGAAATCCTGCAGCACCTGAAAGGTCCCCCAGCTTAAGCCAGCACATATCCAGACCCGTCTAAAGTTTGCCAGTGACCATCTGGATGATCCAGAGGAGGATTGGGAGAATGTAATGTGGTCAGATGAGAGCAAAATCAAACTTTTTGGTATAAACTCCACTCGCCGTGTTTGGAGGGAGAATAATGATGAATGACATTCCAAGGACACCATACCCACTGTGAGGCATGGGGGTGGAAACATCATGCTTTGGGGCTGATTTTTTACAAAGGTGACAGGACGACTTATCCGTATTAAGGAGAGGATTAATGTGGCCATCTATCATGAGATTTTGGGCAAAAACCTCCTTCCCTCAGTAAGAGCATTGAAGATGGAATGTGCCTGGGTCTTCCAGCATGAAAATGACCCCAAACACACCACCCGGGCAACTAAGGAGTGGCTCTGTAAGAAGCATTTCAAGGTCCTGGAGTGGCCTAGCCAGTCTTCAGACCTCAACCCAATAGAAAAATCTGTAGAGGGAATTAAAAATCCATGTTGCCCGGCGACAGCCCCAAAACATGACAGATCTAGAGAAGATCTGCATGGAAGAGTTGGCCAAAATACCTGCTACAGTGTGTGCAAACCTGATCAAGACTACAGGAAACGTTTGACCTCTGTAATTGCCGACCGAGGTTATATTACAAAGTATTGAGTTAAACTTTTTGATTGTCCAAATATTTATTTTCTGCAAGAATATACAAATACATTGTTTAAAAATCATAAAATATGATTTCCTCATTTTTTTTCAGATTCTGTCTCTCACAGTTGAAGTGTACCTATGAAGAAAATTAAAGACCTCTCTCATATTTTTAAGTGGGTCAACATGCACAATCGGTGGCTGTCCAAATACTTTTTTGTCACACTGTATATTAATTAATAAAGTGTATTTCGTATTTAACTGAGGCATGCCACATGCATATTAATATTGTATAGTTTTTCCATGTTATTATATTTATCTTTTTTTTGTTTTTGTTTTTCTGTTATTTTCTCATATTTTGCTTGTCTGTTTACATTTTTATGATGATAAATGTATATTAGGGTTCCGACTTATGTGTTGTGGGACAGATAGTGAAAAAAACAAAAAATGTCGAAAAGAAAGAACATACTTTAAATTAATACTTTTTTAATAATTCAATAATTCTTCTAAAAATCACCTATGCCATTGTACATAAATGTTTTGAATGACATGATTGGTTTTGAAATCATGCTTACATATACCATTAATGGCTGGAAAGACAGCAACCAGGACAATATATGGCACTGTTAGTTAATAAAAAATGTCGCAGCCAGGGATCACTGAAACAATAAGTTCCACTACTTAACAACTTACGCTTTTGAAACTGTGTTAGTGGAGTAATAAACATTGGGTGTTATGGGAAAATGGTGCAGGCTATTCAGGACACCATGCGCCCCTTACTGCAGGAACTGTTACGATCCTGATGCTCAGGACAGGGGAGATCTTATGTAGTGAGTCCTGAGGACCAAGACGGAATGCTGGGATTGGGAAATGGGAAGGAAATAGCCCCTAGCACCCTACCTCCGTTGTCTTACCCGTGTTATCAATTCACGCCTGAACGACTATGGTTTCTTGGACCCATGGCAGCCGCGTTTGAAGGGCGGATTAGGTCTGCCCAACTCCGATGCCCCCTCAGGTCTTAAAGAGAGACAAGGCGTGAACTGAGACAGGGTAATAACAAGGGGACCTCTAACTGAAACAACCACACTAGGGGCTATAAACTACCTAAAAACTAAACGTATGTGCGGCACGCCGCCAAAGGAAAAAGAACTACAAAGAAACCACTGTCCTCTCCCCTACACGGCACCGCCGAGTTCCGGGGAGGACAGTGAAAGCGGAAACCTCCGCAAATGCACCAATTCACAGTAAAGTAAACACTAAGCGGCATAGGCCGCTACACGCGGCAGAAGCCGCTACTCACGAAACCGGTCGAGAGCCCCAGATGACAAACAGGTTCACAAGGACTAGAGGATTCCCAGGACCGGCTTCGGACCTCCAAAGTACCAAAGGGCAGGGAGCAAGATCCACCAAACACGGCTGACAGGAACAGAGTTCTGCAAGGCAGGAACAGCATACAATAAGCTATCACCGGCGGGGCTGCAGTGTGCTGGCTCACATAAAAAGGCCTTGCTGGCCAATAACAGGAGGGCCAGCAGGACCAGCCCCCAGCCCCTAATTACTAGTTGCCGTGCAGCTGCCCTGCTGCACGAGCAACCTAATTAACTATTCTTAGCAACAGGGAACGCGGTCCACCTGTGGCGTCCCCGTTGCTATGCACCCGGCGGCCCTGCACGCACGGCGTCCTGCGTTGCCAGGGACCTGGCGGCTATCATGCGCACGGCGTCCTGGCATTGCTAGGCGCCGTGCGGGGGACAGGGAAGGAGAGAGGCGCGGCGGCCGTGACCGCTGCTCAGTCAGGGCACGGCCGAAGACCGCCGCGCCTAACAGTACCCCCCCTTGAGGAGGGGTTAACGAACCCCTAGAGCTAGGTTTCTGAGGAAACTCCTGAAAGAAAATCCTCTTCAGCTTGGGAGCATGTAAATCTTTATCCAACACCCAAGATCTTTCTTCAAGGCCATAACCTTTCCAGTGGACCAAAAAATAGAGCCGACCCCGAGAAAGTTTAGAATCTAAAACCTTCTCCACCAAGAACTTTTGTTGCCCCTGAACATCCACCGGAGATCTACCCTGGGAAGTCCTCCGAGGAAATCTCCTGGAAGAAAAATACTGTTTCAAAAGAGAACAGTGAAAAGTATTGCCAATTTTGAGAGATCTCGGCAAGCGTAGCCGAAAAGCAACTGGGTTGACCTTCTTAATGATAAGGAATGGTCCAATAAATTTGGGTCCCAATCTAGCCGAAGGTTGTCGGAGCTTGATGTTGCGAGTTGACAACCATACCTTATCTCCCACCTTAAAAGTGCAAGGACATCGGAGCCTATCAGAAAATTTCTTTTCTCGGAAAGGCAGCTTTTCTCAAGGCAAGGTGCACCTTTCTCCAAATTGTTCTGAGATGGGAGGTTAAGGTCAACGAGGAGACTGGAGAATGAGGAAAAAAAGAGTTGGCTCTATGATGAAAGCCAAAGACTGAAAAGAATGGGGACTCCTTGGTGGAAGAATGACAAGAATTATTATAAGCAAATTCGGCTAACGGAAGAAATTCAGACCAATCATTCTGGAGTTTGGCCGAATACAACCGTAAATACTGTTTTAATGACTGGTTAATTCGTTCGGTTTGTCCGTTAGATTGTGGATGGTACCTAGATGTTAAAAAGAGTTTCATATTTAATGAGGCACAAAAACGTTTCCAGAAACGAGCAATGAATTGCGGACCCCGATCAGAGACAATATCCCTGGGCAACCCATGGAGCCTGAACACATGACGGAGAAACAAGATTGCCAACCCTTGAGCAGAGGGTAATCGGGGAAGAGCAATGAAATGAGCCATCTTACTAAAACGATCTACTATCACCCAAATGACTCGAAATCCGGCTGAAAAAGGAAGGTCCACCACGAAATCCATGGATATATGTGACCATGGCGTGAGAGGAACGGCTAAAGGTACGAGTTGCCCGATCGGCAATGAACGAGGAACCTTATGTCGTGCACAAACCTGACAGGAATGGACAAATTCCCTTACATCTTTAGAAAGACTAGGCCACCACACCGAGTGAGAGACTAACTTCAAGGTCTTAGTGATACCTGGATGACCAGAGACTTTGTTGTCATGAAACTCAGCTAAAACAGTGCCTCTCAGAAATTCAGGGACAAAGAGACGATCAGCAGGAGTCGGTTTAGGAGCCTGCTGTTGAAGCTGGACTAACTGAGTAAATAAATCCTGTGTGAGGCCTGCCCGGATGACAGATGATGGAACTATGGGGGTAGTAGCAGCATGGTTATTGTGAACCGGAAGAAAACAACGTGACAGGGCATCAGCTTTAGTATTTTTGGAACCGGGCCTGAAGGTGATAATAAACCTGAAACGAGTAAAAAATGCCCAACGTGCCTGCCGAACATTAAGCCGTTTAGCTGACTCAATATACTGCAGGTTCTTATGGTCAGTAAGCACTGTAATGGTATGCCTAGCTCCCTCCAGCCAATGCCTCCACTCCTCGAAAGCCCATTTAACTGCCAGCAATTCTCGATTACCAACGTCATAGTTGGATTCTGCGAAGGAGAATTTCCTGGACATGAAGGCACAAGGGTGTAATTCCTGAGACTCCGGATCTTCCTGAGATAGGATAGCCCCCACTCCAACCTCTGAGGCATCTACCTTGACTATAAAGGGGAGCTCCGGGTTAGGGTGCCTGAGAACAGGAGCCGAGACAAAGGCCTGTTTTAAGGCCCGAAAGGCAGACTCGGCTGCAGGAGACCAATTGGAAGGGTCCGCTCCTTTTTTAGTCAATGCTACTATAGAAGCGACCAAATCAGAAAAGGTATGAATGAACCGCCTATAATAGTTTGCAAACCCTAAAAAGCGCTGAATTGCTTTTAAATTTGTGGGTTGCGCCCAATTAAGGATGGCCTGGAGTTTTTTCGGTTCCATGAAAAATCCCTGGGGAGAAATAATATACCCCAAGAAGGACACTTCCGTGATGTGAAAATCACATTTCTCTAGTTTTGCGTATAAATGATTCTCCCGTAGTTTTTGAAGAACCAGACGCACATGGGTAATATGTTGTTCCATAGACTCAGAATAAATCAAAATGTCGTCTAAATAAACGACAACGAACTTTCCAAGAAAGTCACGAAGAACATCATTGATGAGGTCTTGAAATACCGCAGGAGCATTTGACAGCCCAAAGGGCATCACCAGGTATTCATAATGACCCGACTGTGTGCTGAAAGCCGTCTTCCACTCATCCCCAGATCTTATTTGGATGAGATTGTAAGCTCCTCTAAGATCGATTTTTGAGAAGATAACGGCAGAGCGTAACTGATCAGAAAGTACTGAAATCAAAGGCAAAGGGTAGGTGTTTTTAACAGAAATTTTATTCAGAGCCCGAAAATCAATACATGGTCTGAGCGACCCATCTTTTTTCTCAACAAAAAAGAATCCTGCACTCAAAGGAGATTTCGAAGGCCTAATGAAGCCTTTTTTCAGGCTTTCCTGGATATAATTATCCATAGCCGTGGTTTCTGGCATATAATCTCCCTTTAGGTAAAGTGGCCCCGGGAACTAAATCTATAGCGCAGTCATAGGACCGATGGGGAGGCAGAACGTCCGCATTACCCTTGGAGAACACATCAGCAAAATCCTGATATTCCAGAGGAATAAGTTCTGGGGTAACTGCCGCAACCCGGACAGGATGGGAAATACACTCCTTAACACAAAAAGAACCCCATTGGGAATTCTCCCCAGACCGCCAATCTATGGTGGGATTATGAAAGGCAAGTCAGGGGTGACCCAAAACTACTGGAACTGCCGGACAATGTGTAAGGTAAAATTCTATTTCTTCTGAATGTAGGGCCCCCACTGTCAGCAATACTGGAGGTGTGCGGTGAGTAATAACCCCATTGGAAAGCGGACCCCCATCCAAGCCGTGCATGGTGATACGTCTATCTAAGGGTATAAGTGGAACGCCTAAAGCCTTAGCCCAAGCTAAATCCATAAAATTTCCTGCAGCTCCACTGTCGACGAACGCCGACACCAACGAACTGAGGCTGCCAAAGGAAATCTTTACCGGAACTAATAGAGAATTATTAGAGGAGATTAACTGCAGACCCAAGTGAACCCCCTCACAATTCACTTGGTCAGAGCGTTTCCCGGCTTGTTCGGGCAGTTACGTGCGATATGTCCCTTACCACCACAATACAAACAAAGACCAGAACTTAACCTTCTGGTTCTTTCCTCTGGGGACAGCCGGGAGAGACCCATTTGCATGGGCTCCTCGACGTCCTCAGGAAAAGTATATACACATGGATTAGGCCTAAAAGTTGTTCCTCTTTCAGCCCTCCGCTCTCGGAGACGACGATCAATTTTAATAGCGAGCTCCATGAGTCTCAGGAGCGGGGTACTGAAGGAGACTGTCTTTAATCACTTCCGACAGTCCGAGGCGAAACTGACTGCGCAGGGCCGGGTCATTCCAGCCACAGTCGTTCGACCAATGGCGAAATTCGGTACAATACACCTCTGCTGGATTTTTGCCTTGCTTAAGGGCACGCAGGTGACTCTCAGCTGATGCTTCTCTATCTGGGTCGTCATATAAGAGGCCTAAGGATTTAAAAAAGGCTTCTACTGATAACAAAGCAGCATCATCCGCTCTTAGCCCAAACGCCCAGGTCTGTGGATCACCCTGAAGTAGAGACATCACAATCCCAACCCGCTGAGACTCAGTACCAGAGGAACGGGGCCTTAAACGAAAATAAAGCTTACAAGCTTCCTTAAAATTAAAAAAATCCTTTCGGTTACCCGAAAAACGGTCAGGTAAATGCATCTTTGGTTCTGGAACCATACTCGGGGAGGCTCGCAAAAGATCTTCCTGCGATCTCACCCGAAGAGTAATGTCCTGAACCATCTGAGTTAATTCCTGTATTTGGTTAACCAAAAGCTGACTGGGGTTTGGCCCTAAACCTGCCGGATTCATGAGGCCGAATTTCTAGGCCCACCAATACAACGGAAAAAATTAAACCCCTCTTTTTTTTTTTTATGTGGGCCGGTGATAATGTTACGATCCTGATGCTCAGGACAGGGGACAGGACATCTTATGTAGTGAGTCCTGAGCACCAAGACGGAATGCTGGGATTGGGAAATGGGAAGGAAATAGCCCCTAGCACCCTACCTCCGTTGTCTTACCCGTGTTATCAATTCACGCCTGAACGACTATGGTTTCTTGGGCCCATGGCAGCCGTGTTTGAAGGGCGGATTAGGTCTGCCCAACTCCGATGCCACCTCAGGTCTTAAAGAGAGACAAGGCGTTAACTGAGACAGGGTAATAACAAGGGGACCTCTAACTGAAACAACCACGCTAGGGGCTATAAACTACCTAAAAACTAAACGTATGTGCGGCACGCCGCCAAAGGAAAAAGAACTACAAAGAAACCACTGTCCTCTCCCCTACACGGCACCGTGAGTTCCGGGGAGGACAGTGAAAGCGGAAACCTCCGCAAATGCACCAATTCACAGTAAAGTAAACACTAAACGGCATAGGCCGCAACACGCGGCAGAAGCCGCTACTCACGAAACCGGGCGAGAACCCCAGATGACAAACAGGTTCACAAGGACTAGAAGGATTCCCAGGACCGGCTTCAGACCTCCAAAGTACCAAAGGGCAGGGAGCAAGATCCACCAAACACGGCTGACAGGAACAGAGTTCTGCAAGGCAGGAACAGCATTCAAGAAGCTATCACCGGCCACCGGCGGGGCTGCAGTGTGCTGGCTCACATAAAAAGGCCCTGCTGGCCAATAACAGGAGGGCCAGCAGGACCAGCCCCCAGACCCTAATTACTAGTTGCCGTGCAGCTGCCCTGCTGCACGAGCAACCTAATTAACTATTCTTAGCAACGGGGAACGCGGTCCACCTGTGGCGTCCCCGTTGCTATGCACCCGGCGGCCCTGCACGCACGGCGTCCTGCGTTGCCAGGGACCCGGCAGCTATAGTGCGCATGGTGTCCTGGCGTTGCTAGGCGCCGTGCGGGGGACAGGGAAGGAGAGAGGCGCGGCGGCCGTGACCGCTGCTCAGTCAGGGCACGGCCGAAGACCGCTGCGCCTAACAGGAACAGGCTTTAACATTTGCCCAAGCTATAAAAGAAGAGCAAGACCAAATACAGCAGGTGTTCCGTAGGCTTGCTGAAATTATACACTGACTTGGGGAGGCTGTTCAGGATGTCTTACTATAAAAACATTTTCCTGTCAGTTCACAGAAAACCAACAGCAGGGATCAGTATGTAACACCGGTGGCCGGGATCCTGGCCATCAGTATATTAACAGCGGTATCCCGGCCACCAGTATGTCAGTGGTAGAGTGAGAGCTAGCATGCCTCTTGCGAGCTTGCTGCCCTCGCCACGCTGCGGGCACCATGGCTCACTGCACTCGCCACAGGTTATATTTTCCCTCTATGGGTGTCATGGACACGCATAGAGAGAGAAAAGCCTGTGGCGCCGGTATACCGGCAGCAGTTTTTCACAACTAGTCAGGATTCCTGGGGCGGCATTTCGACTAGCGGTATTGTAACTGTTTCCCCAACAGAAGATATGGAATTAATTACATGACCTGGAGAATAGGTCCAAGTGAAACAACTTAAGCATTGTTGGTTTCCCTGAATCCTTTACAGGGCCAGCATTATGAGCCTGATTCAGACCTGAACGCTGCTGTGTGAATTCACAAGCCAGCCGATTAACATTCGACTACACATGCATACGTATCGTAATGCGCATGTGCGAGGCCAAACTACAAAAAAATCCAGTGACTTTTTTACACGCTAGACATACACAATTTGATTGACAGGAAGTTGGCGTTTGGGGTTGGTAACTGCCCGTTTTCTGGCAGTGTCAGGAAAAATGCAAATGTGGCCAAGCGTTTTCAGCAGGGTGTGTGACGTTTGCTCCAGCCCCGATCACCCTGATTCTATCGCACAGTAGGAGTAATTCCTGGGCTATGCACAGACTGCATAGACTGAAAAAATCATTCACTGGTGAGTGAGTTGCAAATGGATTTGCATCTAACTGGCGTACACAAAGATTTTTGCAAGGCGTACGCAGACTTGCATGGGGTGGGTTTTCACTTGTTTGGGTGGCGACTATGTGCGCAAACCTCTGCAAATTCGCAGAGGTGCGATCAGGTCTGAATTATCCCCCATATTCTTTCCACTCCACTTTGCTGGAAGTATTGCATATAAAGGATAATTGTGCAGTAATGGAGCAAGCGCAAAGTGGGTCCTGTTTGTGATGCCTCCCTATCTTGCCCCCTAAGTGGTAGTTTTTTGCTGTCTAAACTGCGTTCTCAAAGAAGCCATATGGACAGCTTACTAGGAAGAAAAACACTTACTCAGGAATGGTTTGAGATCTATGTCTTCCAAGACTACTCTGCGGAAGTAACAAGATGTGCTATTGCCTCATCAACAAAGGTTGCAAATTTGCTCTATTTTTCTCCCAGCACATCTCAGCATGATAGCACCTATCATTTAGTTTGTAATTAGGGTGTGCAGTCGAAGGTCCACCCATATAATTGATGTTATGTACATGCATACACTTGAAGACAGAGACTCCTTTAGCTTGATCAGCACCCCTCCCTCCTGCCCAAGGGCATTTTTAATGAGTATTTAACTCTGGCATTTACAGATGGACTAGGATGGTAAGTCCTGAATAAATGTATACAATTTGTTAGTTTTAGTGATGAGTTTGGGGTGTGAAGACCCCTGGGTTGGTGTGTCCTGGCTGCTTTGAGGCATCATTAACTAAGCACTTTTTAGCGCCTTATTATTTTTTCTACCCATATAGTATAGAGATATGTCCTGCAACATTGTTGCTGCATATAGCAGCATTCTGTTGCAGGACCATGATGCACTGCCAGCCGTATCACATTGGAATGAATGTATAGTGGGAGCATGAACACCCATGCAACTGCCAGCTCCCATTTAAAAGACATCATCATGGAGCATATGCCCTGCTATACCAATAGCTGTGTGCTGTGATGCATACACATTGCAACTACAACATAAGAGGAAACATCTGTGACACTCTTTAGCTTTCTAATTAATAGCTCTAACCTACATGTATTTAACACTCCTTAACACATAGCTTATGCTTCTTACTCATTTACACTTACTAAAACTTTAGCCTCTCACTAGTGTGGTTTCTTGGGGCCTCTGGCCTGTGCTGACTTGGGGGCGTCATTCAGACCTGATTGCAAGCTAGTTTTTTCACTGCACTGCGATCAGGTCAGAACTGTGCATGCATATGCACCACAATGTGCAGGCACGTCGCATGGATACAAAGCGGATCGTTGCTGTGCGATGGGTTTTATGAAGAATCTATTTGCATGGGCGTTAGCAAGGAGATTGACAGTAAGAAGGAGTTTGTGGGTGGCAACTAACCATTTTCTGGGAGTGGTTGGAAAAATGCAGGCATGTCCAAGCGTTTGCAGGGCGGGTGTCTGACGTCAATTCCGGTCCTGGACAGGCTGAAGTGATCACAGTGGCTGAGTAAATCCTGGGCTACTCAGAAACTGCAAAAGATCTTTTTGTACCACTCGGCTGCACATGCGATCGCACACTTGCACAGCTAAAATACACTCCCTTGTAAGCGGCGACTATCTGATCGCAGCTCTGCAAAAAACTGCTAGTAAGCAATCAGGTCTGAATGATCCCGTTGGTCAGATCCCATGCCCTGGACTTGAACCTTAATGTTAGGGACCCACCAGATGAGGTCACCTGGGCATTAGTTGGTAGGCCCATATTTTTTTACCAAAAATTATGCCATGCACCTCGATTTTGCTCTATGGCCCTCATTCTGAGTTGTTCGCTCGCTAGCAGTTTTTAGCAGCATTGCACACGCTAGGCCGCCGCCCTCTGGGAGTGTATCTTCGCTTAGTAGAATTGCGAATGAAAGATTAGCAGAATTGCGAATAGAAAATTCTTAGCAGTTTCTGAGTAGCTCAAGACTTACTCCTACACTGCGATCAGCTCAGCCCGTTTCGTTCCTGGTTTGACGTCACAAACACGCCCTGCATTCGGCCAGCCACTCCCCCGTTTTTCCAGACACTCCTGCATTTTATCCTGGCACGCCTGTGTTTTTCCGCACACTCCCAGAAAACGGCCAGTTTCCGCCCAGAAACACCCACTTCCTGTCAATCACACTCTGATCACTTCAACGATGAAAATTCTTCGTTCGGACGTGAGTAAATCTACTAAGTTTTGTGCTAAATTACTTAGCGCATGCGCACTGCGTACCATGCGCATGCGCATTTTTTATTTAATCGCTCCATTGCAAAAATCGGCAACAAGCGAACAATTCGGAATGACCCCCTATGTTAGATTGCAGAGTTTATTATAATTATTTTGATTAGCAGTGCTTGGTATTATATAGTCTGCATATGCATTTTCATTCTATCTGTGTGGAACTACAAGTCTCAGCATGATAGGAATTAGGGTGTGCAGTGCAAGGTGTCCCCCAGCCAATATATTCTTACTGAGGCTTACCAACTCTTTAAGTTAACCCCTGCTTCAGCTCATAAAACTGACTAATAAAAAAAACATAATTTGAGGAACTCCTCATTAAAATCGGAGACTGTTACTCCTTTAGGTATGATCACCGATTTCATAAGTTTGGAAATAAGAACAGCCATCTTCTTTCTGATTTGTTACATGTTTCCTTTACCTCCGCACTTATTAAAAATCTACATTATGATGCCCGGATGACACACTTGCTACCATTAGTTCCCAGATACTGGATATTTTCAGGAATTTCTATGAGACGCTACTATATATTCTGCTAAACCTACTGATTCAGCCACTAGGGTATCTTTCTGGAACAATCTATGCTTACCCACCTCGTCTGAGTCCCTAGCAAATACCCTCTCAGATTCTATTGCTATCCAGGAAGTACAAAAAAAACATGAAATTGTTAATCTGGTAATGCTTCAGGACTGGATGGCCTTAAAAGTGATTACTACAAGATCGCATCTCCCAAAATCTGATACATTGAGAGAGGGTTCTAATCATATTCTGAAAAACAACATCCTCCCTCTTTATTTCAGTTCAGCCATTATAAAAATACTGCCCATGGAGGGTAAGGAGGGAGGGAACTTAAACTCCCTGGATCATTCAGACCAATTTCCCTTTTAAATGCAGACTATAAACTATTGACAGAAATTCATTTAAAAATATTGCTTCCTTCTATAATAAATGATGGCCAAACTAAAATTTAGGACCGGCATTCAGTGATAAATATCCTGAAAGTATTGTCACTGATTCAATGGATGCACTTCTCAGCAAACCCTGGCTTTAACGTTCTTCTCCACCTTGATGAAGAGAAGGCATTTGATCTGATCTCCTGGGATCACCTTTCCAATACTATGTCATGCTTTGGTGTACTCCCTAATTCCATAGCTAAAATGAAGTCCCTATATGCTCACTCCACGTCACAAATTGCTTGTAATGTTTATTTGTCCTCCCCAATTCCTATATTTAGTGGTAGAAGGCAAAATTGCCCCTTATCTCTATTAATATTTGCCTTGGCCTTATTATTATTATCCTTTATTTATATGGTGCAACAAGGGTTCCGCAGTGCCCAATTACAGAGTACATATGCACATGATCAAAACAGGATAAAAGTGACTTACAGTTGAAGACAATATAGGACAAGTACAGGGTAACTAAGCATAACTACACCAGTAAATGACATAGAGATAAGTTCCAAGGTGGCCAAAAAACTGCAGGATTTGGGCAGATGAGGAGTATTAAAGTAAGAAAAGGATAAGCACATGAGGGAAGAGGGCCCTACTCGTGAGAGCTTACATTCTAAGAGGAGGGGTAGACAGACAGGGGTGACACAGATGGGTTACACAGATGGGCCTTAGAACCCTTGGCAATTGCCTTAAGTCAATTGCAGGAGTTTACTGGTATCTGAGTAGGTCAGTTTGAGCTGAAGCTGGCTCATTTTGCTTATAAAATGCTTTTATTTGTCTCAGATCTGACCCACACTGTCCCCGATGTTCTAAATATTATCACTATAATTGGGTCTTTCGCAGGTTATTGCATCAGCATTACTATATCAGAACTATTACTAGTCCTACTCATTCTATTACATCCTCAACCCTCTATCATTATTTTGATTAGCTAAGACCAAGACAAAATGTATTGGGATATGTATCACCCCAATGTTGACAGATCTATATTCTGCTAATTTTACTTCACTCATTAACAGGGACACCCAGTTGCTTGCTTCTTGGAAATCGCTTCCACTGTCTTTGTTTTTTGGAAATTCACAGCCTATCATGAACTGAAAGTGATGTTGAGGAATACTACAGTAGGTAGCTACAGATATCTCTCAAACACTGAAATGCTAAGTTCAGTAATATCAGTTTGTGTAAACTAACGATATATTATGGAATCATAAATCATTCAAATAGTATGAAAAAATGATGTATTATGGTAATTAATATATTAAATATTCCCATTCTGCTCTGTAGTAAAGTGTACTATAGCTTAAAACTTCCCCTTGAGACATGGAGTATTAGCAAATAGTACTGACACTCGGTAACAGGTGTGGGGATATTAGTGTTACTAATCCCCTAGCCATACTTCTATATCGATAAGAAGAATGATTAATGTATTAATTTGTATTGTGCTATAGTTATTTTCAGTGCGGGTTCACCTGTACTGGATGCGTGAGTCATTCAATGTTTGTTTATATTGCGTATTCAGTTAGCTACGATGTGCAGCTGCATATCCCTCACATACATAATAGATGAGGTAGTGATTGTACGGAACATTACACCCCAGTTTTAATATGAGCCCGTGTCTTCAGATATATTGCATGTTTGTAATATGCAGGTCTCAGTTTGAAGGGCTCCTTGCCTGTGCCCGTAATTTGAATGGGTCAGTCAGAGAAAGCATTTGCAGGTTGTGTCTCCGTAACCACAGTATTTAACATACAGCGCACATATCTATAGAAGTATAGGGTAAACACAAATTGCTGCTCTAATGGTTGGGAGGTAGTGTTCTAATACACCTATATTACAAGTTTATTGTTTCCCAATGTGGTGCCCTCTAAGCTATATAAAGAAATCTACAGTATGTAACATGGTGGTATGATCGTATTGGTGACGGCACAGTATAGTGATGCTTTAAACAAGGGTTATCTTCCTTCACACGTGAATCAGAATTTTTCTTCCACTAAACAACACTGTACATTTAAACCTGGCTACAAGTTTGTAGAGCTTTAACAGGATTGATATACTATAATGGTATCTTTTACCCTGCCTGTTGTTAATACATATAGCTGAGCTTTAAGAGATATTACAATTAAGAGTAACACATGTAGGGCCCTCTGATGAAGTCCTGGTGATGAAACCGGTAGGGGCGTTGCTTATAGATGGACGCTGAACAAGGCAACATGCAGTTGTGAATCCATCTTGTATCTTTGATTTTAAAACGAATGTATCAGCGGTGATAATACCGCCATCTTTGGTACGCTTACATTTTTAGACCTGTGTTTCATGCTGTGTCAATAAATTGTCATCTTTTAATGCACTATTGGTGCCCCCCATTATTTTATCTTCTCTAGACAAAATCTTTCCCCGTTAAGAGACAAGAGAACGGGGTGGACGACAGCTGATCTAAATGGCAGTGTGCAGCCAGATTGTCTGGAGACTTTACCTGATTCAATTTGGATCTAACAATCTGGACTTGGACTTGTAGTTCCACAGACATTCTCCATTTAAACCCGGCTTGCGCTCACACCTCCAATTTCTTTTTCATATATATATATATATATATATATATATATATTAGTGATGTGCACCGTAAATTTTTTGGGTTTTGTGTTTTGGTTTTGGATTCGGTTCCGCGGCCGTGTTTTGGATTCGGACGCGTTTTGGCAAAAGCTCCCTGAAAATTTTTTGTCGGATTCGGGTGTGTTTTGGATTTGGGTGTTTTTTTACAAAAAAACATCAAAGACAGCTTAAATCATAGAATTTGGGGGTAATTTTGATCCCATAGTATTATTAACCTCAATAACCATAATTTATACTCAATTCCAGTCTATTATGAACACCTCACAATATTATTTTAAGTCCTAAAATTTGTACCGAGATTGCTGGATGACTAAGCTACGCGACCCAAGTGGCCGACACAAACACCTTGCCCATCCAGGAGTGGCACTGCAGTGTCAGACAGGATGGCACTTCAAAAAAATAGTCCCCAAACAGCACATGATGCAAAGAAAAAAAGAGGCGCAATGAGGTAGCTGTGTGACTAAGCTAAGCGACCCAAGTGGCCGACACAAACATCTTTGCCCATCCAGGAGTGGCACTGCAGTGTCAGACAGGATGGCACTTCAAAAAAAAGTCCCCAAACAGCACATGATGCAAATAAAAAAAAGAGGCGCAATGAGGTAGCTGTGTGACTAAGCTAAGCGACCAAAGTGGCCGACACAAACACCTGGCCCATCTAGGAGTGGCACTGCAGTGTCAGAAAGGATGGCACTTCAAAAAAATAGTCCCCAAACAGCACATGATGCAAAGAAAAAAATAGGCGCAATGAGGTAGCTGTGTGACTAAGCTAAGCGACCCAAGCGGCCGACACAAACACCTTTGCCCATCCAGGAGTGGCACTGCAGTGTCAGACAGGATGGCACTTCAAAAAAAAAGTCCCCAAACAGCACATGATGCAAATAAAAAAAAAGAGGCGCAATGAGGTAGCTGTGTGACTAAGCTAAGCGACCCAAGTGGCCGACACAAACACCTGGCCCATCTAGGAGTGGCACTGCAGTGTCAGACAGGATGGCACTTCAAAAGAATAGTCCCCAAACAGCACATGATGCAAAGAAAAAAAGAGGCGCAATGAGGTAGCTGTGTAACTAAGCTAAGTGACCCAATTGGCCGACACAAACACCTTTGCCCATCCAGGAGTGGCACTGCAGTGTCAGACAGGATGGCACTTCAAAAAAAAAGTCCCCAAACAGCACATGATGCAAATAAAAAAAAAGAGGCGCAATGAGGTAGCTGTGTGACTAAGCTAAGCGACCCAAGTGGCCGACACAAACACCTGGCCCATCTAGGAGTGGCACTGCAGTGTCAGACAGGATGGCACTTCAAAAGAATAGTCCCCAAACAGCACATGATGCAAAGAAAAAAAGAGGCGCAATGAGGTAGCTGTGTAACTAAGCTAAGTGACCCAATTGGCCGACACAAACACCTGGCCCATCTAGGAGTGGCACTGCAGTGTGAGACAGGATGGCACTTCAAAAAAATAGTCCCCAAACAGCACATGATGCAAAGAAAAAAAGAGGCGCAATGAGGTAGCTGTGTGACTAAGCTAAGCGACCCAAGCGGCCGACACAAACACCTTTGCCCATCCAGGAGTGGCACTGCAGTGTCAGACAGGATGGCACTTCAAAAAAAAAGTCCCCAAACAGCACATGATGCAAAGAAAAAAAGAGGCGCAATGAGGTAGCTGTGTGACTAAGCTAAGCGACCCAAGCGGCCGACACAAACACCTTTGCCCATCCAGGAGTGGCACTGCAGTGTCAGACAGGATGGCACTTCAAAAAAAAAAGTCCCCAAACAGCACATGATGCAAAGAAAAAAAGAGGCGCAATGAGGTAGCTGTGTAACTAAGCTAAGTGACCCAATTGGCCGACACAAACACCTGGCCCATCTAGGAGTGGCACTGCAGTGTGAGACAGGATGGCACTTCAAAAAAATAGTCCCCAAACAGCACATGATGCAAAGAAAAAGAGAGGCGCAATGAGGTAGCTGTGTGACTAAGCTAAGCGGCCCAAGTGGCCGACACAAACATCTGGCCCATCTAGGAGTGGCTCTGCAGTCGCACTTAAAAAAAATAGTCCCCAAACAGCACATGATGCAAAGAAAAATTAAAGAAAAAAGAGGTGCAAGATGGAATTGTCCTTGGGCCCTCCCACCCACCCTTATGTTGTATAAACAGGACATGCACACTTTAACAAACCAATCATTTCAGCGACAGGGTCTGCCACACAACTGTGACTGAAATGACTGGTTGGTTTGGGCCCCCACCAAAAAAGAAGCAATCAATCTCTCCTTGCACAAACTGGCTCTACAGAGGCAAGATGTCCACCTCCTCCTCATTGTCCAATTCCTTAGCCCTTTCACTGTGTACATCCCCCTCCTCACAGATTATTAATTTGTCCCCACTGGAATCCACCATCTCAGGTCCCTGTGTACTTTCTGGAAGCAATTGCTGGTGAATGTCTCCACGGAGGAATTGATTATAATTCATTTTGATGAACATCATCTTCTCCACATTTTCTGGAAGTAACCTCGTACACCGATTGCTGACAAGGTGACCGGCTGCACTAAACACTCTTTCGGAGTACACACTGGAGGGGGGGGGGCAACTTAGGTAAAATAAAGCCAGTTTGTGCAAGGGCCTCCAAATTGCCTCTTTGGACTGTCTGACGTGCCTACTTGGATGCTGTCACTCATATAATCCTCCACCATTCTTTCCATGGTGACAGAATCATATGCAGTGACAGTAGACGACATGTCAGTAATCGTTGGCAGGTCCTTCAGTCCTGACCAAATGTCAGCACTCGCTCCAGACTGCCCTGCATCACCGCCAGCGGGTGGGCTCGGAATTCTTAGCCTTTTCCTCGCAGCCCCAGTTGCGGGAGAATGTGAAGGAGGATCTGTTGACGGGTCACGTTCCGCTTGACTTGACAATTTTCTCACCAGCAGGTCTTTGAACCTCTGCAGACTTGTGTTTGCTGGAAAGAGAGATACAACGTAGGTTTTAAATCTAGGATCGAGCACGGTGGCCAAAATGTAGTGCTCTGATTTCAACAAATTGACCACTCGTGAATCCTGGTAAAGCGAATTAAGGGCTCCATCCACAAGTCCCACATGCCTAGCGGAATCGCTCTGTTTTAGCTCCTCCTTCAATCTCTCCAGTTTCTTCTGCAAAAGCCTGATGAGGGGAATGACCTGACTCAGGCTGGCAGTGTCTGAACTGACTTCATGTGTGGCAAGTTCAAAGGGTTGCAGAACCTTGCACAACGTTGAAATCATTCTCCACTGTGCTTGAGTAAGGTGCATTCCCGCTCCTTTGCCTATATCGTAGGTAGCTGTATAGGCTTGAATGGCCTTTTGCTGCTCCTCCATCCTCTGAAGCATATAGAGGGTTGAATTCCACCTCGTTACCACCTCTTGCTTCAGATGATGGCAGGGCAGGTTCAGGAGTGTTTGCTGGTGCTCCAGTCTTCGGCACGCGGTGGCTTTTAAGTTTTCTAGCAGTAGGATGAGTGCTTCCATCCTCATGTGAAGCTGAACCAGTAGCCATGAACATAGGCCAGGCCCTCAGCCGTTCCTTGCCACTGCATGTCGTAAATGGCACAGTGGCAAGTTTACGCTTCTCCTCAGACGATTTTGATTTAGATTTTTTGGGTAATTTTACTGAACTTTTGTTTTTTGGATTTTACATGCTCTCTACTATGACATTCGGTATCGGCCTTGGCAGATGACGTTGATGGCATTTCATCGTCTCGGCCATGACTAGTGGCAGCAGCTACAGCACGAGGTGGATCTTGATCTTTCCCTATTTTACCCTCCACATTTTTGTTCTCCATATTTAAATGTGTGGAATTATATGCCAGTAATATATCAATAGTAATGGCCTACTACTATATATACTGCGCAAAACTGAAATGCACCACAGGTATGGATGGATAGTATACTTGATGACACAGAGGTAGGTAGAGCAGTGGCATACTGTACCATACTGCTATATATTATATACTGGTGGTCAGCAAACTGTGCAAAACTGAAATGCACCACAGGTATGGATGGATAGTATACTTGACGACACAGAGGTAGGTAGAGCAGTGGCCTTCTGTACTGTACTGCTATATATTATATACTGGTGGTCAGCAAACTGTGCAAAACTGAAATGCACCACAGGTATGGATGGATAGTATACTTGACGACACAGAGGTAGGTAGAGCAGTGGCCTTCTGTACCGCACTGCTATATATTATATACTGGTGGTCAGCAAACTGTGCAAAACTGAAATGCACCACAGGTATGGATGGATAGTATACTTGACGACACAGAGGTAGGTAGAGCAGTGGCCTACTGTACCGTACTGCTATAAATTATATACTGGTGGTCAGCAAACTGTGCAAAACTGAAATGCACCACAGGTATGGATGGATAGTATACTTGACGACACAGAGGTAGGTAGAGCAGTGGCCTTCTGTACTGTACTGCTATATATTATATACTGGTGGTCAGCAAACTGTGCAAAACTGAAATGCACCACAGGTATGGATGGATAGTATACTTGACGACACAGAGGTAGGTAGAGCAGTGGCCTTCTGTACCGTACTGCTATAAATTATATACTGGTGGTCAGCAAACTGTGCAAAACTGAAATGCACCACAGGTATGGATGGATAGTATACTTGACGACACAGAGGTAGGTAGAGCAGTGGCCTTCTGTACCGTACTGCTATATATTATATACTGGTGGTCAGCAAACTGTGCAAAACTGAAATGCACCACAGGTATGGATGGATAGTATACTTGACGATACAGAGGTAGGTAGAGCAGTGGCCTTCTGTACCGTACTGCTATATATTATATACTGGTGGTCAGCAAACTGTGCAAAACTGAAATGCACCTCAGGTATGGATGGATAGTATACTTGACGACACAGAGGTAGGTAGAGCAGTGGCCTACTGTACCGTACTGCTATATATTATATACTGGTGGTCAGCAAACTTGTCAAAACTGAAATGCACCACAGGTATGGATGGATAGTATACTTGACGACACAGAGGTAGGTAGAGCAGTGGCTTTCTGTACCGTACTGCTATATATTATACACTGGTGGTCAGCAAATTGTGCAAAACTGAAATGCACCACAGTTATGGATGGATAGTATACTTGATGACACAGAGGTAGGTCTAGCAGTGGCCTTCTGTACCATACTGCTATATGTTATATACTGGTGGTCATCAAACTGTGCAAAACTGAAATGCACCACAGGTATGGTTGGATAGTATACTTGACAACACAGAGGTAGGTAGAGCAGTGGCCTACTGTACCATACTGCTATATATTATATACTGGTGGTCAGCAAACTGTGTTAAACTGGAATGCACCACAGGTATGGATGGATAGTATACTTGACGACACAGAGGTAGGTAGAGCAGTGGCCTACTGTACCGTACTGCTATCTATAATATATAATGGTGGTCAGCAAACTGTGCAAAACTGAAATGCACCACAGGTATGGATGGATAGTATACTTGACGACACAGAGGTAGGTAGAGCAGTGGCCTTCTGTACCGTACTGCTATATATTATATACTGGTGGTCAGCAAACTGTGCAAAACTGATATGCACCACAGGTATGGATGGTTAGTATACTTGACGACACAGAGGTAGGTAGAGCAGTGGCCTACTGTACCGTACTGCTATATATTATATACTGGTGGTCAGCAAACTGTGCAAAACTGAAATGCACCACAGGTATGGATGGGATAGTATACTTGACGACACAGAGGTAGAGCAGTGGACTACTGTACCGTACTGCTATATATATAGTTATACTGGTGGTCAGCAAAATTCTGCACTGTCCTCCTACTATATACTACAATGCAGCACAGATATGGAGCGTTTTTCAGTCAGATAACGTATAATACTGGTGGTCACTGGTCAGCAAAACTCTGCACTGTCCTCCTACTATATAATACTGCTGGTCCCCTGTCCCCACAATAAAGCAATTAGCACACTGAGCACAGATATTTGCAGCACACTGAGCACAGATATGGAGTGTTTTTCAGGCAGAGAACGTAGATATTTGCACTTGCAGCACACTGAGCACAGATATTTGCAGCACACTGAGCACAGATATTTGTAGCACACTGAGCACAGATATTTGCAGCCCACTGAACATAGAAACTGAGAGGACGCCAGCCACGTCCTCTCACGATCATCTCCAATGCACGAGTGAAAAATGGCGGCGACGCGTGGCTCCTTATATAGAATACGAATCTCGCGAGAATCCAACCGCGGGATGATGACGTTCGGGCGCGCTCGGGTTAACCGAGCAAGGCGGGAGGATCCGAGTTGCTCAGACCCGTGCAAAAAAAGGTGAAGTTCGGGCGGGTTCGGATCCCGAGGATCCGAACCCGCTCATCACTAATATATATATATATATATATATGTTATGTTACTATTATTATATAAAATATGTATATTTATATCAGTCTATGTTCTGCAAGATAGCTATCCAATCTGAATCATAGCATTTAAGTTATAGTCAATAGCCATATTATAGTGAAGTGTTTTGAAATTGATTGTTAAGGTGGGATAAAACACATTTTAACAGGTAACTATCCAATTTTAAAGCAGATTACTATAATACTTTGTTTAAAGAGTAATACTTCTAAGGGGGTGTTATCAATCACTGGTAAATGACTTTTTTTCTGTACAGAAAATCTAAAAGTGTGGGTGGTTGAAAAGTAAGTGTGAGTGGATTGAACCCTGAAAAGCGGGATCTCGTTGGCACTGAGTTAGCAGAGGCTCGGTGGCGTGGAGGTTAGCGACCTCACGTATTAATTGGTATTGAGGCACGTAGTGTGTGTGTTTTTAAAGGTAAAAAAACATGTGGAGGAGCATGATATTTGGTGTTATGCTCTGGCTGTGGAGCGCAGCTTATGAATTTGACTCCCGTGATTGTAGATTGAAGGGCGTATAGATAACAAGTATCTATAAACTGTGCATTTAAACTGCATGTGTGTACATGTGACATGTGGCACAATGTGATACCATTTGCGTAATTTCACGCAATTGCGGCATCATGCATACTGTGTTAACATACACAGACGTGATTTGTGTAAAGAAAATGAATTTTTTGCTGACTTTCTCTCAGGAAATATTCCTGGTGGAACTTCATAGGAAGGATTGGTGACGTTTCCCAAGCAAAATTCCAGTGGATAGAAACCAAAAAGATCAGGCTTTCAACCTCCACGGAAAAAGGTGGGGTATTGATTTATTGCTGTTAATACTTCATACTTCCAGTGCTGATGGGTCTGGTAGAGTCCTCACTGGGTACCCGGGCAGTCACTACTGGAGTGGACCATGGTACTTGCCAGCAGAGTAAGAGAGGGTGAAAAGCACTCAAAGGACTTTACACAGTCATCTCATGTTGGCCATTTGGTGTTTGTGTTTAAAAAGTCCACAATGGGAGCCAAGTGTGCATGGGAAAGGCGTTCAGGAGCCAGGGTTCAGGCTGAAGGACAAGTACCTATACAAAGATCTTACTCATGTAGACCCAGGAAAATTATGGGGTTTGACTATTTGAAAGTGAGGAACTGACATATCTTACTGTTTAATCAATTTGCATATGATTTGTTATTGTTTATCTTTTTATCACTCCCTGATACTGTGATATGGTGGTACATTTTGAGTTGTAATACACCTCAGCGATAAGTTATTGCATTTTAATTTCCCACTAATGTGCTGAATCTGGATACCAGTTTTATTTCATTGAGAGTTTATTTTATAAATGTATAGCATAATTTGTACTTTACTTTCATGATACAGTTGTATGATTTGATCTGCTATTATTCTACTGTATATTACTGTTATTACTGGATTATACAGATGGAGCCACGCTAATCGTGGCTCAGTCTATGCATGGGCGCACCTAAGTGACGCGCACGTGCCCCATTCAATACAATGAGGCATCTCTGTGCACTCCCATAGCAGGGCTAGGCGCCAGATCGCCTAGACCAACCAGGAGTGCACGTCTAAGATGGAGCTGCTCTAGATGAGTGTGGCTCCATCTCTATTCCTGGTGTTGTATTTCACTATACCACATTCAGTGGTTATATTGATGTACCCTCTTGAAAATTTTCAATAAATACATATTTTTAAAAAATTGGTTGTGATTTGTCCTTATAGGGGATTCAGTAAAATTTTACATGTGTCCTGACTCCTAATAATGTTTTAGAAGTTAATTATTTAGAAGAAATAGTTTCTGCCATACACACACACACACACACACACACACACACACACATGCACGCACACAGATTATTCTAACTGAATTCAATATAAGAATAGATAATTATTATGCATACATACAAAATATTTGTATGTAGCTTATCTGAATAGATGTGAAATACAGAAAACTGATTTTCCCCAGCACACCAATTGGTATTAGAGAAGCCTTAGCATTGGTCTGGAGGCTTAATCATGTCTACAAATATACAGTATGTAACTAAGATCTCTGAATTATCTACCACCATGTAGTGTTCAAATTGTATTGCTAATACCCATTAGTGTGCTGGGGAAAACTTGTGTATTTTTGTTGCTTAGAAAAAACCCTCCCTTTTACACCCCTGAGGTGGTATTACTAAATTGATTGAGCAGCTTCCATTTTATATTGCATTTCTGAGAGGCACAAATGAGACTAGCGTTTGGAGAGCAGGCAGGATCTTGTAGTACCATTTGTAGGACCTAGGGGTGACACAGTAAGTTAGCTTTCAATTTAGATATAGTTTTGCAAGTGTTATTATCATGTGTACTTAGAGTACACAATTTTAAGGCCCAGAGTGTGTACTGTTATTATGCACTGTTAGGGACCTCCTGTGTCATAGAAGCCTTGTAGTCAGTCTGGATGCTTAACCATATCTTTGCAAATACTGTATATGTAACTAAAATCTCTGAAATATCTACCAACTTGTAGTGTTCAAATCTTATTGTTAATAACCATTGATGTGCTGGGGAAAACCTGTGTTGTGTATTTTTCTTGCTTAGAATAACCCTTTTCTTTTAGGCAGGTGAGGGTTATTACTAAATTGATTGAGCAGCTTCCACTTTGTATTGCACTTCTGAGAGGCACAAATAAGCATTTTTAGAGCATGATGATTCTTGTAGTGCCATTTTGAGGACTCCAGGTAAGTTAGCTTTCAATTTAGCTACAACATATTTTTGTAAGTGCTTTAATCATGTGGCCATACAGTAGATAATTATATGGCCCAGAGTGGGTACTGTTAGCATACAGTGATAAGTACCTCGAGTATCAGAAAAGCCTTGATGTTGGCATGTAGGCTTAACCATATCTTTGCACATATGCAGTATGTAACTAAAATTTCTGAATTATCTACAACCATGTATTGTTCAAATCTTATTGCTAATACACCTTAGTGTGTTTGGGAAAACTTGTGTTGTGTATTTTTCGTGCTTAGAATATCCTCTCCCTTTTAGGCTCCTGATGGGTATTTCTAAATTGATTGAGCAGCTTCCAGTTAATTTGCAGATGGTCTGGATCCCAGTGGTTAGGATACCGCCGCCGGAATCCCGGCTGTTGACAATGCCGACAGCTTAAATCCTGGCCAGCAGGGGCAATTCCCACTTGTGGGTTTCCACGATACCCATAGAGTGGGAATAGAACCTGTGGTGAGTGACATAATGCATGAGTGCCATGTGACTTGATAGCACAGAACATCATTTTTTTCTGCTTATTTTTTTAGATGCAAAGTAATGTTTTAGGACACACAAGCAGCTTCTGCTGTTTAAAATGATATGTAGCATGTCTATATTCTGTGTGCGGCATGGCATGACTTCAAGAGCTGTTTAGCATGACTGCAACAAGGATGTAAGATGATACATCTGTATGTACAAAATATACAAAAATATACAAAAAATATCAATATGAATATACACACACTTCAGTTACAGCATTATACACACACTTCAGTTACAGCATTATAGTACTTTACCTGTATAAACCAGGTTTAAATTTTTATTTTTACATACAGTATGGCATAATAATAATTACTATTACAGACTAATTCATTGTTGTGACAGTGACAGTATGTGTTGCTTTGAAGATTGTGAAGAGCTTCCATGCAGCCTGTGGAGGGACAAGGGACCAATCAGTAAGAAGTGGCAAGAGAAGCAGTTTTGTTGATCCTCTCTGTGACAGGCAGGTCTGTTGATCATTTCTAGTAGCCAGGTTGAGAGAGTTTCTGCGGCCAATGGGGGGCTTAGGGCTGCTGTCACCGGAGCCAAGGAGTGAAAATCATAATGAGTCACTGTCCGGTGCTAGGCCCATGGGAGCTGGGAAGAGCTGTAGTGCATGCCAGTCAAAGCAGTTCCCAATGCCTCAGCCATGGCCTTGCAGTATTATGAATAGCTGCCAGCTCCTATATCATCCCGTCTGGATCTCTGAGGGCATCCCAGCATGTAGGCAGAGAAAAACCTCTCAGGTTCATTTAAAAAAAATCAGTGCAGCGACAGCCTTGGAGACAGGTGGTGGGGGTTCTATTACTCAGAAACCTGCGTGCGCTACTGCCACTTTAAAAGATTAGGCACAGTCAACATTGGTCACTTTTGTTCTCTGGCAGTGTTGGGAAATATTCTCTTATATAGAGTGGAGTCACAAACATCTGAAGAATTCCATCCTATAAAAGAAACAGATCCATCCCTGAGATATCCATATTTCCAACCACAGATATGCTTTACTCTAGCGGATGTCAAGTGTGCATACATTATTTAATACATACATTATAAAATCTTTTTGCAATACATCTTTGTGTTAAGATACTACATTATTAGGTGCTTATTTCATCTACACTGTTTTATAAAGTCACACATCTGAACCATCCAATCGTTACACTGAGGAACAAGCAGCAACCCACAAAATTCATGACAAAACTGTTTTTTATTTCCTTTTTGGTTGTTATTTTGTTTTCACTGCATGTATAATTTATGATCTACTGTATGATTATTACATATATAATTTAAGATATTACAGTATCCTTTTTTTTAAATATTGTAAATATCCAGTGGGTATAAGGAATAGTGCTATTACTTCACAAACACATACACATATATATTAATGTAATAATTGTAACATGCCTTTTGTACTTAAGAATTTAATGTTAAGTATACAGTATAACAAAGTTATGCTTATGTTGTAGACCAGTGTACAAAGTACACAAACAACAAATACACAAACAGCTAGTTTCTTTGCAATTGCCATTCCATCAATGGGATAAACTGACTTGTATGTAACCTCACCAGTGTAAATAGTGCAACTAAAATTAAATTAAAATTAAAATTAAATAAATTAAAATTAAATTCTACCTTGGTCTACCAGCAAAAGAATTGCAGCGCTTACAGCTGGTGCAAAACACAGCTGCCAGGCTATTAACCAACCAGCCCCATTCTAGCCATGTAACACCCATCCTCTACTCCCTTCACTGGCTGCCTGTAAGATGGCGAATCATCTTCAAGATTGGCTTACTGAGTTTCAAAGCATTACATGACCAAGGCCCAAGGTACCTGAAACAGCTTCTGACCCCATACTGCCCCACTCGATTACTGCGATCTGTAGATGAAGGACTTTTAGCAGTACCTAGAATCTACCGTAATTCATCTGGGGGTCGAGCTTTTAGTCATACGGCTCCGACTCTATGGAACTCACTTCCCCGCACAGTGCGAGAGGCCCCAACTATAGAATCCTTCAAAAGTAGACTCAAGACTTTTCTGTTTACTCAAGCATTTCCATAATGTCCCTTTTAGTATCTTCATGCTTCTGTATTTTATGAAAATGTACTTCATTATTTTCTGTACTATATTATGCTATGTATCTGTTAAGCGCCTTGGGTCCTATTGGAGAAAGAGTGCTATATAAATAAAATTATTATTATTATTATTAAAATGCACTTTTAAAGAATGGAAGACTTTATTTTTATTCTGCCTCTGTAACTATGATATAAAAAATATTAGGCCTAACCAGCTAACTAGTGCAACCTTCAACATGTACTGTAATTACCATGAAAAAAGTGTTCCAAGCCATGGCAGTAACTAGGTGTGTGTGGAGGGGCACCGCAAATAGCACTATAGCATTGCAGGGTAGAGGGCGCTGTTGGTGGCACTTGTCAATTATCTGTTTTAATTACTTTCACTTGCAGCTTCCTCCCTTTTTGAAGACCAGCATCTCCTGACTGCCCATGCCTCCTATCCGGACCCTTTCTGTCGCAAATACCTATACAACATTCATGAACTCAACTTGAGATTTCTTTGTTATTCAGTGACAATGTCCTTTATTATATTTCAAGATGCTGACATACCCGGTATTTGAACCCATTGCCTAGGCATTGCAGTCAGACAATCTATTCATTGAGCTATCTGCCCTTGCATAGAAAGGTAGATCATTCTAAGCTAGAGAATTCTAACTATTTGAAGCTTACCTTGAATTTTGTGAAAAATGATCAGCATTGCAGCTGAGCAGATCTATCTAGTGTGTGGCTGCAAGAGATTAAATGTGTGGCTGCACATTACATAGACCTGCTCAATTGCAATGCTGATTATTTATTTACAAAGTACCAGTAGCTTCATATAGTTTTCATAGTTTCTATGCAGGATCAAAGAGCTCAATGAGTATGGTGTGTGATTAGAATTCAACAGGTTATAGGTTTGAATCCTGGGTCAGGAGAATTTGGTCAGTTATAAAAGAGAGACCAATATCTTGTGATTCATTTCAAATAATTTGCATAATATTGTGATAAATGAAGGAATATAATATGGAGGAAATATGCAAACAGATAATGTTGTGCTACTGATAGTCATCATCATTATCACCACACAAATTGTATCCACCAGTCCTCAACCAGCTGCAAGGGCCATATTTAGGGTGGTACAGTACATCTGGTGCTGACAACCAGGGTACAAGGCCAAAAGAATGACACATCAGCCAACCTATGCAAGTTACAATGCTGTCAGCGATGAGAAGATGTAGAAAAACAAGAACTGTAACTTAGTGGATAAATATCAGTAAGTATTGGGAGCAATTGTGAGAGAGCCAGAGGAAGGGAGAGGGGTTTATTGGAGATAGCATAGAGAATTGGTAGGGGGTTTATTGGAACAGCAGAGAGACCGGGGAGGGTGCTGTACTGCTCTTCCAGTGTGTAAAAATTACTCAGTGCTAGTATAACATTTCTTGACAGACTTCTGAAATTATGTTCAGTTTTGTCACAGTTATGGGATCATGCCCCTATTATACTCACCATACTTTTACCTTCCCATTTCCTCTCCCCAAAAAAACCTCTCCAGATGTAAAAAGTTTTAAGTCAAGTATGCACAAATGACTTAATACCAAAGTATTCATACATTTGTGGTGCTTGTGCGCAATATGAAAATGCATATTTTATGGAAAAGGATGTATGAATATAAAAACAGCTTTATGTCAACAGAGTTATAAGTCAAATATTTCTGATGTATCAGAACTAAATGACATTTTAAAAGGCGAAATATTTACAGACAATTAGAACAAATAACAAATATTCAAAATGACACCAGGTACACAGGTTAATATAATAGGAGGTATCAAAATGACGACCAATAATCTCATAGATAATACTGTTCTTATTCTGCAGTAAAAGCGGGGATTACTATTAGTTTGTACTACTATTGTTTTCTGAATTTATCCAGATTTGGTTCCACAAATCTGGAACATTTATCCTCATAAACACCCCCTTTCCTTATTTCCAGGCTGGACTAGAAGGAGGCACTAGTAGTTCTCTCATCGGATGCGCTGACCTGTAATCATCATCCGACAGCAGAAACAAAGACACGCATCCTGAGTCCAACCCCTTTCTGCCTTTCCATTGGCTGGTGACGTTAGGGATCGCTCACCCCATATTCGATGCCTGTCAGCAGATATGGGGCAGCAGAATCTCTAAACCACCCCTGATAGCCATGCCTACTCTATCATAAATCATTTATTATGCCATACGTTATATAAAGAGGTTATTGGTCATCATTTTGATACCTCCTAATATATTAACCTGTGTAACTGGTGTCATTTTTAATATATGTTATTTGTTCTAATTGTCTGTCAATATTTCGCCTTTTAAAATGTCATTTAGTTCTGAATCTGATGCATCAAATATATTTTACTTATAACTCATAATAAAAGTTAAGTTTTAAATACATTATTTGAGCATATTGGAGTGTAACAATCTATTTCAATCTGTGGTCAGATATCAAAGAGTTGCTTCCCTCTAATTAGAGTACTTTCCCTCCCGGTTTATGGATGGGCTTTTGTTGTTTTTTCCACGTTTGATTTACTCTAAGGTAGCACCACCAATTATTATTATTATAGAGCACAAATATATGCTTATAAATATTGTTCATTGGTTATTTACCTGACTTCACCATTTTCAAGTATTTATCATTCCTATTACCAGTGCGATTATTTTTCCTCTTTTCTTATCATACTATGGGCGGGATGTACTAAGTGGAAAATGTGGTAAACCCCCTGTTTTCCGCATTTTCCGTTGTACTAACCCACGTCCGGCAGGTCAGCGCCGCGGTGGGGTTCGCCAGCTTTAGCTGGCGATAGCCCATAGAAGCCTATGGGCTTCTCTCTGTGGCGCTGTGTGAGGGATCCGATCGGATCCCTCCCAGCATGCCTTGCGGTCACCCCCGTCACCCTGCGCATGCGCAGACTGACTCCTGGGGCCGAATCCCCGAAGTCAGGCTGCCGCTGTGCATCGCCGAGGACAGCTGTTATCGGTAGAGCTGTCCTCCGCAATGCTGATCGCATATGTTAGTACATATGCGATCAGCATCGTGGCGCAGGGCGGCGATGTACATTAGTACATCCGCCCTATATATTAGTACCATAAGTTTAAATCTGTTTGTTGAATACAATTATTAGAATATTGTGTGGGATTTGTAAATGTATCTTTCACACTCTTCAGTTCTCATTAATTAGTGTAATTTAAAAGATTGTGGGCTAGATGCATCATCGCTAGGAAAGTGATAAAATGGAGAGTGAAAAAGTACCAGCCAATCAGTTCCCAACTGTCACGTCACAGGCTGTGTTTGAAAAATGGCAGTTAGGAGCTGATTGCTGGTACTTTTCCACTCTCCATTTTATCACTTTCCAAGTGATTATGCAACTGGCCCTGTGTCTAATATGCAAAAGCCCTTTTCGGTCAGATTATGTATGTATATATATATATATATATATATATATATATATATATATATAAGATTTGATTTAAACTGAAACATTTTGACTGATGTTTAATAATAACACCTGTATCAAAGTGTATCATATCTTTATAAGTATTGCTGAAAGCCGTCTGTGCATGAGTATCTAATATTATATGATTATGTATCCTACAACAGGTTTGATCTGGGGGGACCCCAAAGATAATCTCTGTGGTGAGGTATAATAAGTAACAATTCTCTACTGTCCATCACAAAAAAGCATGATATTCAGAGTTTCACAGGGTCATGCTTTATTCAGTGTCTGCTTTTTAATAATTGTATTTTTTAGTTTATCTACTTTATTGTTATTAAGAGGGTCATCTTTTTGTGATATTGTTAAGCACCTAATATATGTTCTATGTTTAGTATGAAAATGTCACCAGTAATTTTCTCCAGCAGACAGTGAATTCTATGCACATATATTGGTATAGCTTGTTGCATCATTTAGTGAGGTTTGTGGTTTTTAGATTTATTTCTAAGGCATGTGTAATCAAAGCTCCTCAAATAACAAAGATGGCTCAGGTATATTAGTAACCATAGAGGTGTGAAAATATAACCATAGATTAATTTATACAGTACATACTGTAGATACTTTATCTGAGCTAAACCTAGCAGGTATGACATACATAATCAGTGGTGCAAGTGGGCGGGTACGGGTGGGTACGGCGTACCCGTAAGAATTTAGCCGTGGGTACGCCGTACCCACACCGACGGGCCGCCGCTCCTCGCACCGCCGCTGATGTGAGGGAAGGAGAGCGCAGTCTGTGCCTCTCCTTCCCCTCAGTCTCCGGCGGCTGTCATAGTTTAATTCAGCGCCGATCCGTGAGCCAATCAGAGCTCGCGGTGCGAGCTCTGATTGGCTCACGGATCGGCGCTGAATTAAACTGTGAGACACCCGCCGGAGACTGAGGGGAAGGAGAGGCACAGGCTGCGCTCTCCTTCCCTCACACAGGACGGCAGCGGCCAGCGGCAGCGGTGAGCAGGGAAGGGGGGGGGCATGTTATACCTGGCACTGGGGGATATCTGGCACTGGGGGGGCATTTCTATCTGGCACTGGGGGATATCTGGCACTGGGGGGCATATATACCTGGCACTGGGGGATATCTGGCACTGGGGGGCATATATACCTGGCACTGGGGGATATCTGGCACTGGGGGGCATATATACCTGGCACTGGGGGGCATATATACCTGGCACTGGGGGATATCTGGCACTGGGGGGCATATATACCTGGCACTGGGGGATATCTGGCACTGGGGGGCATATATACCTGGCACTGGGGGATATCTGGCACTGGGGGGCATATATACCTGGCACTGGGGGATATCTGGCACTGGGGGCATATATACCTGGCACTGGGGGATATCTGGCACTGGGAGGCATATATACCTGGCACTGGGGGATATCTGGCACTGGGGGATATCTGGCACTGGGGGCATATATACCTGGCACTGGGGGGCATATATACCTGGCACTGGGGGATATCTGGCACTGGGGGGCATATATACCTGGCACTGGGGGATATCTGGCACAGGGGGGCATGTATACCTGGCACTGGGGGATATCTGGCACAGGGGGGCATGTATACCTGGCACTGGGGGATATCTGGCACAGGGGGGCATGTATACTTGGCACTGGGGGATATCTGGCACTGGGGGGGCATGTATACCTGGCACTGGGGGATATCTGGCACAGGGGGGCATGTATACCTGGCACTGGGGGATATCTGGCACAGGGGGGGCATGTATACTTGGCACTGGGGGATATCTGGCACTGGGGGGGCATGTATACCTGGCACTGGGGGATATCTGGCACTGGGGGCATATCTGGCACTGTAGGGGCATTTCTGTATCTGGCACGGGGGGCAATGTATATCTGACACAGTGGGGGCATTTGTGTATCTGGCACTGTGGGGCAATGTGTATCTGGCACTGTGGGGCAATGTATATCTGGCACTGTGGGGCAACGTGTATCTGACACTGCGAGGCAATGTATATCTGGCACTCTGGGGGCATTTCTGTATCTGGCACTGTGGGGCAATGTGTATCTGGCACTGTTAGTCAATGTGTATCTGGCACTGTGGGGCAATGTATATCTGTCACTGTGGGGCAATGTGTATCTGGCACTGTGGGGCAATGTATATCTGGCACTGTGGGGCAACGTGTATCTGGCACTATTGGGGTCATACGTGTATCTGCCCCTCCCCCATATGTGTATCACGCCCCCATTTCCATTGGCCACGCCCCATGTGGCATTTGGCCACACCCATTTTTTTGCGCGCGCGCCTTCGGCGCGCGCACACAGTACCCGTAAGACATTTTTTCTACTTGCACCACTGCATACATTCTATGTAGCGCTACAGTATCTTCGATAGTTACCAACATATTGCAGTACTGTAATTATGCATCAGCAATTTCCTGCTGTGTACCTTAACCCAGATTTTCCGAAACTCCACCATTTCAGTCCAGGTTTTAATAAGGCTATCCATACGTGAGTCCAGATTGTTAAATCAAACTGACTGAGGTACTAATAAAGTCACCTGTGCTCAAGCATGGAAGTTAAGCAATGACTTAACCAATGTAATACAACTGATCAGTCACAAAATGTCTGTATATTAATACATCTTTGTAAGAAAACCTTTTCCTCTCTCAGGGCCAGATAAACAATGGGGCGGAATGAGCTCCAGCTCCAGGACTCCACATACAAATAGGCCCATTATCCTGGCAGCAGGATGATGACCAGCTTGCACAACTGGCCAAACAATCATAAATCATAAGTATTAAAATAGTTTTTGCTGTTTTTTCAAAAAATTATGCACATTTTCTATGTTATGTATTTTTGGAGACATTGGGGGTCATAGTGTATAGGGTATACACACCCACATGCCTCTGGCCACACTCACACAGCACTGGTCACAGTTCCTCCTCTTCTCGGTATAGGCCCTTGAAAATGTTCAGCTCCAGGCCCATGTGGCCCTTAATCCGGCCCTGACCTCTCTCATTCTCATGATTAATGTCCAGTACAACACAATTAATGCTAAGCTGAGCAGTTTTTAGGAGAAAGATTGAATTCAATTAGAGAGTAGCATCAAAATGTATTTCATGTGACGTTTTTACTGTACAGGTTGCATGACTTGTGCTGCTGGTTTTTACCTTAATGGGAATTTCCCTGTTGTGCCTATTGAAGATTAAAAAAAAAAAAAAACTAACTAACTGAAAAGTTATTTTTTTATAAGTCATGTACAACAATTGCATAACATGAATTTGGAAATCTCAAAGAATTTATTTATTTTTGTGTTCTCCTAGGGCATAATGCATTTATTTATTTTTTTCTTCTCCTAGGGTATTATGCATTTATTTCATTTGGGTTACAGATATGTTTTTTGAATCACACTGAAAAGTACAGTATTTTTGCATTTGGGAAAGTAAGTTATGAAAATACTGTTTTGCAAAAGTGATTTGTGACAGAATCATTTAGGAATGAATTAAAATGACAGCAATTTTTGTCACTGCTGCAAAAGAATGGTTTGTTGCACTGAAATAGGAGGAAACACACAGCGGACCCTTTTTAGGTCCAGATGGACATGCAGCGCATAGTGCAAATTACCGATGTTCGCATGTGCAGTACGGATCTGCGATGGCAGACACAAGGCGGCATCAGACTGTTGGTAATTGACAGCCTGATGCTGTAGGGGGTGGAGAGGAAGCAGTGACAGCATCTGTTTCTCAAAACATCACCATTCTGGGGGGGGGCCAAGATCTCCTTCCAAGGATGGATATTTTCTGGCCTCTTGGTAGCTCCTGCTGCAGCCAGATTGCACGACCCCATGGGTCATGCAGTCGGCCGATGGTGTCAGAGATGATCCAATACTGCATCCTAGTAGGAAGCAGTTTGGATCAGTAATGCATGCAGGAAGCATGATGCCTCCTGCTGTATTACCATATAAGTGCTACCGCTGCTGCTTCTATGTAAGCAGCAGTGATAGCAACTCCACCCACATCTAAATCAGGTCCAACATGTCAAATATGTGTGTTTTAATGTTCAAGAGAAAAGAGTGAATTGTGACTGAGACAGCACTCCATTAGAACCACATATTGAAATGCTTTATTTTTTTATACAAAAATTTGACAACCCAAACTGAGTCCTTTTTAAACCTATGGATACCTCCTTGTACCTTCTGGGGCAGGTTGTCTATTATGGGTTGGCCTATGCTGCAGGTTAAGAAAAAAACAAGGGTGAATACTTCCCTGCGCTGGAAATGTTGATGCTGCAAAGAAGTATACGTTCCGGAGTTATCCACCGGAAAAGACAAACAATACTAGGATACAAGATTTGTATACAATTGCGCTTCAACACTGGATGAAAAAAGAAATCGTATAGTCCGGTTTTTTCAGAAAAAAGCAAGTCTCTGATCTTAAATTCCAGAAAATTTTCTTCCGACAGGTTTTACATAGAGGAACAAGACAGAAAGAAATTTTTTTCAGTATATAGTAATTTTCTGGAAAGTCACATAAATCGTATTAGGAGACTATGGGGTGTAGAGATTCCACTCCTTTGTGTCTTAATAAGATGTTTTAGGATCACCCGAAGAGTGTGTTTTTAGTCGTAAACACAGAATGCTCACTTTTCTTGCTTACTTCGACAAATGTGTGACAACTCCTATAAAGGTATCTTTAGGATTTTCATATAAAGCCTTGCTCCCGAAAGTTCCTAATTTACTGGATTATTCTCCACCATGAGGAACGTCGGAGGAAAAAGCAAAAAGAAATCCAATGTGTAGTATTTTCCTTTAGACTTACAAATAGGGGTACGGGGAGTATGTAAATAGATATAGGTAGACCCTTTCTCCTCTGTGTGGTTATTTCACATTAAGGGACCACCCAGATGTTTGTGTGATGAGTATACAAAAACGGGATGCTCACTTTAAAGCTTACATAAAATGAGAGCTTTGCAGACATATAAAGGTATCTTTCATAAGATGTTCAACATAATATGCTTACACGTAAGCTTACTTGAAAATTATGTGGTATGTTCACGTAGCAGTTTCTTTCAAAAAGGCTTCCAGATTATTCTCCACCAGAAAAAAGCCGTGTTTGTAGTAAACAAACGGATTTTATTAAACAAAAAATATATACATTAAAATATGAGAACAAGGTTCACCTTGCTTGGGCAGTATTGAATTTCCAAGAAAGGGTAAAAAGCATACAAAGGGCTTTTATGTGAGAACTTGGTGATCTTTGTGTCTTTTTTGGCTCCCAGCAGATTGGGTAGGAGCATTAGGGCCCTTTGTATGCTTTTTACCCTTTCTTGGAAATTCAATACTGCCCAAGCAAGGTGAACCTTGTTCTCATATTTTAATGTATATATTTTTTGTTTAATAAAATCCGTTTGTTTACTACAAACACGGCTTTTTTCTGGTGGAGAATAATCTGGAAGCCTTTTTGAAAGAAACTGCTACGTGAACATACCACATAATTTTCAAGTAAGCTTACGTGTAAGCATATTATGTTGAACATCTTATGAAAGATACCTTTATATGTCTGCAAAGCTCTCATTTTATGTAAGCTTTAAAGTGAGCATCCCGTTTTTGTATACTCATCACACAAACATCTGGGTGGTCCCTTAATGTGAAATAACCACACAGAGGAGAAAGGGTCTACCTATATCTATTTACATACTCCCCGTACCCCTATTTGTAAGTCTAAAGGAAAATACTACACATTGGATTTCTTTTTGCTTTTTCCTCCGACGTTCCTCATGGTGGAGAATAATCCAGTAAATTAGGAACTTTCGGGAGCAAGGCTTTATATGAAAATCCTATAGATACCTTTATAGGAGTTGTCACACATTTGTCGAAGTAAGCAAGAAAAGTGAGCATTCTGTGTTTACGACTAAAAACACACTCTTCGGGTGATCCTAAAACATCTTATTAAGACACAAAGGAGTGGAATCTCTACACCCCATAGTCTCCTAATACGATTTATGTGACTTTCCAGAAAATTACTATATACTGAAAAAAATTTCTTTCTGTCTTGTTGCTCTATGTAAAACCTGTCGGAAGAAAATTTTCTGGAATTTAAGATCAGAGACTTGCTTTTTTCTGAAAAAACCGGACTATACGATTTCTTTTTTCATCCAGTGTTGAAGCGCAATTGTATACAAATCTTGTATCCTAGTATTGTTTGTCTTTTCCGGTGGATAACTCCGGAACGTATACTTCTTTGCAGCATCAACATTTCCAGCGCAGGGAAGTATTCACCCTTGTTTTTTTCTTGTACTGTATAGTTATCTAGATATCTTCACTGCAGCAGGATGTTAGGATATAGAGACAAAAGGAAATTCCTTTTGGAAAATATGTTTATAACAGACCAGGTTATCAACAAAGAATCCATTGATCATAGTTTAGAAAAGATCATGCATGATTTAGAGAAGACACTTTTGAAAGAGAGTAGCACATGGTGGGAGATAGCCACACTAGAACGATACATAGAAGATAACATGATACCAAAGGGGCTTCAAATTCATAAGGAATCATCGAACCATTTTGAAAACATTGATTTCAAAAAAGCTTGGAATAACATATTAAACACTTGTTCCCAATCACTGATGGAATTAATCATCAGGGAAAGAAGAAAAACCTTGGAGGAATGTGATGAAAAAATTAAAAGATTAACAGTATTAATAGAACCACTCAGTAAAGTAGAAGAGTATAAACAAATGGAAGAAAATATGGAACATAGAGTGAAAAAGAAGGAAAGGGGTATTATTGAAAGAAAACAAAGAAAGTATTTTAGAGACAGAATATCATCCGATACAGAAAGAGATCGATATGAAGAATGCCTTACACCAAAGGGGAGGAATTGTAGCTGTTCCTCCAGTTTTATCTCACTGGAGGTAGATACTACTCCACGTAGGGAAAGAGAGACTAATACAGATCATCTCAAACAAAGGAAAACAAGAACCACACCAAGGGATAAAAAACATATATATAGAAGTCCCTCTATAGCAAGGAGGCATACGTATGTAAAAATACCATACGAGAACATGAATAAATGGAAACACGGAGATAGAACAAGACAACACATTGTCTATAATGAAAATTATGGTCAAAGAAGAAAAAATGTCAGATATGACAATTATGAAGAAAGACGCAGCCAACCAAGAAGAACAAATAGATACAATGTAAAAAGGAAACAGGATAACCCTAGACCAAGGGATTATATTGTGGTGGATGAATACAATGCAGGTCGTACTCCTCCTTTAGCTTTTCCTACTAGGAATAGATACGAGGAGATAATCAGAAAACATAAATATAGAAAAATGGGAAAGAGGGGAAAAGGTTTAACAAGGAAAAAAGATGTGAATCATGTTGAAAGAAATAATACAATCAATACTAACATTAAAGAAAATCCAATGCAAGTGGAGAACATCAAGGATAATAGAATCTTCAATCTGAGTAATCATGTCCTGAAGAAAGAGGAGTTATCCGTCTTACAAAAAGGTCTTACATATGCACCTGACAATAAGATGAATAAATTTGAAACTTATGTCGACCTGCAAAAGTTTACAAGAAATCTAACTTTAAAGAGATTCTTCATTTCAGAACGAGAAGCAAGTTCGGAAATTAAAAAAGTATTCAAACCCAAATCTACGTTCTTCCCAACCCATATGAAAGGGAATTTTGTAGAAACATTTAACCAACTGGTGACAGAGGACTTAGAAAAAATCAAACCGAAAGGGAAGAAATACCCGAATATAACTAAAAAAGAGAGGGATGCTATTAAGTCACTGGAAGAAAATGAAAACATCATTATAAAACCATCTGATAAAGGGGGAAGCATCGTTATATTGAATAAAGAAGACTACGAAAAGGAAGCCCTACGTCAGTTGAATGATAAAACCACCTACAAAGTTTTGAAGGGAGATCCAAGCCTAAGAATACAGAAAGAGATGGAATCCTTAATTACCAAATATAAAACTCTTAATACCATCAATGAGAAAGAAGCAGGATTTATCATCAACAAAGATCCAAACCTACCTGTATTTTACCTACTTCCCAAGATCCACAAAAGTATAGAAAATCCTCCAGGACGACCTATCGTAGCAGGAACAGATTCCATAACTGCAAACTTATCGGAATACGTGGACCATCATTTACAACCAGAAGTGATAAAAATCAGATCATATTTAAAGGATACCATCAACACCCTCAACATCTTAGAAGATACCCTATGGGAGGAAGGCGATATCCTTGTAACAGCTGATGTAAGCTCGTTATATTCCATTATAGATCATAATAAAGGAATCCATGCAGTGGACTATTTTCTAAGAAACAGCAACATAGGCGAGACAAAAAAAGAATTCCTAAAGGAATCCATTTGTTTCATCCTAAATAATAACTTCTTTTGGTTTAAAAGCCATTACTATCAGCAAATACAGGGGACAGCTATGGGGACAAAATTTGCCCCAGCATACGCAAATATGTTCATGGGATATTGGGAGGACATATGTATTTGGGAGAATAACCTCTACCTAAAGAACATAAGAGTATGGAAACGTTACATAGACGATATTTTCTTTGTATGGAGAGGAGGGATAGACAATTTACAAAGATTCTGTAACATCTTGAATACAAACTCTTTCAATATAAATCTTACCTTTGAAGTTAGCACTGAAGAAGTGCATTTTCTGGATTTGTGTATATACATTGAGAACAATATCCTCAAAACAAGAAACTACATCAAACCAACGGATAACAACTCATACATCCTGAGAACAAGCAACCACCATTCAACATGGTTGAAAGGTATCCCATGTAGCCAAATACAAAGAATAAGAAGAAACTGTTCAGATATAAAGATCTTTGACAAACAAGCATCTGAAATCACCTCCAAGTTTGTGGAAAAAGGTTATAAGAAGGAGGAAATTGAAGAAACAGTAACTAAAATAAGAAATATGGAAAGGGGTGCTTTACTTAAATATAAGGAAAAACCTAATACCCAAACCAAAAAGATCGCTTTCATAACTCAGTTCAACACACAATACAGAGAGATAGAGAGGTCCATTAAAAAACATTGGCACATCCTAAAAGGTGATCCTCTCTTAAAACAAATCATTCCGGACAGACCGCAATTTGTATATAGAAGAGCGAACAACTTGAAAACCCATCTAGTTAAAAGTGCCATTCCTGAGAAGAAAACTGGAAGAATAAAAACTGTGGGTTTCCACAGATATGGAGATTGCATTATGTGCAAATCCCACACCAGTACACCTAGAAAAGTAAATGAATTCGTCGCAACTGGAAGCGGCAAGAAATATCAAATTAAAGAATTCATCACTTGTAATAGTAGAAATTGCATTTATCTTGTCCAATGTAGCTGTAAATTACAGTACGTAGGACGTACATCAAGAAAGCTTCGTGAGCGATGGGGGGAACATACCCGCAACATCAAGAAAGGCCTGGATAAACATAATTTATCCAATCATTTTAGGATAGAACACCAATGCTCTTTGGATTCAATCACAGCAGTCATAGGCATTAAAAAGGTAGAAGGCAGTTGGAGGAAAAAAGATATTAGTACAGCATTAGCAAAAACAGAAATGAAATACATCTACGATATGAAGACTCTGTCCCCCACTGGCCTAAACCTTGATTTTGAATTAAAATGGTTCTTGTAGTTCAGTCAACTGATCCAACCATTTAAACATCAGGTCATATGTGCTGTAAGAAACCAGCATTTGTTATGACCTTCATTTGTTGATTATCTTTGTAACACCATTCTTCCTTTTACTACTAGCAATTAACATTGCAGATTGAATATACCCCTTAGGAAAATTCAGAACATGTGTTAAATATCCCCTTTTCCAATATCATACATCAGCATCTTAAAGTTTTAATATTCGAATGCTTATTAATATTTTTAACTGATTGATTTCTTGATTTAAAGTTTAACTGCCTATATAATTGTGCGGAATGTATAATATTTTTTAAGTTCTATATTCATGTATGTATTCATTAATTCACTATGTTTGGGGGATGGAACGCAAACTTCCGGGATCGCGTACCATGTGAAACGCACGCTTCCGGGATCACGGGGCATGCATAACACGGCGGTGGGAGGAAGTGCGTCATCCCCACCTCCGATACCCGTGTGGAACGCACGCTTCCGGAATGACGGGCACATGGAACGCAGAGGTAGGAGGAAATACGTCATCCCCACCTCCGATGTCCGTATAAAACACCCGTGGCGTGCATTCCATACACAGGAAGACCTTCCACCGCCCATGGTACCTGATTGGCTATCCAATCGGTCACCATAGTAACCCGTATTAACGGGTTTTAAACGTTTTTTTAAGTTTTCTAATGCTTTTATAGTTTTTAAAGTCTAATCATTATAAAGAACGGCCATTGATGCTTATTCTGCAGCTTAGGGGGATACAATATATCTCCTCTTTAGGATATTTATTTTCGTTTTTCCACCATATACAATAAAAAGGGGTGGGATCTTCCAGAGGATAAATAGACTGTTCTGGGATCCTACCACCACCCTGAGGAAGACCAGAGTAGTCGAAACGCGTTGGTGGCAAGTACTTTTATGTGAGAACTTGGTGATCTTTGTGTCTTTTTTGGCTCCCAGCAGATTGGGTAGGAGCATTAGGGCCCTTTGTATGCTTTTTACCCTTTCTTGGAAATTCAATACTGCCCAAGCAAGGTGAACCTTGTTCTCATATTTTAATGTATATATTTTTTGTTTAATAAAATCCGTTTGTTTACTACAAACACGGCTTTTTTCTGGTGGAGAATAATCTGGAAGCCTTTTTGAAAGAAACTGCTACGTGAACATACCACATAATTTTCAAGTAAGCTTACGTGTAAGCATATTATGTTGAACATCTTATGAAAGATACCTTTATATGTCTGCAAAGCTCTCATTTTATGTAAGCTTTAAAGTGAGCATCCCGTTTTTGTATACTCATCACACAAACATCTGGGTGGTCCCTTAATGTGAAATAACCACAGAGGAGAAAGGGTCTACCTATATCTATTTACATACTCCCCGTACCCCTATTTGTAAGTCTAAAGGAAAATACTACACATTGGATTTCTTTTTGCTTTTTCCTCCGACGTTCCTCATGGTGGAGAATAATCCAGTAAATTAGGAACTTTCGGGAGCAAGGCTTTATATGAAAATCCTAAAGATACCTTTATAGGAGTTGTCACACATTTGTCGAAGTAAGCAAGAAAAGTGAGCATTCTGTGTTTACGACTAAAAACACACTCTTCGGGTGATCCTAAAACATCTTATTAAGACACAAAGGAGTGGAATCTCTACACCCCATAGTCTCCTAATACGATTTATGTGACTTTCCAGAAAATTACTATATACTGAAAAAATTTTCTTTCTGTCTTGTTGCTCTATGTAAAACCTGTCGGAAGAAAATTTTCTGGAATTTAAGATCAGAGACTTGCTTTTTTCTGAAAAAACCGGACTATACGATTTCTTTTTTCATCCAGTGTTGAAGCGCAATTGTATACAAATCTTGTATCCTATGCTGCAGGTTACCCTGGTACAGTATAGTGTGTGTAGTTCAGCCTGTTATAACATGTGCTGGTTGTGGCTATTATAAGGGACACTGTACTGTTTTACTGCCAAACATCCCGCCAAACATCCCACAATATGAGTGCAACATTTTTTTATTTTTTTTATTTACATTCTATGTTAAAATGCTATAAACCTCTCTAGGATGTGGGTGAAACATGATAAGCTTATAGCGTATCTTCATGATGCATTTAATGCACTATGCTGAGTTGTACATATCTTAAGATACATGCAACTGAGAAGAAAATAGGTAATTGCATCATTAGCTGGCATAGCCAGGTGGCTATGAATGTTTTCTAGTACGTTTAGACGGTTGCTTTATATTGTTGTTATTATTATTATTATTATTATTAGTAGTAGTAGTAGTAGTAGTAGTAGTAGTAGTAGTAGTAGTAGTAGTAGTAGAAGTGTCAGTAGCAGCAGTAGTAGTAATAATAGTAGTGGTAGTAGTAGTTGTAGTTATTTTCACCTGTGTGTTTCATTTATGTGTGTGATACAGGGAGGGGTGATGGTTGGTCATTTACGTTTTGGAGCAAAACACTGAATTTCTTTGCTTCTGTCTACGCAGAATGGGGGTAATTCTGAGTTGATCGCAGCAGAAAGTTTGTTAGCAATTGGGCAAAATCATGTGCACTGCAGGTGTGGCAGATATAACATTTGCAGAGAGAGTTAGATTTGGGTGGGTTATTTTGTTTCTGTGCAGGGTAAATACTGGCTGCTTTATTTTTACACTGCAATTTAGATATCAGTTTGAATACACCCCACCCAAATCTAACTCTTTCTACACATGTTATATCTATCCCTCCTGCAGTGCACATGGGCCCTCATTCCGAGTTGTTCGCTCGGTATTTTTCATCGCATCGCAGTGAAAATCCGCTTAGTACGCATGCGCAATGTTCGCACTGCGACTGCGCCAAGTAACTTTACTATGAAGAAAGTATTTTTACTCACGGCTTTTTCTTCGCTCCGGCGAACGTAATGTGATTGACAGGAAATGGGTGTTACTGGGCGGAAACACGGCGTTTCAGGGGCGTGTGGCTGAAAACGCTACCGTTTCCGGAAAAAACGCAGGAGTGGCCGGAGAAACGGTGGGAGTGCCTGGGCGAACGCTGGGTGTGTTTGTGACGTCAACCAGGAACGACAAGCACTGAAATGATCGCACAGGCAGAGTAAGTCTGGAGCTACTCTGAAACTGCTAAGTAGTTAGTAATCGCATTATTGCGAATACATCGGTCGCAATTTTAAGAAGCTAAGATTCACTCCCAGTAGGCGGCGGCTTAGCGTGTGTAACTCTGCTAAATTCGCCTTGCGACCGATCAACTCGGAATGAGGGCCATGGTTTTGCCCAACTGTTAACAAATTTGGTGCTGCGATCAACTCAGAATTAGGCCCAATGGGGGTAATTCCAAGTTGATCGCAGCAGGAAATTTTTTAGCAGTTGAGCAAAACCATGTGCACTGCAGGGGGGGAGGGGGGGGGCAGATATAACATATGCAGAGAGAGTTAGATTTGGGTGGATTATTTTGTTTCTGTGCAGGGTAAATACTGGCTGCTGTATTTTTACACTGCAATTTAGATTGCAGATTGAACACACCACACCCAAATCTAACTCTCTCTGCACATGTTATATCTGCCTCCCCTGCAGTGCACATGGTTTTGCCCAACTGCTCACAAAGTTTCTGCTGCGATCAAATCAGAATTACCTCCTATGTCTTACAGATGTATTACCTCCAGATTAAGATCAGTCTTTTTAAGTTAATAACAAATAGTAACTATTTCACCTGGCCAGTAATTCAGTGTAAGCATTTTAATGAAATCAGCAATGTAAATATTTCATTTAAGTGGTGCTACTTATCTGCTTTTCCACATATCTTCATCAGTGACTTTGCCATCCTGGTGCTGATGTCTGTCTTCACATTGTGAATTGTCTGTCGATGCCACCTATCAGTAATCTTGTGAGTCTCTGTTCTAGCTATTAAAACTGCCTGCTTTGGAATTGTCTCTGTGCTTTTTTTATTCTAGTCTACTTTCTGTGTTTAGAATTTTGAACTTAGCTGTTCTCCTTATACTGTGTTTATTAATAATATTACTATCCATTTTTCTATATAGCACTCATATTAAGAAGCATTTTTCTAAAGTTAGTATTTAAGGCCATATATATACTGTATTAATAAATTATGGGATCCTGCAGTTTCCACGTGCTTTGGGCCAGAATTTAGTATCCCAACAAAGTACCAATTAGTAAAGCAGGAGAGATCGGTGATAATGTATCTCCTGCTTTGCATCTGCCATCCCCTGGAGCAGCTGTCCAAATATTCTTCTATGGGGATGGTACAGTATTTAAGAAGATCGACAAAAGCTTTGCAGATCTCTGTGAGCTAATGGTTTCTTTTAATTGTAGTGAGTAATCTGCTATGCTTGTAGTGTCATTGTAATAATGCTAATGAGATAGAATCACATGACTCCACTGATTTTGATTTTTCATGTGTAAATAGCATACAGTATAAATGAATGATTCCCTATATTCCTTTCCTGGATATGTTAATAGATTTTTGGGGAAGTGTACTAAGGCTTGAAGAGTGATACAGTTGAGAGAGATAAAGTACCCACCAACAGCCCTAACTGCCATGATATAGGATATAAACACAATAGTTAAAAAAAAAAATAGGGTGACAATTCCTAGCGCTCTTTACAACAGAATTATGGTGACAGCCTTCAAATGACAAAAAAAGATACCACCGTTCTTTTAAATACAAACTTCCAAAGACACAATATGTCAAAATGAGAGTGGCGCTCCTTTCTGTTCGTTATGTTCCTCAAAAAGAAAAAGATTTAATGGATCATAGTGAAGTATATTCTAGTGATGTGCACCTGAAATTTTTCGGGTTTTGTGTTTTGGTTTTGGGTTCGGTTCCGTGGCCGTGTTTTGGGTTCGGACGCGTTTTGGCAAAACCTCACCGAATTTTTTTTGTCGGATTCGGGTGTGTTTTGGATTCTGGTGTTTTTTTCAAAACACCCTAAAAAACAGCTTAAATCATAGAATTTGGGGGTCATTTTGATCCCATAGTATTATTAACCTCAATAACCATAATTTCCACTAATTTTCAGTCTATTCTGAACACCTCACACCTCACAATATTATTTTTAATCCTAAAATTTGCACCGAGGTCGCTGGATGGCTAAGCTAAGCGACCCTAGTGGCCGACACAAACACCTGGCCCATCTAGGAGTGGCACTGCAGTGTCACGCAGGATGGCCCTTCAAAAAAATACTCCACAAACAGCACATGACGCAAAGAAAAATGAAAGAAAAAAGAGGTGCAAGATGGAATTGTCCTTGGGCCCTCCCACCCACCCTTATGTTGTAAAAACAGGACATGCACACTTTAACGAACCCATCATTTCAGCGACAGGGTCTGCCACACGACTGTGACTGAAATGACTGGTTGGTTTGGGCCCCCACCAAAAAAGAAGCAATCAATCTCTCCTTGCACAAACTGGCTCTACAGAGGCAAGATGTCCACCTCATCCTCATCGTCTGATTCATCACCCATTTCACTGTGTACATCCCCCTCCTCACAGATTATTAATTCGTCCCCACTGGAATCCACCATCTCAGGTCCCCGTGTACTTTCTGGAGGCAATTGCTGCTGGTGAATGTCTCCATGGAGGAATTGATTATAATTCATTTTAATGAACATCATCTTCTCCACATTTTCTGCAAGTAACCTCGTACGCCAATTGCTGACAAGGTGAGCGGCTGCACTAAACACTCTTTCGGAGTACACACTGGAGGGAGGGCAACTTAGGTAGAATAAAGCCAGTTTGTGCAAGGGCCTCCAAATTGCCTCTTTTTCCTGCCAGTATACGTACGGACTGTCTGACGTGCCTACTTGGATGCGGTCACTCATATAATCCTCCACCATTCTTTAAATGGTGAGAGAATCATATGCAGTGACAGTAGACGACTTGTCAGTAATCGTTGGCAGGTCCTTCAGTCCGGACCAGATGTCAGCATCAGCAGTCGCTCCAGACTGCCCTGCATTACCGCCAGCGGGTGGGCTCGGAATTCGTAGCCTTTTCCTCGCACCCCCAGTTGCGGGAGAATGTGAAGGAGGAGATGTTGACGGGTCGCGTTCCGCTTGACTTGACAATTTTGTCACCAGCAGGTCTTTGAACCTCTACAGACTTGTGTCTGCCGTAAAGAGAGATCCAAGGTAGGTTTTAAATCTAGGATCGAGCATGGTGGCCAAAATGTAGTGCTCTGATTTCAACAGATTGACCACCCGTGAATCCTGGTTAAGCGAATGAAGGGCTCCATCCACAAGTCCCACATGCCTAGCGGAATCGCTCTGTTTTAGCTCCTCCTTCAATGTCTCCAGCTTCTTCTGCAAAAGCCTGATGAGGGGAATGACCTGACTCAGGCTGGCAGTGTCTGAACTGACTTCACGTGTGGCAAGTTCAAAAGGTTGCAGAACCTTGCACAACGTTGAAATCATTCTCCACTGCGCTTGAGACAGGTGCATTCCACCTCCTTTGCCTATATCGTGGCCAGATGTATAGGCTTGATTAGCCTTTTGCTGCTCCTCCATCCTCTGAAGCATATAGAGGGTTGAATTCCACCTCGTTACCACCTCTTGCTTCAGATGAAGGCAGGGCAGGTTCAGGTGTTTTTGGTGGTGCTCCAGTCTTCTGTACGCGGTGCCTGTACGCCGAAAGTGGCCCGCAATTCTTCTGGCCACCGACAGCATCTCTTGCACGCCCCTGTCATTTTTTAAATAATTCTGCACCACCAAATTCAAGGTATGTGCAAAACATGGGACGTGCTGGAATTTGCCCAGATGTAATGCACTCACAATATTGCTGGCATTGTCCGATGTCACAAATCCCCAGGAGAGTCCAATTGGGGTAAGCCATTCTGCGATGATCTTCCTCAGTTGCCGTAAGAGGTTTTCAGCTGTGTGCCTATTCTGGAAAGCGGTGATACAAAGCATAGCCTGCCTAGGAACGAGTTGGCGTTTGCGAGATGCTGCTACTGGTGCCGCCGCTGCTGTTCTTGCAGCGGGAGGCAATACATCTACCCAGTGGGCTGTCACAGTCATGTAGTCCTGAGTCTGCCCTGCTCCACTTGTCCACATGTCCGTGGTTAAGTGGACATTGGGTACAACTGCATTTTTTAGGACACTGGTGAGTCTTTTTCTGACGTCCGTGTACATTCTCGGTATTGCCTGCCTAGAGAAGTGGAACCTAGATGGTATTTGGTAACGGGGGCACACTACCTCAAGAAATTGTCTAGTTCCCTGTGAACTAACTGCGGATACCGGACGCACGTCTAACAACAACATAGTTGTCAAGGCCTCAGTTATCCGCTTTGCAACAGGATGACTGCTGTGATATTTCATCTTCCTCGCAAAGGACTGTTGGACAGTCAATTGCTTACTGGAAGTAGTACAAGTGGTCTTCCGACTTCCCCTCTGGGATGACGATCGACTCCCAGCAGCAACAACAGCAGCGCCAGCAGCAGTAGGCGTTACACTCAAGGATGCATCGGAGGAATCCCAGGCAGGAGAGGACTCGTCAGACTTGCCAGTGACATGGCCTGCAGGACTATTGGCTTTCCTGGGTAAGGAGGAAATTGACACTGAGGGAGTTGGTGGTGTGGTTTGCGCGAGCTTGGTTACAAGAGGAAGGGATTTACTGGTCAGTGGACTGCTTCCGCTGTCGCCCAAAGTTTTTGAACTTGTCACTGACTTGTTATGAATGCGATGCAGGTGACGTATAAGGGAGGATGTTCCGAGGTGGTTAACGTCCTTACCCCTACTTATTACAGCTTGACAAAGGCAACACACGGCTTGACACCTGTTGTCCGCATTTCTGTTGAAATACTTCCACACTGAAGAGCTGATTTTTTTGGTATTTTCACCAGGCATGTCAAGGGCCATAATCCTCCCACGGACAACAGGTGTCTCCCCGGGTGCCTGACTTAAACAAACCACCTCACCATCAGAATCCTCCTTGTCAATTTCCTCCCCAGCGCCAGCAACACCCATATCCTCATCCTGGTGTACTTCAACACTGACATCTTCAATTTCACTATCAGGAACTGGACTGCGGGTGCTCCTTTCAACACTTTCAGGGGGCGTGCAAATGGTGGAAGGCGCAAGCTCTTCCCGTCCAGTGTTGGGAAGGTCAGGCATCGCAACCGACACAATTGGACTCTCCTTGGGGATTTGTGATTTCGAAGAACGCATAGTTCTTTGCTGTGCTTTTGCCGCAAGTCTTTTCTTTTTTCTAGCGAGAGGATGAGTGCTTCCATCCTCATGTGAAGCTGAACCACTAGCCATGAACATAGGCCAGGGCCTCAGCCGTTCCTTGCCACTCCGTGTCGTAAATGGCACATTGGCAAGTTTACGCTTCTCCTCAGACGCTTTTAATTTTGATTTTTGGGTCATTTTTTTACTGATCTTTTGTGTTTTGGATTTTACATGCTCTGTACTATGACATTGGGCATCGGCCTTGGCAGACGACGTTGATGGCATTTCATCGTCTCGGCCATGACTAGTGGCAGCAGCTTCAGCACGAGGTGGAAGTGGATCTTGATCTTTCCCTATTTTTTTAACCTCCACATTTTTGTTCTCCATATTTTGCGCACAACTAAAAGCCACCACAGGTATACAATGTAGATGGATGGATAGTATAGTATTACTTATACTTATGGACGACGAGTGACGACACAGAGGTAGGTACAGCCGTGGCCTACCGTACTGTTGCTTAGTGCTTATATATAAATATAATATACTGTATAACGGACCGGGTGGACAGTGTCAGCAGACTGCTAAACTAGTATGAAGAAAGAAAAAAAAAACCACCACAGGTATACAATGTAGATGGATAGTATAGTATTACTTATACTTATGGACAACGAGTGACGACACAGAGGTAGGTACAGCCGTGGCCTACCGTACTGCTGCTTAGTGCTTATATATAAATATAATATACTGTATAACGGACCTGGTGGACAGTGTCAGCAGACTGCTAAACTAGTATGAAGAAAGAAAAAAAAACCACCACAGGTATACAATGTAGATGGATGGATAGTATAGTATTACTTATACTTATGGACGATGAGTGCACTGACGACACAGAGGTAGGTACAGCCGTGGCCTACCGTAGTGCTGCTTAGTGCTTATATATAAATATAATATACTGTGTGTATAACGGACCTGGTGGACAGTGTCAGCAGACTGCTAATCTAGTATGAAGAAAGAAAAAAAAAACACCACAGGTATACAATGTAGATGGATGGATAGTATAGTATTACTTATACTTATGGACGAGTGACGACACAGAGGTAGGTACAGCCGTGGCCTACCGTACTGCTGCTTAGTGCTTATATATAAATATAATATACTGTATAACGGACCTGGTGGACAGTGTCAGCAGCAAACTGCTAAACTAGTATGAAGAAAGAAAAAAAAAACACCACAGGTATACAATGTAGATGGATGGATAGTATTACTTATACTTATGTACGACGAGTGACGAGTCGACACAGAGGTAGGTACAGCCGTGGCCTACCGTACTGCTGCTTAGTGCTTAATTATATATATAATATACTGTATAACGGACCTGGTGGACACTGCAGTGTCAGCAGACTGCTAAACAAACTAGCATGAAGAAAGAAAAAAAAAACACCACAGTGTTTTTCAGGCAGACAAACGTATACTGGACTGGTGGTCACTGTCAGCAAAACTGTGCACTGTACTCCTGCTATAACTGCTCCCCAGTCCCCACAATTAGGCAGTGTGAGCAGTGCACTCAGCACAGATATATCATGCAGCAGTGCAGCACACTGAGTGAGCACAGATATGGTGGAGCGTTTTTTTTCAGGCAGAGAAACAACGGATTAAACTCAAAACCCTGCACTGTACTCCCTAACAGCTGCTCCCCGTCCCCAATCCTCCCCACAATTATAACTAACTAAGTTCTAATATAATACAACGTACTCGGAGAGGACGCCAGCCACGTCCTCTCCCTATCAATCTCAATGCACGTGTGAAAATGGCGGCGACGCGCGGCTCCTTATATAGAATCCGAGTCTCGCGAGAATCCGACAGCGGGATGATGACGTTCGGGCGCGTTCGGGTTAACCGAGCAAGGCGGGAGGATCCGAGTCGCTCGGATCCGTGTAAAAAAAAGGTGAAGTTCGGGCGGGTCGGATTCCGTGGATCCGAACCCGCTCATTACTAGTATATTCTAGATAGACAATTCCACCTTTTTGTGACAGAGAAGATTTTTAGTATCGTGATTTTGAATAAACCTTTACACAAACTGATTTTATAGAAAAAAAGGCACCTTCCAACCTAATTTTTGAGTATTAAAATCAACACTTTAAAATTCACTCCAATTATTCTTCATCTTCAGTTGGAAAACACCTTTTGGTAATGTAATTACCTCCAAAAGTTCCTCAAAGAGGGGTTCGTGCATGTAGTTGCCCAAAGTGATAGTGAGGTAGTAACAGCTCCTTCACACCTGTGTGAATCAACTTATGGTATTGTAATTACCTCTATATACCCCTCAAATAATGAGGTCTATGCCTGATATTTATTCCACCCGGCAAAAACAGGACATGAGAATTCCTTAAAAGCAGATTCTTTTATTACGCTCCTCCAGATTGACTTGCAAAAAAAGGATACTCACATAGCATAATACTGTTTTAATATGAGTACCCACACATAAACAGACAATTAAAATCACAGTGCAGAAAAGCGAAACTGAAAGTCCTCTTAGAGTCCCGGTAACTCCTTGTGGTAATACAGTCTTGCTCACCGGATGGTAGGTCCGTCTGAATCTCAAAAAGAATCCCCGCCATCAGCAACGCATTTCGGTCTCCCTTCTTCAGGCTTCCGGTGTCTGTCTCATTCCAAAAGTGTCCATTTATAGGGCTCAGTGATTGAAAAGATTACAACTAATCCGACGCAGGTGACCGTGGAACGCACGTCGCGCCCCACGGATTTCCGGAAAGATCTTCCGCTTACGTCATATCCCTACTGGTCCGTGGAACGCACTGTGCGCTCCACGCGCTCACCAGCGCCGGCTTCCACTAAGTATCCTCCTTTGATCATACACATTCAAAATACAGTGGATTATCTAGACACGTAAGAAAAACAAGATGTGTCAATTACATATACATATAGATACTTTTTACAAAAACAAAGGGCATTATCACTTCTGCCTTCCTCTATCTGTGGAACGCATTATGCGTTTCACATATCTATAGTTATCTCACTTCCTCCTACGATAATAGCTAGTGCTGCTTTGGAGGGGATGTGTCAAAGAAACATATAGAACAATAATTTTAATCTTCCCGAAAACATTTTATTTCGAAGTCCGCATTCAATCCTTTTGGGAACAGAGTTCCCAGATTGAATACCCACTTCATTTCTGTTTTTTATAAAACATTTTCTAAATCCCTGGACCTCCAATTTGGATTAATCTGTTCTATTGCCCAAAAGGATAAAATACTTTGTTCATCACATATGTGTTTCTCTTTAAAGTGACATGATAGGGAATGGGTTAAGAGACCATTTCTTATGTTATAAATATGCTCTGATATACGTTTTTTCAAAGGTCTTGAGGTCTTACCTACATATAAGAGGCCACAGATACATTTAATAACATAGATGTTGGTATCGCTTTATCGACGATATTATATTTTTCTGGAAGGGAAACCAGGATAGCCTGTACTTTATTTTGTAAAAGGCTAAACGAAAATAATCTAAACATCAAGTTAGTTTTTTCCATTAGTCAGGAAGAAATCAATTTCTTAGATTTATGTATATATAAAGAAAATGGGAAATTAGAAACTAAAACCTACCGAAAAACACAGATTCAAACTAGTATATAGAGACACAAAGTGAGCATCACAAAAATTGGCTAAACAGCGTGCCATTGGGACAATTCAGGAGATTAAAGAGAAATTGTTCGCAACCAGAAGTTTTAGAAACTCAAATATGTGAAATGAAGAAGAGGTTCAAAAGAAAGGGGTATCAGGAAATCCCCATTAATACTAGTGATGAGCAGGTTCGGTTTCCGAGAAACCGAACCCACCCGAGCTTTACCTTTTTTTACACGGGTCCGAGCAGACTCGGATCCTCCCGCCTTGCTCGGCTAAACCGAGCGCGCCCGAACGTCATCATCCCGCTGTCGGATTCTCGCGAGATTCGGATTCTATAAGCAGCCGCGCGTCGCCGCCATTTTCACACGTGCATTGAGATTGATAGGGAGAGGACGTGGCTGGCGTCCTCTCCGTTTATACGAGACACTACAGTTGATCTGATTGCTTTGCTTTGCTTGTTTATTTTACTATTGTGGGGAGGATTGGGGAGCAGCTGTTAGGAGGAGTACAGTGCAGAGTTTTGCTGATAGTGACCACCAGTTTTTTATCCGTTCTCTTCTCTGCCTGAAAAAAACGCTCCATACCATATCTGTGCTCAGTGTGCTGCATGATATATCTGTGCTGAGTGCTCACACTGCTTAATTGTGGGGACTGGGGAGCAGCTATAGCAGGAGTACAGTGCAGAGTTTTGCTGACAGTGACCACCAGTATACGTTTGTCTGCCTGAAAAACACTCCTGTGGCTTTTTTTTTATACTAGTAGTTTTTTAGCAGTTTGCTGACAGTGTCCACCAGGTCCATTATACTGTATATAGCAGTACGGTAGGCCACTGCTGTACCTACCTCTGTGTCGTCACTCGTCATCCATAAAGTATACTATCCATCCATCTACATTGTATACCTGTGGTGGCTTTTTTTTTTATACTAGTAGTTTAGCAGTCTGCTGACAGTGTCCACCAGATCCATTATACTGTATATAGCAGTACGGTAGGCCACTGCTGTACCTACCTCTGTGTCATCACTCGTCATCCATAAAGTATACTTTCCATCCATCTACATTGTATACCTGTGGTGGCTTTTTTTTTTATACTAGTAGTTTAGCAGTCTGCTGACAGTGTCCACCAGGTCCATTATACTGTATATAGCAGTACGGTAGGCCACTGCTGAACCTACCTCTGTGTCGTCACTCGTCATCCATAAAGTATACTATCCATCCATCTACATTGTATACCTGTGGTCGCTTTTTTTTATACTAGTAGTTTAGCAGTCTGCTGACAGTGTCCACCAGGTCCATTATACTGTATATAGCAGTACGGTAGGCCACTGCTGAACCTACCTCTGTGTCGTCACTCGTCATCCATAAAGTATACTATCCATCCATCTACATTGTATACCTGTGGTGGCTTTTTTTTATACTAGTAGTTTAGCAGTCTGCTGACAGTGTCCACCAGGTCCATTATACTGTATATAGCAGTACGGTAGGCCACTGCTGTACCTACCTCTGTGTCGTCACTCGTCACCCATAAAGTATACTATCCATCCATCTACATTGTATACCTGTGGTGGCTTTTTTTTTATACTAGTAGTTTAGCAGTCTGCTGACAGTGTCCACCAGGTCCATTATACTGTATATAGCAGTACGGTAGGCCACTGCTGTACCTACCTCTGTGTCGTCACTCGTCATCCATAAAGTATACTATCCATCCATCTACATTGTATACCTGTGGTGGCTTTTTTTTATACTAGTAGTTTAGCAGTCTGCTGACAGTGTCCACCAGGTCCATTATACTGTATATAGCAGTACGGTAGGCCACTGCTGTACCTACCTCTGTGTCGTCACTCGTCATCCATAAAGTATACTATCCATCCATCTACATTGTATACCTGTGGTGGCTTTTTTTTTATACTAGTAGTTTAGCAGTCTGCTGACAGTGTCCACCAGGTCCATTATACTGTATATAGCAGTACGGTAGGCCACTGCTGTACCTACCTCTGTGTCGTCACTCGTCATCCATAAAGTATACTATCCATCCATCTACATTGTATACCTGTGGTGGCTTTTTTTTTTTATACTAGTAGTTTAGCAGTCTGCTGACAGTGTCCACCAGGTCCATTATACTGTATATAGCAGTACGGTAGGCCACTGCTGTACCTACCTCTGTGTCGTCACTCGTCATCCATAAAGTATACTATCCATCCATCTACATTGTATACCTGTGGTGGCTTTTTTTTTATACTAGTAGTTTAGCAGTCTGCTGACAGTGTCCACCAGGTCCATTATACCGTATATAGCAGTACGGTAGGCCACTACTGTACCTACCTCTGTGTCGTCACTCATCATCCATAAAGTATACTATCCATCCATCTACATTGTATACCTGTGGTGGCTTTTTTTTTATACTAGTAGTTTAGCAGTCTGCTGACAGTGTCCACCAGGTCCATTATACTGTATATAGCAGTACGGTAGGCCACTGATGTACCTACCTCTGTGTCGTCACTCGTCATCCATAAAGTATACTATCCATCCATCTACATTGTATACCTGTGGTGGCTTTTTTTTATACTAGTAGTTTAGCAGTCTGCTGACAGTGTCCACCAGGTCCATTATACTGTATATAGCAGTACGGTAGGCCACTGCTGAACCTACCTCTGTGTCGTCACTCGTCATCCATAAAGTATACTATCCATCCATCTACATTGTATACCTGTGGTGGCTTTTTTTTTATACTAGTAGTTTAGCAGTCTGCTGACAGTGTCCACCAGGTCCATTATACTGTATATAGCAGTACGGTAGGCCACTGCTGTACCTACCTCTGTGTCATCACTCGTCATCCATAAAGTATACTATCCATCCATCTACATTGTATACCTGTGGTGGCTTTTTTTTATACTAGTAGTTTAACAGTCTGCTGACAGTGTCCACCAGGTCCATTATACTGTATATAGCAGTACGGTAGGCCACTGCTGTACCTACCTCTGTGTCGTCACTCGTCATCCATAAAGTATACTATCCATCCATCTACATTGTATACCTGTGGTGGCTTTTTTTTATACTAGTAGTTTAGCAGTCTGCTGACAGTGTCCACCAGGTCCATTATACTGTATATAGCAGTACGGTAGGCCACTGCTGTACCTACCTCTGTGTCGTCACTCGTCATCCATAAAGTATACTATCCATCCATCTACATTGTATACCTGTGGTGGCTTTTTTTTTTATACTAGTAGTTTAGCAGTCTGCTGACAGTGTCCACCAGGTCCATTATACTGTATATAGCAGTACGGTAGGCCACTGCTGTACCTACCTCTGTGTCGTCACTCGTCATCCATAAAGTATACTATCCATCCATCTACATTGTATACCTGTGGTGGCTTTTTTTTTTTATACTAGTAGTTTAGCAGTCTGCTGACAGTGTCCACCAGGTCCATTATACTGTATATAGCAGTACGGTAGGCCACTGCTGTACCTACCTCTGTGTCGTCACTCGTCATCCATAAAGTATACTATCCATCCATCTACATTGTATACCTGTGGTGGCTTTTTTTTTATACTAGTAGTTTAGCAGTCTGCTGACAGTGTCCACCAGGTCCATTATACTGTATATAGCAGTACGGTAGGCCACTGCTGTACCTACCTCTGTGTCGTCACTCGTCATCCATAAAGTATACTATCCATCCATCTACATTGTATACCTGTGGTGGCTTTTTTTTTTATACTAGTAGTTTAGCAGTCTGCTGACAGTGTCCACCAGGTCCATTATACTGTATATAGCAGTACGGTAGGCCACTGCTGTACCTACCTCTGTGTCGTCACTCGTCATCCATAAAGTATACTATCCATCCATCTACATTGTATACCTGTGGTGGCTTTTTTTTTTATACTAGTAGTTTAGCAGTCTGCTGACAGTGTCCACCAGGTCCATTATACTGTATATAGCAGTACGGTAGGCCACTGCTGTACCTACCTCTGTGTCGTCACTCGTCATCCATAAAGTATACTATCCATCCATCTACATTGTATACCTGTGGTGGCTTTTTTTTTATACTAGTAGTTTAGCAGTCTGCTGACAGTGTCCACCAGGTCCATTATACTGTATATAGCAGTACGGTAGGCCATTGCTGTACCTACCTCTGTGTCGTCACTCGTCATCCATAAAGTATACTCTCCATCCATCTACATTGTATACCTGTGGTGGCTTTTTTTTTTATACTAGTAGTTTAGCAGTCTGCTGACAGTGTCCACCAGGTCCATTATACTGTATATAGCAGTACGGTAGGCCACTGCTGTACCTACCTCTGTGTCGTCACTCGTCATCCATGAAGTATACTATCCATCCATCTACATTGTATACCTGTGGTGCCTTTTAGTTGTGTGCATTAAAATATGGAGAACAAAAATGTGGAGGTTAAAAAAATAGGGAAAGATCAAGATCCACTTCCACCTCGTGCTGAAGCTGCTGCCACTAGTCATGGCCAAGACGATGAAATGCCATCAACGTCGTCTGCCAAGGCCGATGCCCAATGTCATAGTACAGAGCATGGCAAGGAACGGCTGAGGCCCTGGCCTATGTTCATGGCTAGTGGTTCAGCTTCACATGAGGATGGAAGCACTCATCCTCTCGCTAGAAAAAAGAAAAGACTTAAGCTGGCAAAAGAACAGCAAAGAACTGTGCGTTCTTCGAAATCACAAATCCCCAAGGAGAGTCCAATTGTGTCGGTTGCGATGCCTGACCTTCCCAACACTGGACGGGAAGAGCTTGCGCCGTCCACCATTTGCACGCCCCCTGCAAGTGCTGGAAGGAGCACCCGTAGTCCAGTTCCTGATAGTCAAATTGACGATGTCACTGTTGAAGTACACCAGGATGAGGATATGGGTGTTGCTGGCGCTGGGGAGGAAACTGACAAGGAGGATTCTGATGGTGAGGTGGTTTGTTTAAGTCAGGCACCCGGGGAGACACCTGTTGTCCGTGGGAGGAATATGGCCCTTGACATGCCTGGTCAAAATACAAAAAAAATCAGCTCTTCGGTGTGGAATTATTTCAACACAAATGCGGACAACAGGTGTCAAGCCGTGTGTTGCCTTTGTCAAGCTGTAATAAGTAGGGGTAAGGACTTTAACCACCTCGGAACATCCTCCTTTATACGTCACCTGCACCGCATTCATCATAAGTCAGTGACAAGTTCAAAAACTTTGGGTGACAGCGGAAGCAGTCCACTGACCACTAAATCCCTTCCTCTTGTAACCAAGCTCCTGCAAACCACACCACCAACTCCCTCAGTGTCAATTTCCTCCTTACCCAGGAAAGCCAATAGTCCTGCAGGCCATGTCACTGGCAAGTCTGACGAGTCCTCTCCTGCCTGGGATTCCTCCGATGCATCCTTGAGTGTAACGCCTACTGCTGCTGGCGCTGCTGTTGTTGCTGCTGGGAGTCGATCGTCATCCCAGAGGGGAAGTCGGAAGACCACTTGTACTACTTCCAGTAAACAATTGACTGTTCAACAGTCCTTTGCGAGGAAGATGAAATATCACAGCAGTCATCCTGCTGCAAAGCGGATAACTGAGGCCTTGGCAGCCTGGGCGGTGAGAAACGTGGTTCCGTTATCCATCATTAATTCAGAGCCAACTAGAGACTTGATTGAGGTACTGTGTCCCCGGTACCAAATACCATCTAGGTTCCATTTCTCTAGGCAGGCGATACCGAAAATGTACACAGACCTCAGAAAAAGACTCACCAGTGTCCTAAAAAATGCAGTTGTACCCAATGTCCACTTAACCACGGACATGTGGACAAGTGGAGCAGGGCAGACTCAGGACTATATGACTGTGACAGCCCACTGGGTAGATGTATTGCCTCCCGCAGCAAGAACAGCAGCGGCGGCACCAGTAGCAGCATCTCGCAAACGCCAACTCGTTCCGAGGCAGGCTACGCTTTGTATCACCGCTTTCCAGAATACGCACACAGCTTAAAACCTCTTACGGCAACTGAGGAAGATCATCACAGAATGGCTTACCCCAATTGGACTCTCCTGGGGATTTGTGACATCGGACAACGCCAGCAATATTGTGCGTGCATTACATCTGGGCAAATTCCAGCACGTCCCATGTTTTGCACATACCTTGAATTTGGTGGTGCAGAATTATTTAAAAAACGACAGGGGCGTGCAAGAGATGCTGTCGGTGGCCCAAAGAATTGCGGGCCACTTTCGGCATTCAGGCACCGCGTACAGAAGACTGGAGCACCACCAAAAATACCTGAACCTGCCCTGCCATCATCTGAAGCAAGAGGTGGTAACGAGGTGGAATTCAACCCTCTATATGCTTCAGAGGATGGAGGAGCAGCAAAAGGCCATTCAAGCCTATACATCTGACTACGATATAGGCAAAGGAGGTGGAATGCACCTATCTCAAGCGCAGTGGAGAATGATTTCAACGTTGTGCAAGGTTCTGCAACCCTTTGAACTTGCCATACGTGAAGTCAGTTCAGACACTGCCAGCCTGAGTCAGGTCATTCCCCTCATCAGGCTTTTGCAGAAGAAGCTGGAGACATTGAAGGAGGAGCTAAAACAGAGCGATTCCGCTAGGCATGTGGGACTTGTGGATGGAGCCCTTCATTCGCTTAACCAGGATTCACGGGTGGTCAATCTGTTGAAATTAGAGCACCACATTTTGGCCACCGTGCTCGATCCTAGATTTAAAACCTACGTTGTGTCTCTCTTTCCGGCAGACACAAGTCTGCAGGGGTTCAAAGACCTGCTGGTGAGAAAATTGTCAAGTCAAGCGGAACGTGACCCGTCAACAGCTCCTCCTTCACATTCTCCCGCAACTGGGGGTGCGAGGAAAAGGCTACGAATTCCGAGCCCACCCGCTGGCGGTGATGCAGGGCAGTCTGGAGCGAGTGCTGACATCTGGTCCGGACTGAAGGACCTGCCAACGATTACTGACATGTCGTCTACTGTCACTGCATATGATTCTCTCACCATTGAAAGAATGGTGGAGGATTATATGAGTGACCGCATCCAAGTAGGCACGTCAGACAGTCCGTACGTATACTGGCAGGAAAAAGAGGCAATTTGGAGGCCCGTGCAGAAACTGGCTTTATTCTACCTAAGTTGCCCTCCCTCCAGTGTGTACTCCGAAAGAGTGTTTAGTGCAGCCGCTCACCTTGTCAGCAATCGGCGTACGAGGTTGCTTCCAGAAAATGTGGAGAAGATGATGTTCATTAAAATGAATTATAATCAATTCCTCCGTGGAGACATTCACCAGCAGCAATTGCCTCCATAAAGTACACGGGGACCTGAGATGGTGGATTCCAGTGGGGACGAATTAATAATCTGTGAGGAGGGGGATGTACACAGTGAAAGGGGTGATGAATCGGACGATGATGATGAGGTGGACATCTTGCCTCTGTAGAGCCAGTTTGTGCAAGGAGAGATTGATTGCTTCTTTTTTGGTGGGGGCCCAAACCAACCAGTCATTTCAGGCACAGTCATGTGGCAGACCCTGTCGCTGAAATGATGGGTTCGTTAAAGTGTGCATGTCCTGTTTATACAACATAAGGGTGGGTGGGAGGGCCCAAGGACAATTCCATCTTGCACCTCTTTTTTCTTTCATTTTTCTTTGCATCATGTGCTGTTTGGGGAGTATTTTTTTGAAGGGCCATCCTGCCTGACACTGCAGTGTCACTCCTAGATGGGCCAGGTGTTTGTGTCGGCCACTTGGGTCGCTGAGCTTAGTCACACAGCTACCTCATTGCGCCTCTTTTTTTCTTTGCATCATGTGCTGTTTGGGGACTATTTTTTTCAAGTGCCATCCTCTCTGACACTGCAGTGCCACTCCTAGATGGGCCAGGTGTTTGTGTCGGCCACTAGGGTCGCTTAGCTTAGTCACACAGCTACCTCATTGCGCCTCTTTTTTTCTTTGCATCATGTGCTGTTTGGGGACTATTTTTATCAAGTGCCATCCTGTCTGACACTGCAGTGCCACTCCTAGATGGGCCAGGTGTTTGTGTTGGCCACTAGGGTCGCTTAGCTTAGTCACACAGCTACCTCATTGCGCCTCTTTTTTTCTTTGCATCATGTGCTGTTTGGGGACTATTTTTTTGAAGGGCCATCCTGCCTGACACTGCAGTGCCACTCCTAGATGGGCCAGGTGTTTGTGTCGGCCACTTGTGTCGCTTAGCTTAGCCATCCAGCGACCTCGGTGCAAATTTTAGGACTAAAAATAATATTGTGAGGTGTGAGGTGTTCAGAATAGACTGAAAATGAGTGGAAATTATGGTTATTGAGGTTAATAATACTATGGGATCAAAATGACCCCCAAATTCTATGATTTAAGCTGTTTTTTAGTGTTTTTTGAAAAAAACACCCGAATCCAAAACACACCCGAATCCAACAAAAAATTTCCGGTGAGGTTTTGCCAAAACGCGTCCGAACCCAAAACACGGCCGCAGAACCGAACCCAAAACCAAAACACAAAACCCGAAAAATTTCCGGTGCACATCACTAATTAATACGGCTATTGAAAAGATTAAAGATACAGATAGGGATGACCTTTTGAAAGAGAAAGGGCAGAGATCTAACGTGGACGTAAAATATAGATGGGCCTTCATAACTCGTTATGGACATTTTCATGGTAGGATTGAAAAGGCATTTAGAAAAAATTGGCACCTTTTAAAGAAGATAAAATTATAGGGTAACATCTCCCTGACCGCCCATCCTTTATCTATAGAAAGGCACCTTCAATGAGGGATAAAGTAGTTAAGAGCGCCATATATGAAGATAAAAGGGGCAGTTCCAGAAATATGGGATTCCATAGATGTGGAAACTGTCTGCCCTGCAGAGTGACCTATAAAAATAAAAATAGTAGAAAATTAACTGAATTTGAGCACAACGAAAAGAAATACAAAATAAAACAATTTCTGACGTGTGACTCAAAAAATGTCATCTATGTTATTAAATGTATCTGTGGCCTCTTATACATTGGTAAGACCTCAAGACCTTTGAAAAAACGTATATCAGAGCATATTTATAACATAAGAAAGGGTCTCAACCCATTCCCTATCATGTCACTTTAAAGAGAAACACAGATGTGATGAACAAAGTATTTTATCCTTTTGGGCAATAGAACAGATTAATCCAAATTGGAGGTCCAGGGATTTAGAAAATGTTTTATCAAAAACAGAAATGAAGTGGGTATTCAATCTGGGAACTCTGTTACCAAAAGGATTGAATGCGGACTTCGAAATAAAATGTTTTCTGGAAGATTAAAATTATTGTTCTATATGTTTCTTTGACACATCCCCTCCAAAGCAGCACTAGCTATTATCGTAGGAGGAAGTGAGATAACTATAGATATGTGAAACGCATAATGCGTCCCACAGATAGAGGAAGGCGGAAGTGATAATGCCCTTTGTTTTTGTAAAAAGTATCTATATGTACATGTAATTGACACATCTTGTTTTTCTTACGTGTCTAGATAATCCACTGTATTTTGAATGTGTATGATCAAAGGAGGATACTTAGTGGAAGCCGGCGCTGGTGAGCGTGTGGAGCGCTTGGTGCGTTCCACGTACCAGTAGGGATATGACGTAAGCGGAAGATCTTTCCGGAAATCCGTGGGGCGCGACGTGCGTTCCACGGTCACCTGCGTTGGATTAGTTGTAATCTTTTCAATCACTGAGCACTATGAATGGACACTTTTGGAATGAGACAGATACCGGAAGCCTGAAGAAGGAAGACCGAAACGCATTGCTGACGGCGGGGATTCTTTTTGAGATTCAGACGGACCTACCATCCGGTGAGCAAGACTGTATTACCACAAGGAGTTACCGGGACTCTAAGAGGACTTTCAATTTCGCTTTTCTGCACTGTGTGTTTGCCATCTGGTAGGCAGTTTGACTCACTAAGATCCCCCTTTTAATGTAATTTTAATTGTCTGTTTATGTGTGGATACTCATATTAAAACAGTATTATTCTATGTGAGTATCCTTTTTTTGCAAGTCAATCTGGAGGAGCGTATTAAAAGAATCAGCTTTTAAGGAATTCTCATGTCCTGTTTTTGCCGGGTGGAATAAATATCACGCATAGACCTCATTATTTGAGGGGTATATAGAGGTAATTACAATACCATAAGTTGATTCACACAGGTGTGAAGGAGCTGTTACTACCTCACTATCACTTTGGGCAACTACATGCACGAACCCCTCTTTGGGGAACTTTTGGAGGTAATTACATTACCAAAAGGTGTTTTCCAACTGAAGGTGAAGAATAATTGGAGTGAATTTTAAAGTGTTGATTTTAATACTCAAAAATTAGGTTGGAAGGTGCCTTTTTTTCTATAAAATCAGTTTGTGTAAAGGTTTTTTCAAAATCACGATACTAAAAATCTTTTCTGTCACAAAAAGGTGGAATTGTCTATCTAGAATATACTACACTATGATCCATTAAATCTTTTTCTTTTTGAGGAACATAACGAACAGAAAGGAGCGCCACTCTCATTTTGACATATTGTGTCTTTGGATGATATAGGATATGTTCACAAAATGACAGGAGCTGATTGGTTTGTAGTTTATCTCTCTCCAGTTTATCCCACTCCAGGGCTTACTGTAGTACATCTTGGTACATTGGGCAAAATCATGTGCACTGCAGGTGTGGCAGATATAACATTTGCAGAGAGAGTTAGATTTGGGTGGGTTATTTTGTTTCTGTGCAGGGTAAATACTGGCTGCTTGATTTTTACACTGCAATTTAGATATCAGTTTGAATACACCCCACCCAAATCTAACTCTCTCTACACATGTTATATCTGTCCCTCCTGCAGTGCACATGGTTTTGCCCAACTGTTAACAAATTTGGTGCTGCGATCAACTCAGAATTAGGCCCAATGGGGGTAATTCCAAGTTGATCGCAGCAGGAAATTTTTTAGCAGTTGAGCAAAACCATGGGGGTCATTCCGAGTTGTTCGCTCATTATTTTTTTCTCGCAATGGAGCGATTAGTCGCTAATGCGCATGCGCAATGTCCGCAGTGCGACTGTGCCAAGTAAATTTTCTATGCAGTTAGGTAATTTACTCACGGCATTACGAGGTTTTTTCTTCGTTCTGGTTATCGTAATGTGATTGACAGGAAGTGGGTGTTTCTGGGCGGAAACTGCCCGTTTTATGGGTGTGTGCGAAAAAACGCTACCGTTTCTGGGAAAAACGCAGGAGTGGCTGGAGAAACGGAGGAGTGTCTGGGCGAACGCTGGGTGTGTTTGTGACGTCAAACCAGGAACGACAAGCACTGAACTGATCGCACTGGAAGAGTAAGTCTCGAGCTACTCAGAAACTGCATAGATAAATCTTTTCGCAATATTGCGAATACTTAGTTCGCAATTCTGCTAAGCTAAGATTCACTCCTAGTAGGCGGCGGCTTAGCGTGTGCAATGCTGCTAAAAGCAGCTTGCGAGCGAACAACTCGGAATGAGGGCCCATGTGCACTGCAGGGGGGGGGCAGATATAACATGTGCAGAGAGAGTTAGATTTGGGTGGTTTATGTTGTTTCTGTGCAGGGTAAATACTGACTGCTTTATTTTTACACTGCAATTTAGATTGCAGATTGAACTCACCACACCCAAATCTAACTCTCTCTGCACATGTTATATCTGCCCCCCCCCCCTGCAGTGCACATGGTTTTGCCCAACTGCTAAAAAATTTCCTGCTGCGATCAACTTGGAATTACCCCCAATATCCCTAACTAAGCAGAATATTTTTTGTCCATGAATAGATAGACAGACCGACATAGATAAAAACAGTGCCAGGCAGACAGAGTAACAGACAGAAAGGAGGTCAAAGACAGCATACTGTTCATTTATCTTTCCAGCCACTTAAAATGTATTTTGTATTATTGTGTTATTGTTCAAAGTAAAAACAGCAGAACACGAATTTCTGTAGTTCTTACCGGAAAGTCTTACAAAATGTGACTGCTTCAAATATAAATAAAATATAATTAACTTTTAGTTTTCCAGTCCTTTAAAATACTGGTATATCTGCAGATTCAAGACTGGATTTACTGGAAAAACTGTGAGCAAATAATTGACTTCTACAGACTGCTCACTATCAACTGTCCAAATGAAAGATTGTTTCTCAAAATAATTGCAAGCTTTGGTGTACATAATCTAATGTATGACAAACTAATTCAGTGATTTTAAATGTAAAAGCAGCAGCCAGCCATATTCTCAAGCTAATTTATCAATGAAACAGAATAACGCTCAAATCAGAATATTAATGTTTTTGTTAGTAGCTACAGTGAAACCAACACGAGACATATTAGAGGTACTATAAAATGTTGAAATTTACCAATGGTTTGCTGACATTAAGTCTATGTTTTATCTGTACTTTAAAATACAAAGTTTAGAATGTACTAATTAAAACAAATAGACAAAGTTTTTTTATATTTCTTTAATAGAACATTTATAAAATGACAGCTTTTAAGAAGATCTCCTATTTTATCTTTTTTATTTCTTAGAAGCTTCTTTTTTTTTTTACCATGCTGTGTTAAGAAAACAGGCAAATTTATAGCTGTTCTCTATTATCTTCACATACAGTAGCATAATTTCCGACTTTCTAAATGTGCTAATTCAGTCTAAAACAACATAACTACTACAGTATGTATCATGTATCAAACTGAATTATTATTATTGAGTTACAGTAAGTAAACCATGGCCACTTTCAGCATATCAACAAAAGATATAGGGGGTCATTCCAAGTTGTTAACTTGCTAGCAGTTTTTAGCAGCCGTGCAAACGCATTGTCGCCGCCCACCGGGGAGTGTATTTTCACTTTGCAGAAGTGTGAACACTTGTGCAGCAGAGCGCCTGCAAAAATATTTTGTGCAATACAAGACCAGCCCTGGACTTACTCTTCGTGTGCGTTGATTCTAACATTGGAGGGACGGCTTTTGATGTCACACACCCGCCCAGCGTTTGCCCAGCCACGCCTGAATTTTCCCTGGCACGCATGCGTTTTTTCCAAACACTCCCTGAAAATGGTCAGTTGCCACTCAGAAACGCCCCCTTCTTGTCAATCTTCTTGCGGCCGACAGTGGGACTGAAAACTTCGCTAGAACCTGTGCAAAACCACAAAGCCCTTTGTACCCGTACGTCACGCATGCACATTGCGGTGCATATGCATGCGGAGATTAGCCTTTTTTACACTGATCACTACGCAGCGAACAATAGCAGCTAGCGATCAACTCAGAATGACCCCCATAGGCCCAAACATAACAGCCTGTGTGTTATAGACACATCTAAATTATAGCTGATTTAAATCCAATGGCTAAAGCTAATGGTTAAATCACTGAATTGCAGCGGAACCTTGAGCTTGCAGAGGTTTACCATACATGTAATAGGCTACTAGATTATGATTTCAGTGAGTTTGCTGCTAAACTGAAAGTAGAAATCAGTTGTAAACCTGGCATCCTACCAGTCTCAAATACCTTGGTGTTAAACTGCATATTGACCTCTCTCTTCTCTTTGGAGACAATTTCAAATGCTTACTCCATACACTTTGCTCTGAACTCAGAGACTGGAGTACCAAATGGCTGTCGTGATGTGGTAGTCTTAGTGTAGTTAAAATTAACTTTTTCCTATTGTTTTGTATGTTCTTCAGACTCTACCAGTGCACATTCCAAAGGCCTGGTTTTGGGACTTACATATTGTTGTTAGGGATTTCGTGTGGGGAAATAAGAGATCTTGGGTTCAGCATACTATCCTATTTATGCGCAGACACATGGGGGGACATCAATTACCACAATTTTCTGTTTACTATGATGGTATAATACTGCGTAGGGTATTGAAGTGGTCCCAGATGACAGATACTAATTCCTAGAGAAGGAAACCTATACCTATGCCTATACCGATTGTGATACCCCAACTGGTACAGTGCCATTGTGCCAACATGAACACCTGTTCTACAATAATACGCTGCCTAGGGTTGATCTAATATTGCTTGTGCTGGCTAGTGTGACAGTTGGAGGTCACATGCAGCTCCATTGAGATGCTGGCTCATGCTGGCTAGTGTGACGGTTGGCGGCAGTTGGAGCAGCCATCTTAGTTGAGAGGACAGAGAGGGGAGTAGTGATGCAGCTCCTCCCATGGGGAAGAGCAGTGAGTAGCCCACAGAGAAGCCAGCTCTCCCCTTTGCAATTAACATAGACCTGGCAAACTCCACAGAGGGACAGTGAGGCATTGGTGATCATAGGAGCAAACATCCCAGCTATGCAAGCCACTGTGAGAGGTCTGTAAAAAAAAATCACCCAGCACAGTCCTGCATCATAGTGACACACTACAGCCACAGCCCTAAGGAACTCCTCACTGCTAGAGTTTAGTAGACACTGAAGATAATACATACAGAGATGCAGAGACACTGGCTGAGATTTGTACCAGTGACGTGCGGTGAAGTGAGTGGCCAGTGAGGCACTCCTGATTCACGCACAATTGCGCCCCCCCCCCCTCCAACTTAGAAAAAAAAAGAAGTATGTTCCCCCTTATTTAACCATAGCCAGCACGAGGCTGAACTAGCGAGGGGGATAATGCCATAATGGGGGGAATACTCTGTGTGGTGTCCCCTTGCTATCTTATTAAACACCCCAAAACCAGTCAGCCCAGAATTGGAATTGAAAGTGGGACCCCCCAAAAAAATTTGTGTGCATGGAGCTAGAGGGTACAGTATATATCGATATATATGGAGCTGAAGGTATGTGTGAGTGTATATATATATATATATATATATGGGTGGTCTTCAGTTTGCCGGCTGTCAGGATCCCGGCGCACAGTATACTGGCGCTGGAATCCCGACAGCCGGCTTACCGACACTTTTTCTCCCTCTTGGGGGTCCACAACCCCCCTGGAGGGAGAACAAATAGCGTGGCGCACATAGCACGGCGAGCACAGCAAGCCCGCAAGGGGCTCATTTGCATTCGTCATGCTGTCGGTATGCCGGCGGTCAGGATCCCAGTGCCGGTATGCTGGTCGCCGGAAGCCAGGCCGCTGGCATACCATACTCCACACACACATATATATATATATGGTGTGTCCAACCAGAGTCAAAGTGTGCTGGGACTTCTAGTTCCTCAGCCAGCTGCAGCATGACATGAAGTGGGACAGGTATAATTTTCATCTGAGAATGGCCAGTTACTCGCATCTCCCAGTACAGACGGGTAAGTGCCGGAAGGACAACCCCTAATGCAGCTGACATCTGGTCACTCCCCTGAGGCTCTCAGCGGTACAAGAGCAGACTGCAGCAGTGCATTAGCTGCCATGCCTGTGGGGATCCGAGCACTGAGCTGCGGGGAGAAACCCTTCACTTAAGTATGACAATACTATCAGCCCCATGCTGGAAAATTAACATACAGGCAGACAGAGAAAAGAATCTATTTGCTCAATAATCTTAGCTGTATAATCCAGTAGCCGTCTCAGAAAAAAAAACCTCTGTATGGTTTATAAAACTACAAGTAAATTACACTTCAGAAAAGGCTGCGCTTGAAGAAAAACAGCATTCTGATGGTTCCAGCAGTGTTAAAAAAAATAGATATAACCTTTAATATATAGAACATACATACAGATTAAAAACAAAACCACAAATAAATCACAATGTGTCACTTGAAGCCAGATACTATAGGAGAAACAGGGTGGTATTTTTGTGACCGGCGGTCGGGAGACCGACAGTCACATGACCTCCTCCAGCATCCCGACCCCTCACTATCCCGATGGTCGGCATGCCGACCAACAGGGACTATTTCCACTCGTGGGTGACCACGACACCCATAGAGTGGGAATAGAACCCGGTCGCCACCGAGCCCGCAAGGGACTTGCTGCACTCGCCCCTCCCCACCGGGATCCCGGCGTCGGTAAGCTGACCGGCGGTCTCCTGGCCGCCGGTCAGCCATACTACACCCGGAGAAACATTGTACCAGTGCTGTACCTTATGCTGGAAAGTGCAGTGATTCTTCCACAAAGCCCCCTGGATAACACACACACTATGGGGGTCATTCCATCCCGATCGCTGCTGTGCGTTTTCGTGGGGGGCACGGTTTGGCCACGCCAAGATAACATTAATAGACACCCCCATACCCCAGACAACAATAATATATTGCCACCCCAGATGGCATTAATACACCTATATTCCACAGTAACTCTCCTAGAGAACATTAATACTGTCCCAGTCCCACACATTATTCCCTCCTAGCAAACATAAATACAACCCCACAGTTCCACACCCCATCCTAGAGACATTTCACAACACCCCCTCCTAGCGACACTTTAGTACACCCCCACAGCCCAATACCCCCTTAGACGCCTAGAGAACATTAATACTCCCCCACACCAATCCCTCCTAGTTAACATTATTACACTGCCTCCATGGATACTTGACTTTGAAACTGTGAGCCCGAGGACAGAGGGAGCTGCGTGCACAACCAGCAGCTCCCTCCAGACATCCTGTATGCAGGGAGCTACAGAGCTCTGTTGCTGGTGCCGCTCTGTGAACGCGATCGCGAACGCGATCGCGGCTTTTTCTGAGATGGAAACAGTGCACAGCTGCCTGTCTCCATCTCTAATATTAAATATTCGGGCAATGCGGGGGTTCCAGGTACTAGCAGCCGGTACTTCAGTGTACTTACTGAGAATGGCTGTCTTCTTCCTTCTGTCCCGGTACTGGCTCCTCTGAGCCATTGTCGCGTCATTAGCTTCCTGGGCTTCCTGCAGCGCCCTCCAGTGGCCGGCCCTGGCTGAGGCACTTATACTAGTGCCGCCTGTAATGCTTTTTTTCAATGGGCTTTTACAGCCCGTAGCTTGTCCCCGCCCCCTGCCTGCTCACGGCTTCAGCTCCTTCAGTGTTGTAAGTGTGAGGCAGCGCTCTCGCTGCCTCACAAACAAAACTGGCTGTATTTGCAAAGGAAAATTGATTACAATAATACAAAAGAGATATTCATAACACAGAATATGTGTTAAAAATATGTTCTTTGTATTATTTTAATCATTAAATGACAGGTGAGGCACTGCCTCCCCTGCCTACCCTGACTGCACGTCCCTGATTTGTACGTATAATAAGGAACTTTGTATTCCCCTTAAACTGGATGTTGCAGCCAGGAGCAGCTTAAACAAGTATTATATACAGTTTGAATTAGCTACCTGTTGCTTGAAATCGACATGTCACCCTGTATGCCGCTTATTCCTATTTACTGACTGCTGCAGCTCATGAGCTAGTGATACATGTGTAGCTGGCTGATGTAACCTAAGTGCAAAGAGCTATTAATTAATAAAGAGACTAGGGGTGACATGTAATAGGATGAGATTTTTAGACTTTTGAGACTTTTAGTCAAAAAATTGCCAAAATTGCCTGTTTTGAGTAATTTGCAAATGTAATAGGCTGCGAATTGCACTCTAATTCGCATTTTTCCCAGAGAAAATCGCACATTTTCACCTGTCATTTTTATTTCACACTTCAAATCACATCCAGATGTTTTCCCATTCAAAAGTATACAAATCACAAATGTAATAGGATGCGATTTTGGAAATCGCACTTAAAAATTTACTAAAAACTGCACACAAAAACAGACCAGGTAGAGCTACGCGATTTGGAGTACTTCCACCATCCAAAAAAAAGGGTTTTCTTTTGCACAGGTGAGCCATACTTTCATCAGAAACATCCCTACAAATACCACTACATCATCCAGGGCACCTGTGAGGGATTGAGCAATGGAGTTTTTGCAGTCAGGAGTTGAGCTGTATGTATGTGATATTGCACGTTTGGAGGAGCTGCGCAGGAGGAGGGCACAGACTGCGCACCAGATCCAGGTCCCCAGACCACTTCGTGCTTCACTTAGGTACCATGCGAAGGTGTACCTGGAATCCCTCTCAGATCAAGAGGTGGTGGAGATGTTTCAGATGAACCGCACAAACCTCTTGAGCTTATATGTGCAGGTGATACATGATTTGGAGCCATATGGCTCTGCCAACTATGCAGTGTCTGGGCTGCAAAAATTAATGTGTGCCCAGAACAATTACATTGACAAAACATTGCCCACAGAGAGGGAATATTGCAATAATCCAACCAGGATCAGCTGCCCATCAAATAAAAAACTTTCTATTATTACATTTCTCCCAGACTTTATAACTCAAGAGATACTGTACCTGCAGGTACAGTGTACTCAAGACTTTTATACATAGGTGGCTATATAATTTACAGATAGGAGCCGGGGCTCCAATTGTATAAATATTTTAAATGTAGTAATATACATATTTTAAAGGTAATTGTTCCTAAAATGCAATTTAGTGTGATGATCGGTTAAAGTTCTTTGCAGCGGAGGAAGCATCACTGAAGTGTTTCAGTAAAATAAAACAAAACCTTTGCAACAATTGTATCATTAATGTCTGCACATTTTAACCTAATTTGCATTGTATTGTAAGCTAGAGTAGAAATTTAGGGCCCGCTTCAGACCTGATCACTGTTGTGCGAATTCGCAAAGTGGCCGATTATCGAATGACTGCACATTAGTATGCACCACAATACACATGCATGATGCCAAACTGCGACAGTATGGGGCAAGTATTTTGATCGCTAGGTGTATACAAGGTGATTGACAGGAAGCGGACATTTGTGGGTTGTAAATGCCCATTTTCTTGGATTGTCAGGAAAAACACAGGCGTTCCCAAGTGTTTTCTGGGAGGGTGTGTGACGTCAGCTCCGGCCCCGATCAGCCTGTTTCTATCGCACTGTAGGAGTAAGTCCTGGGCTATGCACAGACTGCACAGTATGGAAAAATAATTAGACTGTGAGTGAGATGCAAACAGATTTGCAGATGTTCGCTGCCTGGCAAAGTTTTCGCATGTCATACACATGCATTCACACACTTGCACAGAGCAAGTTTTCACTCTCCCTGGGCGGCGACTATCTGATCACAACCCTCTGCAAATTTGCAGCACAGCGAGCAGGTATGAATTAGGCCCTTAGTTTTATAGGATTTAATGATACTTTCCCTGGTGGGTGTCACACAATTGCACAGTACCCCTGGAGGCACAAAGTCCCTGTTATTTCTCATCTCACCATTGGCTCTACTTTGGCCCATTAGAACAGACTGCAGAAAATATCCTGCATGTCCTCCAAATTTTTCTTTTGATCACTCTGTTTCATAACCCTGATTCCCCCCTGGCTGTCACTAGTTTCTCTTTTACTATATGGATGCAGCTAGATGTGCACTACATTGGCCAGCTGGTGGAGGAGAGGAGTTTGTCTTATTTTGTGCATGGTAAATGGAACCTCCCTCATCAGAGGTTTGGAGATATTTACAATTGAAACATTTTGTGCAATGTAGGGATCTGCACAAGGTTTCCATTTGACCTTTGAACCCTTTTGAGAACACTAGTCTCTGAACGTCTAGCCTCTGATCAGCCGAAGCATTTTCTCTCAAGGGGATGTGGCCTCCTGAGTGGACATATGTACTCTGCAATCCCTAAATATGCCAAAGACTGGGTACATGAGTCATAGCTGGATTTGGCAGATGATGATTGGACTAAGATATTTCAAAACACATTTGCTGGTTCCTTAAATTACTCTGTGATCAAGACTTAATATGGGGTTCTCTTGTGTTGGTTTTGGTGTCCCCTTACTCTGCTGTAGCTAGGATGTTTCCTGGGGTGTCAGAAACATGCTGGCATTGTAATGTAGAGATCGGCTCACCTCTACACATTTGTTGGGACTGTTGACTCCTTGGCGCTTTCTGGAACCAAGGGAGATCAATTTCTAGGACGATAGTGGGTGCGGTGGTCGCTTCTACTCCCTCTTTCTGGCTGCTGTACTTTTACTCTGGTTCTCTGGCTACCTACAAAAAGTCCTTATTGAAATTCCTCAATAGTGTTGCAAAAATCATGATCCAGGTTCGCTGGTGGTCTTCATCTCCTTCCACTATTAAGGAATGAATCACTCATATTGACATGTACTGTACATGTCAATTGAAGATCTACGAGTTACCCCAGAGAGGAACTTGGATGTCACTGCTAGTTGGCACCCTTGATTGGAATTTAAATCCTCACAAACATTTCTTATGAATGTAACCTGAGCTTGGATCTCCATTTTATCTTTCTCTCCCCTTTTACAGTTGCTTTTGCACCTTCCCTTTCCTTTCCCTTCCCTTCGGGGATCTGAGTCCAGCTTTGGGTTTCTTGCCTGACTTAGTTTCGAAAACGAGGCAAAATGTCATCAATCCCGGCATCAGATTCTTGTGGGTTTGGATTGTATATAAATCCATTCCCACAGTAATCTGCATCATTTGCTTTACTCCATCTGTGCTGTACTTTGCTGTGTGGCTGAGCTGTATTTGCCCAGGGTCTGTGCTGAGTCCATCCAGGGGCTGTGCTGTATCCATCCAGGCTCTGTGCTGGCCATCCAGGGGTGGTGCTTGTTCCATCCAGGGGCTGTGCTGTTCTTAAACCACACAACCAAGTGGCTGTTATGGTGCTCAGTACTGTGCTCTGTCCATCCACTCCTGTGCTGCTTCCAGTCCAGCATCCATATATTCCAGTGCTTCCAATACTCCTGTCTGGTGTCCATCTACTCCAGTGTTGCTGACCCACTTGCCCAGTGTCAATCCACTCCAGTGTTGATGATGCCCCTGTCCAGTGTCCATCCACTCCAGTGCTGCCAATGCACCTGTCCAGTGTCCATCTGCTAAAGTGCTGCAGATGCATCTGTCTGATGTCCATCCACTCCAGTACTGCTGATGCACCTGCCCATTGTCCATCTGCTCCAGTGTAAAAAAAAAATAAAAGGCCTAATTCAGACCTAATTGCAGCAGCAAAATCTTTCTGTAATGGGCAAACCCATGTGCACTGCAGGATGGGCAGATATAACATGTGCAGAGACAGTTAGATTTGGGTGGGTTATTTTGTTTATGTGCATGGTAAATACTGGCTGCTTTATTTTTACACTGCAATTTAGATTTCAGTTCGAACAGACCCCACCCAAATCTTACTCTCTCTGCAGATGTTATATCTGCTCCACCTGAAGTGCACATGGGGGGTAATTCCAAGTAGATTGCAGCAGGAAATTTTTTAGCAATTGGGCAAAACCATGTGCACTGCAGGGCAGGCAGATATAACATGTGCAGAAAGAGATAGATTTGGGTGGGTTATTTTATTTCTGTGTAGGGTAATACTGGCTGCTTTATTTTTACACTGCAAATTAGATTGCAGATTGAACACACCACACCCAAATCTAACTCTCTCTGCACATGTTATATCTGCCTCCCCTGCAGTGCCCATGGTTTTGCCCAACTGCTAAAAAATTTCCTGCTGCGATCAACTTGGAATTACACCCATGGTTTGGCCCATTAGAGAAAAGTTTGCTGCTGCGATCAGGTCTGAATTAGGCCCAAAAAACAAATAAAAAGGCTTTAATAAAACAAAGTAAAAAAGTAAAAAAGTAAACATGTTTTAAACTAATAAGTTGAAAAATGTATTTTTTTTGTGTTGTACACCAATGTATAACTAATACAAGTACTTTGATGCTGCAGGCCAAACCACAGTGTATCAATACAAGTACTGTATTTTATTTTATTATTTATTAGCAGTTTCTTATATAGCGCAGCATATTCCGTTGCGCTTTACAATTAGAACAACAATTATAGAACAAAACTGGGTAAAGACAGACAGACAGACAGAGGTAGGAAGGCCCTGCTCGCGAGCTTACAATCTATAGGGAAATAGGCATTGATACACAAGGATAGATGCTACTTGTCACATAATGGTTCCCCAGGTTGCTAGGTTCTTAATGGGTTGTATATGATATGATCACCCAGCAATGTTGGAAGACAAAATGTGAGTTTATGTGGACTGTACAGAGGGGATGTAACTTGATAGGGAAGCTGTGAAGGTTATGTGTGTGGGTCAGAAATTTGGTAGGCTTGTCTGAAGAGATGAGTTTTCAGAGAACGTTTAAAGGTTTGGAGACTAGAGGAGAGTCTTATTGTGCATGGGAGTGCATTCCACAGAGTGGGTGAAGCCCGGGTAAAGTCCTGTAATTTTGAGTGGGAACAGGTAATACATGTGGATGAGAGACGCAGATCTTGTGCAGAGCGGAGAGGTCTGGTAGGGAGATATTTTGAGATGAGTGAGGAGATGTATGATGGTGCAGTTTGGTTAATAGCCTTGTATGTAAGTAAAAGTATTTTATATTTGACACGGTAGAATACCGGTAACCAATGGAGGGACTGACAGAGCGGATCAGCAGATGAAGAACGTCTGGCGAGGAAGATTAGCCTCGCAGCTGCATTTAAAATGGATTGAAGTGGTGATAGCCTATGTTTGGGAAGACCAGTAAGGAGACTATTACAATAATCAATGCGGGAGATGATGAGTGCATGAATTAGAGTTTTTGCAGTGTCTTGTGTAAGATAAGGGCGTATTTTGGATATGTTTTTAAGGTGCATGTAACATGATTTAGAGACAGATTGAATGTGTGGAACAAAGGACAGTTCAGAGTCAAGGGTGACACCTAGGCAACGAGCTTGTGGGGTGGGGTGGATAGTTGCATTGTCAACAGTTATAGAGATATCAGGTTGGTACTGTAACTACTCTTAGCTGGTGGGAAAATAATTAATTCGGTTTTGGAAATGTTGAGTTTGAGGTGGCGAGATGACATCCAAGATGAAATGGCAGACAGGCATCCAGTGACACGAGCCAATACTGGTGGTGACAAATCTGGGGAGGATAGGTAGATTTGAGTATCATCAGCATACAAATGATACTGAAATCCAAAGGAGCTGATTAGTTTACCAAGAGAGGAGGTATAGATTGAGAAAAGCAGAGGACCTAAGACTGAGCCTTGCGGTACTCCAACTGATAGAGGTAGAGAAGAGGAGGTAGAATCAGAGAAGTGAACACTGAAAGAGCGATTAGATAGGTAGGATGAGAACCAAGAAAGGGCTGTATCCTGAAGACCTAGGGATTGTAGTGTTTGTATGAGAAGAGAGTGGTCAACAGTGTCAAAAGCAGCAGAGAGATCTAGAAGAATAAGTAGTGTGTAATGGCCTTTTGATCTAGCAGTGACTAGATCATTCACTACTTTGGTCAGTGCCGTCTCTGTGGAGTGTTGGGCACGAAAGCCTGACTGAAGTGGATCCAATAAGTTGTGCGAGTTAAGAAAGTGTGTAAGGCGAGTGTAGGCAAGCCTCTCAAGTAGCTTGGAGGGACTGGGTAGCTGGGAAATGGGACGGTAGTTAGAGAGTGTGTTTGGGTCAGAGTTGTGTTTTTTTAGAATGGGAGTAATGACTGCATGTTTAAACAGAGAGGGAAAGATACCAGTAGAGAGAGAGAGATTACAGATTTTAGTTAAGGTTGGGATAAGCACAGGAGACAAAGTTTTACTGACCTGTGAGGGTATAGGATCAAGAGGAGAGGTAGTGGAGTAGGAGGATGAAAAGAGTGTTGATACTTCATCTTCACTTGTGGGATCAAATGAAGAGAAAGTGCCAGAGGGTTCAGGTAGGGAATTGAGCAGGTCACTGGCTGAGTTAGAGCATACCATTTCATCTCGGATTTTATCGATCTTATCCTTGAAGTAGGAAGCAAGTTCTTGTGCACGGATAGTAGCTAGTGGGGGAGGTGAGGGAGGGTAAAGAAGTGATTTAAATGTATTAAAAAGTCGCTTGGGGTTGTTGGCATGATAAGAGATGAGAGATTGGAAATATGTTTGTTTGGCAGTGTCCAGGGCCTGACGATAGGAGTGGTAGGTAGTCTTATATGTGAGAAAGTCACTTGGATTCTGAGATTTCCGCCACTGACGTTCTACTTTACGTGACAGTTTTTGTAAGTGTCTTGTTGATTTAGAATGCCATGGTTGGCATCTAAGCCTACGTGGAGTGTGATGGGTAGCTGGAGCCACTTCATCAAGGGCACTCTCTAGGGTCTGGTGCAGGTGTGATACAGCAGTGTCAGGTGTAGTAAATGTAGAGATTGGTGAGAGCAGTTGTTGCAGAGAAGTGGAAAGTTGTTGAAAATGTATATTGTTAGTATTTCTGCGGGTTAGAGGAGGCTTGCTTGGTTTTAGTGTCCTAGAATTTAAAGTAATAGAAGAGATTGTGAAGGTGATCAGGTTGTGATCAGAGAGAGGGAAAGGAGTGTTAGTGAATTCGGAAACTGAGCAGAGCCTGGTGAACACAAGATCAAGGCAGTGGCCCTCATGGTGAGTAGAGGAGTTGGACCATTGGGTTAGGCCAAGAGAGGAGGTTAGAGAGAGGAGTTTGGATGCATGAACAGATTGTGGACTGTCAAGAGCTATATTGAAATCGCCCATAATGATGGTGGAGATGTCAGAGGATAAGAAGTGTGGGAGCCAGGCAGAGAAATCTTCTAGAAATTGTTGTTTAGGTTGCCCAGGAGGGCGATAGATAGCTGCAACACGCAGAGAGAAGGGGGTGAAAATCCTGATAGAGTGAACTTCAAATGCTGTGATGCTGCAAGTTGTACCCCAGTGTATCCATACAAGTACCGTGATGCTGTAGACCATACCCCAATGTATCCATACAAGTACTGTGATGCTGTAGGCTGTACCCCAGTTTATCCAGACAAGTATTGTGATACTGCAGGCCATGTCCCTTCATATCCATATAAGCAGGGCCGGCTCCAGGCATGTTCGACTAGAGCGGCCACCTTTAATGGGCGCCAAGCGCTGGTGCCGCCATTTTTGTACCTGGAGCCGGCCCTGTGCAGCTCTACCCAGCCTTGCTTACACTGTGTGTGCGCGATATGCTCACTGTGTGGTGCCAGCATCTGACGTCAGACACCGGCGCCGCGCAGCACGCATAGAGCACACACCATCGTTTTAGAAGAGTCCTCCAGTCCCGCGCCCTCAGACAGCAGCACTCCCCCTCCCAGTGCCGCAGGTATTGGGGGCATTTATGGATCAGGCACTGTGGGGGCATTTATTTATCTGGCACTGGGGGCATTTATGTATCTGGCACTGTGGGGGCATATCTGCACTGTGGGGGCATTTATGTATCTGGTACTGTAGGGGCATTTATTTATCTGGCACTGTGGGGGCATTTATTTATCTGGCACTGTGGGGCAAATCTGCACTGTGGGGGCATTTATGTATCTGGCACTGTGGGAGCATAACTGCACTGTGGGGGCATTTATGTATCTTGCACTGTGGGGGCATTTATGTATCTGGCACTGTGGGGGAATTTATGAATCTGGCACTCTGGGGGCATTTATGTATCTGGCACCGTGGGGGCATATCTGGCACTGTGGGGGCATTTATGTATCTGGCACTGTAGGGGCATTTATGTATCTGGAACTGTGGGGACATATCTGGCACTGTGTGGCCATTTATTTATCTGGCATTGCTGAGGGGCATGTCATGTGTATCTGCACTGCTGGGGGGCATGTCATGTGTATCTGGCACTGCTGGGGAGCATGTCATGTGTAGCTGGCACGGCTGGGGAGCATATCATGTAGTGTTCCCACTAGGCATCTGTGGCTAGGCAATGCTCTGCCTGTCGCAATGTGTCTCAGTGCTCTACCTGGCGCAATGTGTCTCAGTGCTCTGCCTGGTGCAATGTGTCTCAGTGCTCTTCCTGGCGCAATGTGTTTCAGTGCTCTTCCTGGCGCAAAGTATCTAACGTGCTCTGCCTGGTGCAAAGTGTATAGGAGGTTCTACCTGGTGCAATGTGTATTAGCTGCACTACTGTGTGGTGTTATGCGAATTGCCACTATTATGTGGCAACGCACCTTCCCCACGAAGCAACGCCCCTAAATTTTTGCTGTGCGCCTTCGGTGCGCATTGTCCATCCTTTAGTGTGTAGGTGTGGGAGCAACAAGCATTACAGTATGTACATAATTTTGCCCTACTATCTCAATAATGTGCTCTCCCTGTGATCAGCACCCTGCCCTTAAAAGTGAACACTATCATGTGTAGCTGGCACTGCTGGGGGGCATATTGTATGTAGCTGGCACTGCTGTGGGGCATGTCATGTGTAGCTGGCACTGCTGCGGGGCATGTCATGTGTAGCTGGCACTGCTTCAGGGCATGTCATGTGTAGCTGTCACTGCTGGGGGCATATCATGTCTATCTGGCACTGCACATTATGTGTATCTGGCACTATACTGGAGACATTATGTGCATCTGACACTATACTGGAGACATTGTGTGTAAGGAACACTACTGTGGCTGTTATGTGTAAGGCTGCTAATTGTGTGCGTAGAGGGGGTGTGAAAATATATTTATAGTCGGATAATATAAAGTTACAAGGCCACGCCCACTTTTCCAGGAGGCCACACTTTTATATTTTCTCGCTCGGGGTGTTAGTAGGCCTGGAGCTGGCCCTACATATAAGTACTGTGATGCTGTAGGACATACCCCAGTGTATCCATACAAGTACAGTTATGATGCAGGCCATACCCCAGTGTATCTATACAAGTGCTGTGATACCTCACACCATACTCAAGTGTGTATCCATAATGCAAGTACTTTGATGCCTCAGGCCATAACTCCGTGTGTATCCAGTTTAGGGCCATACCCCACTGCATTCACATAAACAGTGTGACTCTGCAGTGTCATTTGCAAACAAAGTAAAATAAAAAGTTTATAAAAAGTAAAAAACAACAATATTTTTTTACAAAATGTTGTATGTGCTCTAATTCACTGGATTGTTGTTTGCATACATATAAGTGTGAGCGTTCATTTGTGGGAAAAAATAGTAAAATAAATATATTGTTCTACTGTTTGAACTACTTCCTGTTTGTTGATATGAATAACGATCAGTTTAGAGAAGAGCAGGAACTACATACAGTAGTAGTGCTGCAGTTGCTGCCACCAGTCACGATGATACTAGTCTTTCAATGTCATCTACTAAAGCTATTGACCAAGGTCATAGAGGATTTCAGTCAGGGTATCAAAAATCCCCCCCAAAAATATACAGTGGTAAAGATAAAAAAAACACCTCTAAGAAAAGGAAAGTTTGTTGCAGAAGAACATAATATTGCCATAATGCCATTTACCACATGCAGTGGCAAAGAAAGACTCAGGCCTTGGCCTTTATTTATAAGTGGTGGCTCTGCAACTGTCACTGAGGCATCTTCTTCTGCCTTTCATGACAATGCAAGAACTTTTCATTCAGAGTCTAAAAGAAATGTCAAATAATTAAAAGCCACTAAGGCATTAGAACAAACTGTGTGTTTAAAATGGTCACACATTACTGAGGAAAGTCTAGTGGTGTCTATGTTAGCTATTTGTGAATCTGACATTTCTCACACTGTCCTCGTAGAGAAGCCTCTTTCACCTCCTTCCACCATTTCTGCACCAAATTGAGGACTCTTGTGTGGAAGTGGAACAGGATGAAGGTTATATGTGTGTACTACTACTATCTGAATATGAGGTAGTTGATGATGTTTCTGTAAGTCAGCCACTAGTGGCTGCAGTTCTAGCCTGTGATATAAAGAGAGCCATCATGGTGCCCGGGTAAAAAAAACAAAAAAGCCACCTCTTTGGTGTGGGATTATTTTTATCCAAAGCCTGACAATGTTTGTGAAGGCATCTGCTCCATTTGTAATGCCAAAGTTAGTAGAGATAGGGACGTCATCTAGGCTCCTCCTAAATGTTACATCATTTGCAGTGAGTTCATGAAGTTTATTTTACAAGATTAAAATAAAATGAACACACTCAAATGTGTGTACTACTACTATCTGAATATGAGGATGTTGATGATGTTTCTGTAAATCAGCCACTAGTGGCTGCAGTTCTTGCCTGTGATATAAAGAGAGCCATTGTGGTGCCTGGGCAATAAAAACAAAAAAGCCACCTCTTTGGTGTGGGATTATTTCTATCCAAAGCCTGACAATGTTTGTGAAGGCATCTGCTCCATTTGTAATGCCAAAGTTAGTAGAGGTAGGGATGTTAACCATCTAGGCTCCTCCTCCATGTTACATCATGTGCAGCAAGTTCATGAAATTTATTTTACAAGATTAAAATAAAATTAACACACTCATCATTAACCTCCTCAATAGTGATCAGAGGTAGTCATTTCAAAAAATTGATTTGTGGTGCCAAAACAAAGCAAGCAATTCAGCCACAAAAGTGTCAGTCCCTGTCTTTGAAGTGCTTGGTTTGTTAAACTGTCCATGTCCTTTTAAATATGTCACTTACAGTAAGGTTGTGTGGGAGAGCCCAAGGACGATTCCATCTTGCACCACTTTTCATTTTTGCACTGCTTTTTGGCAATGTTTCTTGGATGTGCTATAAACTGCCACATGTTTGTGTTGCTGCTCTGCTGGTTAGAAACCAGCCAGCTTGCTGCAGCCTTTGGCCTAAACTGGATGAAAACAATATTGTGAGGTGGTCAAAACTGACAGGAAATGACTGGAAATTAATGTTATTGAGGTTAATAATACTGTAGGCACAGAAACAAGCCCACATTATGTGATCTTAACATTTTTTATGATTTTATTTTTTAAATAAAGATCCAAAACCAAAACAGGGGGGTCAGCACACATCTGTAGTTTTTATGATTGATCCATGTTAGGTACAGTCTTTATAATTTTATATTAAATTTGTTGCACTAGTTTTTTATGATTTTTTTATGCTGTTTTTGGAAAATAATAAATATATAGTGAATAAAAGAAAAAGAAATCAGTTGTAAGACTGGCTTTGCCTTGTAACTGATTGACTCTTTTAATATTGAGGAAAACTCACTGAAGTCACATTGATTCCATAATCTCAGACCCTACAGTATTACCTATCTCGCCAGGTTATTACATTTGGGCTATAATATGGATTACAAAGTGATACAATTCAAAAATATAAATTTGGCTTCTTTTGTAGAATTTACCATGTATTTGTATGTCTAAATAGTTGATACATTTACTATTAATCTACAGTACAACTACATTACAAAAACATGTTTACTTCACATTTTATTTGAAACTGTGAGTAGGTTATAGAGAACTAAGGGCCTGGTTCAGAGAAAGACAAAGTTCATAAAGCAGCTGCATCTTTGAATGCAGTTGCTATACAAAAATATGCTAATGATGCAGATGGGGATCCCATCAGGATCCCAGTGGACTGGATTCCTGGCAGTCAAAATACCGATGCTGGAATCTCAACACTGCTCAGAATGCCGGCACCGGCATCCCGATTAGAACACAATCCCGCTGCCGGGATCGCAAATGAGCATTTCCCTGGCAGTTAGAGAGGTAAGCTGTGGGTTGGAGGATAGGCTTAGGCTGTGAGGGGAGTGTTAGAGTTAGACTGCAGGGAGAGGGGTTTAGGCTGCAATACAGGGATTAGGTTTAGGAACCCCTGGGGAGGGTTAGGGTTAGGCTGGGGGGAGGGTTATCTTTAGGCTGTGGGAAGGGAGGTTAGGTTAAGGCACCACCACAGAGGATTAAGGTTAGAATGCGGGAAGGGGTTAGGTTTAGGCTGCAGGGGGAGGGTTAGGGGGCATTGGGGAAAGGTAAGTATACTTACCTTGCCCCTGTCGGGATTGTCACCATCGGGATGCCACTGGCAAATCAATCCCTATCCTGCAGGAGGTGTCTTGTGTAAATAGACACCTTCTGTCTACATCTGAGATTTGCTACTGGGTCCAAACATACAACATCTGATCATCTGCGTTAACATCGGCCATCTAAATAACCCTCTGGTTACTCAGGATAGCTGGTGTTTCATGCTGCTGGGGCCAGTCAAGCTGCATCAAAGGATGCAGCCACTGGCCTCAACATGCCCAGAAACTGGCCCAAACCACCACTGTTTTCTGAAATGAAGGCCATGAACACCCTTTCCCTGCTTCCAGTCATTGCAGACATAGATTTACACAAGTACAGTATAGATTCTGCGCATGTGCAGATCTAAAGCCAACAAAGATGTACGCAAACCATCAGATTTATGTACATCTGTGAATTAGACCATAAGCCACTATAGTATAACTTTAAATAACACAACGCCTATCATTTGAAATATTTTGCTGTAAAGAAATCATGTATTGTGGAACATTTGAAAATGCCTAGTTTATTGCTTAAAGGCAATGGAGGTTTCTACAGTATACATATGAAGATGAAGGATTTTTTCAATATTTTTTTTCTTTCCCATTATTCACTTACCTCTAAAGCAATTTGCACTTTAAAGAAACCTCCACAGTGCATATTTTAATATAAAATGTGGAAATATGAAACTGATGCTAATGTTTAACTTACTTTTACTGATGACTAAAAAGTTTGCAAAGTTTTAATTTTCAGGCAAAATAAACAGTTTAAAACATTTAAAAATTATTCAAGAATTTTTTTGGCATTCAAAAACAGCAAAATTGTGGTAACATTTTGTGCAAATTGATGGCCTAATTAAGTGATAAACATAGCATAAACATCAGCTGCTGTGTGATAACGTGATAATGCTGCAGGAGGCGACTTGTGAAATACATGCCTCCTGCCAGCTTCTGTGATCTGCTGCTGCAGAACATCGCCTATCTGAGTAATCCTCAGGATAAGCAGGAGGGCCTGTCTTTTCATTCACTCTGCCAGGGCCAGGACATATGCGTCATTAGATGCAGACACTGGCCTTGGCACTCACAGAAAATATGAGAAACATCTCCCCATTGTCTGGAATGCCGTATTATGCAAACCTTTCTCTGCCTCCAAACATTGCATTTGTAGAATTGCATAATGTGAAATTTTTTTACAGAAAAAGTCTGAGCTCTTTAAAAGTCATTAAAAAGGACAATCATACAATTACATTTATAGTCAATTGACAGAACTAGGCAATGATGGTTACTGCAATCAACTGTGTGGGGGTGTGTTTGGAATACAATTATTAAAGAGTCAAGGACAAAGTTGTTGGTGAATATGCATGGACAAATGGAATACGAGGAGAATGTTTTGTTCACCAGATTTGAAAACTCATTCCAACCTTTCATGTAAGTTTTGTAGCTATCAAACATAAATGTCATGTTCAATACAGCTTAAATAATTTATGGCTTAAATTATTTATGAGTGAAGGAAAACTATGACTGTTTTATTACATATATTACTTTTGTGCAGGATTTTATATGGGACCAGGATGATTATTCAGTGGGAGCAAGTTCTTTTTACGTGATTTGGAGGATAATAATAAGTGACAACTATCGTGGATTATTAACAATGGCTGTATGGGAAAACATTTGGGAAGGATAATGATGGATTAACACTGGGAAAGAAGGACGTACCTTGTAAATGAAAAATATGATTTCTACACTATATGTAGAGTACTGTATATGTGAAACAATATTATTTTCATACTTTATATTAGTAGAGTATATTTAGTTTATTTATTTATTAAGAGTTTCATATATAGAACAGCATACTCTGTTGCACTTTACAATTGAAACAACAGTGATAACACAAAACTGGGTAATAACAGACAGGCATAAAGGTAGGAAGACTCTGCTCGCAAATTTACAATCTATAGGGAAATAGGTATTCATGCACAAGGATAAGTTCTACCTACTGCATAATGGTCCAGCCAGATTGCAGAGTTTCTAGGTGGGTTGTATGATATAGTCACAAAGCAATTTTGACCAGAGGTCAGGAGGATGTCAAATTGAAGGAAGAGAAAATACTGTATGTCATTAGATATGTATGTCATTAGATTTGAATATTTATAAAGGTTAAGTGGGCAGTTATGGAATTTGATAAACTTGCCTGAAGAAGTTAGGTTTCAGGGAATGCTTGAAGGTTTGAAGACTAAAGGAGAGTTTTATTGTGCATGGGAGGGCATTCCACAGAGTAAGGGGCAGCCCGGAGGAAGTCCTGAATTCATGAATGGGACCGAGTAATGCATGTGGATGAAAGACACAGATCTTGTACAGAGTGGAGAGGTAGAGTTGGGAAATATTTTGAGATAAATGAAGAGATGTGTGTTTTTGTAGTTTGGTTAGTATCCTCAGTGGTGCAGAGAGAGGGAGAGGAAGGTACAAATTACCCGGGCCCAGGTCTGATGAATGGACACAATGGGGGCCCAGGTCCCCCAACCCCCTCTTACCTTGAAGCAGCAGCTACAGCTTTTCTTTTCAGCCCAGCACATGCTGCTATGTGCTGGACTGCAGTGTGGCCAGGGTAGTGCTTAAAATAAAACTTCTCCTGTGATTAGGCCCTGGCTGGAAGGCATGCCATGTGAGTGTGTGCTTCTCATTTGCTATACACACCCTCAAAGAGGTGTGGTAATACATCCAGCAAGCTGTGGTCACACCCCCTCCAGGGGGGGCATGGGGGTCTAGGAAGCTGTTGTACCGGGGCCCGGGACATCTCTTGGCAGCCCTGAATAGCTTTATATGTAAGTAAAATTATTTTATATTGAATACGGTAGAATATAAGAAGCCAATGGAGAGACTGACAGAGCAGATCAGCAGATGATGAGTGTCTAGCCAGGAAGACTAGCCTCGCAGCTGCATTCAAAATGCATCACCATTTCCCCGTCATATGGATATGGCATTCCCATTGAGGGCACAGCCTTTGTTGAAAGGCCATACCCTTGTTGCAAGACCACATCCACTTTTCTGGAACTGCATGAAGATAACACCCCCCTCTTCCTCTGTCATGGTGCCCCCTTGTCATTTTGTTCTGGATCTGTACCTGTGGCCCAGCAAGTGATGCACCTGGGCACATGTTAGCTATGCATAATGGAATTTTACCACATATTTGAAAATACTAGAGGTCATTCATCAAATGCAAGATGGCCACTCCTAGAATGGATTGTAAAGTAACTTTGAAAGTTAAATAAAGCCTATTTTTATCACTATTTGCTTTTACATATCCATTATGTACATGATAACATTCTACATAAAACAACTAAATATTTTGGTCAAATATAGAAGTGATTTGCTTAATTAAAGAACTTTTTTTATGACTTTTGGTTTAATAAGCAGTGTTCCTATTGACCCTTTCCACAATACAAGGACTACTGATATGAAGTTGCAACTCCATGGGTCCCAGTAGTAACATAGAAAAACAGACTTTGAAAGCAGAAATCAACCTGTATTATGCATTCAGCTGACAGCCAGTACTGTTAGGTAGTGAGTATTGATTAGTGATGTGCACCGGAAATTTTTCGGGTTTTGTGTTTTGGTTTTGGGTTCGGTTCCGCGGCTGTGTTTTGGGTTCGGACGCGTTTTGGCAAAACCTCACCGGAATTTTTTTGTCAGATTTGGATGTGTTTTGGATTCGGGTGTTTTTTTCAAAAAACACTAAAAAACAGCTTAAATCATAGAATTTGGGGGTCATTTCGATCCCATAGTATTATTAACCTCAATAACCATAATTTCCACTCATTTTCAGTCTATTCTGAACACCTCACACCTCACAATATTATTTTTAGTCCTAAAATTTGCACCGAGGTACCTGGATGGCTAAGCTAAGCGACACAAGTGGCCAACACAAACACCTGGCCCATCTAGGAGTGGCACTGCAGTGTCAGGCAGGATGGCACTTCAAAAAAATAGTCCCCAAACAGCACATGATGCAAAGAAAAAAAGAGGCGCAATGAGGTAGCTGTGTGACTAAGCTAAGCGACCCTAGTGGCCGACACAAACACCTGGCCCATCTAGGAGTGGCACTGCAGTGTCAGACAGGATGGCACTTGAAAAAAATAGTCCCCAAACAGCACATGATGCAAAGAAAAATGAAAGAAAAAAGAGGTGCAAGATGGAATTGTCCTTGGGCCCTCCCACCCACCCTTATGTTGTATAAACAGGACATGCACACTTTAATGAACCCATCATTTCAGCGACAGGGTCTGCCACACGACTGTGACTGAAATGACTGGTTGGTTTGGGCCCCCACCAAAAAAGAAGTAATCAATCTCTCCTTGCACAAACTGGCTCTACAGAGGCAAGATATCCACCTCATCATCATCATCGTCCGATTCATCACCCCTTTCACTGTGTACATCCCCCTCCTCACAGATTATTAATTCGTCCCCACTGGAATCCACCATCTCAGGTCCCCGTGTACTTTCTAGAGGCAATTGCTGCTGGTGAATGTCTCCACGGAGGAATTGATTATAATTCATTTTAATGAACATCATCTTCTCCACATTTTCTGGAAGTAACCTCGTACGCCGATTGCTGACAAGGTGAGCGGCTGCACTAAACACTTTTTCGGAGTACACACTGGAGGGAGGGCAACTTAGGTAGAATAAAGCCAGTTTCTGCAAGGGCCTCCAAATTGCCTCTTTTTCCTGCCAGTATACGTACGGACTGTCTGACGTGCCTACTTGGATGCGGTCACTCATATAATCCTCCACCATTCTTTCAATGGTGAGAGAATCATATGCAGTGACAGTAGACGACATGTCAGTAATCGTTGGCAGGTCCTTCAGTCCGGACCAGATGTCAGCACTCGCTCCAGACTGCCCTGCATCACCGCCAGCGGATGGGCTCGGAATTCTTAGCCTTTTCCTCGCACCCCCAGTTGCGGGAGAATGTGAAGGAGGAGCTGTTGACGGGTCACGTTCCGCTTGACTTGACAATTTTCTCACCAGCAGGTCTTTGAACCCCTGCAGACTTGTGTCTGCCGGAAAGAGAGATCCAACGTAGGTTTTAAATCTAGGATCGAGCACGGTGGCCAAAATGTAGTGCTCTGATTTCAACAGATTGACCACCCGTGAATCCTGGTTAAGCGAATGAAGGGCTCCATCCACAAGTCCCACATGCCTAGTGGAATCGCTCTGTTTTAGCTCCTCCTTCAATGTCTCCAGCTTCTTCTGCAAAAGCCTGATGAGGGGAATGACCTGACTCAGGCTGACAGTGTCTGAACTGACTTCACGTGTGGCAAGTTCAAAGGGTTGCAGAACCTTGCACAATGTTGAAATCATTCTCCACTGCGCTTGAGACAGGTGCATTCCACCTCCTTTGCCTATATCGTGGCCAGATGTATAGGCTTGAATGGCCTTTTGCTGCTCCTCCATCCTCTGAAGCATATAGAGGGTTGAATTCCACCTCGTTACCACCTCTTGCTTCAGATGATGGCAGGGCAGGTTCAGGTGTTTTTGGTGGTGCTCCAGTCTTCTGTACGCGGTGCCTGTACGCCGAAAGTGGCCCGCAATTCTTCTGGCCACCGACAGCATCTCTTGCACGCCCCTGTCGTTTTTTAAATAATTCTGCACCACCAAATTCAAGGTATGTGCAAAGCATGGGACGTGCTGGAATTTGCCCAGATGTAATGCACGCACAATATTGCTGGCGTTGTCCGATGTCACAAATCCCCAGGAGAGTCCAATTGGGGTAAGCCATTCTGCGATAATCTTCCTCAGTTGCCGTAAGAGGTTTTCAGCTGTGTGCGTATTCTGGAAAGCGGTGATACAAAGCGTAGCCTGCCTAGGAACGAGTTGACGTTTGCGAGATGCTGCTACTGGTGCCGCCGCTGCTGTTCTTGCTGCGGGAGGCAATACATCTACCTAGTGGGCTGTCACAGTCATATAGTCCTGAGTCTGCCCTGCTCCACTTGTCCACATGTCCGTAGTTAAGTGGACATTGGGTACAACTGCATTTTTTAGGACACTGGTGAGTCTTTTTCTGAGGTCTGTGTACATTTTCGGTATCGCCTGCCTAGAGAAATGGAACCTAGATGGTATTTGGTACCGGGGACACAGTACCTCAATCAAGTCTCTAGTTGGCTCTGAATTAACGATGGATACCGGAACCACGTTTCTCACTGCCCAGGCTGCCAAGGCCTCAGTTATCCGCTTTGCAGCAGGATGACTGCTGTGATATTTCATCTTCCTCGCAAAGGACTGTTGGACAGTCAATTGCTTACTGGAAGTAGTACAAGTGGTCTTCCGACTTCCCCTCTGGGATGACGATCGACTCCCAGCAGCAACAACAGCAGCGCCATCAAGGATGCATCGGAGGAATCCCAGGCAGGAGAGGACTCGTCAGACTTGCCAGTGACATGGCCTGCAGGACTATTGGATTTCCTGGGTAAGGAGGAAATTGACACTGAGGGAGTTGGTGGTGTGGTTTGCAGGAGCTTGGTTACAAGAGGAAGGGATTTAGTGGTCAGTGGACTGCTTCCGCTGTCACCCAAAGTTTTTGAACTTGTCACTGACTTATGATGAATGCGCTGCAGGTGACGTATAAGGGAGGATGTTCCGAGGTGGTTAACATCCTTACCCCTACTTATTACAGCGTTACAAAGGCAACACACGGCTTGACACCTGTTGTCCGCATTTGTGTTGAAATAATTCCACACCTAAGAGCTGATTTTTTTTTGTATTTTGACCAGGCATGTCAAGGGCCATATTCCTCCCACGGACAACAGGTGTCTCCCCGGGTGCCTGACTTAAACAAACCACCTCACCATCAGAATCCTCCTTGTTAATTTCCTCCCCAGTGCCAGCAACACCCATATCCTCATCCTGGTGTACTTCAACAGTGACATCGTCAATTTGACTATCAGGAACTGGACTGCGGGTGCTCCTTCCAGCACTTGCAGGGGGCGTGCAAATGGTGGAAGGTGCAAGCTATTCCCGTCCAGTGTTGGGAAGGTCAGGCATCGCAACCGACACAATAGGACTCTCCTTGGGGATTTGTGATTTAGAAGAACGCACAGTTCTTTGCTGTGCTTTTGCCAGCTTAAATCTTTTCTTTTTTCTAGCGAGAGGATGAGTGCTTCCATCCTCATGTGAAGCTGATCCACTAGCCATGCGCATAGGCCAGGGCCTCAGCCGTTCCTTGCCACTCCGTGTCGTAAATGGCATATTGGCAAGTTTACGCTTCTCCTCAGACGCTTTTAATTTTGATTTTTGAGGCATTTTACTGATCTTTTGTGTTTTGGATTTTACATGCTCTGTACTATGACATTGGGCATCGGCCTTGGCAGACGACGTTGATGGCATTTCATCGTCTTGGCCATGACTAGTGGCAGCAGCTTCAGCACGAGGTGGAAGTGGATCTTGATCTTTTCCTATTTTTTTAACCTCCACATTTTTGTTCTCCATATTTTAATGCGCACAACTAAAAGGCACCACAGGTATACAATGTAGATGGATAGTATACTTTATGGATGACGAGTGACGACACAGAGGTAGGTACAGCAGTGGCCTACCGTACTGCTATATACAGTATAATGGACCTGGTGGACACTGTCAGCAGACTGCTAAACTACTAGTATAAAAAAAAAGCCACCACAGGTATACAATGTAGATGGATGGATAGTATACTTTATGGATGACGAGTGACGACACAGAGGTAGGTACAGCAGTGGCCTACCATACTGCTATATACAGTATAATGGACCTGGTGGACACTGTCAGCAGACTGCTAAACTACTAGTATAAAAAAAAGCCACCACAGGTATACAATGTAGATGGATGGATAGTATACTTTATGGATGATGAGTGACGACACAGAGGTAGGTACAGCAGTGGCCTACCGTACTGCTATATACAGTATAATGGACCTGGTGGACACTGTCAGCAGACTGCTAAACTACTAGTATAAAAAAAAGCCACCACAGGTATACAATGTAGATGGATGGATGGTATACTTTATGGATGACGAGTGACGACACAGAGGTAGGTACAGCAGTGGCCTACCATACTGCTATATACAGTATAATTGACCTGGTGGACACTGTCAGCAGACTGCTAAACTACTAGTATAAAAAAATGCCACCACAGGTATACAATGTAGATGGATGGATAGTATACTTTATGGATGACGAGTGACGACACAGAGGTAGGTACAGCAGTGGCCTACCGTACTGCTATATACAGTATAATGGACCTGGTGGACACTGTCAGCAGACTGCTAAACTACTAGTATAAAAAAAAGCCACCACAGGTATACAATGTAGATGGATGGATAGTATACTTTATGGATGACGAGTGACGACACAGAGGTAGGTACAGCAGTGGCCTACCATACTGCTATATACAGTATAATGGACCTGGTGGACACTGTCAGCAGACTGCTAAACTACTAGTATAAAAAAAAAGCCACCACAGGTATACAATGTAGATGGATGGATAGTATACTTTATGGATGATGAGTGACGACACAGAGGTAGGTACAGCAGTGGCCTACCGTACTGCTATATACAGTATAATGGACCTGGTGGACACTGTCAGCAGACTGCTAAACTACTAGTATAAAAAAAAAGCCACCACAGGTATACAATGTAGATGGATGGATGGTATACTTTATGGATGACGAGTGACGACACAGAGGTAGGTACAGCAGTGGCCTACCATACTGCTATATACAGTATAATGGACCTGGTGGACACTGTCAGCAGACTGCTAAACTACTAGTATAAAAAAATGCCACCACAGGTATACAATGTAGATGGATGGATAGTATACTTTATGGATGACGAGTGATGACACAGAGGTAGGTACAGCAGTGGCCTACCGTACTGCTATATACAGTATAATGGACCTGGTGGACACTGTCAGCAGACTGCTAAACTACTAGTATAAAAAAAGCCACCACAGGTATACAATGTAGATGGATGGATAGTATACTTTATGGATGACGAGTGACGACACAGAGGTAGGTACAGCAGTGGCCTACCGTACTGCTATATACAGTATAATGGACCTGGTGGACACTGTCAGCAGACTGCTAAACTACTAGTATAAAGAAAAAGCCACCACAGGTATACAATGTAGATGGATGGATAGTATACTTTATGGATGACGAGTGACGACACAGAGGTAGGTACAGCAGTGGCCTACCGTACTGCTATATACAGTATAATGGACCTGGTGGACACTGTCAGCAGACTGCTAAACTACTAGTATAAAAAAAAGCCACCACAGGAATACAATGTAGATGGATGGATAGTATACTTTATGGATGACAAGTGACGACACAGAGGTAGGTACAGCAGTGGCCTACCGTACTGCTATATACAGTATAATGGACCTGGTGGACACTGTCAGGAGACTGCTAAACTACTAGTATAAAAAAAAGCCACCACAGGTATACAATGTAGATGGATGGATAGTATACTTTATGGATGACGAGTGACGACACAGAGGTAGGTACAGCAGTGGCCTACCGTACTGCTATATACAGTATAATGGACCTGGTGGACACTGTCAGCAGACTGCTAAACTACTAGTATAAAAAAAAAAAAGCCACCACAGGTATACAATGTAGATGGATGGATAGTATACTTTATGGATGACGAGTGATGACACAGAGGTAGGTACAGCAGTGGCCTACCGTACTGCTATATACAGTATAATGGACCTGGTGGACACTGTCAGCAGACTGCTAAACTACTAGTATAAAAAAAAGCCACCACAGGTATACAATGTAGATGGATGGATAGTATACTTTATGGATGACGAGTGACGACACAGAGGTAGGTACAGCAGTGGCCTACCGTACTGCTATATACAGTATAATGGACCTGGTGGACACTGTCAGCAGACTGCTAAACTACTAGTATAAAAAAAAGCCACCACAGGTATACAATGTAGATTGATGGATAGTATACTTTATGGATGATGAGTGATGACACAGAGGTAGGTACAGCAGTGGCCTAACGTACTGCTATATACAGTATAATGGACCTGGGGGACACTGTCAGCAGACTGATAAACTATTAGTATAAAAAAAAGCCACCACAGGTATACAATGTAGATGGATGGATAGTATACTTTATGGATGATGAGTGACGACACAGAGGTAGGTACAGCAGTGGCCTACCGTACTGCTATATACAGTATAATGGAGCTGGTGGACACTGTCAGCAGACTGCTAAACTACTAGTATAAAAAAAGCCACCACAGGTATACAATGTAGATGGATGGATAGTATACTTTATGGATGACGAGTGACGACACAGAGGTAGGTACAGCAGTGGCCTACCGTACTGCTATATACAGTATAATGGACCTGGTGGACACTGTCAGCAGACTGCTAAACTACTAGTATAAAAAAAAGCCACCACAGGTATACAATGTAGATGGATGGATAGTATACTTTATGGATGACGAGTGACGACACAGAGGTAGGTACAGCAGTGGCCTACCGTACTGCTATATACAGTATAATGGACCTGGTGGACACTGTCAGCAGACTGCTAAACTACTAGTATAAAAAAAAGCTACCACAGGTATACAATGTAGATGGATGGATAGTATACTTTATGGATGACGAGTGACGACACAGAGGTAGGTACAGCAGTGGCCTACCGTACTGCTATATACAGTATAATGGACCTGGTGGACACTGTCAGCAGACTGCTAAACTACTAGCATAAAAAAAAAGCCACCACAGGTATACAATGTAGATGGATGGATAGTATACTTTATGGATGACGAGTGACGACACAGAGGTAGGTACAGCAGTGGCCTACCGTACTGCTATATACAGTATAATGGACCTGGTGGACACTGTCAGCAAACTTCTAAAAAACTACTAGTATAAAAAAAAAGCCACAGGAGTGTTTTTCAGGCAGACAAACGTATACTGGTGGTAACTGTCAGCAAAACTCTGCACTGTACTCCTTCTATAGCTGCTCCCCAGTCCCCACAATTAAGCAGTGTGAGCACTCAGCAAAGATATATCATGCAGCACACTGAGCACAGATATGGTATGGAGCGTTTTTTTCAGGCAGAGAAGAGAACGGATAAAAAACTGGTGGTCACTATCAGCAAAACTCTGCACTGTACTCCTCCTAACAGTTGCTCCCCAATCCTCCCCACAATAGTAAAATAAACAAGCAAAGCAAAGCAATCAGATCAACTGTAGTGTCTCGTATAAACGGAGAGGACGCCAGCCACGTCCTCTCCCTATCAATCTCAATGCACGTGTGAAAATGGTGGCGACGCGCGGCTGCTTATAGAATCCGAATCTCGCGAGAATCCGACAGCGGGATGATGACGTTCAGGCGCGCTCGGGTTAGCCGAGCAAGGCGGGAGGATCCGAGTCTGCTCGGACCCGTGTAAAAAAAGGTAAAGCTCGGGTGGGTTCGGTTTCTCGGAAACCGAACCCGCTCATCACTAGTATTGATCAACTGCTACTTTTAACATAACCAGCGCTCAGCTGTGACTTTAGATTTTGATGCTGAGGTTATAATACGTTAAGAGCAATTACCTATATTATCCACATTCAGTGCTGTGTGCCGTAAAAGGTGTCTGTTACTCAAATTATTAAATGAGTTTGTACTTTTCTCTAGTTTTAAATATGCATAATATTACATGAATTGTACTAGTCTTAAAACACAAGATATTAATGTCAAAATCACTAATTCCAAACCCACACCCACCTGCCTCAGAAATACGCACACACACACACACACACACACACACACACACACACACACACACACACACACACACACACACACATACCAGATTATTGGATGAAAACAAAAGTAGCAAAAGCAACCAGCAACATGTGACAGAAATTGAACATGCCTTTTCATGTGTAGTGAGAGGGTTAAAGGGTTAACTTCTGAGCAATAAGTGTAGTGCAGGGTACTCACTAAACCCAGTGAGCTCGCTGTCAACAGGACAAGGTGGGGTGCTGAGATTGGCAAGTGCATACACACTTGCCGATGTTGGCAGCGACAGAGCGTCAGTAGGATGAGGAGTGGGGCTATGCTGCATACGGAGCATGACATCGCTAGTGACATCTCCAGATTGGCTGCATGTAATGTACAGTCGACTAGGGATGCCAGTAATGGCCCACGGGAGCGTGCATCATTAACAATCTAGTGGGTATACACTGGATGATAAAACAAGGTTGTCATAATAATTGGTTGTTATCAGCAAATTTGTTTGAAAAGTAATCTAGTGTGTACCCAGCTTAAATCAGTATAAGGTTGGAGAGAGAATCTCTTTAATGGCCCTATAAATCAGCATCCCCAATTCGCCAATCCACTGGCACTTCCTGTTCGCTGATTCGATGACTGAATCTGCTAATCAGAAAAAAAAGAAGAAAGAGGGGACTCCTATCACAATGGCGCCTGTAAGCTGCCCTGAACTGCGCCCCTTCTTAGAGTGTCACCACACTCCCACACAAATGGTAAGTACAGAAAGATAGAAGGGATGCAACTCTTGGTGCTATAACATACTATTTAACACTCTAAGTGTACATGTATCAACAATTATATAATACGTTCCTTTCAGTGGATCCTCAGGATTTTTTTCTCTCTTATCTTCTTCTTATATTCATCCAGTGTTATATTCCGGTGATGTGAATAATATGTAATAAATAAAGATAATACATGTGTAGAACAGTGTCTGTCTCTATATAAAACACTGTGCAAAAAGTCCTTTAAATAAATAATCAGAAGCGTGGTCTAGGCGTACCCCAACTCACACTATTCAATGTGAAACTGTACGTATAAAGGTATCTTTCTTTCCTTCTTTCCACCACCAGATCACCAATTTTACTGTGTTTTAGATTGGGGTACCACACTCACTAGGTTTATAAGGTGAAGAAAACACATAAAGGTATCTTTTATCTTCAGATGCATACCCTACTTACAGGGTTGAAAGTGGTCACAAGCGTATCAAGGTTTCTTTCTCCCTTATTTTTCAACTGGCAGCAACTTTATCTTTCTCCACAGTCTCTCTCAGGTAATCGGTGTCCCACTTACACAAAGTGGGTAAAATGATATACACATAGCAGTTTCTTTATATAGAGAAAGGGAAGAGGTTCCAGCAAGCGTACCCCACTCACAGTCTAGCTGGTTCTTGCCATGCACATCAGGGTTTCTTTTTATCCTCTCTCATACAGTTACTCTGGATAGCCTCCAGCCAAATGCATACAATTCCATAAATTTAAAAAATCCACATGAAGATAAAAAGTTCTTGTATTTTATTCCACACCACTTGCCACATGAAAGTGGGCCAAACAACAATGTCCAAAACGATACAGTACATACAAAAATATGAAAAGGCAAAAAAAGTTGAGACTTTCTTCTAAATAAAAAACCATAAAAATTTAAAAACAAGGTTTTTACCTTACACAAAGTCTTTAGAAGGTAAAACTGGAAAAAAATGTCTGTCCACACTCCTCCTGTCGACGCGTTTCAGTCTGTATTTGGACCTTTATCAAGACATAGGGAGAGTGTGGAGAGCCACATATTTATATGAAGAACAGCCAATCAGTTTAATTCCAGGAAATGACATCATAACAATTACAATATGATTTAAAGTGCTTATAATCTGTAAAATTCCATCCTTTATTGCATCACAACATTTCATTTAAATAGAAGCTTCTCCTTTCCCATTCAATTTTCCAATAATACTCAATTTTACTAATACTGTTTGAATTAACACGAGTATAAAAACAGGAAATGATGTCATCCCGGAAGTCATTGCCATGGAAACCTTATATAAACGATCTATTTCTAATGATCATTCACAATATAAAACTGTCCCCGAGATCCCTATCGGGCACAGTACAGCACCTCCCGCTAAAGCAGTGCATCAGACAGTGTACTGAACACGCACTCGGAGCAGGTGAGCTCCGGGGCCTGCGTGTGCCCAGGATGACGCACTTCCTCCAGACCACAGCGCATTGCAGCACCGACGTTGCCATGGTGTCTCCGGCAACACGGAAGTCGTCATCTGACGCAACTTCCATAGGTGTGGAGCGCAGATAAATGTCAACATTAACAGGATATATCTGTTATATGGAAGTTGTCATCCAGCATCACTTCCGGAAAATGGAACGCAAGCCAGTCCAGTTGCCTAGGAGACCATTTAATATGGTTTCCTAGATTGACGCGCATATATAAAAAAATCATATTTAGTTAACATGTCCACGAATTGTTCCAGAAATTGACATCTGATGATTACAAATCAATTATCATAAAGTAAGATGAATACATATAACAGCAGTGCAGTGACATGTCTGTCGCTTGTTCTTCCAGCTGACAAGATTTTTCCTTGTTTTGTGAAATCTACAAAAGACTCATAAAGTAGTTTCAGTACTTGATTCTTAATGTGAAATATATGACATATTGAAAAAAAAACATAATATACATTATTATTGATTCAGTTCATAAATCCAGTATGAACCATGGAACATGACATATTTCCATACATAGTTACATGATCGATATCATACTATATATAATGGCAACTCATATTTGACAAGACCCACTTTACAAGAACCACTTCAATTCGAAGTTGCTGTTTAACCCATCTGGTATCAGGGTTTTACAATTAAAAATGAGATTCATCTCACTTTTAGCCAGCATTGTTGCCTGATCATGGCACCTGATGTTACCCTTAATTGCCTTAATGCCCCAGAAGCAGATATATTTGAAACGGAAAAATTATGATCTTTCTTAAAATTAGTTGATAAAGCATGTGTCTCAACTCCTTTTTTAACATTCCTCAGATGTTCACCCATGCGTATTTTTAATGGACGTGATGTCCTCCCTATATAGTATTTATTGCAACTACAGGCAATAGCATAAATCACATTTTTAGTACTACATGTAATGAACTCCTTAATTGGGATTGTTTTTCCATTAATAGTTAGTTTGTCTGTTTTTTTCACACATTTGCCTGAAATATTTTTGCATCCTATGCACACTCCACACCTGTAGAAGCCTGTGGACTTTATACTGGATCTACAGGGAGTGGGTGCATACATGCTTGAAACAAGTTTTGATTTCAGGTTTGGTGCCTTTCTATATATATATTTAGGTTTATCCGGCAACATGGGGCCCAAGATTGTATCCCTTTTCAGGATGTGCCAATGCTTGGCAAATACTTTTTCTACTTTTTTATGTTCTTCCGAATATTGTGATATAAATGCAAACTCCTGACCCCCATTATCTCTATTCTTTCTTTGTTCCATATTTTTGGCCTTAAAAATTGCTTTGTCTATCCCACGTTCCTCATAGCCACTTGCCAAGAACTTATTTTTCATGGTAGTGGCCTGTTCCTCAAATAATTACATACTTGGAACAGTTCCTTTTCAGCCTTTTAAACTGTCCATTAGGAAATTATTTAATCCAATTGGGATGATGGCAGCTAGATGCTGCTAAATACGCACTAGAGTCTGTGGGTTTTGTATAATTTTTAAAATGTAATTCCCCTTCTTCTACATATGTCATAATATCAAAAAAAGTATGACTTGACTTTGTACATCAAAACTTAAAACATTATTCTTATCGTTATTGTTTAAATACTCACAAAAAGATTTAAGTTCCTCTCTCCCTCCCCTCCACACAAAAAAAATATTGTCAATGTATCTGGCGTAGGACACCAGGTTCGCTCAGAATGGGTTATTAGCCCAGATGGTGTTGAGTTCCCAGAAACCTAGAAAAAGGTTTGCATAACTAGGAGCGAACCTGGTGCCCATTGCCGTCCCTCTTTTCTCCAAAAAGAAACTATCTTTGAAAATAAAAAAATAGTTTTGTAAGATGAACTGTATCCCTTCCAGGATGAAGCTTTGAAGTTCACTAGCTATGTCCGACCGTTGGAGGAAGAATTTTGTGCCTTCTATGCCATCATGGTCTTCTATTATTGTGTAGAGGGAACTTACGTCAGCCGTAACTAACAGTAGGTTCTCCTCCCACTTAATAGATTTCAATAGGTTGAGGAAATCCCCTGTATCTCTTAGATGGGACTTATTTTGTAGAACCAGGGGCTGGAGATGGAAGTCGATAAACTTTGATAAGTTAGCCGTAATAAAGTCTACACCCGATATTATGGGTCTCCCCGGAGGTTTTTCTAGACATTTATGTACCTTGGGGAGAATGTAGATTACCGGTACTATTGGGGTCTCGTTTATAATAAATTTGCAATCTTTCTCGGTGATTATATCAGTTTCCGTTGCTTGTTTAATTATGAGGCGTAGCTTGGTTTGTGTTTGTTCAGATGGATCTTTCCGTAACATGTTATATGTTGTGGAGTCAGATAATTGACGCATTATTTCAGCTTCATAATCCTTGCAATCTAATATTACGATCCCCCTTATCCGCTGGTTTAATAATTATATCTCTATTTTCTTTGAGAGTTTTTAGGGCTTTTCTTTCTTTCCAATTTAGATTGGAGTTCTTTTTATAATGATCATTTTTAGAAGTGATCTTTTCTAAATCATCCAAAACTAGGGTTCCAAAGGTGTCTAACAAGGGTCCTTTACAATGTTGCGGGGGAAAATTGACTTAGGGCGGAAGGGGGTATTAGGTTCTACATCCTCGGTATCAGGAACATTTTTATTTTGGTTCGCAAAGAACTTTTTCAAAGCTAATTTTCAAATGAATTTTTGAACATCTACATAGATATCAAATGGCTCCACATGATTGGTGGGGGCATATTTTAAACCCTTTCTTAACACTGCATTTTCATCATGTGATAAAATATGGGAGCTAAGGTTAAAGATTTTTATAGTAGCTGTTTCACTAGATATAATTTGTTTTTTTAGATCCTTTTCCTCCCCATTACGGTTAATGTCCCTATCGCTAATTTTTCTTTTCTTTCTTTTTTTCTTTTTTCTCTTAGTTTTAATTTGGTTCTCTCTTTTATTACCTCCCCTATTCCCTCTCGGGCGTGGGTGGATTCTTATCTGTGTGACCGGACCCGCCCTGAGGTCTCTAAAAAAGGAGATCTCTTCCTTTCTCTATTTATGGGTGTGAATGGATCTTCTTCCCATAATTCTGTGTACCTATTATGGAGGAACGGAATATTATCGTATTTCCTCTCATCTCTTTCCGTGTTTTCTCCTATGTGTCTATCTGATGGAAGTCTCCACTCAGGGGTTCTTTCTCTGTATCTCCTTTGACTTCGATAATTTCATGTTCCGTATGTAACAGGAGTTCTCATACGTGATCTATTAGATATACGAGAATTTGGTTCACCCTGGGTATATGATACCTTCCTATATGGCTTGGTAGTACTAGGGCCCCTATTATTTTTTGTCCACTTATCCTGTTTGTGGTTTCTCTGTAAGATTTGTTTCCTCTTAGGGCTACCCATGTCCATAGTCTCTCCCTCCTCTGATGGAGTTACAGCTTCCTTTTTATCTCTATTGAACTTCCTCACCTTTTTAGTGATTATGAGTGTTTCTGTTTTTTTCAACTTTATTTTTGTATTGTTTTCTAATTCTTTATAATCTTCCAAACTTGAATAAGGTTGTATTAAAGATATATATATTCCTTGATTTGTTCATCCAGGCTAATAAGCTCTTTTTTCCTTTCCAGAACAATAAGTAATAATAGGAGCCATTTTCAATTATTTCCTCCCATCGTTTCCTAAAATTCTCTCCTGTGGAGGTGAAGGTGGATACTTTATTGATTTTGAGACCCCTAGGGATTATTTTGTGGGATAGATATTTCTCCATCAATACCACCTCCCACCAGATTTTACTTTCTTTTTGGAGAATACCTTCTAATTTCAGCATAATCCCCTCTAGGTCCCCATCAATCAGATCGACTGATTCTCTCTCATCCCTAAATGCTTTTTCCAAGATCAAAGTTCTTTGATCTCTAAGTGTAAACATGTTTATTATAAAATTCGGGAAAGTTTTATAGACTTGCTGCCTATGACTAGAGTCCCCTAATGGTGATTAATTTTGACCAGAGAAAAAAAGAAGAAAGAGGGGACTCCTATCACAATGGCGCCTGTAAGCTGCCGTGAACTGCGCCCCTTCTTAGAGTGTCACCACACTCCCACACAAATGGTAAGTACAGAGAGATAGAAGGGATGCAACTCTTGGTGCTATAACATACTATTTAACACTCTAAGTGTACATGTATCAACAATTATATAATACATTCCTTTCAGTGGATCCTCAGGATTTTTTTCTCTCTTATCTTCTCCTTATATTCATCCAGTGTTATATTCCGGTGATGTGAATAATATGTAAAAAATAAAGATAATACATGTGTAGAACAATGTCTGTCTCTATATAATACGCTGTGCAAAAAGTCCTTTAAATAAATAATCAGAAGCGTGGTCTAGGCGTACCCCAACTCACATTATTCAATGTGAAACTGTACGTATAAAGGTATCTTTCTTTCCTTCTTTCCACCACCTAGACCACCAATTTTACTGTGTTTTAGATTGTCGTACCCCACTCATTAGGTTTATAAGGTGAAGAAAACACATAAAGGTATCTTTTATCTTCAGATGCGTACCCTACTTACAGGGTTGAAAGTGGTCACAAGCGTATCAAGGTTTCTTTCTCCCTTATTTTTCAACTGGCAGCGACTTTATCTTTCTCCACAGTCTCTCTCAGGTAATCGGTGTCCCACTTACACAAAGTGGGTAAAATGATATACACATAGCAGTTTCTTTATATAGAGAAAGGGAAGAGGTTCCAACAAGCGTACCTCACTCACAGTTTAGCTGTTTCTTGCCATGCACATCAGGGTTTCTTTTTATCCTCTCTCATACAGTTCTTCTGGATAGCATCCAGCCAAATGCATACAATTCCATAAATTTTAAAAATCCACGTGAATATAAAAAGTTCTTGTATTTTAGTCCACACCACTCGCCACATGAGAGTGGACCAAACAACAATGTCCAAAACGAACCACAGTACATACAAAAATATGAAAAGGCAAAAAAAGTTGAGACTTTCTTCTAAATAAAAAAACATAAAATGTTATTTTCTGGAATTAAACTGATTGGCTGTTCTTCATATAAATATGTGGCTCTCCACACTCTCCCTATGTCTTGATAAAGGTCCAAATACAGACCGAAACGCATCGACATGAGGAGTGTGGACAGCCATTTTTTCCAGTTTTACCTTCTAAAGACTTTGTGTAAGGTAAAAACCTTGTTTTTAACTTTTTATGGTTTGAAATGCCTGTTTTTGTCCAAAAAGGGAATCAGGATTTTAAACATGATTAATATTCCTGATTCCTTGACCCAGTCATCGAGGGATTTGGCTATTGCAGCAATTTATTGCTGATGTATGTGGGCCATTACCAATACTGTACAGTAGCTGCAGCACACAGGGCCATTAAGAGAAGGTCGGGCCATGGTACTGAATCATCTTGGAGTGTGGTTTCAGCTTATAGGCAGGCTAAGGTTCCTAGAGAAGCCCAGGTCCATTAACTTTGCAACAATCTCTCTCTTCAGTACCCCTAGTAGCAATAAATGTAGCCAAGTGCCAGTTAGAAAGACATCATGTTCCAAAACAAAGGGTTTGGAACCAAATGAGAGATGAAAATGAGTCAGTGATATCTCTGTGAGTTGTAGTAATACATTAGAAGCACAGCTAAAGCAATTGATGTCAGCCTGCTTGTCATCATGCCAAGTGGATCAGTGGGAATGACTACTCTGTGAAGCATCAGAAGAGGAGCTTATGTGTAGATAGTGTCCACACATAAGCATTGATTGGGCTAATCAGGGAGTGTGTTATCTCTAAAAACAAAATATACCTTGTATTGCCACTGCAATAAATGCAGTTAAGAAAATTGTCACTACAATACTGTATTTGCAATTACGAAGATGCATAAAAGGTGTTGTTTATGTAATCAGAGAGATGATCTGGCACTTATTAACTTTGGCATCTGTGACTGTACTGCACCACCATGCTATGTAACTATCTTGTTGTTAAAGCTCCATTTAATTCTACTTTGCATCTTGGGATGGGGATTAAGTTATGCCTGGGTGTATAATGATCTCTAGAGGTAGTTGCCTAACAAAAATCTGCCCCACTATATACAGGGAGGGAGATACAGAAAAAGAAAACTGTCAAAATATACCTCAAGACAACCTCACCTGCCAAAAGAAACAGATTTCCATTTGCAGGTGCACATACTTTACCACACTTGCATGGCATCACCTAGTGACAAATTCACACCACCATCTGACTATACAAGCAATACACCAGAGCTAATCAACAAGAACTGAAGAAATAATACTATCTCTTCACTCCACCAGACCTATGGTACACCTCAGTTACTACTATGTAGTTGTATCATTGATTTTGGGCCTAATTCAGACCTGATCATAGATGTGCTAAATTTAGCACATCCACGATCAGTCACACAGACATGCGGGGTGTTGCCCAGCACAGGCCTAGTCCGCCCCGCATGTCAGGCCCAACCCCCCCCCCTCCCCCGCACAAGTACAAAAGCATCGCACAGCGTCGATGCTTTTGTACTTGAAGAGTAGCTCCCCACCAGCACAGCTCCTGTGCGCTGGCAGGTAGCTACCCAGGCAGAGGTGATTGCAGGGCTGAGTCGGCCGCTGGCTGTCTGGCATGCGCCAGCACACTGAGGCACCGGTGCATTCACAGTTCAGACCTGATCGGCTGCTATGCAAAAATGCACAGCACAGATCAGGTCTGAATTAGGCCCTACATGAATATACAACCACCCACAGGTACAGTAGGTTCTTCTGGTGCTTTGCAAGGCAGTGTTGCACCCACTCAGACTAGATACAGTTGAGTTACTATAGAACCCAAATTAAAATTAACCCACAAAAATTAAAATTGTCTCAACTATAACTCAACAGACATTGTGGCAGAAAATATACATTCACATACTGTAACACATATCTTATATATATGGAAAGCAAACCAAAAAATGTCCAATCAAGGGCATAATAAATAAACCAGCACACCACCTTATAAAGTGTAAAATGGATGACATTCAATTTGCCGACTGTCAGGATCCCAGCTGTCAGTATACCTATGCTGGAATCCCGACACTCGGTGAAATACCGGCGGTGGGAATCCCCACTTGGGTGATGGTCCACGCCATCACCCGACGGGGAATATAACAGATGTGCTCGCTGCTGGTATTGCGGCTGTCAGGATCCCAGCTGGTCTCCTGACCGCTGGGATCCTGACAGCTGGGATATCATACTGATCCCGTGCAAAGCAGTATTATTTAATGCATCAAATCACAAGAAGCCTTTACATTAGCAGTATCATGGTGATCCATAGCAGGGATATCATATTATTAGCAGCATTATACTCATCCATAACAAGGACATTCTCATCTATTTAGCTACATATGCCATCCCAAAAACAGGAAGCCTTTACATTTGCAGCATCATCGTTAACCATAGCAGGGATACCATACTATTAGCAGCATTATACTTATCCCTGTGATGGTGTGCTGGTTTACATAACTATGCCCTTGATTGGACATTTTCTGGTTCGCTTTCTCTACTATTATATGACCAAGCACCCATGCATTGGATTATAAGTGTGTGTGGTTTGGGACTTGGCTAATATATATATATATATATATGACAAGAATTACTCTCCCACTGCGCTATTTCAAATAAAACACTAAAATTAATTAATTATATGGCTGCCTGTATCCTCTAAGTTCCCTGTTAGGAGGAACTAAATGTGTGAAAATATGAAACGAAATAGAGGAGATGGCGCCAAGGGAGTTATATCAACGCCCTACCTAAAAACGGACCCTTACAGTACTCTCCGGATAAATTACGTCAGATAACAAATACTAACATAAAAATTTATTTAAACAACAGATAAACCCGACACAAATGTTCATAAGTATACAGAGTTGATACATTTACATTTGTCGCACAATTTGAACAATCAGTTTGTAGTGATGAGGAAAAAGCGTAGATATATCACTACGATTTCCTCCTTCTCCTTATTGTAGATTCGGAGGTAACATCAGATAATAGATAGATAAATAACCCAACGCGTTTCGTCTTGTTCCAAGACTTCATCAGGGGTAAAATCTCTTCATTTCAGAACATATTGTCAGCACATAAAAGGTCATTCAAAGATGTATGAACAACGTTTCAATATTTCAATGGGACTTGATTGATACAGCGAGGACCATACTACCTCATATATCATCAGCTTGAGTCTGACATTCAGATATTCGAATATGGGGAAGATTCATATGTATATAGAATCTAACTGGTTCACAAGCATAAGGAACCTCGTCGGTCAGCAGCTTGAACCTGACACTCAGAGACTCAGGAGTGAAGGCAATTCAAATGGGTATAATGTCTAACCAATTTAGAACACGTGGTAGACCCTCCAGTAGTGCAGTGCTGACAGCCAAGTCTCTGTATAATGATATATATATATATATATATATATAGAGAGAGAGAGAGAGAGAGAGAGAGAGAGATGGAAGACAATGAGAGAAATACTCAGCTCTATTCAAATATTGATTCAGGGTGAGGTCTTGGGGAGCTTGTTGCCTAAGGTTCTCATTCAACATGGTAAGCTGTTCTGAAGATTCGACTCATTGGGCTGCCCAATAGGCTGCCACTGATCTTGTGGAATGTGCATTTATTTGACAGGGGCAGGAAGATCTGCCACAGTAGGGGTGTTGTGAATAATCAAATGGAGCCACCTGGCCAAAGCCTGTTTATAAGCCAGCCAGCCCCGCAATCATACAGGACAAACAGAGAATCAGAGTTGCCAAGATCCCTGGTCCTGTCTATGTACTGTAAATTCAGAGAGCCCTTACCATATTCAGGGAGGTTTCTCTTGAGACGATCCCTGAACATTATAAGTTGGTATTACAATCTCCTGATTGATATGGAATGAAGATACAACCTTAGATAGGAAACCCAAGCAAGTCTTCAAAACAGCCCTGTTTAAATAATAGATCAGAAAGAGGGAGTTTCAAGACTAGGTACTCATGTTGGACACTCGCTGGGCCAATGCAATGGCAAGTAGGAAGACAGTCTTCCAGGTAAGCCAACAAATGTCCATCACACCTAGGGCTCAAAAGGAGCTGACTAGAGATCCCAAAGGACTAAAGACAGTTTCCAATGAGTTTATGGAGGAACAAATTTCTACTGTATATGAAGAACGCCCTGAAATAAAATCTTAATATTAGGTAAAAGCGCAGGTCTCCACAGACAGGGCAGAGACTTGCACCCACAAAGAAGGGAGCCAGAGGCCCAAATCCAGACCTGCCTGCAAAAAAGAATGGACTCTATAGAACCATAAGGACTGGGGGTTGACACCTCTGGCCATCACGAACCAAAGTATCTCCACCAAACATGAAATAAAAGATAAATCTTTGCCAATGAAGGCTTCTAAACATTAAGATTGGTATAGATAACTCATATGGAAAGCCCCTTTCTCGTAGGATGGATGTCTCACAAGCCACCCTGTCAAAGCTACAGGCCAGATCCAGATGTAATGTATGAATGGACCCTGCAACAAAATATCTGGTCATAGAGGAGGACACAGGGGTGTCGATGGAGAGGCCCAGAAGATCGATATACCACATAGCAATCCAGGACCACCAGGATCACCATGTTGCACGCCAATTTTATACCCACTGAAAAATAGATTTTTTTAGAAAAGATGTACAGTATATGAATGAAAATGTCCATGGCACCATCTTAGCATCCAGAAGTATGGGATCCATGGTGCAAGAAAAGAACCTCGTCAGCTGGTGGTTGTGCCAAGACGTTATCATGCTGTAAAGTATCTACAGTATGCTTGGAATTGTCACAACTGAGGGCTGGAGACCGTGACTGAGAGCCTCAGTTGTAGGGCCTGACGGGTACTTAAATTTAGGAGGAGCTATGTGACTCCTGGACATGCGTATTGACAGCAGCAAAGAATGCCCGAAGGCGTGAACACGACAACAAGGGAATTCCTTAAGTGCTTTTATTAAATAAAAAGTCAAATAACGTGCAAAAGAATAATAGAAAGTCACACGTGATAATTAGGTGCACATTTGGTAAAGACCTGGAATATGGAGGAAAGTTCTGTAAACAATAAATGAAGCTGGGGTTCGCTGGAAGATCAGTAATGAAGCTGGGGTTCGCTGGAACTGAGGAATGAAGGATGATTACTGTAAAGCAAAAGTTCAAACACAGGAACCAAAGTAGGCTGTAAGGGGTTAACACTGGAGAGTCGGGTTACACAGCAGAGTGTAATCACCAGGGAAGTCAGGCTGAACTGCAGAATGGAATTGCATGAGAAAGTCTGTAGTGAAGCTTGTAGGCTGGAATCACAGATGACAATGAAAGCACTGACGATTTCCTGGCCCAGGCACAGGATACTTATACCTGCAGCAAGGCAGGCATTGGCTGGGAAATTATGCAGATTCCAGAGGCAGCGGATTGGTGGAAACTGAGGCATGTGACTGAAACCAAGATGGCTGCGCCCATGTTAGCACTTGGAGGGAAAGTTAGTTTGGAAAACCATGTGGAGATTCAGCAGCAATGGCGGCGAAGGCCACGGAGGGCAGGAGACGCCACACTGGCAACTTGTATACTGGAACCGCATGGATGACAGCGGAGGCCGCGGCAGACATGAGACGTTACACTGGTAAGTCCGTATACTGGAAACACAGGAATGGCGGCGGAGGCCGCGGAGGGCGTACAACCAGAAGGGAGATAGTGTCTCAGTACCCGGATCGTGACAGTACCCCCCCTTTTAGGAGTGGCTCCAGGACACTTCTTAAGTTTACCTGGCCATCTGGAATGGAACTTCTGGATGAAGACTTGTGTCAACTTGGAAGTGGGGAATCCATGACAGAATCCATCGAGGGATGAGCCCACAGACGATGAGGAACAGACAAGGAAACCAGTTGCCTAGTGGGTGACTGGCGGGATACTTTGTGCTGGGCACATTTTGGGCAGGAGGCCACAAATTCAGCAATGTCCTTTTTTAGGGTCGGCCACCAATTTGACCTGGAAACGAATTTTAAGGTCTTGCGTATGCCCGCGTGTCCGGCAAAGCGAGAGGAATGTGCCCGATGCAAGAGCTTCCTCCTGAAAGCCGGCTTCACGAAATTTTTCCCTGGCGGGGGCATAGAGTCCATCCTCACTGCGGAGAACGCCACTGGATCAACAAGACAATGCTTGTCAGTAGACTCAGACTCATTTTCTTGCTCCCGGGAGCGGGAAAGGGCATCAGCCTTGTGATTCGGTGACCCTGGACAAAACTGTAGCTTGGAGTCTTGGCACGGAGGAGACGGGACATCAGAAGACTTGTAGGAGGATATGCGAACTGGAAGCTTTTTTTGGAGACAGATCTCAGAGCAGGAAGGACCCCATGCCAGGATACGGGTCGACTTCCAATCAACTTGAGGATTATGCAGACGTAGCCATGGAAGGCCTAGGACCATAGGATGGGTGGCCCTGGGGATAACCTGGAAAGAAATCAACTCTGTATGCTGATCCCCTACCTTCAGACGGATAGGTAGGGTCTTGGAGATAATCACCGCATCAGGAATCCTACTGCCGTCCACGGCAGTTAGAGATATCAGTGATGACAGTCTCTCAGTCGGTAGAGACCACTGCTTAACGAACCTCTCTGTAATAAAGTTTCCAGCTGCTCCAGAATCCAATAAGGCAGTGAGATTCTTAGTACGCTGAGCCACCTGCAGAGAAACGGAGAGATTGCAGTTACTTGGAAATGGAGAGAAATTCGTCACTCCTAGCTGGTCTTCTCCTTGGTGGGCTAGGACTTGAGGTTGTCCCGGACGCTTGGGACAGGACTTGATAACGTGAGAAGATTCGGCACAATACAAACAGAGACGCTCAGCAAGACGTCTACTACGCTCTGCCTGAGATAAACGAGAGCGACCTATCTGCATAGGTTCCTCCCTAGACGGAGATGGCTGACGAGGAATGGAAACAGTAGGAATCTTGGGAAATGTGGATCTTCCTCGTTCTACAGCCCTTTCACGGAACCGTAAATCGACCTTGGTGCAGAGGGAAATGAGCTCGTTTAATGTTAAAGGCAAGTCTCTAGCAGCGAGCTCATCTTTGATACGCTCGGATAGTACTCCCCAGAAGGCTGCATAAAGAGCGTCATCATTCCAGGAGACTTCAGATGCCAAGGTCTGGAATTGCACCAAATACTGACCGACAGTTCGCGTCCCCTGACGCAGTCGAAGGATCTCTGAAGAAGCTGATGTCACTCGACCTGGCTCATCGAAAATTCGTCTGAACGTTGCCACGAAGTTAGCATAGGATGACAACAGAGCATCAGACCTTTCCCATATAGGTGAAGCCCAGTCTAGAGCGGCACCACTGAGTAGAGAAATAAGGTATGCCACCTTAATGCGGTCAGTAGGGAAACTGCTGGGTTGCAATTCAAATTGGATCTCGCACTGGTTTAGGAAACCCCTGCAGGCTTTAGGGGATCCATCATATTTAGCAGGAGTCGGCAAGTGGAGATAGGGAGCAGGAACAGGTATGGTGGGTGGGGACTCCACCGGAGGCGCTGGAGTCGACACACTGGACGCCCCTGATCCACGGAGGGCTGCTTGAATTTCATCCAGCCGGGAGGAGAGGTCCTGGAGACAGCGACCAACATGGCCTACAGCAGCCTCCTGACGTTCAAGGCGGGTTGCCAGTTCTTGTATCAGCCTAAGCGCTTGGGCCTGGTCTCCGGCTGGATCCATCTGGTCAGTGCTTACTGTCACAACTGAGGGCTGGAGACCGTGACTGAGAGCCTCAGTTGTAGGGCCTGACGGGTACTTAAATTTAGGAGGAGCTATGTGACTCCTGGACATGCGTATTGACAGCAGCAAAGAATGCCCGAAGGCGTGACCACGACAACAAGGGAATTCCTTAAGTGCTTTTATTAAATAAAAAGTCAAATAACGTGCAAAAGAATAATAGAAAGTCACGTGATAATTAGGTGCACATTTGGTAAAGACCAGTAACCTGGAATATGGAGGAAAGTTCTGTAAACAATAAATGAAGCTGGGGTTCGCTGGAAGATCAGTAATGAAGCTGGGGTTCGCTGGAACTGAGGAATGAAGGATGATTACTGTAAAGCAAAAGTTCAAACACAGGAACCAAAGTAGGCTGTAAGGGGTTAACACTGGAGAGTCGGGTTACACAGCAGAGTGTAATCACCAGGGAAGTCAGGCTGAACTGCAGAATGGAATTGCATGAGAAAGTCTGTAGTGAAGCTTGTAGGCTGGAATCACAGATGACAATGAAAGCACTGACGATTTCCTGGCCCAGGCACAGGATACTTATACCTGCAGCAAGGCAGGCATTGGCTGGGAAATTATGCAGATTCCAGAGGCAGCGGATTGGTGGAAACTGAGGCATGTGACTGAAACCAAGATGGCTGCGCCCATGTTAGCACTTGGAGGGAAAGTTAGTTTGGAAAACCATGTGGAGATTCAGCAGCAATGGCGGCGAAGGCCACGGAGGGCAGGAGACGCCACACTGGCAACTTGTATACTGGAACCGCATGGATGACAGCGGAGGCCGCGGCAGACATGAGACGTTACACTGGTAAGTCCGTATACTGGAAACACAGGAATGGCGGCGGAGGCCGCGGAGGGCGTACAACCAGAAGGGAGATAGTGTCTCAGTACCCGGATCGTGACAGGAATGCCCCAATAACTGTAAGATGTTTGAATGAAGAGCCCACTCACCCAGCTAAACCTGCTGTCAGCTTAGGAAGTCTGCTTCCCAATTCTGCATGCTGGAAATGAAAACTGCTGACAGAACCAGAAGGTGTTGCTCTGTCTAGTGGATGATGTGAATGACTTCCTTCATGGCACCATGCGAGTGGCACCCTGGTGATTTATGTAGATTAAAGCTGTTACGTTGTGCTACTACAACCTGATTGGGTGCCCTTTAAGGAGAGGCTGAGCCAAGTAAAGAGCTCTATACACTGCTTTGAGTTCAAGGACATTAATGGACTGCTCTCCTGAGCAGTCCACTGCATCCTGGAATGTCTGCTGACAAGACACTGCCTCTCAACACCAAAGACTTGCATCTGTGGTGAATAGGATCCAGTCCCAGATCCAAAAAGGGCATCTCTTGTCCAGGTGGGATCAGTGTAGCTACCACAATAGGGAGTGGCAAATCTTCTGCAAGAAAATGATCATCTGTGACTTGAGGTGCAGATGAAACTTTTTCCATCTGGCCAGAATCTCCAGATGAAGAGGACATAAGTGAAACTGAGCATATGAGCATTGGGCAGTATGGATGGTGTAATGGTTAGCATTACTGTCTCACAGCAGTGAGGTCATGGGTTTGATTTCCACCATGGCCGTAACTGTGCAGAGTTTGTATATTCTCCCCGTTCTTGCGTGGGTTTCCTCCGGGTACTCGGGTTTCCTCCCATAATCCAAAAATATACTGGTAGGTTAATTGGCTCCCAACAAAATTAACCCTAGCGTGAATGTGTCTGTGTGTACATGTAATAGGGAATATAGATTGTAAGCTCCACTGGGGCAGGGACTGATGTGAATGGGCAAATATTCTATGTACAGCGCTGCGTAATATGTGTGCGCTATATAAATAACTGGTAATAAAAAAATAATAAATAAATAATATGCCACCAATTAGAATGTGGAGACCAAGAAATAACTGTTAATAAATAAATAATAAATAACTGGTAATAAATAAATAATTAAATAATATATAAATAAATAAATAATATGCCACCAATTAGAATGTTGAGACCAAGAAATCCAGTTTCTGCATGCAATAGTGAATCTATACCCTATGATAAGTGAAGAATGTGTGAATCCTGGATTGCAGGGCCTGAATCATGTTCTCTGGAAGCAAGAACCACTTAACCCTGGAATCTAGTAATGCTCCAAGGTGCAGCATCCCATGAGAAGGCATCAATGAAGTATTTTACCAATTGATCACCCAGCTATGTGACTTGAGTAGATCCACCATCAGACAAATGTGGTCCTTCAAAACCTATGGAGACTGGGCCAAGAGAAGAAGATACGGCATAATTATGACTCCCTTTTGATGAAAGGCTCATATATTGTGTGTAAATCTGGCTCTGGTACTAGTCAGTACCTCATCAGCCATTTACCTCACCACACATCATTGATGTTCTCATGACCACCGTTATCTTTGTGAAAACTTAAGGAGCTGTGGACAATCCAAATGGTAATTCCTGAAATTGGTAGTGATCCAAAGCCACCACAAGTCTGAGGAAACACTGGTAGTTGATTTGGATTGGATATGTGTATATAGGAATCCTGAATGTCCAAAGATGCCATAAAATACCCCAGCTCCATGTCCAGAATGATGGCCCGAAGAGACTCTATGATGAATGTTGGAATACACAGATACCTTTTCAGTGCCTTCACATTGTGGATGAGTCATCCCATTTCTGGACCAGGAAAAGGTTGGCATAGAAACCTGCATGTCTTTTAGATGGGGGAACAGATATGATGACACTAGAAGCCAGAATTGAGCAAAAAGACTCCCTGAGAGTTCTTGCTTTTATTGGATCTGCTGGATATCTTGTAGAAAATAATCACAGCAGAGGATGCCATCATTGTTTATCCCTCATAGACTACGCTTCTGATCCATGCATCTGGTAAGTTTCCCATCCACACCTCAGTGAAAAAATAAAGCAGGGCTCCCACTCTGGGGTCTCCCTGGTGGAGGCCCACCCTGTCATGTGGCCGGCTTGTCAGCAAGCTTGGGAGCTTATTATCTAATAGACCAAGTCTGCTTTCTACTTGGCTACAATTCTCTGGCAAAGAAATTCTGGATTCTAGAAAAAACTTGACCCATGGCTTTACCCTGTGGGTGAAAGGAACGAAAGGTAGATCTTCTGGCTCTAGAAGGTGCTGCCAAAGTCAAGAAGAATGTCCTGGATGCTGCCAATGTGGCAACAATCCTGTCCAACACCTGATTGAAAAGGATGCTGCCAGAATATTGAACTGCCTGTAATGCTTTTTTATTATAATTTTCAGTGCACCAGTAATGTAACCAAAGGGTTCTCCTGGCCATTGCATTAGATGCATACACCTTATAAGTTAAGACCCCCATGTCAATAACTGCCTCACCCAAGTAGGAATCTGCCTCATTAATATGTCCCACCAGAGGCCCAGCTCCAAAGTCTCTGCCCATCTGACTACCACCTTGTTCACCTAGGCTGAAGCCAGTTTAACCTGCGTGTGTAAAGACTGTCTTAAGAAAAGTCTCCAGCTTCCTATCTGTGGGATCCCTAAGAAAAGTCATATTTGGAATATTTATCACAAGGTGGGCAATGTAGGCATCAACTGGAGGAGGGAATTCCCACTTAGCCCTCTCTGCAAGTGGTAGTGGGTGGAAAAATGCAAAATGCTTTAACAACTAGAAGTTATTATCAGGGTGAGCACATGCCTCCACAAGGAGGTCCTCCAGTTGTCCTGATGAAGGGAACCCTGTGGTTACATTCTTCTGGCATTTGAAAACCTTGATCAAAGCTTCAAAATCAACACTATTCTCAGAGTCTTCAGGCAAAGATGCAGTCTCCACTCTGGGTGCAACCAAGAAACTGGGTGTGTGTTCCAAAGACAACTCCCTCTGAATTCCCTTCAGATATGGGTGGAGAACCTTCTGGAAGGCCTGCACTATTCCTGTATAATATCTCCTCATAAGATACTTACATCTGCACGAATTGTTGCACTGGCCATGCAAATGACTGCATTCACAGTGGTTCTATGGTAGATAGCTGAGCAGTCTGAGTAGGCAAATTGCTAGTACCTGGGAGCTTCCCTTGATGATATCAATGTTTAGGGGATAAAAGGACAGTGATTATATAAAGTAGTTTTATTTTAATAACTGTTGTAAGACATTGCCATATGGACCCCATGACATAGAGTATATTATGAATGTTAGAGGGTTAAATGGGTCATGCACCTAATACTGACTTAATTTAAATTTTATAATTTTGTTGTGTGGAGGGGGGTGCACCTCTAAGGTCAGTACCAGCTGCAAAGACATAGGCGGGGTGCTGAAAACCCATCACATTGTATACTAAGACATTACCTGTGTCAATACTGATGCCCAACCTAGTTACTGATTGCTCGCCATGGCTGAAAGAGTCTCCCTGCATGCATTAGTAAAGCAGAGAACAGAAGAGTCATCTTTGCCTGGGTCCTGGAGAGAAATAATGTTAACACAGGACCTTGAGAGCTTTATTTATGGAAGTCATTATAAGCAATCCAGGGGTGTCCTCACACATCAAAGATGAAGCAGTGGGTAGTATAGAAAGGGAGATACAATAATTGGTTAAACAAATCCAATACACAATTAATGGGGCTGCAAAAAATATATTACATATATCAAAAAAGAGTAAATACACTGACATTTGGGGCATCTCAGTGCAGGGCTGGCAACAGAAATCTTGGGGCCCCATACAGTGATATCTCTGGGGCCCCTTCAGATTATATATATATATATATATATATTTAAAGTGCAATGGAATTTGCTGCACTATATAATAAGCTGTTGATAAATATTTATCTATACACTTATATAAATATGTATATTTCTCCTTCCTCTCCCACGCTGCATTCCCAACTCCTTCCCCCTATCTGAAAGCCTTGTCTCTCCTCATCAATCCACTCTTACCCATGGGAGAAACTGACCTGCGCTTCACTCCCCAGTATCTAATCCTGAACACGGCACAGCAGTCCCCAACAGAAGAGGCCGGCACTGGGCACAGGAATCCTGGCAAGTGGAGCTGCCACCATTTTCCATAACTGCCTGCAACAGAGCTGGACCCAGAAGAGCCGGTGCACACTCTCACCACACAGTCAATGTGTATGAGAGGCTCCTGTTACTTTGAGGCTGCTCCAACACCACCTGTAGCTTGCTGCCCTATTTGGACAAGACGGCTCACATCCCTGCCGGGCAATATGCGCATAGTTGCCTACCCTTCCTCACTCTGCAGGAGACTCCCTGAAATAGCAGCAATCTCCCTCACTCCCTGAATACTCCAGCAATCTCCCTGATTGCATCTTACCCCCATTATGCAGCTGTTACATTCTTGGGTGAAAAAATAAATCAGAGATACATACATTCATATGGGATCATCAGCACCATTTCCCTGCATTGGTTATAAGGCACAGTGATCCCGATAGCCACATGCATCATAAATAAGGTTTCTCGTGGCCACTTACAGTATATGGAACCTACTGTAAAACACAATACACAAACAAATCCTGAAAAATATCAGGGTCTTTTCTTTAACAAGTAAATCTTACTAACTTTGGGGCTCATTTTCATTTGGATGTAAGCCATGTTTATGACACGCCTCTCAGATGTAGCAGTACATGTCCACGCTGATAGGTGTTACTTTCACAGTCTCTCTGACATGCTTTATCAAAAGTAAGCAAGTACTATGCGCATATCCTTGGGACCTCGTACAGTTGTCCCCTTTGAATCCCCCTGTCACCAGCCCTGTCTCAGTGTGACCTGTATTCAAAAGTAGTGCACACTCACACTCAAGAAGAACTTAAATCTACATGCACACAAACCAATCAATGCAAATGAATAGTGGGAAAAAGCAGGAAAGAGCTACAACAATCTACAACAATATAACCAGGCTGCTAGGAGAAAGGTATTAATGGAGACAGGAGTCCAAGCGTATTTCCCTACAAATACTGAGGCAGGCTATTACAATTTAAACTGGACACACAGCTTTAAAAATTAGGTAGGGAGAGAAGATGTGCAACGTCTGCACTGAGGGAGCATGCCTATAAGTGGGGGCTAACAGGATGAGCCTACCACCCCATCTGGTACAGACCCTAGGGCAATGGCTGCAACCTCTTTAGCAGTGATCCTGTTCACAAACTTCCCTGGTGGTCTTGTGTATAGAGCAGGGACCCACGGTTGGCCAATACCAGCACTGCCAGTGCCTGTATTGAAGTCACCAGCCCCATTGGCAGTGCCACTTGCTCTAGAATTTCTGGAGTGGATGTGATGGCATCCTCTAGCATGCCTTCACTACCAGCACTTCTACATCAAATAAAATAATGGAGGACTACTTAAAAGCAGTCCCCCTTGTAATTGGTGCCCGCTCTTGCCAGAATAAAACTACACTGGCTGACCGTGGGCTGAGAGTGGGGTATAGAGGAGAGGAAGCCATGGCCTTCTGGGTAATTCAAATGAACTGTTTGGTGCCTAGGCTCTTCTCTCCATGCTGGAGTAAGAAGAAAGTCTGTATATGCAACCAGTTTAGCAACACACCAGTAACACTCTGATTAGCTGCTCATAACACATCTCCATGCATCTGAATAGCCACCACCCAGTCATCACCAAAGAATACCCAGCACATTTCTAATATGTTTCTAAAAATTGCGCCTCTTTGTGTACACACCATGGGAAATATACATTGTATGAGTTTTTAAGGATTTTAATGCAGTAGTATAAAATTGTTCAAATCCGTAGACATTTCACTTTCCAATATATTAATGCTAGTGGAACCATCAATTTACATTATAAATCCATATACTGTACCTAATTAATTGGTTGGGACTTATTGGCTTATTTATCTATTTAATTGCAGTATGCACAATCCTTTGATGCTTCTATTATCCTCCTCCTCCTCTTGGGTAGCTTAGCACAGTATTGCTATTTTAGTAATTTTTGTTAGCAAACTCAGTAGTACATTACTACTGTACACTGTACACTGTATTTATAAAGCTCCAAACTGCATTTGCATATACACTACTAAGCATTTTATACACAACTGGTCTGTAATTCTCATGAACAATTTTCCATGTACTAACAGGCATATTTTTCTTCATGGTATTACCATGCCTCCTTGAGTTGCTGGTCATGGCCCTTCAGTTCTGTGATTCCACCATTGCACTCCCCCAGTGGTTCCTTTATACATACCTCCAAAAATCCCAATTTTTTGTAAGACAGTCCCTCTTTTTGGGCACTGTTCCTCTCCAGTTTTAAGTTCACTCTCACCTGCTGCTCTGCTAGCAGTTTGATGGATGGATGCTGTGCACATGTTAAATCTAAACTGTGTACATAGATTCTGTTAGGAGCCCAGCAGCTCAGGAAGCAATGGGATTTCCCCCAGAAAGATGGGAGGTATGTTTCATACTCCAGTATGGCACTGCCTGTGGCGCTAAGAGAGGGGGGGGATACAAATTATCCAGACCCAGGTCTGATAGAGGGGCCCAATGGGGGCTCAAGTCCCCTACCCTCCCTCTTACCTGGAAGCAGCACCTGCAGCTTTTCTTCTCAGTCCCGAATATGCTGCTGTGTGCTGGGCTGCAGTGTGGCCAAGGAAGTGCTTAAAATACAATTTTTTCTGTATTTTTTTCTAAGGGTGCATGGCCATGCCTCCTGTTATTAGGCCATACCCCCTGAAAAGTACCTTAGCCCAGCAAGGCTCTTTACTGCCCTGGCTGGAAGGCATGCCATACTCCTGAGTGAGTGCTTCTCATGTACTAGACACACCCCCGAAGAGGTGTGGCCATGCACCCAGCATGCTGTGGTCACATTCCCTCCAGGGAGGGTGCAGGGGCCTAGGAAGTTGTTGTACCGGGGACCTGGATTTCTCTTGGAAGTCCTGGACACTGCTTCTATGCCATTGTAGGTGCTCCAGCATTATCAAGCACACTGCTGTGATTAACTTTGCAGGCCGAGTGACCATGCAGATTTCAATGAGAAAAATTTGGGAGCACAATTCTATTTATCATAGACAAGGGAAAATCTAACAGGGTCATGTAGCAGCCAGCAGCCCAGAGCCTCTGAGATCTCTGTGAATTAAGATGATGTGAATGGTGACATATGCTAGACATGCTCCTAGGGATTGATCTTCCAGCTTTGCTCACCATAATGAATTGTACTGTGCATGTGTTTTGCAGAGAATGTGAAATGAAATACATACACAAACTGTGTAAGTGTTTTAACTGTAATTATGCTATTGAGGATTTGTTGTTATTCCATATTTCCATATTCTAGCAATTAATATTGTGAAAATTGTTTATTTCTGTATGAATCATTTCTATGTTAATAGAAATTTTATAAACTCTCATACAGTATCAAGCATGTACAGAAATATACTGCTAATTTGCATGTAATAACATTATTCAAGCTATTAGTACAGTATTTTAGAAGTACAAAATAATAAATTACATTTTTTTAATGCAGTTAGACCTTATTGTGCGTTATATCAGTTTTATAGAGCTATATTGATTTATCAGAGTCAGTAAAAGGGTTGTTTTTGTATTCCATGTGGAAAAAATCAATACATATACTTGATTAAAAAAGATAATCTTCAGCAATAACTTTGTTCACTTTTCAAAACAGTATTAAAAAAGTCCTTCTAAAATGTATGAAATCAAGGCACTTGACAATGATTCAGCGTGCAACAATTTCTGAACTTTTTATATACCACCAAGGCCTGACACCAAAGACAAGTTCAAGCAAGTGGTCCAGTCTAATATGCAATATAGGAAACATTATTGTATCTTTATACAGAGAATATTCTAGTACCTAGACAAAATACAGTCCTCATTCTAGTGACCAATAAACAGAGAATTAGAATGATCTCTGTATAATAAAGATAGAATTCTAGTAATATTTGTGCAATATAGAGAGCATTAAAGTGAAAATACGCAGCACATATTATTAACCTCTATACATCACAGAGAACATTCAAATGCATTACACTGAATGCATTCTGCATTCTAATCAAAGCAGAGAGTGACCTCAATACAATATAATGTTAAAACAAGGAAAATCTGTAAAATACAGAAAGAAATCTACTGACTACTATATAATACAAGAATCATTGTTGTCATTATACAAAGCAGGGATCATTCTGGTGACAGACATAAATTAGAACATTCTACTGACCAATTTAAACTCCCTAGTACATTCCAGTGCCTTTATACAATACACATAGTCAGTGCTATTTTTGTAGGAAAATAGGTTCAGGTACTGTGGGCAGGGCAGTGATGCGAGTGGAGCTACTAAGGGATGTGGCATCAATTGGTGCATAAACATTTTTTTTTCTAAAAACATAATGCCCCCCAATAGTGCCATATATACTCATAATGCCCCCAGTAGTGCCATATATACACAATGCCTCTAGTAGTACCTTAAGTACACAATGCCCCCCAGTAGTGCCATATATACACAACTCTACCATTATAGGGCCAGGTACACAATGCCCCCAGTATAGTGCCAGTTATACAATGCCCCCAGTGTAGTGCTAAATACACAATGTCTCCAGTATAGTGCCAAATACATAATATCCCCATTGTAGTGCCAGATATACAATGCCACCATTATAGTGCCATAAAAAACATTCAGGAATGGTGTGCTGCGGCATATTTTCCTAGTGAGTAACAGTATAGGCTAATATGCAGAGAATTCTTCTGAACAATTTAAAACACATGCAACATTCCAATATGATATGTTATTCATTACTTTGTAATTCTCATATATGCTGCAGGGAGCATCCTTACCAATCACTTATCTCCGTGCTGTGAAGGAAAAAAAAACAGAACTCACCCTCCTTCCCTGTTTCCCTTCCTTTCTCCATACATATCACAATTCAGAGGTTTGGTGGTCATTCAATTAAATTAGTCAATTGGCATTCCTGTTCTTTTTCTTTTCATGCTGTAAAACTATATGAGACCATTTTTCCGAATAGTTCCAGCCATTCACCAGAGTGTGGTGACCTTGTACTACTTTGATTTGTGATTGGCCCGAGATATATACAAATCAGTGTGGTAACAGTTGTCTAATGGGTATGACAGAAAACCTGGAAGTGTGGACTCACACAAGGAATGGACAGTCATAGGTAACATTGATAAATCCTGTCAAAATGCAATGTGTTATGTAAGACTAATGGTACACAATTAAGTTTTCCTAGTATGTCCATATAAAACAAGTAAAATCAGATATCTAACCAAGCTCTCCTGGTGCTGTGATTGATCAGAATTGAATGCAGCAATTCTCAAGGGTAATTGGTTATAACCCCATATATACCAAAGCCAGAAAATTATAAAACAACGAGAATGCGTTTATTCAATCTGTTGTAGATTTTAATATACAGATAAATAATCCACATACACAGTGTTGATATTGGCCAGTATCACATAAAATACATTAAAAATCACACTATAAAATAAAATAAAAGCTCCTCTTATATCCTTTGAAAAGAGGTTACCAGCTACACGGTGCAGGGAGTTATGGACTGCTCCATATAAGAAAAGATACAATGATGCATGAATTGCTTGAATGCTAACTAAATATATGTATGTGCGAGAAGGCACGGACTGCTACTTTATAACAACATACTAATGCATGAACTGCTTGGATACTAACAAAAGTTGTGAAAAAGGCTACTAAATAAATTGCAAGATAAGGCTTTGTTATTGCTACTAACCTTATATTGAGATACTTGGATAATTTAAGGACTTTAGTAGTGTATGATGCATTTGAATATTAATCAAAACAGCTCAATATAGAGCAACTGTTCATGTAGTTAAATAAATGCATGGATAGAATTCCATTTTTTCAAAGGATATAAGAGGAGCTTTTATTTTATTGTGTGTCTTTTAATATATTTTATGTGATACTGGCTGGTATCAACACTGTGTATGTGGATTATTTATCTGTATATTAAAATCACTTATGTCAGCTAATTGTCATACATGTAAACAGCTTTACAGTTTGTACAAGATTTGTCTAAAACATTTGCGAATCAAGTTTATAATATACACCACTAATGGTAGTCTCTATACTGTATATTCCTAAGTATTCCAGTCTTCTATGCTAGTCTTCTAAAAGTTCCCAAGCACAAACTACCATATGCCTTATAATTCACCAGCGGCTGATGTTTGTTTCCAAATATATTTATAGAAGGCATTAATTAACAAAATATTTCTACAGACTTTGAAATCAGTGTTAAAACTACAATGCAGTTATATTATGGATAATTCAACTTCTATATTTTATTCAGTTATCCACATTATTCCTCTCTCTATTGATTCTTATTAGCATCCTATCACACTAATGAAAAAGGTTCTTATCTGAATTACTAAGTAGGTTTAGGATAACATACAGTAAAGGGTAAATGACCAGGGACTGGATTTAAAGCTGATACAGCTCACATCAGATGGGGTTGTCCCTAATTTTTAGATGAACCTTTGGTGTGACTAAGAGAATAACAGTATAGCTAATTGATTATTCTCTACCATGTTCAGCATTCCTTATTACCTCATTGGCATCTTCTAAAGTCTCATATAGTCTGACATTAGTGAGATTTTCATACATCTGCAGTTTGGCATAAATAACTTGTGATTCCTGCACTATAATAAAGACAATCATTTCTTATTTATTTATTTCTTTCTTCTCTTTTAAGCTCCAGAATACCATAAAATATTGTTTAAAAAATTATTTCAATGCTTCAGATGACATTCGTAGGAAAATTATGCCTCCTGCAAGCATCTCTGATCCAACTTCTATGTCTAGAGATGCAGAATTTGATCACCATCACAGCTATCTGTAGTGATGGTCACAGTTCCTTGTCATCTTCCTAAGACAAATATTACTCAGATTGCTTTAACAGAACTCCTCTGCCATGTCAAATAAGTCTGTGTCATATTATGCAGACCCTGTGCTTAGCCCACCAACAATATAGGAGCAACACCCCCCATTTAATAGGATGTTCCTGGTTGCCTCTGCCACTCTGAACCCCAAATGCCACAGCATGTTAAACATACTGAGGCTAAAAGTGGACAGCATGTGATCACTTAGTACCTGCTCAGTACATACATTCTGCATATGTATAGTGAATCCACCATCAGATTGGTACACAAGCTATTATGTTTATGTACAAATCTGAATCAGGCCCATTACCCACTAGCTTTCATGGGATTCCATTTTTGACATACATATCACATACCTTTAAGAAAGGACATCCCTGCTGCTTGAAATGAAGCAAGTCCCACATATGATATAAAGAAAGCCAGGTTGTTTCCTTCTGCATCTGTACAAGTTGCATTGGTAAAAGTACAACTAAATTTTTGTTTAAGGAGCCGAGATTAGTAAATGAACAGGTATAAGTCATCTTAATTACAAGAGTTGATCCTGTACAATTTGTATAAACCAATTTATTATTATTATTATTATTATTATTATTATTTATGACCTTTAACTTGTAATGTGCTAACTGTACTTTCTGTATAGTTATAATTAATTGTCTGTCCTATGCTAAAACATGGTTTATCATCTATATCATCAATAACTCAGGTCTCCCTGTAACAACTGTCACTAGCAAGGCAGAGGCATACATATAACTAGAAGCAAATACAGTAAGATTGGGGAAAATCCACTACAGACTATATTTTAGGTGACTTTTAAAACCAATACTGTATGATTCCCATCTATTTTCTTATGGTAAGACCATTCTCTATGTATCATATCTGTGGTGTTGATAAAATGAGCTAACATAAGTGTCCATGAATTAACACTCACAGGTAGATGAACATTAAACCAACATTTATTTTTATTAAGTGATTTTGCAATCCTACCAGGAATTGCTATAATTGAGTGTCCTGTTTACTCCTTATTATCTCCACATTTTAAGTTTTCACATAGACGTATTCTTTCTGGTATACCAATTAAATCATATTTATCCTGTATCAATAGTCATATCATTCTTAGTCATTGAAATATTCAAACTTTCGATTAGAATAATTAGAATACCCCATCCAATAATGCAACCGCAAAGTCCCACATCTAGATTTGGACCCAATAACATATTACTGTTCATGCTGACCGTTACACTTCTCATTAGACATGTTTCTCTTACAGATACTGAGCTTTTTGTTTAGTCATTTCTCTTAACATTTCATAGTGAGTTTAGTAATTTCTCTTACTAAGTTCATATTCAAGTGCATTACCGAAATTGGGCAACTGTATAAATAGAAACTCACAAGGGGAAGTATTTACTTATCAAAAGCTTCTGGCCACTGTAAATTAGTTTCTGTGCATATTTTAGAAGCTAGTTCTTAATTGTTTCATTGTAATGTTCAACTTTGCCAGTAGGTTGGGGATTAGCAGTATTTTATTACAAGAAGATGACATACCTTTTTTTTAACTAGTCCAGTAAAATGTGTGTCTTGGTCAAATATTATATAGTGTATCCCATACCTACAAACAAATGTAGTTTCTAAGCAGGAATTGATGCTGAAAATATGTCTACACATAAATATACTGAAGCATTCTATCCTTTGGAAAGTTAATCAAATCATGTTTTATATATTATTATGATTTGAAAAGGCCTGATATTTTGGGAATTTGTTAGGATATTATATTAACTGGATTTCCTGCATTTTCCTTTGAGCAGACAATATAGGAAGTAGCATCTCTCTGCTACTGAAGAAACATTAGGAGCAAACCAGTAAATCTGAATCAGACTAATCATAGCTATCTTGCCTTTATGAGTCCATCCATTGGACATCTGTGCCAATACCAAGGATACATTTTAGAGCAAAATGCTTACTTTCAGAGGTTCACTGCAGACCTTTATTGTCTTGTGTCCAACGAGGATCATTACACGTTTTTGCAAATGAATGTTTGTTTACTTTGAACATATATCACTTTAAAGGTGCAAACTTCCTTTGCAGAAATATCTGCTCCAGATATCCATTAGTAATGTCATCAAGCTTTAAATATGGGCTTAGCATTTGATAACCACAAGTTGGGAGTTAATTGTTTAGATTCTAGAAACTTCTTTGTTGCTTATGCATGTGAAATGTGTTGCCAGTTGCTGTCATAAAATCTCTTTGTTTTAATAATTCCCAAAATCATGCACCACACCAAAGGCATATACTTTTTCTTTATGCCAAATAAGCTTGCCTTTGTTACTGCCTTTAGTTCTCTTAATACCCCTTTTACATCACAAATCCCATCTGGGAATTGGAAACGTGTCCTTACCGGGTGGGACCTGGCATTGGACCCTAACAACTGGCTCACTGACCAGGTAATATAACGGTTTGGGTTGCCATAGTGGTGGGGTGCAAAGCTGGCAGGGATCGGGGAGGAGGCAGCGCTGGGAGATGAGCACATTTCTGCACCACCTCTCCCCATGTAGAGAATGGGTCTCTTGTTACATCGATCCGGAACCCCATTCACACTGCCCCTGACCTGGTATTCAACCAGGGAATAGTAATGCTTTATTCCCGAGTTGAATTACCAGGTCAGGCATTCTGGGAATTCAACATGGGCCCTTTCACACAATGCAGTGATCTGTGTCAACCTGGCAATATACCTCGTCGATAATGGGTTATTTGTGCAATGTGAAAAGGGTATTATTGTGCTTAATGTAGTGGTAAAGGAGGAGTAGAAACATGATTTTGTGTCATCATCTACAGCATGCCCTGATTGTGTTGTCACAGTTTCTGTATGCTCATGGCAGCTACCCTCAATACTGTAGACTAAGTCAGGGTTCCCTTGGCTTGTTCATCTACATACATTATACAATTATAAGGGAGTGAGACTTTTCTCCCCTCATTTTCCATCTCTGAAACTCATAAGTTTTATTAACTTGCTGCATGTGGGAAATGCATTTTAACAGTACAACTCAAAACAATGTATGCAGATTTATCCACTAGTAATGCAGCGGTTGCTATTGCTTTAAGACATATGTGCATTGAAATAAGCTACCAGTCTCTGTTTTCCACCACATAATTGTGTTAGAACTCCTGCTGCATGTGCAAGATATCTATGATAAAATACAGAACATCCATCATTATTATTTAACCCTGAAGCTGGGACTTCTATTAGGTCATTCTACAGTGGTAGTAATGTAGATCAAATGACAAAAATTGTGTTCAGTATGTACAGTACCAAAGGTTCTAGTAAAGTAACCTTAGTCAATTCATTAAAAGGTGCAGTTCATTGAAAATGGGTAATCTTATATCTTGATTTGATTAATTTGAATCAGTCTTTGAATACTTTATGTTCATATTGTGCAAGGAACTTTAGTAGTTCTGCTGTATCCACAATGAATGTTTCAAAATTGGGTAAATATAATAGTAAATCATTGACATACTAAATAAATGTAGAATGGTCTGGGAATAAAACCCTGATTGTTAGTTTCAGCTAAAGGGGGTGATTCAGACCAAATTGCTGGGCTGCTAACTTTTGCTGCAGATATTCACCACTGCCAGGGGGAGTGTAAATTTGACGTGCAATTGTGCGATCCCATGTGTACGCTGAGCTGCACTGTGTGTGGTCTCTGCACAGCCCAGGACTTACTCCTACAGTGTGATGAGAACAGGCTGATTGGTGCCGGAGCTGACGTCAGACACCCTCCCTGAAAATGCTTGGGCATGCTTGCGTTTTCTAGACACTCCCAGTAAATGATCAGTTAACACCTACATATGGCTTCTTCCTGTCAATCACCTTGCGAATGCCTGCGTGACCAGAATTTTTGCACCATCCTGATGCTGACTGGTGATTCCCATTGTTGTTGTATGATGTGCATGCGCATTGCGGTGCATATGCATGCACAGTTATGACCTGATCGCCCGCTGCGAGAAAATGCACAGCAGCGATCAGGTCTGAATCACCCACAAAATCTGGCTAGTCTAATGTGTTTTTTTTTATTTACAGTATTTTGTAATTTATTGTACCTGCTGCAAGCACCTTCACTTCCAACAGTTAATACTGTTTTTTTGATAGAAACTTTGATATATTCACATGCAACATTTATGTTATCTATAGTTTCATATGGATTTATTTTTAATAAATAATATCTTGTCGACCGAGATGAATGTTAAGGTTTACTGCTGAGGATCAGGCTATATTATAGTCTTTGTCTTCATTAGAATAGTCTAACTGGAATATTTTCTGCAGTCTGAAATCTTAGCATACAAATATAATACAAGTAAATATATGTATGAGTGTCACACACACACACACACACACACACACACACACACACACACACACACACACAATAAAAAGTTTCATGCTGTGACAAAATGAGGTGAAACAAACACAAAATTATTAACAGGGGTGGTCACAGGGAATGAAAAATCCAACAGCTTGAAGCACTGTCTATGTGTCAATTAAATACTGTTCACCCATTTGGACTTAAAGAATTACTTCCTTTAATTTGTTATCTTTACGTTTTTTTAGATGTAAGATGTACTGTTTATATATATATAGATATATATATATATTTATATTGAATTAAGTAATTGTCTATTTAGATTTACTGTATTTATAAATATTCTATTTGAGCTCAGCTGCTAGTTCTAAAGCACTTGATATATTGCTCTTTGTACTTTATAGATTTGTTTAATATGCAGCTATATCTTGAATGCCCACTGATTGAATAAGATTTTTATATCACTTATTTATTAATTGCACTGCTTACATGTTCTGTTTTATTTGTGGTGGTGTTCACAGTTGTAGGCAGCATTTACTGTCTCCAAGGTAACTGTTATACAGTCTCTGTAGTCTAGGCAGTGCTGATGCTGGGAGGTAGGTGCAGACTTACAACATAATTAAAAAGTGATGATTTGCCAAGAGAGAGAGACACTGTAGTGCACATGGTGATACTATTTAAGGTAAGATGGTTGGATATTTACATGGTAAATCCTTGACAATGGTTTAAAAGTAATAAACATTAGAGTGAAACTCTGGATGCTGTTTTGCTTTTAGTCATAAAAGTCTTATTATGAGTGCTGCTGTTCCATGGTTTTTGTGTATGATCATGTGTGGAGGGCACCAAATTACTTCTCATCATTGAGGACACCAATACTCCTAACCCAACTCCATTTGCTGAAACACAGCCCCAACTTGCAAGGAATCTTAACCATAACTCACCCTTGCCTGCAGTCACTAAATACTGTACAACATACACCAACAAATTACGTGAGGAAAAGATGGCGCAACTTGTCACCTTTATAGACACACAGAAATGCTTACACGAAAGGTTCCTACAGCAGAAGCAAGATGTATAGTTTAAAATCCACCTTCCATAAATAAGGATTCTAAAAGTATAGTAAAAAGAAACACAACAAACATAGTGTATTCCGATTAATTGATTGATGTGTCTTTAATACTTCTTGGTCTCACTCACATAATGGAATTTTTTCAATTCACATATAGAAATCCACAGGTGTGATGAATCAGCTTCATAGATGTGCAGGAAACATGAAATCCATATGGCACATAAAAAAGAGAAAATAGGAAAATAGTGCAACCCTGTCTGTGTATATTTTTAAAAGGGATATTTATTAAGGAACTCACAAAACACAGACTTGACAATAACATATAAATTGCTTGGACATCAGGGCAAAGAGAAAACAGCCACCGGCAGCATGTAATATAGTCACCGCAAGTCCCGGTTTTACTCGAGGTGTCCCCACGCCGTCGGAGCCGTCAACCAAAGTTCCAGTCAGTCCAGCAAAAATAACAGAAATCCCCAGCTGGGGCTACACACCTTGACAAAGGGGCTACGGGCCCCGAAACGTTGGTTTTTTGTGATGTTTCTACATTTTTCTGATTGAAGATTTACCACCTTAAGACCTGGAGTGACGCCATTTTTTTCCTTGATTGTGTATATATATATATATATATATATATACTCCAAACGATGGCAGCACTCATTAGGCTTACAAGCAGATCTTAAAGCAGTGCCAGTTTATTGACCATTCAGGCCGACATGTTTTGGGGTTTTATCCCATCCTCAGGGCCAAACAGCAGTGAAACATACAATGGAGAGTACACTCCTATATTCCTACACACCAATAAGCATAAGTGAATAAACATATTCACCTGTACCATGGCACTGCCACCAGCCATACCGCTCTGCCAACTTCTGCATCGCTGGGTGATGATGTCCCGGTGCGCAGCATGAACAGGGGAGTTACCGTGGAAACCGGAGAAGTGTCCTTTCAGGCGCCGCTCCAGTAATCTAAAAATGCATAAACCAAGCAGCTTATCAATAATTAGTAACATACAAATAGACATACAATCTGGAAGCATAACATCAAACTCAATCCAATGAACCCTATAAAATTCCTATCATCCTACTAAGAGATATCGATAAATAAAAGTGCTAAAGTGCTTGATTTTAAATCTAATAGGGTGCATTAAGACCAAAGTTATATATATATATATAAATTACCCAGATAGGTTAAAGAAAATGTTGCAATTCCATATTCTTGTTCAATCCCCTGGGGGACAGAGTGCCCAAAGTGAAGATCCAATGAGTCTCTTTTTGTAATAATCTCCTAGCCCTATGCCCTCCTCTCAATGAAGGTGGTACATGGTCAATGAGTGTAGCTACAATACTCGCAACTCCATGTTTAGCCTGGAGACAATGGCGTGCAAAAGGTTGGTCACTGGAGCCCTATTTATAAGCTTTGTTGATGGCGCTCCTATGGAAGGCCATTCTTTCATGAAACTGCCTTATGGTCTTGCCCACATAGGCAAGAACACAAGGACAAGTGAGTACATAAACCACATGAGTGGATGTACAGGTTAATCTGTGCCTAATGCTGTACTTTTTTCAGTATGTGGATGGCTAAAGGACATACAAGTGACCAACATATTGCAAGTTGCATAGCCAAAGCATCTAAAACACCCTGTCTTGTGTCGCAAGAAATGTGATTTTTGACTTTTTGCAATGCTAGTAACATCCAATTTCATTAAATGGTCCCCAATATTACTACTCCGAGTGTATATGGGAAGGAGTCAGGTCCCCGCTAGGTCTGTGAGGGCTGTATCCATTTGGATCACCAGTCAAAGCTGTTTAGCCTTTTTAACTGCCTTTTCAGAGGCTGTCATGTACAAATTAACCCAGGGCAATAATTCCCCCTCCTTAACCTTAGCCATTGTGCCTAGAGTTTGTGTTCTAGTTTGTTTCAAAACCCTAGACTTAGCGGCCTCCAATTCTCTAATGGGGTATCCCCATTGAGCAAACTTCAAGACCATATCATCAAGAGCTACCAGTGTTTCCTCAGGGTCAGGATGTTATTCACCGTACTCATAGGAACTGTGAATAAGGTAGCCCCCGGCGCAAGGAAGATGGATGAAAGCTGTTGTAATTTAACAAAGTGTTTCTGTCAGTGGGCTTAACATATAGAGATGTTGAAAGACCATCATTGTTACATCTTATCGTTACATCTAGAAAGTTAATGGTTAATTCATTTATGACAAATGTAAACTTAACAGCCTGTTCAGAGGCATTGTGCTATTCACAAATATTAGCTAGTTCCTCACAGGGACCCTGCCAAAGCAGTAATAGGTTGTCTATGTAGCGTTTGTAATACTATAGTCCGGCTGAAACTGTAGGGTTCAGGTAAAACATACATCTCTCAACCTGGTACTTGACCTCATCGCACACCCCGCCACCTGCAGGTAGAACTGGCCATTAAAGATAAAGTGTTTCCTATTGAGAAACTTATTGAGAAGTTGTAAAAATATGGTAGGTTCAGGGCCTTTACTGTTGTCATTACCATCAATCAATAGTCTTACCAACTCCACACCTGCATCATGCGGGATGCAGGTGTAGAGGCTGGCCACATTGGCACTGCAAAGGAATAATTCCTCTGGCAGTGCCCCCAATTCTTGCAATTGGATTAACAGAGATGTGGTATCCTTCAAATAAGAGGGCAATGCCTGAATACAAGGATTTAGATATGCATCAAGATATACTGAAACCGGATGATACAGGGACCCCCTCGCCGAAACAATGGGGCATCCAGGTGAGTTCACCAATGATTTGTGCACTTTGGACACTGTGTAAAACAATGGGACCCTAGTGAACTCCACCATAAGGGATTCACATACCTCCAGGGAGATCAATTCTTGCTACCTAGCTGTAACTAACATGCTATCCAATTAAGTTTTAAACTCCCTAGAGGGATCTCGGGTAAGTAACTATAGGTGGATTTGTTGTTTAATTGGTGTACACATTCCTCAACATATTTAGCAGTATCCTATATCACTACTGACCCACCCTTGTCCACTTTGCGGAAACTATATCTACCCTATCAGATAATTGCTTAATTGTAGCCCATTCCTGTTAAAAATATTAGAATATACTGGGTGTAGGTATATAGGAGTGTACTCTCTATTGTATGCCCTGAGGACGGGGTAAATCCCCAAAACATGTATATATATATATATATATATATATATATACACCAGCATGATCCGGCACTCCTTCCGTTCCCACGCCAATGGTTCACTTGCTCCTGTGCCCACCTACATGAGAGATAACTCCCCCATATACAAAGTCCAGAAATAGGTGGCACTAGGAGGCTTTAAAGTGCATAAATGTGCCTTAATGCAAAGTTACATGAACTTTAAAGTTTATGTAACTTTGCATTAAAGCACATTTATGCACTTTAAAGCCTCCTAGTGCCACCTATTTCCAGACTATATATATATATATATATATATATATATATATCCTATATAATATCCCTGATCTGTGACTCTGTGCCTGTGTGTATAATACTGGGCATGGCTAGGAGCTCTCATTGGGTTAGCAGAAGGTCTATCACACCCAGTCCACAGCTGATTGGGCGATAAACGCCCTCCCACACAGGTTACATCCAATGGGAGGCACTGCTCTTTGACTGCTGTGTGTTCCCAGAGCAGGTTTAACAATGGGGCTGATGGAGCTGCAGCTCCAGGTCCACACCCCAAAATAGGTCCACTGCATCTGCAGCAACATACCCTCCAACAATTTACACATAAAAATCGCTATCAATTTGTATTGTTTAAATTGGTCTATATTATTGATCTATAATATTACCTTTAAACTTTGGGTTTCTTTTTCTTATTTACTTTATGGTGTATGTGTTTCCCATTTGAGTAGCTTCACCGGCCTCTGCCATACCCTAACTATATCTTTATTTTGTTTGTTTTTATTTTTGTTAGTGTTTTTCTGGTATCGTTGTGGCAACGGGGGCGGGATTCCTCCGACCGGTCGGACGCACTGCTTGTGTTGACATGTGTCCGCCTCCTAATTTGACTGATTATGTCTTTTCACTGTGTGCTGCGCCGCAGTGGCCCGGTGCTGCGTCACTGGCGTTAGCGGAAGTGACGTCCGCGAGCATTGAACATGCTAGTTATTTACCTCGATCACCATGGACATTGCCCACTTCCGGTAATACCGGAAGTGACGCAATGCGTTCAACACATGCGGTCCACTCGCAAGTTGTGCCCGTGACTCTATTGTTGCCAAGGATGCAGCCCACTTCCAGCGGAAGTGACGCATCTGCGGTCCACCAGTGCGTTCCACACGGCTCCCGGCCGTGATGGGGGCGTGTTCTTTGCTTTTTTGCGCTTTTTTGAAGGGTATTTATCAGGGGCCGGTGAGGCACTATCTCTGTCTCCAGTCTCCTGCCATATTGACGCTTGTTGTGATGCTGACACTGCTGACTAGACTTTACATTCCTTGACAAAGGTCCCGTTGAGGACCGAAACATTGGAGATCACTTTTTGAAAACCACTTTGGAACTGTGAGATTACCTTTACATTAAAATTTTCTATTTTTGATTAATTGATTTTGAAGTCTGGAGAGTGCTATCATTTTTTCACTAGTGTGGAAAAAACCTGTATTGTACTATGGGCCCCACAACCTGGTGTGTGTGTGACTCTGATTGGCACCCTAGCTGATGGCTCTAGTTTCTGTAAGAGTGCAGGAATTATTTATGTATACGTTTGGGGGCGAGATAGGTTTCTGCAATTTTTCTTTCTCTGCACCCACCTTCCTTTATACTACTTATATAGCAGGTACTTTGACATGAGATTCATCACTCATTTGGGATGTATACACATTTGTGTGGCTGTGCATAGGGTTGTTTTTTGAGTCGGTATACGGTCCTATATCTGTGTTTGTTTATTTATTCACTATCATTCCGCACTGGACAAGCCCAAAGACCATCCGAACTTGGAAGCTAATTAGTGCTGGGCCTGGTCAGTACCCGCTAGGGAGACCACGGGGAATACCAGGTGTAGTAAGTATTAACTCTAAACCGCATCTGCTGGGTAATATACGTATTGGCATGGCACATAGCCAGTTGGGCTTTCTTGATGACAACCTCCTCGCACAGGCTGAGCATGGTGTTGTCTCCCTCACGGACGATGATGCAGAAAAAGTCTTGTTTGATCAATCAGAATTTGACACATTACCTGCCGAGACACCAACAGATCTGTACCACCAACTACTTAGATTAAAGAGGAGGGAGATAGATCTGACCCTACACGGACAATTTCTCTCCGAGTACTATTGGAAGAAACAGTTACCCCGAGGATTTAGGATTAACAACATCCCCACACTGGGTAGGAATAACCCCACCTTTTGTAGTCGCTGGTGTGGGGTCCTAAACAAATGCTCCCTAGACCTTATGCTCTTGGTAGTGGAGGAGGTTGGCATTGAATTAAAGAAAATTAAAATACAAATTGACACATTTAATGGAGCACATTTGTCAACAATTAGAAATGATAAAACCAATAACCTGGTGGAAAAACTACAGAAGCAGATAGATAATTATAAAAAGGAGATTACTGCATTTAAGTGCAGCAAACTCACTACGGTCACCTCAGATTACCAAAACCACACAGTTTATAGGAGGTTGATGGGGGACCCCAGGTCCAATAAACAACAAAGACCGTTTAGACCACGACGCCAAGGACGTAGACTACCTTATACTAATGATACCGGCTCCTCTGCCTCCGCCTCAGACACAGATTTATCGGATAGTCGTTCAACACAGAGGCCTTTTTTAGAACATACCGCCACTCCCAACCTCCCTCCGGTAATAAGCCACAGAGGCCGCACCCATGGAAGGGGAGATACCTGGCGAAAATGCAGGGACAAGACTGCGACCTAGTCTTTAATCTTTCAAATAAAACACTTGACGAAGCCACCTTAAAACTCCTCTCCAGGGGTCTCTCGTTTGTACCAACTGCCCCCCATCGACAGTTCGACACTACAGTAGATGTTTATAAATTTGGACGTAAGCTTAGGTTACGTGAATATTTTTCCACTGATATCGGTATGGATAACATACAATTTCGGAAACCTTCCACATTTGATCCAGCCTCCTCCAACCCAAGTATCAAAACATTCATCCGCATGCTCGAACATGATGCTCTAACGCTTACATCCAATAACCATTTTGATAATCTGACTCTGGCAGAATGCAAAGCACTAACATCACTGAGACAGGATACGAGCATTGTGATTAGACCCGCCGATACAGGGGGAGCAGTGGTAGTGCAGGACTGGGTGGATTAGAATGCAGAAATTATGAGGCAGTTAGCTGACGAGACAACCTATGTCTGCCTGTCTCACATCCCCATTCCAGAGATCAAAGCAACAGTAGATAACTTACTGGACAGTGCCATCAAAGAACATTATATAGACAAGAATACGCATGACTTCCTTACGGTTGAATACCCGGTATGCCCAATTATCTACACCCTCCCTAAGGTACATAAGACACTTACAAAGCCACCCGGTAGACCCATTATTTCAGCTAGGAACTCATTACTACAACCATTAGCCATCTATGTAGATACATTCCTCCAGCCCATAGTACAACAGGGTGATAGTTACTTACGAGACTCAACGGATTTTTTACAAAAGCTCCTAGCCCTTCCTGATGGATTTGATGACATCCTACTTGCAACCATGGATGTCTGCTCCCTATATACGATCATTCCGCATGAGCAAGGTCTACAGGCATTGGCCAATGCCTGGCATCAGCAACCACCAATCGGACCACCTATACCTTTCCTATTGAATTTGACCAGTCTAGTCCTCCAGCACAATAATTTTTTATATCAAGGGAAGTACTATTTGCAGCGGAAGGGGACAGCGATGGGATCGAATTTAGCGCTGGCGTATGCCAATATCTTCATGTCTGAATTTGAGCAAGACCATATCCTACCCCAGTTTGGTGAACATATATTGTTCTATAAGAGAGTCATAGATGATATCTTCCTATTGTGGAAAGGGACGACAGAATCCTTTGACCAGATGATTGCCCCATTAAACGATTTGGATGCACCGGTGACATTCACATACCAGATTGACCCACATAACGTTAATTTCCTTGACATCTCAATCACCTTAGAGAGAGGACGAATTTGCACTAGCCTCTACAGAAAACCAACGGATAGAAATACTTTGTTACACCCAAGCAGCCAACATCCGCCCGCCCTCAAGGATAATCTTCCAGTTTCACAATTTTTAAGAGTAATGCGCAATAATTCGGATAGTGACACCATGGAATCTCAAATATCTGAGATGACTTCCAGATTCCAGGAACGGGGCTATGGGAAAAATAATGTACTTAGATGCCTAACGAAGGCTAGGAACAAATTTGGTTCCAACACAACTGTCGCACAGACCACACACACACCGGAGCGGATGGTGTTCACCACTACATATGACAACTTCTCGAATAGACTTAAGGGGAGCATACGTAGGAATTGGCCAATTCTAGCCACAGATGATCGCTTGAAGTTGAAAAGAAGTTCTCCTCCAATGATGGCTTACCAAAGATCAGCAAATTTAAAACAGCTTCTGTTGAGACCCATGGCCAGTGATGAGGGGACACAGAGTACTACATGGCTACATGAAAGACACCCTGGATGTTTAAAGTGCACTGGTTGTACCACTTGTAGTAGGGCCATGTTGACTGGCCCATTCTTTCCACACCCACATTCTGGTCGACCTATAGCCATAAAATACAGGCTTCACTGTGCTATGGATCATTTGATCTATATTCTGACTTGCCCGTGCGGACTATACTACGTAGGCATGACTACGAGATGCTTTCGGGACCGCATGGCAAACCACAGGACATCGATACATCAAGCGATTGCTACGGGGACAGCAACACTACCAGTGGCCAGACACTTTATGGCATTAAGACATCAGGTCTCTGACTTAAGGTCCACATTGATTGATTGGATCCCCCCACCCCCCTGAGAGAGAGCCTGTGGATATATAGACTTGGTACAATAGCCCCGAGTTGTATGTCTTTACCCTATACGTTTGCATAGCCTACAATATTGCTGATTATAACAACAGGAACAACAGAAGTATAAATTATCACACTGGATCTACTATTTGTATTGTTTAAATTGGTCTATATTATTGATCTATAATATTACCTTTAAAATTTGGGTTTCTTTTTCTTATTTACTTTATGGTGTATGTGTTTCCCATTTGAGTAGCTTCACCGGCCTCTGCCATACCCTAACTGTATCTTTATTTTATTTGTTTTTATTTTTGTTAGTGTTTTTCTGGTATCGCTGTGGCAACGGGGGCGGGATTCCTCCGACCGGTGGGATGCACTGCTTGTGTTGACATGTGTCCGCTTCCTAATTTGACTGATTATATCTTTTCACTGTGTGCTGCGCCACAGTGGCCCGGTGCCGCGTCACCGGCGTTAGCGGAAGTGACGTCCGTGAGCATTGAACATGCTAGTTATTTATCTCGATCACCATGGACATTGCCCACTTCCGGTAATACCGGTAGTGACGCAATGCGTTCCACACATGCGGTCCAATCGCAAGTTGTGCCCGTGACTTTAATGTTGCCAAGGACGCAGCCCACTTCCGGCGGAAGTGACGCATCTGCGGTCCACCAGTGCGTTCCACACGGCTCCCGGTCGTGATGGGGGCGTGTTCTGTGCTTTTTTGAAGGGTATTTAGCAGGGGCCGGTGAGGCAATATCTCTGTCTCCAGTCTCCTGCCATATTGATGCTTGTTGTGATGCTGACACTGCTGACTAGACTGTACATTCCTTGACAAAGTTCCCGTTGAGGACCGAAACGTTGGAGATCGCTTTTTGAAAACCACTTTGGAACTGTGAGATTACCTTTACATTAACATTTTCTATTTTTGATTAATTGATTTTGAAGTCTGGAGAGTGCTATCATTTTTTCACTAGTGTGAAAAAAACCTGTATTGTACTATGGGCCCCACAACCTGGTGTGTGGGACTCTGATTGGCACCCTAGCTGATGGCTCTAGTTTCTGTGAGAGTGCAGGAATTATTTATGTATATATATATATATATATATATATCCTATATAATAGCCCAGATCTGTGACTCTGTGCCTGTGTGTATAATACTGGGCATGGCTAGGAGCTCTCTTTGGGTTAGCAGAAGGTCTATCACACCCAGTCCACAGCTGATTGGGTGATAAACGCCCTCCCACACAGGTTACATCCAATGGGAGGCACTGCTCTTTGACTGCTGTGTGTTCCCAGAGCAGGATTAACAATGGGGCTGATGGAGCTGCAGCTCCAGGTCCACACCCCAAAATAGGTCCACTGCATCTGCAACAACATACCCTCCAACAATTTACACATAAAAATCGCTATCAATTCGAAAAGGGGGCATGGCCATGGGTAAAGTGGCGTGGTCCCGCCCCTATTCCTATACTTTCAATGGAAGTTTGGAGAGCAAAAATCGATACAGACCATAAAAAAGGTACTGTACCTGTCAAAAAGGTACAGTTGGAGGGTATGCCACTGCCTCTGCAGCAAGTCTCATTGTAAAAAAAAAGCTTCATAATCAATACATACAGAATCTCTGAATTCTAATATTATGTGGGATTTATATCTAGTTACTGTTATCATTCAGGGTGCTTGGGGAAACCATGTCTCTTTTTTTCATGCTTAGAAATACCCCTCCCTTTCGAGCACCTGAATGATAGCATTAAGCTGATTGAGCATCTACTATTATATATGTCTGTTGTGAGAGGCAGAGAGGTTCCTGCATTAGGAGGAGGTGCAGGCCCTGACATGCCACATGGAGCATTATGGGGTTGCTCCAAGGTAGGTAGCTCTTAGCTTAGACATATTGTAGTAAGGAGACATGATCATGTGGCTCCTTGCTGGTTATTCTTAGACCCAGATTGGGGTAATGGAGGTGTGGGGTGTGGTGCCTCTGGACTGGCTGAGCTGGATGGCTTTAGTGTGGCATACCTTTACATTCTATTAACACTTTTCACTTATTAATTTTTTAACACTATTTCTCTATTTTAATTACATTTCAATTTTGTATCACCTCCTTTATAGCTTTGGCTTCCTAAATACTAAATTATTAACACTATAGTTTTTTTCACTGGTATGCTGCCCTGGGCTTTCTGGTTTATGCTGATGTTTTGGGGTGCCACACCCTGCACCTAGATATAACGCTAGGGACCCCAACTATACAGAGACACTTTGATGTGACTTTGGGGCTTATTCACACATTTGCACAAATATGTGTAACCGAAATCTCTGAATTCTAATATTAGGTGGGATTTATATCTGGTTACTGTTATCATTCACAGTGCTGGGGGAAACAATGTCTCTTTTTTTCTTGCTTAGAAATACCCCTCCCTTTTGAACACCTGAATGATATCATTAAGCTGATTGAGCATCTACCATTATATATGACAGTTGGAGGGTATGCCACTGCATCTGCAGCAAGTCTCTGTGATGTTGACAGGGAAAAAAATCCTTTTACTGTAGTGTCCTATGTCCTGCTGCCAGTCTGCCTGTCCCCTCCGGCATCAACAATCCCCACTCCCTAGCCACGGCACAGGTGGAACAAAAGCTGCTGTGGCCACCGGTATAGATGTGTATGAAAGTGGTGCAGCGGAAGCATACATGCCTGCACTGTGACTGGGTGTGGAGGAGGCTGGATGGAGGTGTAGAGAAGACGGTACAGGGCATGGTGATGCATCCTATACCGCCTTCTTTAAGCCTCCATCCAGCCTTGTGTCTTTGTAGCCCCGCACCCACTTTACAATGCCCACATTACCGGCATTGCAAAGCATCATTGCCCCACCCACTTCTTTGTGATGGGATGTCGCTGTGACTGTGTCCTGTGGTGACTTGACAACTTCCTCTGGTGGCCGAGAGTGCCACCTGATTTTTGGGAGCCTCCTGGAGTTTCCGGGAGACTGGGCAAGTATGAGCAGAAGGCATTCATAGCCCTCCCTGTGCCGCATACTCTCTGAGCCCTGGAGCCTCCTCTGCGCGTGATGTCACAGAAGTTCCTCCACACTGCAGCCACACCCAGATCCCCAGAGGCCCTGACTCTGCAACACAGCACCTGGGCTGCTGGCCTGGATGTCCCGAGATGGCTAATGTAACAGAGTGGGTGATATCGCGGAGGGTAATGTCTGGACGCTGAATCAATGTAAAAGGTGACAGTGCTGTACAGTGCAGTGGGTGTGCAGTGTCACTGATACTGCACAGCACTCTCAGCACTCTCACGTTTTACATTGATTCAGCGAGTCAGTTCTGCCAGCCAGTCACTATTGTTTGTGCCGGTGTCCCAACACGCCGCATTACAGGGAAGTAGACGCACTAAATAAACTACAGCTCCCAGAAGTCCTTAGTGCCAAAGCGATCCGGCGCTAAGGGCTGCTGAGAGCTGTAGTTTATTGAGTGCATCTTCTTCCCTGTAATGCAGCGCGTTGGGACACCGGCGCTAACAATAGTGACTGGCTGCTTGGCTGCTGTGCGAGTCTCCGGTAGAGCCACTGCCAAAGAGAGGACAGCAGCTTAGCTGCTTCCAAGAGGAGAAGCAGGAGAAGCATTACCTGCCCCTCCCCTACTCACAGTACCTCTGGGCCCCATCGGTGGCACCCCAATACCACCTTTCCACGACCCGTGGCACCCCTGCATCTGCCCCTCCCAGCACCACTGCACCTGCCCCTCCCCCACCCACAGCACTCCCATAACTGCTCCTCCCCCACCCATGGTGGCTTCAGATCCCTACCCATGGCACCCATGCACATGCCCCACCCCCACCCGCAGCACCCCAGCAACTGCCTCTCCCCCACTTACAGCACCCCTGGACCCCCTCCCCCATCCGCGTCTCCCCGCACCTGCCACTCCTCCAACCACAGCACCTACTAGGTGATTCATCAGGCTCTGCATGCACTGTTAACGCCGTTGCAAGGGGCTACGACCCCTTAATCATTGCACACCTTTTGTCCGTGGAATATTTAACCACTCACACAATTATGATTGGAGGTAATGCTCCATATAATAAAAATATTTTGCACGCTCCAATGGTGTGCAAGGGTTAATGGGTCGTAGCCCCTTATGACAGTGGGAAGAATGCCCATAGAGCGCGTTGAATCACCTATTTTATAAATATATATATATATATATATATATATATACACACTGCTCAAAAAATAAAGTGAACACTTAACAAAACACATCCTAGATCTGAATGAATGAAATATTCTTATTAAATACTTTGTTCTTTACATAGTTGATTGTGCTGACAACAAAATCACACAAAAAAATTATCAATGGAAATCAAATTTATTAACCCATGGAGGTCTGGATTTGTAGTTACCCTCAAAATTAAAGTGGAAAAACACACTACAGGCTGATCCAACTTTGATGTAATGTCCTTAAAACAAGTCAAAATGAGGCTCAGTAGTGTGTGTGGCCTCCACGTGCCTGTATGACCTCCCTACAATGCCTGGGCATGCTCCTGATGAGGTGGCGGATGGTCTCCTGAGGGATCTCCTCCCAGACCTGGATTAAAGCATCCGCCAACTCCTGGACAGTCTGTGGTGCAATGTGGCGTTGGTGGATGGAGCGAGACATGATGTCCCAGATGTGCTCAATTGGATTCAGGTCTGGGGAATGGGCAGGCCAGTCCATAGCATCAATGCCTTCGTCTTGCAGGAACTGCTGACACACTCCAGCCACATGAGGTCTACCATTGTCTTGCATTAGGAGGAACCCAGGGCCAACTGCACCAGCATATGGTCTCACAAGGGGTATGAGGATCTCATCTCGGTACCTAATGGCAGTCAGGCTACCTCTGGCGAGCACATGGAGGGCTGTGCGGCCCCCCAAAGAAATGCCACCCCACACCATTACTGACCCACTGCCAAACCGGTCATGCTGGAGAATGTTGCAGGCAGCAGAACATTCTCCTTGGCGTCTCCAGACTCTGTCACGTCTGTCACATGTGCCCAGTGAGAACCTGCTTTCATCTGTGAAGAGCACAGGGCGCCAGTGGCGAATTGCCAATCTTGGTGTTCTCTGGCAAATGCCAAACGTCCTGCACGGTGTTGGGCTGTAAGCACATCCCCCACCTGTGGACGTCGGGCCCTCATACCACCCTTATGGAGTCTGTTTCTGATCGTTTGAGTAGACACATGCACATTTGTGGCTTGCCGAAGGTCATTTTGCAGGTAGCAGTCCTGCTGCTGGGTTGTTGGCCTCCTACGGCCTCCTCCACGTCTCATGATGTGCTGGCCTGTCTCCTGGTAGCGCCTCCATGATCTGGACACTACGCTGACAGACACAGCAAACCTTCTTGCCACAGCTCGCATTGATGTGCCATCCTGGATGAGCTGCACTACCTGAGCCACTTGTGTGGGTTGTAGATTCCGTCTCATGCTACCACTAGAGTGAAAGCACCGCCAGCTTTCAAAAGTGACCATAACATCAGCCAGAAAGCATAGGAGCTGAGAAGTGGTCTGTGGTCACCACCAGCAGAATAACTCCTTTATTGGGGTGGTCTTGCTAATTGCCTATAATTTCCACCTGTTGTCTATTCCATTTGCACGACAGCATGTGAAATTGATTGTCAATCAGTGTTGCTTCCTAAGTGGACAGTTTGATTTCACAGAAGTGTAATTGACTTAGAGTTACATTGTGTTGTTTAAGTGTTCCCTTTAATTTTTTGAGCAGTGTATATATATATATATATATATATATATAAATTTCAAGACAGAACTGGCACTCACCCCAAAGATGTTGCTCCGGTGCCCTCTGGTATAATAGGAATAGGCAGACAATGGGAAGCAGGCAGCGGCACTCAGAGACTGACTCCAACGAAATTTTAAAGTGCAAAAATATTTAATCCATAAAAAACAGCACAAAGGTGACCACAAAGGTGACCAACGTTTCGGGGCGCTGACGCCCCTTTGTCAAGGTGATACAGTGCATGCAAAATTAACATACCTTTAAATAGACCAGAAGACCCGCGAACGGGACACACGCAACGGAAGGGAGGTGAGGACGGGCATCGCTCCGTGTACTTCCGGGTGTGGTGACATCAGCACGCTCCTACGCAGGGGTCCGTCACTACTTGGATACCCGCAGTTGACTCGGTTGCTAGGGAAACCGGCGCTGTGGTAACCAAGGGAGGGATAGGCGTAGTTGCAGCTGTCAAAAAAACATGTGAACTTAAACAGTGAAAGGAATATGGACTTGGCAAAAGTGTATAACATCTAAAGTAAGCTTGAAATTAAGTTTAAAAATACATGAGCAAAGAAATACATGATTGGCAGACATATGCTGTGAGGTAACCAGTAAAGAAAGAATGCTTAAAGTTACTGTGTTTTTTTGCAGCTATAACTAGGAAACGAATTTCCTGTGGATTCATTGATAGCTGCAGAACAATTAATTAAAGTTACATACTTTTGGATCTTGGTGGCATAGTTCAACCTCTAATTTTGGAATACACTCCAGGTTATTTTGTCATTAAGACCTTTGGGTCTGATGGTATCGAGCGTATAGATCCACCGAGCTTCAAGACGTAGGAGCTGTCCCCCACGGTCACCCCCTCGCAATGATTTGGGGATGTGATCAATGATCTGGAAATTAAGATCATGAAGTGAATGTTGACATTCGGCATAATGTTTGGCGACCGGTTGGTCCGCAGACTTTCCCGAGATAGCATACTTGATGGCAGATCTATGCATGGCAAAACGCTCTCGTGCGGTACGAACAGTCTTACCCACGTATTGTAGCTTGCAGGGACATGTGATTAAATATACAATGTGGGTGGTGGTGCAAGTAATAACATGCTTGATGATGAAGGATTTTCCTGTGGTGGTAGATATAAAAGATGGACCGGGTTGGATATTAGACATGTACTAATATCCAACCCGGTCCATCTTTTATATCTTTATATCTATATCGAGCGTATAGATCGGTGGATCTATACGCTCGATACCATCAGACCCAAAGGTCTTAATGACAAAATAACCTGGAGTGTATTCCAAAATTAGAGGTTGAACTATGCCACCAAGATCCAAAAGTATGTAACTTTAATTAATTGTTCTGCAGCTATCAATGAATCCACAGGAAATTCGTTTCCTAGTTATAGCTGCAAAAAAACACAGTAACTTTAAGCATTCTTTCTTTACTGGTTACCTCACAGCATATGTCTGCCAATCATGTATTTCTTTGCTCATGTATTTTTAAACTTAATTTCAAGCTTACTTTAGATGTTATACACTTTTGCCAAGTCCATATTCCTTTCACTGTTTAAGTTCACATGTTTTTTTGACAGCTGCAACTACGCCTATCCCTCCCTTGGTTACCACAGCGCCGGTTTCCCTAGCAACCGAGTCAACTGCGGGTATCCAAGTAGTGACGGACCCCTGCGTAGGAGCGTGCTGATGTCACCACACCCGGAAGTACACGGAGCGATGCCCGTCCTCACCTCCCTTCCGTTGCGTGTGTCCCGTTCGCGGGTCTTCTGGTCTATTTAAAGGTATGTTAATTTTGCATGCACTGTATCACCTTGACAAAGGGGCGTCAGCGCCCCGAAACGTTGGTCACCTTTGTGGTCACCTTTGTGCTGTTTTTTATGGATTAAATATTTTTGCACTTTAAAATTTCGTTGGAGTCAGTCTCTGAGTGCCGCTGCCTGCTTCCCATTGTCTGCCTATATATATATATATATATATATATAGAGAGAGAGAGAGAGAGAGAGTTCATTGTAAAATTGGCACTCAGTGATTTCTTTCAAAACAAACACATCTTATTTATTTTCACCCAAGCATGGCCCTCCAACAAGTCTCAAACTGGTGGCTAAGCTTAAAGCATCCAAAAAGTCAGTTTTAGAAAAACACCACAGCACTTATTGTGCCTAAAATTCAGCATAATGTTGATGTAATAAGGCAGAGTTATAACTTATTCATCTGTCGACTTCGGTCAATAAATGACCGTTAAAGACCTCAACATCTGAAAATCACCACCGCAGCAGCCAGGAGCTGCTCATACCCAGCAAGACCAGGTTTAGCCGCGCAAAATGGCTAAACCACACCAAAGAGTTGCGTGCGACATGTGACGTGCTGTTTGGGCGGCCAAACTTGTTACTGTTTGCACATTTCAACATGCCACCTCAAGATGCTGCAAGCTAAAATGTGTCACCCCGACTACATGCGTGCCCAAATGGAGCAATAATTGAATTGCTCTGTTGCACACCATCTATCAACACCTGTTGAAAGATCACAGTTAAAAATTTAGTTACAATCAAGGCATTTTGTTTATTGCACTACATGGTGCCTGTTGCATTCATTTGTTATATGTTGTATGTGTGTGTGTGTGTGTGTGTGTGTGTGTGTGTGTGTGTGTGTGTGTGTGTGTGTGTGTGTGTGTGTTTCCAGAGTCCCGCACTCACATCTCACCAAGTTAGCAACGGGAGGCACAACAGCTAGAAGGAATAGTCCAAAAACTCCAGTATATCAATGATTCAAAATGAATACACTCACCACCAAATGCAGCATAAAGAGATTTACTGGTTTAATCCATATTGTATAATTGCAATGTTTTTGTCCTTTCTGTACCTTTTTCAAGCATGTCAACATGTGCACCAGGTCACTTACAAAGTGGCAAAACAGGCATAGATCTAGCTCAGAAAGCATATAGTGATAAAAGCAGAAGAGAAGTTGATAATTTGTAAATGTGGGCGATGCCTGCCCTAGTTTCTTGTCTTCTGTCTGGAAGACAGAAGCTACAGTAATTGGCCTTGATTGACAAAGAACCTGTGAGAGACAGAAACTGTATAAGGTGTGTCAGTTACTAGTATTAATCCCTCACTACATGGGGAGCAGGTAGCAGGCCTATTAATACCCCTTTTACACTCGCAGGCTCGGGTCATTCCCGGGGATGTGTCCCGGGATATTTCCCGGGACACATTCCCGGGAATGACCCTATTACATTAGCGGCCCGACCCAGCATATTGCCGGGTCGGTGACGTCACTGCTGACTCTACCGGAGGCGGTGCTTGGAGATAATCTTCTCCAAGCACCGCCTTCACCTATGCAGAGAACGGCTTCCGGGTCGCCTTGACCCAGTATACACTTTCACACTGCACAGCTTCCCGGGATGGTCCCGGATTCAACCCTGGTCGAGACCTGGGTTGAAATCCCAGGATGCCCGTCCTGGGAAATTGTAAGTGTACCCTTTTACACTGACAAAAATCCCGGGATGATGCGCGTTCACGTGCAAAATCCCGGGATAAAATTGTTAGTGTAAAAGGGGTATAAGAGACACTGTATTACTCACTAAAAGTATTGTGCTAATGCTACTGTTTAGTGAGAGGGCTCTTAGGTCCTTCCAGGGACATTGCTTATTTAGAGCTGGACAGGCTAGGTTTTTGTTTTATGTTTTACAGATGTGTCCTCTTACATCCTTGCTGCAGTCACACTAAACAACCCATCAAGTTGCACCATGACGCGGTGGGACTTGGTAGCGTTGAGCATTTTTTTGCTATTTTTTCCACGAAAATGCATCTTAGACACAAAGTAATGCAATAGGATGCACAGGCAGCTTCTGCTAATTTAAAATTATATACAGTATACTGTACATATATCCTTTGTGCAATTGTGGCTGTATCTGCATCTGAAATGCCATGCTACAGTGTAAATACAGTCGCAGTCACACACAGAATATAGGCATGCTGCATATCAGCTTAATCAGCAAAAGCTGGTTATGTGTCCTATTGCATTATATTGCATTTAAGATGCATTTTCATGGAAAAACACAAAAAAATATGCTCGTGCTAAAGAGTCACACGGTACTTACGCATTATGTGTAGCGCGACTTATAGCGCATGAAGCATAGATGTAAGAGGACACATCTGTATTTGTCTTTGTGATGCAAATAAAACTAGCTGAGGCTGCCATGGCTCTGGGCTGGTGTGGTACCAGTGTCAGACTGGGGCATGAAGTGCCCACCAAGGCAACACAGGGATAGGTACCCAAACTTATGGGTGTGGCCAGCCACCAGAGAGATTTGACTAACCATTAGAATGTGCATGGTCTAGGCCGCATGACAAATATACTGCTAGTGCATGCATGAATGCATGTTCCAAATGAATAACAGCAATAGACTGTAGAAAATGCTACAAAGTCCTGTACAGTATAATGTAACATATGTATAATTCAAGTGCACAGTCTGGATCCTGATCCCTAGATGAGGGGGTGGGCCCTTGGGCAGTGGGGCCCATTGGGGATTGCCCTGTTGCCCAGTCCAACCCTGTGTTGGCTGCTGTATGAAAGGGCACACTTGTACTCTAGGAAATGGCATCCTTACCATGCTCTTGTAATAAGAAAGATATGATAGATATTTAGATAGATAGATAGATAGATAGATAGATCTATAGATAGATAGATGGATACAGTAGATATCATTGAATGGTGCCATGAAAGAAAGTGCCAGCCTACTAAGTACAACACTCTGATTAATGAGAACAATTAATTACAGAGCCTCTGCTTACAAACCATTGTTTATTTTTTAAACATATGATTGCAATCCAATTTTAATTAAATTGCAGATTTTAATTGAAGTATATTTAATTGTAATGTTTTGAAACAAAAAAACATTGTAAAAAAAAAGCTTCATAATCAATACATACAGAAGACAGCACTGTAGGCTGTACTATATAATTTATGTTAACTACTAAACCTAGGGTATTTATTCATATTATAAACTCCTTTTAAACATTTGAAAGTTTGTTTCTAGAAATAAAAATTGTAACACAGTTCCCATTTGCAGTTTTCTCTAAAACAATAAAATAAATATTTAAATAATAGACAACAATAATGTACATGTAAAAGGTACTGTAATTAGAAATTAATAATTTTGAATTATTAAAAATAAAGCATATGGTAATGACGGGTACTATTTAGCAAGAGCACTAGAGGTGAGGTTACAATACCTTGAAAGCGGAATATGGTTTCATCCATGCAGAGCCAGGATGTGAAAATAATTTACTTAAAGGGCTACTGTAAATGTAATAGGATTTTTGGGGCGATCAAACTGACCTACTCACACATTTTGAAGGTGCGATATTGTTCCACAACTCGCAAATGTAATAGAGTGCCAGTTTTATGGGTTCCATGTAACTCACATGTGACTTCGCAAGAGAATTCACACTGGGAAGCATGCGCAAATCTGACCAACCAGAATGCAAGTTTTATAAACCAAGTTGCACAGTTTTAAAGAAAGTCATCATTTGGAAACCAAAAGTTGCCTGAGGTATACTTCACAGCTCCTATATAAGTCTCAGCTCTACCATTTTGACATTTGATAGGTTTGTGAAGCACATGGAGGTTTACTGTGTGTGTGTGTGTATGTATGTGAGAGAGAGAGGCAGTTTGTTCCCAGCATTATGGTATTCAGGCTAATACTTGAGGGTGAGCAGAGGCTGCAGGAGAAGGTGGTTGTGACCCAGAGAGTGAATAGGAGGAGGAAGATAATAAGGAGCAGGAGAAACACGAGAAGGCTCAGGATATGCAGGAGGAGGAGGATAATGAAGAGCCTGCTTGTCCACTCTCTGGGAAGACGAGCAATGATAGGAATGTGTGTTTTTCCTACAAGGAGAACTGTGAACACAGATGCCGTAAATGTGGTGAGTTACTGCCGATGTGCTGTGAGCAACGTCAAGAAGTGCTTCAATGATGTAAAGCACATCCTGAGGGCCAAGATAGCATATCAGCACATGGAGTCCCACAGGACAGGAGGTGGCCATGTAATACTTATCCATTTTACTGTATATGAAGTAGAACTAAAGCAGATAATACCACCTGAAATTCTCATGGGAACCCACATAGAGGACACAGACCATACTCCAACCCAACACCATTCTGGTGAGTAACCAAAAATGTTACATCTTTTTAAACTGTACTAACCTATTTCAGTTTGTAGTTAATGATAGCCAGAGGTGGGCAATAAACAGCCCTTCATCTGATGTAGAACAACACATCCCAGCATGCCCTGACACAGTTTGACTAAGGTCAAATTGCAAAACTGTGTCAGGGCATGCTTGGATGTTTAGTTTTAAAGCAGCTGGAGAGTTGCTTATTGCCCACTCCAATGTTAGAGTCATTGTAAAGGTAGGTAAACAGTTCCTAAGCAAATACCACTAATTGTAATAATCACATCAAGATGATTGTCAAGTACCCTATCACAGTGACTAGCATTTGGAAATGTGTACAATGTAAACAGTATAGTTGTTGATGAATGTCCATTGTCCTACAGATGCTTGTACACTAACCCAGAATAGTGTTGGCCGTGTTGCGGTGTCGGATAGGGATGTTAGTCCACACAACAGCACTAAACTAGGATGATTGGTTTATTCAAATATCAGAGATAACAACTTGTAGGACATAGAAGATGTTCTGCAGCAGCAGGAACTCACAGTATACATGTGAAGCAGTACAGCGGTAACACAGCATCTCAGAACACACAGGATGCGGCTGCAGGGTAGACAATGTCATCAGTGCAGTTGTCTCTCCCAGGAAGAACTCTCTCAGACTGTGAACAAAGCACCTCCTCTTGCTGACAGTAGGAGGGAAAACACTACAGCAGGGAAGCTGCCTCTAGTGCTGGGAATGGAGACAGACCGCAGAGTGATCCACTGTCTAACAAACCCCCCCCCCCCCCCCCCTCACTCAAGGCTGTCTCCAGTTACATACATTTCCATAACACTTTTTCAAAACAGTTTTCCTGTAACCAAAAACACATTAATAAAGCATGGTAAGCAAACAGTAAAACAAACCAACATTTCTCAAAAGTATTCCAGTCCACATTTTTTCATGAACATGTGCAGCAAGTGTGATGACAATCCCTTTGTCAACATAACAGCAGCATTGCTCTCTCTTGCTACAGTATATAATCCACATTGACTTATTTTCCACTAACTCATGGATAAAGTGATGTCTAATGGTAATGTGTTTGCACCGTCCATAATTCTTGGTGCTGGAAGACAAATCAATTGAGTTGCTGTCATCTACCATCCACCTGGCACCTCCTCCATATTCCTCGACAACGTTGCTTCCTGGCTACCTCACTTCCTCTTTTCTGATATTCCCTCCATTATCCTAGGTGATTTCAACATCCCAATCGATAACCCCACAAAATCACCTGCCTCTAAACTCCTTAACCTCACCTCTTCCCTTGGTCTCTCCCAGTGGACCACCTCACCCTCCCATGTGAACGGAAGCTCACTGGATCTAATTTTCACTTACTGCGGCAATATTTCTGATTTCTCCAATTCCCCTTTTCCCCTCTCTGACCACCATCTGCTCTCTTTCAATTTATCTATCTCTGCTTCCCCATCTCTCCCTCCTAAGGCTACCATCACTAAGCCTAACATTGAGGCTATTGACACCTCATCCCTATCCTCCTTGTTCAACTCGCTTCTCTCTCCTATTCTCTCTCATGCCCTGAACAAGCCACATCCCTATACAATGCATCTCTTACTTCTGCTCTTGTCTTTGACGCTCCACCAACCACTATTCACCCTCGCAGATCAACACCTCAACCCTGGTACACCAAATGCACCACATATCTTCAAAAATGTTCACGTACTTCCGAGCGACAGTGGAGGAAATTACGCTCTAAGGCAGACTTCCTCCATTTTAAATGTATGCTCTCATCCTTCAGGGCTGCCCTTTCCCTTGCTAAACATACTTCAAAATTCTCATCTCTACCCAGTCTTCCAACTCCCGGCGCCTCTTTGCCACTGTAAACTCCCTCCTCTGCCCACTACCACCTCCTCTCCCATCCTCATTGTCTGCTCTTGACTGTGCCACTTATTTTACATCCAAGATTGACTCCATACATCAGGACATCACATCCCACCAGACCAGCAACCAGCCACCACCTATCACTTGCCACTCCTCCCCTTCCCTCTCACCAACTATGACATCTTTCTCCCATGTATCTGGTGAGGAAGTCATGGCCCTCATCTGTTGCTCCTCCCACCACCTCCCCGCTTGACCCTATCCCCTCCCACATCCTCCGCTACCTCTCTCCTTCTGCCTGTTCCCATCTCTTCCACCTTCTCAATCTCTCTCTCATTATGCACTGACCCCTCTGCCTTCAAGCATGCTCTTGACTCCCCTATTCTTAAAAAACCTAGCCTTGATCCAAATACCCTCTCCAACTATCGACCCATCTCTTACCTCATTTTGCCTCCAAACTCCTTGAGCGTATTGTCTATAACCACCTCACTGCCTTTCTTTCCTCCCACTCACTGCTTGACCCATTCCAGTCTGGTTTCCGCTCTCTCCACTCCACTGAAAATGCCCTCACAAAAGTCTGCAACGACCTCCATGCAGCCAAATCTAAGAGCCGCTACTGTCTGCTTATTCATCTTGACCTCTCTGCTGCTTTTGACACTGTTCCTTCCTTGTCTTCTCTCATGATGCTACCTACTCCCCACTTCTACTAACTGTTGGTGTCCCCCAAGGTTCTGTTCTTGGTCCTCTACTTTTCTCTCTCCTTACGTCCTTTTTAGGTGAACTCATTAGTTCTTTTAACTTCCAATTTCACCTCTATGCTGATGACACTCAAATCTACCTTTCCTCCCCTGATCTCTCCCCAGCTCTCCTCACTCGTACCTCCAACTGTCTCTCTGCTATCTCTTCCTGGATGTCCCAGTACTTTCTTAAACTCAACATGTCCAAGACTGAGCTGATCATCTTCCCACCCTCCCACACAACCTCACCTCACCACAATCTCATTATCCATTGATGGCATGACTACCTCCTCTAGCCCCCAAGTATGCTGTCTTTGCGTAATCCTTGATTCCTCCCTCTCCTTCAAACCACACACTCAGCACTTCTCACAAACCTGTCATTTTCATCTCAAAAACATTTCCACGATCAGACCCTTTCTCACCCAGGATGCCACCAAGATCATTATCCACTCACTGATTATTTCCAGACTGGATTACTGTAATCTCATGTTAACTGGCCTTCCTGACAAATACCTGTCTCCACTCCAATCTATCCTTAATGCTGCAGCCTGGCTCATCTTCCTAACCAAATGCACTACATCCACCTCCCCTCTCCTACAAGACCTTCAATGGCTTCCCTTCCCTTTCAGAATCCAATTCACACTTCTCACACTCACTTACAAAGCACTCACATACTCCTCTCCCACTTACATCTCTGACCTTATCTCCCTTTACTCTCCCACCCATCCTCTTAACTCTGCTAATGCACGCCGACTCTCCTGATTACTTCCTCCCACTCCTATCTCCAAGATTTTTCATGTGCTGCTCCCTTACTCTGTAATTCTCTACCTCTTCCCCTCAGACTCTCCACATCTATCCAGAACTTCAAACGGCTCTTAAGACCCACTTTTTTTACCAAACCCAGCCAAATCTCATCCTAAACCTCTGTCCCACGCTCGGTCTACCCCATCTGTGTCACCCCTGTTGTCTGCCCCTCCCCTTTAGAAGGTAAGCTCTCACGAGTAGGGCCCTCTTCCCTTATGTGCTTATCCTTTTCTTACTTTAGTAGTCCTCAACTGCCCATATTCTGCAGTTTTTGGTGACCTTGATACTTATCTGTCATCTGCTGATGTAGTTATGCTTAGTTACCCTGTATTTGTCCTATAGTGTCTTCAACTGTAAGTCACTGTTTTTCTATTTTAATTATGTGCATATGTACTCTGTAATTGGGCGCTGCGGAACCCTTGTGGTTATATAAATAAAGGATAATAATAAAGAATAATACATAATAATTGCTTGATTGTTATCACCCGCAATGTTAATGGTCTCACTTTGGTAAAGAAGGCTAAGCTCACATAAAGTCTCCTTCATCCATAAAGCTTCTTTTGTAGTTTCTGTAAGTGCCATGTACTCCGCCTCAGTGGTGGATAGGGCAACAGTGGGTTGCTTTCTGCTCACCCAGCTGATGGCTGCGCCTGCTAAAATGAACAAGTATCCTGTATAGGAACAATGGTCATCCTCATCTGATCCCCAATTGGCATCACAGAAAACTTCCAAAGTCATACTTTTTGACTTCATAAACACAAACATTTATGAACTTGTACCTTTTAAGTACCTTAACATACTCTTGACTGCAATCCAGTGTTGCCTCTCAGAGTTAATTGCAAACTGGATTGCCCGGATCACTGTGTGATGTCGGGGTGAGTCCTAATACTTGCATACATTAAGCTACCGACAGAATTTTGATAAGGAATCTCTCTCATTTCCTCTATCTCCTCTTGGCTGGTTGGTGACATAGCCTTTACCATATTTATGCTTTTCTCAGTAGGAGTGCTCACTGGTTTTGCATCAGACATTCCATACTTGCGAAGCATTGCTTCAATATATGTCTGTTGATCAATTGTAACAGTCCCATCTTTCAGGTTTTGTACAATTCTCATGTCAAACAAATGATTTGCAGGGCCTAAGCTTGAATCTTTGTTTCAGCTGCTGTTCTACATCAGTAATGTGCTCTTCTTGACCTACTAGCAATAGATTATCCACATACTGTACACAACTATGATGAACCGCTTTTCTTCTATAGTTTTGTGAGATAAGCAGTGATCAGTCTCTGACCTAACAAAGTTCATCTCTAGCAGGATAGCATCCAGCTTTACATACCAACAATGACCACTTTGCTTTAGGCCGTACAAAGATTCTTAAAGAGGCATACTTTTCCCTCTTGGAACATATTCTCGTCATAATGTTCAGGTGGTTCCATATAAATCTCCTCAATTTACTCTCCATTTAGGAATGCAGAATCAAAGTCTAACTTTGTATAACAATAAATCATGAAGTGTAGAAATGGCAATGACTAACCTCAAGGTGGTGTACCTTGCGACAAGCGAAAAGATTTCTCCGTAGTCAATCCCAGATTTTTGTGTGTATCCTTTAGGAACAAGGCGGACTTTATAATGAGAAATATTCCCATCCACATTCAGCTTTCTGCAAAAGACCTACTTGTTCTTGATTGTCTTAGCATTATTCAGCCTGTCAACTACAGTCCATGTACTGTTATCATCCAGAACTGACATCTCTGTATCTATACAAGACTCTTTGGGGGATATTCAATTGTTTGAAAAGTCAGTTGGGTATCTGTTTTTTCCAATCTAACAAACATTAGAATTCCCCCCTTTTTCTCTCTCATTTGTTTTGTCTAGTATAACACTGACTCAGGGTGCACCACCAATATAAACTATAATAGGAATTTTCCCTTCATATCTGTTTAATTTTAGTTTCTTCATGCTGATAATCATAGTATCAATGATCAGTGCATATTTTCATGTTGCTCTGTATATATTGCTGACTTCCATTCTTTTCAGTCACTACTTGATTTTGCTTACTGTATATTTTGAGGTTCACAGTCAGCTATATTTGCGTATTCCTCACTGCATCTTTTGGATGGAACACCTTTATTGCTTCTTATGGAACTTTTGTTTCCTGATTGGCTAACTCCATTAACAATTTCAGGTTCAGACATGCTTTCCGCTGCCTGTACATCCAGCGATACATATTGTTGCTCGGATTCTTGTTCCACTGTTCCAGTGATTAATGCTGTCTCATGGAACACCACATCTCTATACTTTAGAAGACACCTTGAAAAAGACCTTGTGTCGAAACGGCGTTGGTGCTTCCAGACAGTGATCCATTCGTGTTGTACCGAATTTTCTTTTATCTTTGCAATTCCTAAGTGTCTACACGTCTATTTTAAAGAAACCGCTACATGTGGATATCCATCTTCTGAGAACGTGATTGTGGTACGTTCATTTGAACGGAATTAAATCCTGCTTTGCTAAGAAGTATAAAAGATACCTTGATATGCATGGTGCTATATATCTTTAAGTGAGTTATGGTACGTCCGCTTTGATATGAAGAGGTGGTGAGGAACTGTCCATTCCTCCACTATCAAGATTTTCACCACATAGGGTTCTGTCTCTTCCTGAAGAAATCACGGGACTATTTATTACCACATTGTGACAAACTATACCACACATCCTGTGTTTTTGTTGTATTCTTCATGCATGTAACATCTGAGAGTTGTTGAAGTGACAAAGGAAAGAATCACCTCTGACATTGGAGAAAGAGAAATTCGCAGAAAACTCATGTGATGTATATTTAATTTCTCTATTATTGATTTATTGTGTTTAGTAGCGCCTTCAATCTCTCCTCACCACATATTTGTTTCCTACTACTTTGTGTGATCTGAGGTTGGGTGGATCACAAGAGGAGTGAGATTGGGCAGATACTCAGATAGATACTGCGCCAGAATACACACACTTTAAGTTTTTTATTGTTTAGAAGATGTTTGTTTGTAATGTCGCAAAGCCTGTATCCTTTGCTTTCTTCACAGTATCCTAGCATAATACATTTCACTGACTTTGGATTTCCGTCTTTTCTCCTTAGGTATTACAGCCAAAAACATGGAGATGATTGACAGCTGGCTTTTTCTTGGACCATGCCTTCAGTGGCCTTTTACGGCTACTGTGGGCGCATGGTTTTTAAGATATACTGCAGTAGACACTGCTTACACCCAAAAACTTTTCTCCAGGCCTGAGTTACTCAACATAGTCCGTGCTTTCTCAACATTTGTATGATTTGCACGCTCACTCACATCATTTTGTTCTGGTGTGTAAGCAATTGTTAGTTGATTCTGTATGCCATATTTCTTCAGGAACTGTGCTAAAACTCTGTTGTTATACTCTCCGCCATTGTCGGATCTCAGGACTTTAAATTTCAGACACATCTGAGTCTCCACCAGGTTCTTGTATTCCACAATTTTATTGACAACTTTACTTATAGCTTTCATGAAATACACGTGTCATCCTTGTGGCATCATCAATAAATGTTATAAAATACCTGTAGCCACTCATTGATTCCATCTCCATCGAATTGCATACTTCAGTATGTACTAGGGCTAGTGGTATTTCTGCTTTACTAGTAGGCGTAGGAAATGGCGTGCTAGTCGGCTTTCCTTTTATACAACTCTAACACGCAGGTCTCTCAGTATTACTCACAGTGATTCCAGTTGCCATTCTATCAAGTAGTTTCTGGACGTTGTCATATCCCAGATGACCTAGGCACCTGCGCCACAGCTCCTTTGACTGGTTTGAATCAGAGTCCGCCATTGCGGAACACTCCTCGGTGTCCAGGACATACAGTTGGTTGCACCGGGTTGCTAAAGCAATTACAGTCCCTTTCTCATTTTGCACCATTCTTTGCTGTTTGAAAACTGGACTCTGTAACCCTTTTTCTTGAGGACACTTATAGCAATGGGATTGCTTCCCAATTCCGGCACGAACAAGACATCTTGGATGTCCATAATAACTGTTTTACCGTTCATTTTTAGACGCACTGTGATTGTCACAAATTTTGAAGCAGTAAGGACTTTGGCCCTCATTCCGAGTTGTTCGCTCGGTATTTTTCATCGCATCGCAGTGAAAATCCGCTTAGTACGCATGCGCAATGTTCGCACTGCGACTGCGCCAAGTAACTTTACTATGATGAAAGTATTTTTACTCACGGCTTTTTCTTCGCTCCGGCGATCGTAATGTGATTGACAGGAAATGGGTGTTACTGGGCGGAAACACGGCGTTTCAGGGGCGTGTGGCTGAAAACGCTACCGTTTCCGGAAAAAACGCAGGAGTGGCCGGGGAAACGGTGGGAGTGCCTGGGCGAACGCTGGGTGTGTTTGTGACGTCAACCAGGAACGACAAGCACTGAAATGATCGCACAGGCAGAGTAAGTTTGGAGCTACTCTGAAACTGCTAAGTAGTTAGTAATCGCAATATTGCGAATACATCGGTCGCAATTTTAAGAAGCTAAGATTCACTCCCAGTAGGCGGCGGCTTAGCGTGTGTAACTCTGCTAAATTCGCCTTGCGACCGATCAACTCGGAATGAGGGCCTTTGTCTCTAATCCATTTTACTGTAATGGGTTCATATGCTGTCAGTGAATTGAACCATTCCTGATTACAACTGAAATTCCTAGTGGCCCCCGAGTCCATGTACCAGCAATCCTTCTTGTGAATATCTGCTACATTCTATGCTGACTTATTTGGTTTGTCACACTTCTGCGTACCACTGCAATTTTTAATTCGGCAGTCTGAGGCATTGTGCCCCACCTAGTGACATATAAAGCACTTGAACTTGAGCTTTCTGGACTTAGCACCTTTCGTGAATAAGATAGAACCCTCAACATGTGTCTTGACAGGAATGCGTTTTTGGAACTGTCATTAGCTTGGTATCATTAAACTCCAAAGCTACTACCAGATTTTGTCAGATTTTGTAACATCGCCACCACCACTTCCTCATCATCCATCGGTGCCTCCACAGATGCCAACTGCTGAGCTTATTTTATTAATATAATGGTTCATGACCTTACAGGCACTTAACTTTGTCCGTACAGCATATGCCTCAAGTTTATTCTTCTCATCAGACCTTTGTCCTTGTATGCCATTTGCAGAGCTGCCCACATGTCTTAAGCTGACACTTTCCCACTGATAACGAAGTAGACGTGTTATTCCATGGTTAATCCTATCATCCCGATGGCTCTATCCACTTCAACTGGGTTTGGGTCTGCTCCTGGCTCAATTGTGACTTTCCACAACTTTTCCCGTTTAAGCTGCATCTTTATGGTGAATTTCCACATTGTGTAATTCTCTGAGCCTTTTAGCTTTGTAAAGTTCAGGCTGTTCCCTGTACTGTACATTCTTCTCTTTATTTAATAATAGTACTCCTTCTTTAATCAGCTGCACTTTTATTATGTACCTTTGGCAAAGTGTTGCAGTGTCGGATAGTGATGTTAGTCCACACAACGGCACTTAACCAGGATGATTGGTTTATTCAGATAACAGAGAGAACAGCTTGTAGGATATAGAAGATGTTCTGCAGCAGCAGGAACTCACAGTATACATGTGAAGCAGTACAGCAGTAACACAGCATCTCAGTGCACACAGGAAGTGGCTGCGGGGTAGACAAGGTCACACACACAGGAGAGTAGAAGCTGCCCATCTATGAATTGCTGAAGGGTCACTATTCATTTCAAATTGCAGGAGCCATTCCCCAGGACACATGTTATTACTAGCCCCACAAAAAATCTATTTCAAAGGCCTATCACACTGATATTTTTCACACCTACACAATAGCAATTGGATTCTAACACTTTTCCACAAGCCTGCTTTGTCCTGGAATAATTTACCAAATCAGCAACAGAAAAAACAAAGTTGTTTAATTTATCACTTGTTTCAAATATACCCATTGGATTAAAGAGCAGCAATAGGTTATAGCAACAATGATTATAGTGATTACAATCCAAGATGGCACCGCAGATGGCTACCTCAGAGCTATGCAGTTCAGCCAAAATACCAGTTTCCCCTAGTTTTCCCCTGCCCTAGTCTACCCCACCAGTGACCAAATACAGCAGGGAAGCCCCCCTAAGTAGGAGTGCTCCAGCGATGCTTACCCCACATTCGGGCCTGTCGGCGGGTAGATCAGCGGCCCTTGCAGCCCTCGCTGCCCTGTGTGGCTGGGATGCAGATGTCATGGATGCCGAAGTGGATGACTGAGCGGCCGCAGCCCCCCACAGCCCAGGCGGTGACTGGTGGGTGGATCGGCAGCCCTGTAAAGAGAATGTCAGAGGCCCTCATGTTGGCCCTAGTAGAAGGACCTGGACTGAGAGGAGAGGCTGTCGTGCAGGCACCATAGTGAGGTGGCGGTGGCGAGGGCACCGTACTGCACTTCCCTGCTCTCAAACGTGTGCTCACTGGCAAACAAGTTCGACGAACTGCCCCTCCTTCTTGGCAGCGCAGGGTCAGGCATTACATGTATGACCCGTCCATACTCTGCTTTACGGAGATGCGGCTGGATGACCATATTACGGACAATCCGATGTCTCTGCCGGGCTTCGGTCTCTTCAGGGCGGATCGCTCCAAGGTTCTCTCAGGAAAAATGAAGGGTGCAACAGATGATGCACCAATGTCACGATACTAGGCAAATCATATAGCCCTCACCTGGAGATGCTAAGTATCATCTGCAACCCCTTCTATTCCCCCCAGGAATTTGCCTCAATTGTCCTTGTGGGAGTGTACATCCCCTCTCTCGCCTGTGCGAACGAAGCCCTGCACCACCTGGAAGTATGCATATCCAACATAGAACAAAAACACCCAGACTCTCTGCTTATAGTGCTGGGCAACTTCAACAGCACTAACCTGAACAAGGAGCTACTTAAGTACAAACAACAAGTCACATGTCCCGCTAGGGAAGGGTACACCCTTGACCACTGCTACACTACCCTCAAGTCTTCATTCCAGTCTATCCTGCATGCTGCACTTGGCCTATCTGACCACTGCCTCATCTACCTACTCCCTACCTATACACAGAAGCTGAGAGCAGTTAAGCCTGTTGTCAAGACTGTTAAGAAATGGACCAATGAGGCTAAAATGAAGCTCCAGGCCTGCTTTGACTGCATGGAAGGGGGGGTCTTCAGAGCCTCGGCAACCAACTTGAATGACCTGACAGACACTGTCATATCCTACATCAGCCACTATGAGGACATGTGTGTATCTACCATAACTTACCGCATTTACAACAAGCCCTGGTTCAACAACCAGCTCAGGCAACTTCCTTGGGCCACAGAGGAGGCCTATTGCAGTGGTGACAAAGCACTGTACAACTGAACTAGGAACTCCCTGACTAAAGAAATCACGCTAACAAAATAGCTGTTCTCGGACAAGCTGACAAACGATCTCTCCACCAATGACCCCGTATCTGTATAGAAAGGAATGCAATCCATAACCAACTACAAGAAAACATCGAAGTTCACCACCATGCACCAAGACCTAACAGACGAGCTGAACCACTTTTATCACAGGTACGCAAAAGAAGTCCCCTTCGACCCACACAATCACCGCTATGATCCCCGAACACTGAAAGCCAAATCCAGGCACTTCAAGTTGCCCAAGAAGAGGTGGAGGCACTGTTTAAAAGGGCCAAACCAGGAGAGCTCCGGGTCCTGACAGAGTTTTACCATCTGCCTTGAGAGCATGTGCGGGTCTGCTCGCCCCCATATTTACCAAGATCTTCAACAAATTGCTGGAGCTACAGAAAGTCCCTTCTTGCCTCAAAAGGTCCACTATTATCCTGGTCCTTGAGAATTCCTCTAACACGAACATGAACGACTACAGGCCGATAGCACTGATGTCTGTGGTCATGAAAACGTTTGAGCGTCTGGTTTTGAATCACCTGAAAACTGTGATTGGCCCCCAACTGGACCACCTAAAGTTCGCCTATCGATCAAATCGGTGTGTCGAGGATGCTGTCAACCGGGGCCTGCACTACATTCTACAGCAGCTAGACATTTCCGGTACCTATGCAAGGGTCCTGTTTCATCTCAGCCTTCAATACAATCGTCTCCAGCATCCTCCACTCCAAAATACTTCGCCTAGGGGTCCCAGAAGCTACCTGTTTTTGGATAGTAGACTTCCTGATAGATAGGTCACAGGTAATGAAAGTGGGGGAATTCCCCTCTCGAGCCCAGTCCATTATTACAGGTGCCCCTCAGGGCTGTGTCCTCTCAACTCTGCTCTTCAACCTGTAAAAAAATTATTGCACCTCAGAGGCGCAATCAGTAAAGATCATTACATTCGCCGACGACACCACCGTCATCAGCCTCATCAAGGACGGGGACAAATCGGCCTATAGATGGGAAGTAGACCGGTTGGCCCAGTGGTGCAGCCACAACAGCCTTGAGCTCAACCCCCTCAAAACTGTTGAGATGATAGTGGACTTCAGGAAGAAGTCAGCTAGTACACCTCCACTAACAATTGCTGACAGTGTGGTATCGCTAGTGGACTCCTTCAAGTTCCTAGTGACCACAATCTCCTGGGATGTTAAATGGGGGTTCAACACTGATGCCACTGTCAGGAAAGCACAGCAGAGGTTGTTCTTTCTCAGGCAACTAAGGAAGTTCAACATCCCAGAGAAGCTCCTGCTCCTCTACTACTCCGCGATTGTGGAGTCAGCACTGTGCTCCTTGATACTGGTATGGTATGGTTCTGCCAGCATGAGGGACAGATGCAGGCTCCAAAAGGTGGTCAGAACCACAAAGAAGATTGACGGGGCAGACCTTCCCTCAGTCCAGGACCTGTACCTGTCCAGAGCTAAAAAGTGGGCAAAGAAGATAGTAAAGGACTAGCTACACCCCAGCCACAGCATGTTTAACTTGCTTCCTTCAGGCAGGCATTACAGGGCCGTCCCAGCCAGGTCCACCAGAAGCCTCAAAATTTTCTTTCCCCAAGCGGTCCACCTGCTGAACTCCTGAACATTGACTGACTAGATGTACATGTAACTCACTTGTGTCCCTACGGTATACCTATCTATATGACTTTACTTGCCCCCCCACCACCTGCTTATCTCAGGGCCATAACTACGTGTGTGCCAGGTGTGCCTGGCACACAGCGCAGTCGCCCTGAGGGTGCAACTGGCCGCATTTCCTAAAGTCAGCGGCATTGTAATGAGTCAAATTGACTCATTGCAAGCCTCCTGTGTGCTGATCGAGGAGAGGAGCAGCTCCGGGGGGCAGGTGAGAGAAGGAGGCATACACAGCGGCGGCAGCGAGCCTATGTGGAAGGAGAGGGACAGCTGCAGTGGTGCCGCTACCAATTACAGTGCACTGCTGCGGCTCCCGAGTACCCCTCCCTCCTCCTCCCCCTCCCTCCTCCTGCTTCCCTGTCTGCCCGGGATCTGCCCGACTGCCTGCACCGAGGAGCCTGACTGCCTGAGCCAGCGGAGACAGTAAGTATAATCTATTCTGTCTGTCTGTCTGTCTATCTATTCTGTCTGTCTGCCGTAATGTGTAAAAAGGGTGACTGGCTGCCGTAATGTGTAATAAGGGGATGCTGTCTGCCCTATTGGTAATAAGGGGACGCTGTCTGCCGTAATGTGTAATAAGGGGACGCTGTCTGCCATAATGTGTAAAATGGTGACGCTGTCTGCCGTAATGTGTAATAAGTGGACGCTGTCTGCCGTAATGTGTAAAAAGGTGACGCTGTCTGCCGTAATGTGTAAAGAGGGGACGCTGTCTGCCGTAATGTGTAAAAAAGGGGATGCTGTCTGCCGTAATGTGTAAAAAGGGGGACACTTTCTGCTGTAATGTGTAAAAAGGGGAATGCTGTCTGCCGTAATGTGTAAGAAGGGTACGCTGTCTGTCGGAATGTGTAAAAAGGAGGACGCTGTCTGCCGTAATGTGTAAGAAGGGGATGCTGTCTGCCGTAATGTGTAAAAAGGGGACGATGTCTGCCGTAATGTGTAAAAAGGGGATGCTGTCTGCTGTAATGTGTAAAAAGGGGGACACTTTCTGCTGTAATGTGTAAAAAGGGGAATGCTGTCTGCCGTAATGTGTAAGAAGGGGACGCTGTCTGTCGGAATGTGTAAAAAGGAGGGCGCTGTCTGCCGTAATGTGTAAGAAGGGGATGCTGTCTGCCGTAATGTGTAAAAAGGGGATGATGTCTGCCGTAATGTGTAAAAAAGGGGATGCTGTCTGCTGTAATGTGTAAAAAGGGGGACACTTTCTGCTGTAATGTGTAAAAAGGGGAATGCTGTCTGCCGTAATGTGTAAGAAGGGGACGCTGTCTGTCGGAATGTGTAAAAAGGAGGACGCTGTCTGCCGTAATGTGTAAGAAGGGGATGCTGTCTGCCGTAATGTGTAAAAAGGGGATGATGTCTGCCGTAATGTGTAAAAAGGGGGATGCTGTCTGTTGTAATGTGTAAGAAGGGGATGCTGTCTGCCATAACGTGTAAAAAGGGATGCTGTCTGCTGTAATGTGTAAGAAGGGGACGCTGTCTGCCGTAATGTGTAAAAAGGGGGACACTGTCTGCCGTAATGTGTAAGAAGGGGACGCTGTCTGCCGTAATGTGTAAAAGGGGGGCGCTGTCTGCCATAATGTGAAAAAAGGGGACGCTCTCTGCTGTAATGTGTAAAAAGTGGAATCTGTCCACCGTAATGTGTAAAAGGGTCTCTACCTGGTGTAGTGGCGCTACTGTGCAGCGTAATTTGAATAATGGAGACTACTGTGCACTATAATATAAATTGGTATTATTTTGTGGCCACACCCCTTCCTGATGAAGCTACACCCCCTGTTTTGCATAAAGGGGGGCGTCGATATCACTTCTTGCACACAGTGCTAAAATGTCTAGTTACGGCACTGGCTTATCTGTTACCTACTTGGCTGTTGTATAGCAAACCGAAGACAAATTCCTAGTATATGCAAGTAGTGCAGTTCAGTTCAATTGTCTCTCCCAGGAAGAACTCTCTCAGAATGTGCACTAAGCACCTCCTCCTGTACTGAGCTGACACTAGGAGGGAAAACACTAGTGCAGGGAGGCTATCTCTAGTGCTGGGAATGGAGTCAGACCGCAGAGTGATCCACTGTCTTACAAATAGGACACTGAAACTATTTATATTTATTTCTCAAGCTGCACATTAGAGGAAGAAGGCTCCTGTCAAAAGGACATGTACATATGTGCAAGAGGAGGAAGTTGGTGAGTCCTAAACACATATTTTTAAAAAACAAAAATAGCACGTGTCAGCAGGCCACTGAAAATTATCTAGAAAGTCACATAACTTTAATGACAACACCTTCATGACATTTAGCCACATACCCATTAAACCATATAATGTGGCATAAATCATATCAGTAATGTAATCTTAAATTGTTTTTCCAACATTTTAAAAGTCACAGTCATGTATATAATATACTTAATGCAATCTTCTCATCCTCAATTTCATTAAGGAACATGCATGTATTCAAGATTTTTTATAAAAATAATGGGGTCTTAGTTCCCATCCTATCTTGGCCCAGTTTCGTATTCAACCCACACAAGTCACATACCTAGGATTCCAAATTACTAATAATCCATACACACTTTACTCAGCTAATTTCACCCCTCTTCTCTCTAAAATCTTCTCTCAACTAGATTCCTGGCCTAAACTTCCGTTATCTGTATTTGGTAGAGCAGCAGTCCTAAAGAGTATTATCTTTCCTAAAATCTATTACTTCTTACAAATGTTACCATGCCTTCTTACTAAACATGATAAATGTAGTCTAGAAAAAGCTTTCTCTACCTTTTTATGGAATGGTAAGAGGTTGAGATTGGCTTTAAAAAAGCTTTATAAACCAAAAACCTCAGGTGGTCTTAATATCCCAAATTTTTCCGTATATGCACTCGCCTCTCACTTCCGTTTTATTGCTGACTGGCTCATGGAAACATCCATCCACACAGATAGAATACTGGAGCAACATATCTTTCATCCATTCTCCCCCGGAGCGCTTCTCCATACACCAACCAGTCTTATTCCTAAACATATTTTAAATCACATTCTATTTCTGGACACCTATAATAGTTGGATTCGAATAAATAAAACTCTTAAATCTTCGTATCCTAGATCCTCATTAATCCCACTCTGGGGTAACCCTAATTTCGCCCCATCCCTCTCTAATCCTACTTTTCATCAGTGGTCCCAGAAAGGTCTTAACCTTTTATTTATATTTACAAGCATGACACTTTGCCCAATCTATAAGACCAGTTAACTCATTGCTCACTCTAGTCCACCCTCTGGACACTTTGCTCAATTCCCTCTCCAAGCATACTTTTAAAGTCAAGTCACTCTACCTTATTCTCATTACATCCAAAAAAGATGATAACCTTGATACATTAACTTGTGCCTGGAGTGCTGATATCCCTGCAATATCAAGAAATTATCTATTTAATACTCAGACCCAGAGCCGGCCCTAGGCATAGGCAAACTAGGCAAATGCCTAGGGCATTTGGTATGCTTAGGGACACCAGCAGCTTCTGCTCATTAAAATGATATGCAGCATGCCTATGTTCGGTGTGTAGCATTTCGTATGCAGATACAGTCACATTCGCACACAGTATATAGGCATGCTGCATATCATTTTAATCAGCAGAAGATGCTTGTGCATCCTAGCCACATAGCAATGCACATAAGATGCATTTTCATCAAAAAAGGTGCCTGATGTTAGCAGAGCTGGCCTGGAGCTGCCAGGTGACTCACACCAGGCATCTCCTGCTGCATGACACAATGAGACAAGATATATGAGGACACATCTGTATCCAGGCAGAGGAAGAGGTCACAGTGTTAGCAGCCATGTGAGTGCTGTGTGTGAGTGGGTTGGTTGTTCAATAGTGTTTAATATATATGTGTAAGGGGCATTATCTATGTCATGTGTATAAATGCATTAATAATGTACCAGAAAATGTGTAAGGGTCATTATGTGTGTCATTATGTGTAGAAGGGCATTAATAATGTGCAGCATATGTGTAAGGGACATTATGTGTGTCATTATGTGTATAAGGGCATCAATAATGTGCGGTATATGTGTAAGGGACATTATGTGTATAAGGGCATTAATAAAAGTTGGCATAGTGTGTAACGCGCATTAAGTTTATAAGGACATTAATAATGTTTGTTATTTGTGTAAGGGGCATTACTGTGTGGTATTATGTGTATAAATACATTACTAATGTGTGGCATTATGTGTATAAGGTGCTCTACTGTGTGGTGTTATGTATAGAAAGGGCACTACATGTGGTCTAATGTGAATAAAGAGCAATATGGTGTGGTGTATTGTGAATAAGGAGCAATTCATTGTCATGTATTGTGAATAAGAACACTACTGTAAGGAATAATGGGGCAGATGTATTAACCTGGAGAAGGCATAAGGAAGTGATAAACCAGTGTTAAGTGCAAGGTGAAAAATGCACCAGCCAATCAGTTCCAATATGTAAATTACAGTCAGGAGCTGATTGGCTGGTGCATTTTTCACCTTGCACATATCACTGGTTTATCACTTCCTTATGCTTTCTCCAGGTTAATACATCTGCCCCAATGTATATAAGGTAAAGTGGTACTACTGTGTCATGTAACGTTAATAAGGGACACTATCGCATGATAAAATATGAATAAAGTTGCAGTACTGTGTGGTGGAACTTGAATTGGGGGTACTATTGTGTGGACATGCCCCTTGCCCTTTTTTGGGGTGTGCACCGAATGTACGCATTGTTCCTATTTAACATATAGGGGGTAGGAACACCAAAATAAGGACTTAAGGACTGGTGAAGGGTGATGGTGCTGGGAAAGGGGTGCAGGGTCAGAGGCGGAACTAGCAGCAGTGCTAGGGGGCACCAGCCAAAATCTTGCCTAGAGCATCATATTGGTTAGGGCCGGCTCTGCTCAGACCCCTAGGAGAATGAGCACGCTCCATTCAGTTTATCTACAGGAAGTACACTTCAAATCGATACACAGAATATATATTGCACCTGCTCAGAGAAAACATTTATCAAACTTAGAATCTGGTACATGCCCTAAATGTTCTATGACTAATGCTAAATATTTTCATTCCTTTTGGGCTTGTACAAAAATTTTTAAATTCTGGTGTAAGGTCTTAGCTTTCCCTAGCTCTTCTATTCAATTGAAACTAGAATTGAATCCTCTAGCTTGTTTTTGTCTAAATTTCGAAGGTTGGAAGCTGCCCACAAAAGATCGCAGCCTCTCACCTTTCCTTAACTTTGGCAAAGAAACTCATCCTAATACACTGGATTGAAAAATCTTCTCCGACCATCCAAGAGTTGAAACATAAACTCCTACAACTGATCTATTTCGACAAGAGAGCCCTTTTGTTCAACTCAGGCAGTCAATTCGATAAGTTTGTACAAAAATGGGGAAAATACATCTCTTCTCTTGATGCAGAGACTAGAAAAGATATTTGGTACAATCTTACCGCTACCTCAGACAATCCACAACTATAGATGCACTTAAGGGGGGTACACACGGAGCGATAATCTAAGCAATCTGACTAGATTGCTTAGATTTTCAGCAAGATCGCTCCGTGTGTAGCCCTAACAGCGATAGCGATGCGCGGCCCCGCGCATCGCTATCACTGCTGCTAGATTGGCCTGCATGCAGGCCAATCTAGCGGGTCGCTCACTTCACCCACTGGGTGAAGTGAGCGGCCCCCCCGTCTCCCCCCGCACGCTCAGCACAGATCGCGCTGTGCTGAGCGCCGGGAGAGATGTGTGCTGAGCGGTTCGCTCAGCACACATCTCTCCAGCATCGGGCCGTGAGTACTGGCCTTTACTTTCATTGTTGTCTTTCACTCCTCTACTTTTGATTGCAGTATGACCTTCTACTCCCCATCCTCCTCCCCTTCCACTCCCTTCCTCTGTCTTCGTCCCCCCCCCCTGTTTTTTTACTTTTATTGAATATACTCATTTATGTTATTTCATTGTATTACAGTTCAACTAGCACTGGTTCCTATGACATTGTACCATCATTTATATATTTGTTGGATATATATGTTTCTTTTGTAACTTCATATATGTTCACTTTACAACATCATTATATATCTGTCCACATGGTACACTTTGTTCACTGTTCTCACTTTTTATGTATATATATAATGTCTATTTGTGTTAAAAACAAATAAAAACTTTAAACCAAAAAATAATGGGGTCAGTCACGAGACAGTTTCCCTGGCCTCGCAAGCCGCCCTGCTCAACCTGCCATCGCAGATGAACATAGCGACTGATAGTTGCGATGTTCATCCCGGACTGCGATGCAATCACAGTATTGCTATCGCAAATGCAGGAAGGAGGTGCTATGCACTTTTTCCTGCATTTGCATTGATAAGGACTGCATTTGCAAAGCTGCTGCTGAATTAGGTTCTAAATGTGCACATGGTAAATTTGCACAAAAGTACTGTAAAGATCTTTAAAAAATTAAAAATGACACAACACATAGCTTGGTAGGTTTGTTCCCAAATTGTATTCGCTTACCATATGTTCAGTGCCCACAATATACATAATTGAATATTAATAAAACTGTAAATGTGTGACATATCCCCCTACATTCACATTTACCTAACCACACACTCATAGAGGAGGAGGCCCGTGTGCAGACTCCCTTTTGGACCCCTGTTCTCTAGCCTGCAGCACTGCAGAGCCTGGGCACTAGAGTCACTTGACCGTAGTGATGTCCCAGAGTCTAGTGTGCAATAGTGGTCCTTTTCCCAGAAATTTTCTTACTGCGCCTGCACGAAATGCCAGGAAAATGGCCACCATGTGATTCTCCTGATGATTTTTGCAGTGCTGCTGTTGCTGACAGGGGACTCAAGTGGGTAAGTATTGAAAAAAATGGGTGAAGGATGTGCGGTGTGTGCCCCCCTGGACTACAGGGTCCCTGCACCCATTATAAATATGCCAGTGCACAGTTACCTCACTGACAGAGGCACATTCCCACCTCACTAACAGCAGCACATCGCCACCTTGCTGACAGCAGCCCATCACAGCCTCACTGAAACATCCCGGCATCAATGTTAGACGTACACATCCCCCTCAAAAAAAATCTTATTTACACAGCTTTGCAGTAAGAACATGAAAGGAAATGAGTAACATAAAAATAAAATTAAACAATTTAAATAGAAAATGTATGTATGCAGTGGGCATATGTCTAGCATTATATGTGTGTACAATGGGCATCTGTGCAGTATGTACGGTATTTGTGTACAGGCAGTCCCAGGTCCTGACAGCTGACAATTTATTATGCAGTGGAGCAATTTTTTGTTACTTAGTTTCACAATGCCATGATGGTCTTGCGATGGTGTTTCACAGAGAGCATTATTTGCAAAGTGATTGACAGGGCAATGTTTGTGGGAAATAACGGCAGGGGGGGCAACTCAAATGCAGTTTCTAGGTGCATGTCACAATCGCAGTTACAATGACTCAGGCATATACTGTTACTTCCTGCGGCTATGCTGCGCTACCACTCTTCAGAACTTTGATAATCGACTCTACTGCATCTAATGCTGCTTCTTTGTTTGCAGTCACTGGGATTTGCAAAATTGCTGGTGGGTTTCAAAATACAAATCCAGGCGGTTGTGGCATTTGCATATTATGAACAGTTGCTATGTACAAATTCACATTTGAAAATGCATTTGCGTATATCTCTGAATGGGGACCTTAGTTAGTGTGATAGTGTGTTAATAAAAATGTTAAATTAAATGTAATTCTGAGTGTATAGGAAAGATTTCTGAACATTTAAATGATAATTGTTGTCAATGAGAAAAATTAGATAGTGAAATCTAATCCTGTGCACTGAATTTCTAAATTCTGTACTTTCTTTTTTAATTTAAAAACTTTTCACAAACTTTACACATTTTACAATACACTAGAATTTTGCCTCCACATTAATGATAAGGTGTTGCCCTCAACATTAATATTAATGAGTGGTATTGTATGATACATCCCCTATTTACTGAATTGTGCGTAGGACAAGTAGTGGGCAGAAGAGTTGTTTAAAAGTGCGTAACCTTCTTAACAGGATTTGAGTCTTATATTGTTTTAAACAAATGTTTTCCATTGCACATATCTGCTCAATTAATGATTCTGTGATTTCTGATACAAGAAGTTTATGACTGAAATGCAAAATCTCTGTGTTTAAGTTAAGCTTACCATACTATCCTTTTAATCCGGGACACTAATGAATTACACAGGTTCTGTGGCTGGCTGACTTCAAGCCTGCATTTCCCCTGGTTTTAATCAGCTACAGAACCTGTGTAATTTAATGGTATAGTATGGTAAGCCTAATTTAAGTGATCTTCATGAAAAATAAAGCTCTAGGTGGTCTTCTGTGTATGCTTCAAGATTCTCTCTGTAATACTCCTTTGGTCATGTAAGTTTCAAGCTAGCCATAATTGTAGTTGTGTGGTTTCACACTCTATTAATTAGATAAAACTAGCGATGTGCGGCGGGCACTTTTTGTGTTTTGGTTATGATTGTGGTTCCATGCTCATGTTTTGGATCTGGATTGGTTTTGCCAAAACCACCCTTTTCGTGTTTTAGTTTTGGATCTGGTTGATTTTTGGAAAAAAAACATAAAAACAGCTAAAATCACAGAATTTGGGGGTGATTATTATTAACCTCAATAACATTCATTTCCACTGATTTCCAGTCTATTCTGAACACCTCACACCTCACAATATTGTTTTTAGGCCAAAAGTTTGCACCAAGGTGTCTGTATGACTAAGCTAAGCAACACAAGTAGGCGGCACAAACACCTGGCCCATCTAGGAGTGGCACTGCAGTGGCAGAAGGGATGGCAGATTTAAAAAAAAAAGGCCCCAAACAGCAACTGATGCAAAGAAGTAAAATAGGTGCAATGAGGTAGCTGTATGACTAAGTTAAGTGACACAAGTAGGCGGCATGTCTAACACCAACATAGCTGTCAAGGCCTCAGTTATCCACTTTGCAAAAGGATGACTGCTGTCATATTTCATCTTCCTCGCAAAGGACTGTTGGACAGTCATTTGCTTAGTTGAAGTAGTACAAGTGGTCTTCTGACTTCCCCTCTGGGATGAGGATTGACTTCCAGCAGCAACAACAGCAGTGGCAGCAACAGCAGTAGGAGGAAGTGGTTCTTGATCTTTCCCTATTTTATCCTCCAAATTTTTGTTCTCCATTTTTTTTCTGGAGTTATATAACAAAATGCAGCACAGGAGAGCATACCTCTACACCAGTCAGGGCAAATCCTGTAAAAATTATTTGGATTAAATATTAATAGCCCCTTTATTTGGAGTAAATAATATACAGCACATTACAGCACCACTGCAGTTATATGGCAGTACCACTGGACTGGATTTATACGCCAGTACCACTGCATTTATATGGCAGTACCACAGGACATATACGTCAGTATCACTGGAATTATATGGCAGTACCACTGGACATATATGTCGACCTAGTGACCATGTCAACCTTGAAACCATGTCGAGCTAATGACTATCGACCAATAGTGGTTGACCTAATGACTGTTGACCTAAGTGTGGTCGACCTAAAGACCGGATACCGTAAAGAATATGAATACAAAAAAGTAAATAAAACAATAAATATAAAAAGTAATTATTTTAGCTTTACATATTTTTCAGGTATATATTTACAGTGGATACAATAATCCTTGCAGGGCCGTAACTAGGTGTGTGCCAGCTGTGCCTTGCTCACAGTGCATATACCCTGTAGGCGCAGGACCAGCTGGTAGCATCCGCAGTGCCGCACTGTATTTTTGTTTGACTGCGCTGGTAATGTATGTAGCTGTGTGCTCAGCTCCGTGTCTGCTGAGCACACCACTACATATAATACCCCGCATTACATTGGTGAGGCCAGCACTCTTTGTCTGCCCCCTCTCGGCTGAGTCATTATAGATGTCCAAAGGTGACATTAGCAGGGGTATCTGCATGGGAACTAGAGATGAGCGGGTTCGGTTCTCAGAGAACCGAACCCTACCGGACTTCACAACTCGAGCCCGGATCCGAGTCAGGCTCGGGTTTTCCCGCCTGACTCGGAAACCAGAACGTGGCAAAACGTCATCATCCCGCTGTCGGATTCTCACAGGTTTTGGATTCCATATAAGGAGCCACGCGTCACCGCCATTTTTGCTCCGGCATTGGAGAGTGTAGAGAGAGGACATGTCTCCCTCCTCAGTGTCATCAGTGTCCGTGTCTTGTGCTGCATCTGTCCAGTCACAGTGGTGGTGTCCTCTGCTGCCATATGTCCAGTGCTGGTGTATAAGTCCCTTACAGTGTTGCTGTGTTGTGCTGCATCAGTTCAATGGTGGTGTGTTGTGCTGCATCAGTCCAGTCACAGTGGTGGTGTCCTCTGCTGCCATATGTCCAGTGATCCTGCTGTATAAGTCCATTCCATTGCAGTGGTGCAGTGTTGTGCTGCATCAGTCCAGTGGTGGTGTCCCTGTGCTGTCGTATATGTCCAGTGGTACTGCCGTATATGTCCAGTGATTCTGATGTATATGTCTATTGATACTGCCATATATGTCCAGCAGTACTGCCGTATAAATACAGCGATCCTGCCATATAATTCCAGTGATCCTGCCGTATAATTCCAGTGATCCTGCTGTATAATTCCAGTGATACTGCCGTATATATCCAGTGATACTGCCGTATATGTCCATTGATACTGCCATATATGTCCCTTGATACTGCCGTATAAATCCAGTGATCCTGCCGTATAAATCCAGTGATCCTGCCGTATAATTACAGTGATCCTGCCATATAAATCCAGTGATCCTGCCGTATATGTCCAGTGATACTGCCTCTATATGTCCATTGATACTACCATATATGTCCAGCAGTACTGTCGTATAAATTCAGTGATCCTGTCGTATAATTCCAGTGATCCTGCCGTAAAATTCCAATGATCCTGCCATATAAGTCCAGTGATACTGTCGTACATGTCCATTGATAGTGCCGTATAATTCCAGTGATACTGCCGTATATGTCCATTGATACTGCCGTATAAATCCAGTGATCCTGCGGTATAATTACAGTGATCCTGCCTTATAATTACAGTGATCCTGCTGTATATGTCCAGTGATCCTGCTGTATAATTCCAGAGGTACAAGGTCCAGTGATCCTGCCGTATAATTACATTGGTACATGTATATAAATCCAGTGGTCCTGCCGTATATGCCCATTGATACTGCCGTATATGTCCAGCCGTACTGCCGTATAAATCCAGTGATCCTGCCATATAATTTCAGTGATCCTGCTGTCTAAATACAGTGATACTGCCGTATAAGTTCAGTGATCCTGCCATATATGTCCATTGATACTGCCCTTTATGTCCAGCGATACTGCCGTATAAATCCAGTGATCCTGCCGTATAATCTCAGTGATCCTGCCGTCTAAATACAGTTATCCTGCATGTAAATCCAGTGATCCTGCTGTATAATTACAGTGGTAATGGCATATAAATCCAGTCCAGTGATACTGCGTATATGTCCAGTGATACTGCCTCTATATGTCCATTGATACTGCCGTATATGTCCAGCGGTACAGCCGTATAATCCCAGTGATCCTGCCGTACAATTCCAGTGATCCCACCATATATGTCCATTGATACTGCCGTATATGTCCAGCGATACTGCCGTATATGTCCAGTGGTACTGCCGTATAAATCCAGTGATCCTGCCATATATTTACAGTGGTACTGGCGTATAAGTCCAGTGATCCTGCCGTATATGTTCATTGATACTGCCATATAATTCCAGTGTTCCTGCCGTATATGTCCATTGAAACTGCCGTATATGTCCAGTGGTACAGCCGTATAATTCCAGTGATCCTGCCGTATAATTCCAGTGATCCTACCATATAATTACAGTGGTACTGGCATATAAATCTAGTGATCCTGCCGTATAATTACAGTGGTACTGGCGTATAAATCCAGTCCAGTGATATTGCTGTATATGTCCAGTGCTACTGCCGTGTAAGTACAGTGGTACTGGTGTATAAGTCCAGTGATCCTGCCGTATAATTCCAGTGATCCTGCTATATAATTACAGTGGTACTGGCATATAAATTCAGTGATCCTGCTGTATAATTCCATATAAAGAGCGAGATTGTATCTGCACACAAACAGTTTCTTAAATAAAGACTCGGAACTGAAGCTCCAAGAAAGAGACCCCTATTATGTTATTGATAATTATCATTCATTTTGGGGGTGCTACCAACTACAGCTGTGATAAATACAATGGAGAGAGAGAGAAAAAAGGGGATGTATTGTCGATGCACAAGAGGGTAAGTGACCTAATTGTCACATCCACCTAGAAATTCATAAAATTTAACTTTTATTATTAATTGATTAAAAAAGTGTGAAAATAACTGACACACAGACTATGAGTATGAGCGAAACATAGAGGTTAAAATTTTGACATATACAAAACATAAAAAAAGTGCAATGAGAATAATAAATGTGATTAAAGATTAAAATATGTGTCCGCGTGTTTATTCTAAATGCCCAAACACGTATAATATTGTTCTTGTTTTAAGCCAGTCTATCAATTTGTCTAGTTGTCAGCAGTTCATCTCCAATGTGTCTTTATAGCCACTTGTACTAATACTGATGGCACTAATAATATAGTCTACAACTGTCATGTATTTCTCAACGATATTGGTATATCTACTTTCTTCAATATCCACTTATCACAGTTTGGTGTACATATTATTCATACGTGCCTAGGCAAGATTCCTTTATAGGTATTGGTTAAATACTACTAGATTAATACAACAATAGGTAGCACAGGTATATAATGCAGGTTAGATTCTTCTGCCTAGAAAATATCACATTCACTGTAATGGTGTTAATATACTTGTTGTAACTATAAATAGTGTCATTCAGTTTTATTAATGTATCTCAAAAAGATTTTCATTATTGTACACGTGGCTATTATGAGACTGCCTGCAAACATGCAGAGTACCCATGTCAGGCATCATACAAAATTTAATAGTGATATTCGCCACACTATATATGGGTGATGTAGGGCAGTCAGGAGTGAGTGCTGACATCTGGTCCAGACTGAAGGACCTGCTAATGATTACTAAGATGTCTACTGTCACTGCATATGATTCTGTCACCATTGAAAGAATGGTGGATGATTATATGAGGGACAGCATCCAAGTAGGCATGTCAGATAGTCCGTATGTATACTGGCAGGAAAAAGAGGCAATTTGGATGCCCTTGCACAAACTGGCTTTAGTTTACCTAAGTTGATCCCACTTCAGTGTGTACTCTGAAAGAGTGTTTAGTGCAGCCAGCAACCTTGTTAGTGATTGGCGTAGGAGGTTACTTCCACAAAATGTGGAGAAGATGATCATCAAAATGAATTATAAATTTCTCCGGGAAGACCTTGACCAGCAATTGCCTCCAGAAAGTACACAGGGACCTGTGGTGGTGAAATGATTTGTTTGTTAAAGTGTGCATGTCCTGTTTATACAACAGAAGGGTGGGAAGGCCCAAGGGCAATTCCATCTTGCACCTCTTTTTCTTCTTTGCATCATGTGCTCTTTGGGGACTAGTTTTTTTTAAGTGCCATCCTGTCTGCCTCTGCAGTGCCACTCCTAGATGGGCCAAGTGTTTAGCTATCCAGCTACCTCATTGCACCTCTTTTTCTTCTTTGCATGATGTGCTGTTTGTGGCCTAGTTTTTGACTAGTGCCATTATGTCTGACACTGCAGTGCCACTCCTAGATGGGCCAGGTGTTTGCTGCACACTTGTGTCGCTTAGCTTAGTCATACAGCTACCTCATTGCACCTCTTTTACTTCTTTGCATGATGTGCTGTTTGGGGCCTATTTTTTGAAGTGCCATCCTGTCTGCAACTGCAGTGCCAGTCCTAGATGGGCCAGGTGTTTGTACCGCACACTTGTGTCGCTTAGCTTATTCCCCCAGCCAACTCGGTGCAACCTTTTAGCCTAAAAACAATATTGTGAGGTGGGATGTGTTCAGAATAGACTGGAAATGAGTGGAAATGAATGTCATTGAGATTTATAATACCATAGGAGCAACATTACCCCCAAATTCTGTGATTTTAGCTGCTTTTACGTTTTTTTCAAAAATCATCCAGATCCAAAATCAAAACACGAAAGGGTGGTTTTGGCAAAACCAAGTAAAAACCAAAACACGAGCAGGGAATTATAACCAAAACCAAAACACAAAACACGAAAAGTGCCTGCCACACATCTCTAGTTAAAACCTATTGGTATTTAGTACATTATATTAGTGCAGAATGCATTTGTCTGTGGATGTCACCAACCTTGAACTGCTCTCTCTCTCTCTCTCTATCTCTCTCGGACTCTGCCTAATGTAATAAAAGTGGGACTCTGCCTGCCATAATTCATAAATAGGGGACTCTACTTGCTGTAATGTGTATAAAAAGGGGACTCTGCTGCGATTATGTGCAAAAAAGTGGGACTCTGCTGCCATTATGTGTAAAAGAGGGACTCTGCCTGTTGTAATGTGTAAAAAGGGGGACTCTGCTGCTATAATATGTAAAAGGGGACTCTGCCACCATAATGTGGAAAAGGGGACTCTGCCTTCCTAATGTTTAAAAAGGGGGACTCTGCTGCTGCAATGTATAAAAAGGGGAATCTGCTGCTGTAATGTGTAAAAAGAGGGACTCTGCTGCCATTATGTGTAAAAAGGGGACTCTGCTGCCATCATATGTAAAAGGGGGACTCTGCCACCGTAATGTGGAAAATGGGGATTCTGCCTGCCTAATATCTAAAAAGGGCACACTGCCTGTCTAATGTGTAAAAAGGGGGACTCTGAAGCCGTAATATGTAAAAAGGGGACTTTGCCTGCCTAATGTGTAAAAAGGGGGACTCTGCTGCTGTAATGTGTAAAAAGGGGACTCTGCCTGCTGTAATGTGTAAAAAGGGGGACTTTACTTGCCGTAATGTGTAAAAGGGAGCTCTGCAGTGACACCTCTTCCCCATGAAGCCACGCCTCTATATTATTTATGTTTTGTTTATGTTGGGGGGGTGCTGATGCTTTTTCTTGCACACAGCGCTAAAATGTCTAATTACAGCACTGAATCCTTGTGTATTTTTTTAGTTAAGCGTTGCTTTTGGTTATTATCTTGCAGATTAAAAGTAAGACAATTTATTCAAACAACGTTCCTTTGTGATAAAAATGACATTTACACAAATTATGAGCAGTAGCCTTAGTCTATTTTAATGTTGACCTTAAAATTATAATTGTTACATTAAATTTACCCTTTAGTAAGAAATGGCTTTTAGTGTAATCCCTAAGTATTGCTGAAACAGTGTCCAGAACTTTACCAATTACAAAGATTTGACATTTGTAAAAAGCTATATTTTTATCACTATTTACATATGAAATAAACAAAGGTTGAGATGTTTATGCTCATTTTGCCACTGCATTCAACTTGGTAAACTGTCTTTCTATATTGTTTAAAACTGTGTTTACTTATATTTAAGATGGTACTCCATGAAAATATATTTATGTATCTACAACACAAGTGAAAACATTTCTCAACAATAGGTTGATAAGCAATGGTTAATGACCGTCATTGGTATATAAATTATTTAATAATACTATTAAAAAGTGACTGGCTAATCTAAGAAACAAGAGCAAGGACACATAAACACACTGCAATTTAAAAGAAAATACCACATCTATCAAACATTGTGGCCCAGCAGTGGCAGACAGGATGGCAGTTTAATAAACTATACGACCCTACATAATGTTTTCATTAATTAAGAACTAGATAAGATGCCTGAGGCCAGTAAAATTAAATGTAGATAGAGTATTTATGTAGTGTAAGCCAGGTAAAGAATTAAATGATTGATTGATTGATTGATTGATTGATTGATTGGCTGATTGATTGATTGATCGATTGATTGATCAATGGACTGATTGAGTATACTAAAATTCAGATCTATAAAGAAAAGTAAAACAGAGACATGGACCTAATTACGAAAACAAAACAAGCATCCGAATGTGAGTTTATAAACGCATTTGTATATTTCTCCAAGCAGAAAATCAAAGGTCTCAGTACATTGGAAAGAAAATTTTAAGTAGATTATTTAAAAACTTAAAAGAAAAACTATATCCATATCTAATTACAGATATTTAGAATAGGAGAAATTAAACATACACCAACAGGGTATCTCATCAGTTTAATATACCAATTAGGCAAAGCTTATCAGTGAGCTTTTGTACTGATTTATTGTAGTGGACATACTGTACAGTACTCCGTAGCTATAAAAATGTAAACAGAATATAACAGCCACATAACTAGACAGCACATTTCAGCTGTGGATTATATACATTGTATGCGCAGGAGAAAAAAAATCTGTTTTAAGCCTACACACACAGATGAGATTGCTGAGTATATATAGCATTCAATTGCAATATAAGTATTTGATAGTCTTTCTAAGCGACTACTTTATATTAGAGATGTGCAGCGGGCACTTTTTGTAATTTGTGTTTTGGTTTTGGATCTGGGTCCCCACTCATGTTTTGGATCTTGATAGGTTTTGCAAAACCACCCCTTCGGGTTTTGGTTTGGATGATTTTTGAAAAAAAACAAAAATAGCTAAAATCACAGAATTTGGGGGTAATTTTGATCCTACGGTATTATTAACCTCAATAACATACATTTCCACTTATGTCCAGTCTATTCTGTACACCTCACAATATTGTTTTTAGGCCTAAAAGTTGCACCGAGGTAGCTGTATGACTAAGCTAAGCGACACAAGTGTGCAGTACAAACACCTGGCCCATCTAGGAGTAGCACTGCAGTGGCAGACAGGATGGCACTTACAAAAAAACCAAGGCCCCAAACAGCACATCATGCAAAGAAGTAAAAGAGGTGAAATGAGGTAGCTGTATGACTAAGCTAAGCGATACAAGTGTGCGGTACAAACACCTGGCCCATCTAGGAGTGGCACTGCAGTGGCAGACAGGATGGCACTTAAAAAAATAGGCCCCAAACAGCACATCATGCAAAGAAGTAAAAGAGGTGCAATGAGGTAGCTGTATGACTACGCTAAGTGACACAAGTGTGCAGCAAACACCTGGCCCATCTAGGAGTGTCACTGCAGTGTCAGACATAATGGCACTAGTCAAAAACTAGGCCACAAACAGCACATGATGCAAAGAAGAAAAAGAGGTGCAACGAGGTAGCTGGATGGCTAAGCTAAGTAACACAAGTGTGCAGCACAAACACCTGTCCAATCTAGGAGTGGCACTGCTGTGGTAGACATGATGGCACTTAAAAAAAGGCCCCAAACAGCACATCATGCAAAGAAGTAAAAGAGGTGCAATGAGGTAGCTGTATGACTAAGCTAAGCGATACAAGTGTGCGGTACAAACACCTGGCCCATCTAGGAGTGGCACTGCAGTGGCAGACAGGATGGCACTTAAATAAACTAGTCACCAAACAGCACATCATGCAAAGAAGTAAAAGAGGTACAATGAGGTAGTTGTATGACTAAGCTAAGCGATATTGTTTTTAGGCCTAAAAGTTGCACCGAGGTAGCTGTATGACTAAGCTAAGCGACACAAGTGTGCAGTACAAACACCTGGCCCATCTAGGAGTAGCACTGCAGTGGCAGACAGGATGGCACTTAAAAAAAAACCAAGGCCCCAAACAGCACATCATGCAAAGAAGTAAAAGAGGTGAAATGAGGTAGCTGTATGACTAAGCTAAGCGATACAAGTGTGCGGTACAAACACCTGGCCCATCTAGGAGTGGCACTGCAGTCCCACTGCTCTAATGGCAGATACCGGATGCACATCTAACACCAACATACTGTAGCTGTCAAGGCCTCAGTTATCCATTTTGCAATAGGATGACTGCTGTCATATTTAATCTTCCATGCAAGGGACTGTTGGACAGTCATTTGCTTAGTTGAAGTAGTACAAGTGGTCTTCCGACTTCCCCTCTGGGATGACAATTGATTCCCAGCAGCAACAACAGCAGTGGCAGCAGCAGCAGTAGGAGGAAGTGGTTCTTGATCTTTCCCTATTTTACCCTCCAAATTTTTGTTCTCCATTATTTTTCCGGAGTTATATAACAAAATGCAGCACAGAAGAGCGTAACTCTACACCACACAGGGGAAACCCTGTAAAAATTATTTTGATTAAATATTAATAACCACTTTATTTGGAGTAAATAATATACAGCACAGGACAGTAACCCTGAACTTTTATGACAGCACCACTGGACTGGGCTTATACAGCAGTACCACTGGATTTATACGCCAGTACCACTACACTGGATTAATAAGGCAGTATCACTGGACTTATATGGCAGTAATACTGGACATAAATAGCAGTATCACTGGACATATATGGCAGTATCACTGGACATATATGGCAGTATCACTGGACTTACACAGCTGCACAGGGACACCACCACTGGACTGATGCAGGACAACACAGCACCACTGCAATTGACTGGATTTCTACAACAGCACTGGACATATGGCAGCAGAGGACACCACCACTGTGACTGGACTGATGCAACACAAAACACCACCACTGGACTGATGCAGCACAACACAGCAGCAGTGGACTGGACTTATACAGCAGCATTGGACATATGGCAGCAGAGGACACCACCACTGTGACTGGACTGATGCAGCACAAGACACCACCACTGGACTGATGCAGCACAAGACAGCACTGGAATGACATATAAGACAGAGCAGGTCGTCACACCCCTTTATTGCACAGACAGACACTGAGGAGAGAGTCATGTCCTTTTGCTACACACTCCAGGACTGGAGTAAAAATGGCAGCGATGCGCAGCTCCTTATATGTAATCCAAAACCTGCAAGAATCCAACAGCGGGATGATGACGTTTTGCCTTGTTCTGGTTTCAGAGTCTGGCAGGAAGTCCTGAGCCAGACTCGGATCCAGGGTCAGGACGTAAAGTTCGGTAGAGTTTGGTTCTCAGAGAACAGAACCCGCTCATCTCGAATTATAATATATGATGAATTAGATCTGGATTAATTGTGGTTATCTTTTATATCTCTTGTATTTACATTCTCTTAACATAATATATTTGATATAATTTGACTACTTGATACTGTAGATGCATCCAATTATTTAATGTTTCAAGAACTTAGCAAGAAGTAATTTTCTTGGGCTCAGTGTACCATCTAAATAAAGTTATTTGTTTGTATTCCACTTAGAATAAATTAGGAGAATTTAGAAGGTGCTTATTCATATGATAAAATATTTATTAGATAAAGTACATCTCAACTCAGGGCTATACCGAGGGTGGTGCTGGTGGAGCTTTGCACACAGGGAATTTACCCTGTGGGCGCACCATCCCCATCCACCCCAATTGGCTGCCTATGTAAGTGCCGACAGCTGCACCGCAGGGTGCTGTATACAATACAGCAGTCAGCACTTGGCAGTGAGAGTCTCAGGGTCCCCCCATGTGCTACACCTCCCTCATTCTCACCAGCTGTGTGTGAAGTGAGACTTACAGGTACAGGAACCAGCCGCAGACTGCTGCTGCTCAGCACAAGGGAGAAGTAAAAAAAAGCCATTGTTTAGCTGTTATGGGGACAGACACACACTCCTCGCTGATACTACACCATGCTCACAAACACTGCTCACTTACACTACACCCTGCACACACACCCTGCTCAAGGACACTACACCCTGCTCTCACTCACTCACACACACACACACACACACACACACACACACACACTGCTCACTGACGCTACACCCTGCTCACTGTTACTACACCCTGCTTACACACACACACACACACACACACACACACACACACACACACACACACTGCTCAATGACACTACAGTGCTCACAGACACAACACCCTGCTCACACATACACACACACAATGCTCAATGACACTACATTCTGCTCACACAATGCTCACTGACACAACACCCAGCTCATACACATACTCTGTTCACTGACACTACACCCAGATCTCTCACACACACACAGACACACACACACACACACACACACACACACACACACACACACACTGTTCACTGACACAACACCCTGTTGTGGAAATGGGAGAGGAATGATGAGAAGGAGAAATGAGGAGGAGTAATGAGGTGTAGGGGCTCTACCTGGCTTAATGTGTATAGGGGGCTTTACCTGGCATAGTGTGCATAAGGAGCTATACCTGGCATAATGTGTAAAAGGGTCTTTACTGTGGTGTAATGTGTGTAGGGCTCATAAGTCGGAATGTACTAAAGCAGAAATTAGGTTTAAAAAACAAGTTTTGGGGGGTTCTGCTGCATTCCCAAATGTACTAAAGCACTGACACCCTGGGTTACAATGTAGAGGGTATTGCAGATGGCGTTACCCTATAGAAGCTTATGGCCTTCTGCCCATGCGCAGACAGACTCCCGGGTCAAAAACCAGGAAGACCGAGGGCGTGGCCTGGAGGCTGAACTGAGAGGAAGCACGGACAGTGAGCTCAATTGTTTCTGAGGGAATAAAACCCCTATTTTCCTTCCCCTGTTCCGTAGGGGCCCTCTAAATTCAGCCCCTGTAGCTGTGGGGACCCCTTACTGTGGTGGACTAGAGCTGCGGAATCGGGGAGCCGGTATACTGGCTCCCGCGGGTTGCGGCCTATCCACCACCCTGAAGCCGGGGCCTAAATTTTGAACCAAGCGCTGCCTGCCGCGCAGAACACCGACCCCTGGAGCGTCAGCAGAGTACCCTTGCTTGGGACCCTTGTGACCGTACCCCCTCTCCTGGCTGCTGAGACCAGCGGCGTTACGGGAGGAAGGAGAGACGGGCAGGGCGTGAGCACGAGAAGCCCCGGAGGAGGCGGCCATCTTAGGTCTCGGGACCCACAGAGCGTCGCGAAGGACGTGCGGCCCAGGTGACCCCTGCTTCTGAAGAGGTGAGCTGCTCCCTTGGCCTAATCTCCCTGCGGTGGTCCCCTCCACTGAAGCCCGCAATTATCATCGGCGGACGGCCGCCGCCAGCGGCCCTGAGCTAGACGCCGGGGGGGGCGCAGTTCCATCACACTGGCAGCCTTACCCTGGGGTTGGTCCTCAGTCTCCCTTCAGATCTGCACTGTATATACAGATTCCACCTGGATCGCTTGCCCGGATCTCCCTGAGCCACTGTTATCTGGAGGCAGTGTGGGGGCCCTAGAGCCGCAGGCCACTACTAAGAACCTGCCTAATAAACCACCCGCAGCTGTGCTCTCAGTGATAGCTCTGCATCACACTGAATATCTGATCACTCGATACTAAGGGGCTGCTTTCTGCGACTGAGACCCCTCGGATGGGGGTGATAATTACTGTTCGACCCCGAGCATTTGACCTGCCCGTGCTGTACTGAGATGTGATCTTTCTTTCATAATGTCCTCCTAGTACCTACCCGCAATCATTTTAGCTGATACATACCTACACGCGGCTGAGTCGTTACCCTGTTGGATTGAAGCAAGCTGTACCCCCCTTCTACTGTAATAGGCACTTCTCTGAGAAATCAGAAGTCATGCCTCCGAAGAAGCATAAAGCCTCCAAGCCGGTCACTCAAGTCGCCTTTTTTAAGCCTTCTCCTTTCCAAAATAAACCTCCAGAGGCTGGAACTCATGTGGCAGGCTCATCACCCCAGACCATGCGGTCTCCTCCTTTGGCGTCTGAGCCCCCTTCCAGTGACGCACCCTCTCCAACGCTTCTTGAGGATGGTGAAGCTTTAACAGAGCGCAGTATGAAGCTTTTGCTGCATCAGTTTAAAGACGACGTGACATCTGAGTTTAGAGCCATGTTGAAATCCTGCCAGAGCTCCATTGACGACTTGGGTGAGAGGACAGGCCAGCTGGAAACGAAGATGAGTGAAGTAGTCAGTTCACATAACTCACTGATAGACTCCCATGATACCTTGGAGGGTGAAGTGAATTTTCTACGCGATAAAGTGGCGGATTTGGAAGATCGCTCGCGCAGAAACAATCTTAAACTAAGAGGGGTCCCCAACTCGATTTCTAATAGCAGTCTCCATGATTATACTATGGAGATCTTCAAAAAATTGCAGCCTTCCGCCAGCTCCTCAGATCTCTTATTAGATTGAATTCATCGAATCCCGAAGGCCCGGGGTGCCCCAGAGGGATCGTCTAGGGATGTTCTGATGCGGGTTCACTTTTTCCATATTAAAGAGTCCTTGCTCAAAGCAGCTAGACCCTCCTCTGACTCAGCAGAAGCCTTGGGTAAACTTCAATTATATGGAGACTTGTCGCAGTACACTCTCAACAAAAGACGTTCTTTCCACCCTGTTACTACGGTCCTTCGGAAGGCTGGCATTCTTTGTAGATGGGGCTTCCCCACTCGTCTGTTGATCTCCAGAGACGGTTCTACTATAGCCATCTCGTCAGTGGATGAGGGTATGAAGCTTCTCCGTAAATGGAATCTGGGGGGAGACCGCGGGCCCAGTTCTCCTGACCGCCGACTCCAGCAGGACTGGTCGACGGTTGAGAAGTAGAGGAATACCGCTCGCGTTTACTTGCCTTGAGTGCCCTTTCCTTGAATAACGTCCCATGTCCTGGACGTTAACTGCAGAGACTGCTACAGTTATTGTTTAAGTTGATTACTGCCATTGTGACTGCTTTCTTTTTTTTTGTTGGCTGTTACATTCTAGGGTGTGCTTATTTATGTGCAGTACAGAGTTCGTTTCATGCCTTTTTCTTACTGACTGCCTGTTCGTTAATCTACTTGCCCTAGATCTCAATTATAGGACCTGCATTGTATGTCTCTGCGGTTCTGCGCCTCTAGGTCATGAGCGCTGTATGCCGTGTGGGTTTACATACGCCGAGATATACAATCATTGGCTGTTTGGTTGCGGGGAGGTTGGCCACCAACCTCTCTATTTCATAGTGTGAGGCACTGGATGTTTTGGCGCCTTACTATGGCCCCATATCTCTATGGGGTCTGTTTCCTTTCTTTCTCTCATAATTCTCTCTTGTCTATCCCTGTTTGTCTCCCTTATGTGTCTTGTCCCCCCCAGGGTTTTGTTCCTAGCTGTTGGCTTCAGCGGTTGCTTTGTTCCCTTAATAATCAGTTATGGTCTGGTTAGTCTCACTAAATGTTAAAGGACTGAACTCCCCACAGAAACGTAAACTAGCTCTGTCCTCCTTCTATAAAATGAAGGCGAATGTGGTTGCAGTTCAAGAAACCTATTTTAGAAAATTGGATCCCCCTAAATTTCATGATAACCGTTTCCCTACTTGCTATATGGCCAATGGTCCTACAAAGAAGGCTGGGGTAGCGATACTCTTTTCCCTGAACTGTACTTTCACACTAGAATCCCAAATAGTAGACCCTGAGGGTCGATATCTCATATTGATAGGGCTATTGGAAAACGCTATGGTCACTTTAGTCTCATGCTATGCCCCGAAATCTGGTCAGCTCACTTTCTGTAAGAAGCTCTGTTCCTTGATACAAAAGCACACTAAGGGGGCGGTTATGATCTTGGGGGATTTTAATGTAGTTGTGGACCCTCTACTAGATAGATCTTGTACTACTAGGAGCACCCTGTCGGGGAATCGGAATGCTCAGGACGGGAGGCCTAACCTCCGCCAGTTACTGGGGGAATTCGATCTATATGACGCATGGAGAACTAAACACCCCACAGAGTGAGACTATTCCTTCTATTCGCATGTTCACTCCTCATACTCCAGGATAAACCTTGCCTTGACGAATAAAGAGACCCTGACGGCCATCCGAGAAATTAACATATTGCCAATGACTTGGTCTGACCATTCCCCATTAATGGTTGTATGGGAGCTGGAGGCAGGTGGGATCTCCCCAGGGCCCTGGAGACTGGGGAGGTTCTTACTCAATCACCCCGATGCCCTTCTCACTATTCGACGTTCTATACAGTTATACCTTGATACTAACAAATCGGAAGATACCTCGATTTTTTATAATTGGTGCTCTTTTAAAACAGTGATTCGAGGCTCTGCCATCCAGACGGCTGCCAGACTTAAACGCTCTCAACAGGCTGAACGTTTGCTTGCTGATAGTGAAGCTGCCAGACTGGAATTGTTGCATAAAGCGAATCCTCTCAATAAATCTACCTTCAAGCTCCTATTAGCCGCTAGGGAAAGGGTTAACGTTTTCTCCCTCAGAGATGTGCAACGTAACATTGCTCGACTAAACCAGAGGTTTTATGTACTTGGTAATAAGGCGGGTCACCTCTTAGCTCGGAAGCTACAGCGTAGACGAGCTAGGGCTAGTATACACTATGTCTGTTCCTCTACGGGATCTAGAGTTTCTGACCCCTATGATATTGCAAATACCTTTGCAGAGTATTACTCCCAACTCTACGGTTTAAAGTCTGACCCGACCACCCCCCAACCCAGTGAGGCGGATATTCAGTCCTTTTTGAAAAAGATTTCCCTCCCGGCGTTGGATTCCGCGGCCTGCCTGTCCCTTAGCTCCCCATGGACATTAGAAGAACTAGACGCAGCTATCTCTGCTCTCCCAAGAGACAAGGCCCCTGGCCCTGATGGCTTCCCCTCCAATTTCTATAAATCATATAAGACTGACCTGGCCCCCTTACTGTTGTCTGTTTTCAATGAGGCATCGGGCGTGGGGAGGTTTCCGAGAGAAATGCTTGAGGCACAAATAGTTGCTATTCCTAAACCTGGCAAACCCCCCACAGCAGTTCAAAACTATCATCCCATAGCTTTGTTGAACACAGACGTCAAGCTTTTTGCAAAGCTTATCGCAAATCATAAGAAGAAACGGCTGCGCAAAAGTGGAAGAACAACCACCAATGGCTAATGGGGAATAATTAATGATAAGAGCTGACGTAGAAAAAGAAAAAAATTATTATGTTAATAACATTAATTAAGACTTTCAGAGTCTACATATAAAATGCAATAAAAAACACATGAAAATAAAATTAAATATGTCAACACCTAGATCATAAGATGTATGAGCTGTAAATTCTCAATCTGCTTATTGAGAATGGGAACCACAGAGTCCAGAATTGATGTAATTGGAATGTCCACAGTTCCAGATAAACAGCCGATCAGTGTGTGGCTGATGATAGATGTCTTGAGAGATTTTCACAGGCAGGTGGGCAAATGAATAGTTAAATTATGATTACCTTCTCCTAGGGCTCTCTGCACACCTGGATCATTCTACCTATTAGGTAGCAAGCCGCACACTGAGCCACAGAAATCCTGGTTCTACACCGGCCCTACATCTTGGCTCAAACTGCTCATTGAACCACAGATATCCCGGCTCCACACCGGCTGCACATCCCGGCTCATTACACGGCCGTCAGCTACTCCTTTCATTATATTGGAGAGACCACCTATATCAGGCAGTGAATTGTCCGTAAGCCATCTGGTCTTTCAGCCCCACGCATCGGCCCTGTGCACGGCTGCTGACATCTTCTCTTAGAACGCGGCTGAAACTACATTCTTTACCGCTGGTTGCCTGGTTACCGCACAGTCATCTCCTCGCCGCGCAGACGGACACTGGGCATTGCAGGACCGCAATACCGAGGATGCTCGGTACGGACCAGCCCTAGGAGAAGGTAATCATAATTTAACTATTCATTTGCCCACCTGCCTGTGAAAATCTCTCAAGACATCTATCATCAGCCACACACTGATCGGCTGTTTATCTGGAACTGTGGACATTCCAATTACATCAATTCTGGACTCTGTGGTTCCCATTCTCAATAAGCAGATTGAGAATTTACAGCTCATACATCTTATGATCTAGGTGTTGACATATTTAATTTTATTTTCATGTGTTTTTTATTGCATTTTATATGTAGACTCTGAAAGTCTTAATTAATGTTATTAACATAATAATTTTTTTCTTTTTCTACGTCAGCTCTTATCATTAATTATTCCCCATTAGCTATTGGTGGTTGTTCTTCCACTTTTGCGCAGCCGTTTCTTCTTATTATTATCCATTAATTATAAACACACACACAGTGTTTCACGGCAGCGCAGGTGACAGAACAATTGTACAAATATATAAATTATATTCATGATCTGAGGCACTATTCAGCAGTTTTGTACCTTTTTTTCTTATCACAAATCGCCTTTCCCCACTGCTTCCTTCCCTCATAGCTGCTGACCAGGTTGGCTTTGTCCCGGGCAGGCAGGCCCCGGATAACACCCGGAGAGTGTATAACATATTGGAACATTGTGATGCACATAAAACGCCCCTTCTCATACTCTCACTTGACACCGAAAAGGCGTTTGATAGACTCCGCTGGGGATATCTGAGAGCTGTTCTAGATAAATTTGGGTTTGTTGGGAGGTTCTTGGATTCCATTTTTGCTCTGTACTCTGCCCCCTCTGCAAGGGTGTTTGTCAACGGTTGTTTGTCAGGGGACTTTAATATTTTCAATGGAACTAGACAAGGCTGCCCCCTGTCACCCCTCATATTTGCCTTAGCTATTGAGCCCCTGGCTGAGACCATCAGGTCTGAGCCAACAATTACAGGCCCAGAGATAGGTGGTCTGACTCACAAGATCAGTTTATTTGCTGACGACATTTTGCTCTGCTTAACTCACCCAGACGCCTCCCTTACTGCGCTCCATACTATCCTGGATCGATATTCCAGAATTTCATATTACAAGTTAAACACATCCAAAACCGAAGCCCTACCACTTCACATTCCGCCACGTACTGTGACCCTACTTAAGGACCGATACCGATATGCTTGGCAAGTGAGATCCATTAAGTACTTAGGAATTCACATTTCCCTAGACAGAGACCTGTATGACTGTAACTATTTGCCCCTCTTTAGCGCTTTTGAAAAATTAATAAAAGAATGGTCCCTTCATGAAATATCCTGGTTAGGACGCATTTCCGCGACCAAGATGATATTACTCCCTAAACTTTTATATTTGTTCCGGGCTATCCCTCGTAGCTTCCCCAAACCTCTTCTTGTGAGAGCTAACATGATCATCTCCCAGTATATATGGAAGGGGTCTAGGCCCCGCATAGCTAGACAGGTCCTGATGTTGCCTATGACGGTCGGAGGTGTGGCCTACCCGAACCTGGAGGCGTACCACTCTGCTTGCCTACTCAGTCAGGCTCGGGATTGGTTCGACATGCACAACCCCAAGCCATGGGTCCTCATAGAACGGTCTTTTCTGGGCTCGATTGACTTGAGAGATCTGTTTATGTTGCCCGCCCATTGTGTCCCAAAACGGCAGGGCCCAGGGGAGTCGGTTAGATGCACTCTGAAGCTTTGGCATGCGGTTGCTGCATCTGATTAGAAAATCTTGTTGCCTTCGGCTGATTTACAAACTAGGACTATTGCTTGTCTCATACCTAACCTTGGGTTGGACGCTTGGATCGAGGCTGGGATTGTGCATTTAGGGGACCTATGCTCGGAGGGGGGTTTGGTGCCCTTCTCTAGGTTACTAAGTCACCCGGGTATCCTAAAACAAGACTTCTTCAAATATCTGCAGATCTGCATTGGCTTCAGTCATGTGGGGGTGATGTGGTGGCCCCCGTCCCCCTACCTGTCTCTTTACGCCTCAGACTGTCTTCCCCGGACCATGGCGATGGGATATCTAAATGGTATCAGTATATAATTCTTCTCTCAAAACAGGGTAAGATTCCCTCGCAGCTGAAATGGGAGAGGGACCTCTCCATTGACCTGCGGGAGGAGGAGTGGGACTCCATTTCCTCAAAGTGCTTTAAGATCTCGAGATGCCTTCAGCATTCCGAGATGTACTTTAAATTGTGCCAAAGGGCGTACTTTACTCCACAGCAGCTCCATACCATTTGGCCTTCGGTTTCCCGGCTTTGCTGGAGGAATTGTGGTCACGTAGGTAATATTTTACACGTCTTTTGGGAATGCGCCGCTCTGAGGTCGCTGTGGACCGAAGTATTCTCTCTTCTCTGGGAGGTGTTGGGGGTGGAGGTCCCGATGAATTCTATGTTTGCTTTATTTCATTACACATCACCTGACCTATTACGTTGTGATAGATACATTGCTGGCAATATCCTCATATCCACCAAAGCGGCAATTGGACAGCTGTGGAAAACACAAAATATACCCACTATCCAAGCCATTGTTAACAGCACACATAAACATTTCCTATTTGAAACAGCTGGAGGTATTTATTCGGCTTCACCACCTTCAATATTGAATTCTTGGTTGAAATGGAAAGAATTTCGGGAGCGGAGGGGGCTACCTATGGTTATTACTGGCTCTATAGAACTGTCACAATTACATTCTCCACAATCTGATGCTGCCTGAGTACTATTGCTATATATCATATATATCATTTGTATTTTATATCTATATTTTATTTGTTCTATTGGGAACATTCCCATTAGTGGAGCATGACCCGTGTTTATATGATCCCCTGTGTGTGTCAATGTGTTGTCTCTCTCCTTGTCTTACTTTCTCTCTTTCTCTATCTGTTGGTACAGATGTAGCCACCTTTATCTTGACTGTTTCTCCGCCGAGACGGGCGTTTAGCCACGCTAAGGCGATAGCTGAGTTTAATCACAGGCAGGCGCGTTGAGACGATCTAGATACTCATCATGCATTACACATCTCCACCACTGTGTGGCTAATGCTCCACTAATCCAGTACTTTCGATCGTACAGTATAGCGGTGGATTGATCTACAGCTCTGGCAATACTGTAGGCGTAACGGGAGGCGGTGGAAAAAGTATGGAGTACTGTACAGTACTGTATGTGTATGGAGACGCAACTACAGTAATTGTGTAAAAGGAAGAATGTACAGTACAATGTATAAACACCGTGCTTTTAAAATATATGAGCGTCTGAGTTCGCTAATGCATAATGGGAATGGAGGACTAGCAGAAGGCGGAGGAAAACACCGTGCTTTACAAATGCGAGCGTCCGAGTCCTCTAAGGCATAAACCAACAGCAATGGGGCGGGGGCCGGGCGCTGTTTGCAGTACTTTCACACATGAAATTGGAAATCTCTCATGAGGCGTCGTGGGCTAGGGGTGAAGGCTCCCAACTCCCTCGCTGGTGGTCCAGGGTTCGAGACCTGATGTGCTTTCTTTCTTTTTTTTTTTTTTCTGTAATAATGCACTGTATTATTTTATTTACATTGTAAGACAGTCAATGGAAGGATGCACACAGGTTTCACATAAATCAAAGTACATCTGCAGGAGCGATTCTTTACGCTAAATGCAACCTACAGTACGGTACTGTAAGTGAGCAAAACAGTACTACAGTGGGCGTTTGTGTATTGCACATGACCTGCATTCCCTCCCTGTCTACTGCATGATCTGTGCAGGCTCCCATGGGGGAAGGGCAACAGGCTAGCAGGAGGCCGAGGAAAACACCGTGCTTTACAAATGCGAGCGTCCGAGTCCTCTAAGGCATAAACCAACAGCAATGGGGCGGGGGCCGGGCGCTGTTTGCAGTACTTTCACACATGAAATTGGAAATCTCTCATGAGGCGTCGTGGGCTAGGGGTGAAGGCTCCCACCTCCCTCGCTGGGGGTCCAGGGTTCGAGACATGATGTGCTTTCTTTCTTTTTTTTTTTTTTTTCTGTAATAATGCACTGTATTATTTTATTTACATTGTAAGACAGTCAATGGAAGGGTGCACACAGGTTTCACATAAATCAAAGTACATCTGCAGGAGCGATTCTTTACGCTAAATGCACCCAAACAGCGTGAATGAAATGAGTGTATTCTGACGCTACCAACTAAGCAAAACAGTACTGTAGATCTTCAGCGTTTGTGTATTGCACAGGACCTGAATTTCCTCCCTGTGCAGGCCCCCAGGGGGGAAGGGCGATGGGGGTAGGGGGGAGACGATGGAAAATACTGTGCCTTTGAAATGCAATTACATGAGCGTCCGAGTACACTACGGCATACTGTAAACCAACACCAATGGGAAGGAAGTGCCAACCTTATTTTTAATGTGTTCCCGTGACATTCACTTTAACATTTTTTTTTTTCTCTCCAATACAGTACATCCAATGGAAGGATGCACACAGGTTTCACATAAATCAAAGTACAGTACATCTGCAGGAGCAATTCTTTATGCTAAATGCAACCTACAGTACAGTACTGTAAGTGAGCAAAATAGTACTACAGTGGGCGTTTGTGTATTGCACATGACCTGCATTCCCTCCCTGTCTACTGCATGATCTGTGCAGGCTCCCATGGGGGAAGGGCAACAGGCTAGCAGGAGGCGGAGGAAAACACCGTGCTTTACAAATGCGAGCGTCCGAGTCCTCTAAGGCATAAACCAACAGCAATGGGGCGAGGGCCGGGCGCTGTTTGCAGTACTTTCACACATGAAATTAGAAATCTCTCATGAGGCGTCGTGGGCTAGGGGTGAAGGCTCCCACCTCCCTCGCTGGGGGTCCAGGGTTCGAGACATGATGTGCTTTCTTTCTTTTTTTTTTTTTTTTTTTCTGTAATAATGCACTGTATTATTTTATTTACATTGTAAGACAGTCAATGGAAGGGTGCACACAGGTTCCACATAAATCAAAGTACATCTGCAGGAGCGATTCTTTACGCTAAATGCACCCAAACAGCGTGAATGAAATGAGTGTATTCTGACGCTACCAACTAAGCAAAACAGTACTGTAGATCTTCAGCGTTTGTGTATTGCACAGGACCTGAATTTCCTCCCTGTGCAGGCCCCCAGGGGGGAAGGGCGATGGGGGTAGGGGGGAGACGATGGAAAATACTGTGCCTTTGAAATGCAATTACATGAGCGTCCGAGTACACTACGGCATACTGTAAACCAACACCAATGGGAAGGAAGTGCCAACCTTATTTTTAATGTGTTCCCGTGACATTCACTTTAACATTTTTTTTTTTCTCTCCAATACAGTACATCCAATGGAAGGATGCACACAGGTTTCACATAAATCAAAGTACAGTACATCTGCAGGAGCAATTCTTTACGCTAAATGCAACCTACAGTACAGTACTGTAAGTGAGCAAAATAGTACTACAGTGGGCGTTTGTGTATTGCACATGACCTGCATTCCCTCCCTGTCTACTGCATGATCTGTGCAGGCTCCCATGGGGGAAGGGCAACAGGCTAGCAGGAGGCGGAGGAAAACACCGTGCTTTACAAATGCGAGCGTCCGAGTCCTCTAAGGCATAAACCAACAGCAATGGGGCGAGGGCCGGGCGCTGTTTGCAGTACTTTCACACATGAAATTAGAAATCTCTCATGAGGCGTCGTGGGCTAGGGGTGAAGGCTCCCACCTCCCTCGCTGGGGGTCCAGGGTTCGAGACATGATGTGCTTTCTTTCTTTTTTTTTTTTTTTTTTTTCTGTAATAATGCACTGTATTATTTTATTTACATTGTAAGACAGTCAATGGAAGGGTGCACACAGGTTCCACATAAATCAAAGTACATCTGCAGGAGCGATTCTTTACGCTAAATGCACCCAAACAGCGTGAATGAAATGAGTGTATTCTGACGCTACCAACTAAGCAAAACAGTACTGTAGATCTTCAGCGTTTGTGTATTGCACAGGACCTGAATTTCCTCCCTGTGCAGGCCCCCAGGGGGGAAGGGCGATGGGGGTAGGGGGGAGACGATGGAAAATACTGTGCCTTTGAAATGCAATTACATGAGCGTCCGAGTACACTACGGCATACTGTAAACCAACACCAATGGGAAGGAAGTGCCAACCTTATTTTTAATGTGTTCCCGTGACATTCACTTTAACATTTTTTTTTTTCTCTCCAATACAGTACATCCAATGGAAGGATGCACACAGGTTTCACATAAATCAAAGTACAGTACATCTGCAGGAGCAATTCTTTACGCTAAATGCAACCTACAGTACAGTACTGTAAGTGAGCAAAATAGTACTACAGTGGGCGTTTGTGTATTGCACATGACCTGCATTCCCTCCCTGTCTACTGCATGATCTGTGCAGGCTCCCATGGGGGAAGGGCAACAGGCTAGCAGGAGGCGGAGGAAAACACCGTGCTTTACAAATGCGAGCGTCCGAGTCCTCTAAGGCATAAACCAACAGCAATGGGGCGAGGGCCGGGCGCTGTTTGCAGTACTTTCACACATGAAATTAGAAATCTCTCATGAGGCGTCGTGGGCTAGGGGTGAAGGCTCCCACCTCCCTCGCTGGGGGTCCAGGGTTCGAGACATGATGTGCTTTCTTTCTTTTTTTTTTTTTTCTGTAATAATGCACTGTATTATTTTATTTACATTGTAAGACAGTCAATGGAAGGGTGCACACAGGTTCCACATAAATCAAAGTACATCTGCAGGAGCGATTCTTTACGCTAAATGCACCCAAACAGCGGCCATTTTGTCAGGTTGCTAAGCGATCCAGCTCGGTATACCGTAATGTGCATAGACCTCGCTTATCCCAGTGTAATTGAGCTAGGGGATTGTGACGCTCCTTCAGCATTGCCCCCTGGACTGTGAAATGTATGCCATACTGTATCTCACTACATATCCGAGCGCTGCCACGTGCTGGGAGTTCACGGTCGGCGGCCATTTTGTCAGGTTGCTAAGCGATCCAGCTCGGTATACCGTAATGTGCATAGACCTCGCTTATCCCAGTGTAATTGAGCTAGGGGATTGTGACGCTCCTTCAGCATTGCCCCCTGGACTGTGAAATGTATGCCATACTGTATCTCACTACATATCCGAGCGCTGCCACGTGCTGGGAGTTCACGGTCGGCGGCCATTTTGTCAGGTTGCTAAGCGATCCAGCTCGGTATACCGTAATGTGCATAGACCTCGCTTATCCCAGTGTAATTGAGCTAGGGGATTGTGACGCTCCTTCAGCATTGCCACCTGGACTGTGAAATGTATGCCATACTGTATCTCACTACATATCCGAGCGCTGCCACGTGCTGGGAGTTCACGGTCGGCGGCCATTTTGTCAGGTTGCTAAGCGATCCAGCTCGGTATACCGTAATGTGCATAGACCTCGCTTATCCCAGTGTAATTGAGCTAGGGGATTGTGACGCTCCTTCAGCATTGCCCCCTGGACTGTGAAATGTATGCCATACTGTACAGTATCTCACTACATATCCGAGCACTGCCACGTGCTGGGAGTTCACGGTCGGCGGCCATTTTGTCAGGTTGCTAAGCGATCCAGCTCGGTATACCGTAATGTGCATAGACCTCGCTTATCCCAGTGTAATTGAGCTAGGGGATTGTGACGCTCCTTCAGCATTGCCCCCTGGACTGTGAAATGTATGCCATACTGTATCTCACTACATATCCGAGCGCTGCCACGTGCTGGGGGTTCACGGTCGGTGGCCATTTTTAGTGTGCATAGAACTCGCTTATCCACATAGGCCCCTGTGTTTTTAACTACTACATAGAGATGCACATTTCTAGGCCTACAGTATTTAATATACAGTAAGCAGCATTGTTGTTAGGCAATAATTGAAGAATTTACATACAGTACTGACATGTACTGTATGTAATGCTTGTACATCATGTCAGTCGACCCTTATGCTGTACACTACTGTAAGTCTCAAAGGGCCCATGCACTTCCAAGGAGGGTTATTTACTGTACTGTATCTGTTTCATACCGGAAACTAATTGCAGTCCATAACACTGAAGTGGTATTTTCAGTACTGTACAGTATACAATACTTAAATTTGAACATCAGGTACTGGATAGTAAACATGTACAGTATTAACTTCTATCATAAAACTCTTATGCATTTTCAGATGTGTAAATTTTAGACTACAGTATTCACAAATGTTTTCTCTCAATACAGGAATTATAGTTGGACAACATGCCAGTAACTATCAACAAAACGATGAGCAAGATAATCGCCAACATGAAAAAAGAAAATAAAACCATCAAAGAGATCCATGCATGGCTCAAGGAAAGTGGCATTATAGTCACTTTAGAAACGGTGCGCTATCATGCATTCGAGAGAACAACGCCCAGATTTGTATTTCCTACAAAATGCACATGGTACGTACTGTACACTACTGTAATGTTTAAATGACTTGCTTTATACCATAAACAATTTTTTTGAAATTAAATAAAAGCTTCATCAATTGTAACTGTGATTGTGCTGTTCATGAATTCATATTTTTCATACTGTATTGTACTGTAGGAGAGTGCAACAAATTGTGGAGGAACTAACTCGTGAGGATGATGAGCGTACTGCTCTGCAAATAAAACGAATTCTCCATTCCAAGTATGACCTGGACATATCGGCCACCAGCATCAGAAGGATGCGACGGAAAATGGGATGGACCTTTGGCGCAACAAGGTAAAATACTGAAAGCAGTATAAACCATACAGTAAATGCACTGTTAATAATCCCTTGATACGTGATATAATAATGCCATAAATCATTATACAGAGTGTGTACTTTATACTATATACAGTATGTGTGTGTGTACAGTATATACTGTATATATTCTATCCCAAAAGAGATACCTACTGTATAGGCACTCAGAGACAGCAATGAAGCATTGCCGGCTTACTGTATTGTGATGATTACATACTGTATACTGTGTGTGTGTGTGTGTTTGTGTGTATGTACAGTATGTATACAGTATACTGTATATATTACTCTGTATGTACCTTAATGTACTGTATGTACAGTTTAATGTATACAGTACTGTAGGTATATAATACAGTATACTGCACATACAGTCTACTGTATATACAGTAATCTGTAAATCTGTAATTTCATAACTGTATCTGATTTCATTATTTTTGGCTCTTCACAGGATATCTCCAATGATAAGAGATGTGAATAAAGAAAAGAGAGTGGAACAGGCACGGCGATGGATTGAGAGTGGTGAAACATTTGATGATGTCATTTTCACAGATGAATCGTCTGTTGCCCTTGAGCGGTTCTCCAGAATGTCATTCAGGAAACGTAACCATATCTCTTTAAAACCACGCCCAAAGCATCCATTGAAAGTCCATGTATGGGGAGGCATATCACGATTAGGAGCTGGTCCCCTATTATTTTTCGAAGGTACAGTACTATACTTTATTCTGTGCCTGTGTTCTGTAAAAATACATGCTGTACTGTAGAGTACGTTTAACTGCACAATAAAAGGAGTTGCTTATTAATGAACAACATTTTTTGATTTCTGTAGGAATCATGGATAAGAAATTTTTCCAAGAAACAATAGTAGAGGAATGTATGGTACCATTTGTGAATAAATATTACCCAACTCACCATAGGATATTCCAAGACAATGATCCTAAACACTCCGCCTCAGCCAAATTTATGGAAGAGAAAGGTATGAATTGGGAACGCACACCACCAGAGTGAGTATTCTTTCAACAGTGTACAAGTAAAATTTTGGATAGCACTCTAGTACTGTAAAAAAAAATTTTGTTTAATAAACAGTACAATATTGTATGTTTAATTTTCTCTATTTACTGTAATGTAATTAATTTTTTCTATACGCTTTTTTTTAATTTTTATATAGATCACCAGACATGAACCCAATCGAATTAGTGTGGGCTCAATTGAAGAGGTACGTTAGGAGTGTTGCAAAGCCAACAACAAAACAGCAACTGGTGGATGGGATAAAGAAATTTTGGCTAGAAGTACTCACACCTGAACATTGTAATAATTATATAAATCACCTGTATAAAGTATTACCTGTTGTAGTCGAAAGAAATGGTCAAGCCACAAATATGTAGTTCTGTACTGTATTTTCTGTTTAAAATTTTAAATTGGTGCATTATTAAAAAAAATTATAAAATTGCCTTTGTCTGATTATTGCATAAACTAATGTAGAATATTATACAGTAGTAATGTTATTGATGTGTATGAACAGTTATTTTCAGTTTTATAAGTCCTGAATAAGAGTACTGTACATTTTGATCAGTGCAGTACATGGAATCGGATGTTGTAATACTTTTTTTTTACATTAATATTGATGTTTTTCCAATAAATATTCAATTTTACAGTATGGTACGGTACAGTACATGAGGGTACCTGTACAGTATGATACGTCATTATGGGGGAGAAATACTGTATCCACTAAATGTACAGTAAAATGTTTTTTTCTTATTACAAACACACAAATGCATCTCAGATGGAAATATGCTATACACAGCAGACAGCTTATGGTGACAGAACTTCCCTACTGTATCCCCACCCATAGTCGTGGTATATTTTAGATTGCCTAATGAGACACTCCTGCAGCATTGCCAATGATTCATGTAAAACCTGTGTGCAAACAGTATCTGTATTGAATGCAAAGTACAGTAAGAGTACAGTATACAGTATTATCAGAGCCAAACCTGACCAACATGATGCCCTAGGCTAGATTTTGGCTGATGCCCTCTTGCACAGATGCTACGTAGTTCCGCCTCTAACCCTGCACCCCTTTCCCAGCACCATCACCCATTTTGGCGCTCCTACCCCCTATAATCTAAATAAGAACAATGTGCACATTTAGTGCCAGCCCAAAACAGTGTACAGTATGTTCTTGCTGGGAAGGGGCATGGTAACACAATAATACCCGAAGATGAAATGACACAACACAGTACTGCAACTTTATTCACATTATATCATGCAGTGGTGTCTCTTATTCTCATGACATCATATCATAGTACCACATTACTCCTAACAGTAATGCCCCTTATTCACATTACACCCCACCACATTCATCTTTATTTACATTAGACCACAGGTACTCAAACTCAGTCCTCAGGACCCCACACAGTGCAGGTTTTGCAGGTCTCACAGAATCACAAGTGAAAAAATTAGCTCCACCTACTGTATGGACCTTCTAAAATGTGTCAGTTAGTAATGAATACTGTACATCTGTGCACTTGCTGGTTTACCTGCAAAACATGCACTGTGTGGGGTCCTGAGGACCAAGTTTGAGAACCACTGCATTAGACCATGCAGTAGTGCCCTTTCCTTATGTTACACCAGAAAATATTGTAGTACACCTTATACACATACAGTACAGTAATGCCACACATTAGTAATGCATTTCATATTTAAATTTTCTGATTTAATTTCATAGAGCCGCATTCACTCACAGAATATAGGCATGTACTGTAGCATCTCATTTTATTCCGCAGAAGCTGATTATTCCCGTTTGGCTAGTTTGCCGCCTCTGTACAGTATATTACAATAGAAAAAAGTTATAGTGTCAGTGAAAAAAGCACCTCATGACAGATACTGTACACAAGCTCATGTCTAAATACTGTATACTGTAAGCAGTGACATTAAGGGGTACAGTACTGTATATGCAATTGCAGTCGAATTCCGGCAGGAATACGGAAAAAATGGACACGGGATCCCCCATCTTTTTAGAACCAGCACCGGGCTCTGCGCCTGGTCCTGGTGCAAAAAATAAGGGGGACAAAAAAGCGTAGGGGTTCCCCATATTTTTTGAATCAGCACTGGGCTCCACTAGCTGGACAGATAATGCACAGCCGGGGGAGACTTTTATACCGGTCCCTGCGGCCATGGAATTAAATACCCAACTAGTCACACCTGGCCGGAGTACCCTGGAGGAGTGGGGGCCCCTTAAATCAAGGGGACCCCCCTCCAGCCACTCGATTATCTCTATCACCCCTGTGTATTGTAGCTAGGGGATTGTGACGCTCCTTCAGCATTGCCCCGTAGCCTGCAAAATCTGTGCTGTTATTTGCTCCATAGCTGAGTGCCTCCTAGGAGCTAGGAGTCACAGGCGGTAGCCATTTCAATTGAGTCTGCCCTGCTATAGAATTGTACAGGTACTGTACAGTATGTGTACATTACCGTACGGTGCATAGAACCTTTACAGTAGAAACTCTCCTGCAGCTTTGGCCTGCTTTACTGTATGTACTGTAAAACTTGTGTTTTGTCAGTTTGCTATGCGACCGAGCCCGGTGTAACGTACTGTAATGTGCATAGACCTCGCTTATCTCTGTGTATTTTGGCTAGGGGATTGTGACGCTCCTTCAGCATCGCCCCGTAGCCTGCACAGCTTATGCCATTTCTCATTCCATACCCAACTGCTGCCTGCCACGAGGTGGGGGTTCAGGAGGTGGGGGTTCATGGGTAGTGGTCGTTTTGACAGTGTGCTATGCGATTGAGTCCGGTGTACCGTAATACTGTATGCAATCCTACAGTAGCTTATCCCTATCTCCCCTGTGTATTTTTGGCTAGGGGATTGTGACGCTCCTTCAGCATTGCCCCATAACCTGCACAAGGGTTCAGGGGCGGCGGCCATTTTGCCAGTGTGCTACAGTATGTGATCGAGTCCGGTGTACCATAATATGCATACTGTGTATTTTAGCTAGGGGATTGTGACGCTCCTTCAGCATTGCCCCATAGTCTGTACAATCTGGACTATTACTTGCTCCGTAGCCTAGGGCCTCTGTGGGGCAAGGAGTCATAGGTGGTAGCCATTTCTATTCAGTCTGCCCAGCTACAGAATTGTATGTGTACTGTACGGAGCATAGAACCTTAACCTGCATAGAACCTGCACATTATGGTACACCGGACTCGATCGCATAGAACCGCTCATGCAGCTACTGTATGCCCTGGTTTATAGTACTGTATGTGAATAAAAAAAATAATAAAGTGTCTGAAAAAAACTAACATGCATTCGTACTTAAGGAATCGAACCCTGGACTCTGAGTATAGGAAGCGAAACACTTCACCACTTCGCCGCAGACAAATGTATAAATCCGTTGGTTTTGATTATGCTGTAATGGCTACGGGATTAGGACGATAACATACTGTACAAAATTCCTAATCTTGAGAGGCAATAGTGAACTTGTAACACACATCCATTTGCGACAGTGTACACTACTGGTTTTACAGTACTGTATGTTTTGTCTGCGGGACTTGGACGCTCACATACAGTATTCATAAAGTATTGTAGATGGATCATATACTGTATGCTGTACTATTTGCGTCGGTGTCGTATATACAGTACTGTATTAAATAATGCAGCGTAATGAGTACAGTATTTACTGTATGCAGCGTAATGAGACGCCTTAGTAAAGTAGTCCTTATTATGTATTTCAGTATTGTATTTTACGGGAGACCACACGCATGCGCAGTGGTGATTGTAAAAAGCGACATCTGGTGGCTGATCGCAGGTATTACACGTAAAGGTAACGCCAAACGTCAAATGTCTGTCTCCGTGCGATTAGATAGCCTCTCTGTGACTAGGCGCGCCTCGCTACGCCCCAGTACGCTGCGTATGGTCGAACGGGACAAACGCCGCAGCCACTCAAGATAAAGGTGGCTACATCTGTATTTTAGTTCTATATTTGTTTGTCGCCAGATTTGGCAGTACATGATTAGTAAACTGCATACCCTGTTGTACTGTCATTGTATTGGTGTATTTCTGCTGGTAATTCAATTCAGGCAACTCCTATTCATGTTGGACTTCACCTGTGCTGTTGTATCTGGCTTTGTTTGTGTTCAAAATAATAAAAACCATTGTTTAAAACAAAACAAAACAGGAAGACCAGGGATTGGAGCACATCGCAGAGGACAGCTCTTATCGAAAAAGCTGTCCTTTGCAATACTAATAGTTTATGTTAGTCATATGGGACTAGTATTGATGTAATGTGTGGAAGGGTATGCACCACAAGGTTAGTAAATCCCACCCATAATGTATATAAGGGGCTTTTCTGTGTTGTATTCTGTATAAGTATTACTTTGTGATGTAACTTGTACTTCTGTGTGGTGTAATTTGAATAACCGACACTACAGTGCGGTGTAATGTGAGTTGGTACTATTCTCTTCCCTATGAAGCCAAACACCTATATTTTTGACATACACCTTTGTTAAATTTGGGGGAGAGAGGGGCGACCAATTCTCTATGTGGCATAGGTCACCAATATTTCTAGTTACTGCTCTGTCTCCACTCTCCCAATTAGTAATCACAGTAGTACAGATGTAGCCACACTCATCCATCCTGCTCCTAGCCATGGGTGTGATGATTGTGCACACCAAATGAGCCAACGTGGTCATGCATCTAATTTACACCTGTGACTATAGGCTTTCTATGGAGCCAATATGGAGCCGACTTAGGGCCTAATTCAGATCTGATCGCTAGCAAGTGAATTTTGCACTGTTGCAAACAGGTAGTCACTGCCTACAGGGGGAGTGTATTTTAGCTGTGCAAGTGTGCGAACGCATGTGTAGCAGAGCTGTACAAACAGATATTGTGCAGTCTCTGCGCAGACCAGGACTTACTCAGCCACTGTGATCACATCAGCCTGTCCGGGACCAGAACTGACGTCAGGAACCCTCCCTGCAAACACTTGGACATGCCTGCGTTTTTCCAAACACTCCCTGAAAATGGTCAGTTGCCACCCACAAATGCCTTCTTCCTGTCAATCTCCTTGCGAACGCCCGTGCAAATGGATTCTTCGCACAAACCCATTGCTAAGTGGCAATCCGCTTTGTACATGTGCGATGCACGTGCGCTTTGCAGTGCATACGTATGCGCAGTTTAGACCTGATCGCCCACTGTACAAAAATGCAGCCTAGCAATCAGGTCTGAATTGCCCCCTTAGTATGCCGAGCTGCGGCTAGTCGCACCCGTGGCAAGTGTGCACATGCAGCCATGCCACAGAATGTATGAGTTTTGCTACATCTGTACATTTGCAATATGTTAGAACTACATTCTGCACTGCACAGTGCAGGGACACTGGGCCTAATTCAGACCTGATTGTAGCCATGTAAAATTTTGCAAGGCTACGATCAGCTTCCCTGACATGCGGGGGAACGCCCAGCACAGGGCTAGCCCGCCCCACATGTCTGGCCCTCCCCCCGCCGTACAGGTACAAAAGCATCACACGGCGGTGATGCTTTAGTACCTGAAGAGTAACTCCCTACCAGTGCAGATTCTGCGCGCTAGCAGGGAGCTACCTGTCGCTCTCCGGGTTGCAGTGGCTGCGAGTGACATCACAAAGCTGCTGAGACCTGCCCCCTGCATGGTCCGGGCACACCTGCATTGCCCGGACTTCGCCCCCAAAATGGCGGCCCAACGCCCCCTCCCGCCCAGCGAACGCCTCTGCCTGTCAATCAGACAGAGACGATCGCTGGGCTGAGATGCTGATAGCATTTCTGGCATGCATCGGTGCACTGCGGTGCCGGCGCATGCACCCGCTGTGCGCACAGCAGCAATCAGGTCTGAATTAGGCCCACTGCACACAGATCTTCCAATACACTGCACTGAGACATTTTGCAATGTGCTTCTGTACATATTGGCCCTCATTCCGAGTTGTTCGCTCGGTAAATTTAATCGCATCGCAGCGATTTTCCGCTTAGTGCGCATGCGCAATGTTCGCACTGCGACTGCGCCAAGTAAATTTGCTATGCACTTAGTAATTTTACTCACGGCTTTTTCATCGTTCTGGCGATCGTAATGTGATTGACAGGAAATGGGTGTTACTGGGCGGCAACAGGCCGTTTTATGGGCGTGTGGGAAAAAATGCTACCGTTTCCGGAAAAAACGCAGGAGTGGCCGGAGAAACGGAGGAGTGTCTGGGCGAACGCTGGGTGTGTTTGTGACGTCAAACCAGGAACCACAAGCACTGAACTGATCGCAGATGCCGAGTAAGTCTGGAGCTACTCAGAAACTGCTACGAGGTGTGTAATCGCAATATTGCGATTACTTCGGTCGCAATTTTAAGATGCTAAGATTCACTCCCAGTAGGCGGCGGCTTAGCGTGAGCAACTCTGCTAAAATCGCCTTGCGAGCGATCAACTCGGAATGAGGGCCATTGACTTTTTGCACTAATGGCATGTTCTTTTGCTGTTACAGCAAATACATAAATCTAACATTATGACACAGTGCTGCATTATGATTTGTGTGGTACACTACCCCTACTGATTATTGTCAAATATAGTAACAAATTCAAGTTGTTAAATCTTTTCAAGCTAAATTCTCTTTCTATTTGTTTCTTTTACTTCGTTTAATTATTTCCAGCTTAGTAAAAATGAAAAAAGAAAAAAAAAAAAAATCCAATACAACACACATTGTACTCTGACAATTATAATTAGGTACTAAAAAACTAATTTTAACTAATATGACAAGGAAAAATTGCTCCAAATGTCAAGACACCTTCTATTGCAAAATGATTAAATTAAAGCTGTTTGTAATAGAGTTCCCATGGTGCTGCTTTATCTCAGGTAACTTGGCATTTAGCTAGTGACTTTTCAAAATCTTTTAATAATGTATAGCTATTCCAGTTTAAATTTGTGATAGAACTGGTTTATATGTTGTAATTAAATAGTTTATTTCAGCAGATTTATTTTACCATGGATACTGTATAGCAAAATATATAGCATAGGAATGTGACTTGTAGATAATTATACCATGTATATTAATGGCAATATAGCATGTACACTTTACTACAATTATGTTTTGATTATAGAACCCTATGTACTAAGTAGAGATGAGCGGGTTCAGTTCTCCGAGATCCGAACCCCCCCGAACTTCACCTATTTTACACGGTTCCGAGGCAGCCTCGGATCTTCCCGCCTTGCTCGATTAACCCGAACGCGACCCGAACGTCATCATCCCGCTGTCGGATTCTCGCAAGATTTATATTCTATATAAAGAGCCGCGCGTCGCCGCCATTTTCACTCGTGCATTGGAGATTGAACGGAGAGGACGTGGCTGCGTTCTCTCCATGAAAAGCTCTGTAATCTGTGCTCAGTGTGCTGCAAATATCTGTGCTCAGTGTGCTGCAAATATCTGTGCTCAGTGTGCTGCATTGTGCTCTGTGTCAAGTATACTATCTCTGTGCTGCATTATTGTGAGCAGTATATAGTAGGAGAGTGCAGCATTTTGGTGATCAGCAGTATACATATATAGTACAGTACAGTAGGCCATTGCTGTATCTTGCAGCTCTGTGTCAAGTATACTATCTCTGTGCTGCATTATTGTGAGCAGTATATAGTAGGACAGTGCAGCATTTTGGTGACCAGCAGTACACATATATAGTACAGTACAGTAGGCCATTGCTGTATCTTGCAGCTCTGTGTCAAGTATACTATCTCTGTGCTGCATTATTGTGAGCAGTATATAGTAGGAGAGTGCAGCGTTTTGGTGACCAGCAGTACACATATATAGTACAGTACAGTAGGCCATTGCTGTATCTTGCAGCTCTGTGTCAAGTATACTATCTCTGTGCTGCATTATTGTGAGCAGTATATAGTAGGACAGTGCAGCATTTTGGTGACCAGCAGTATACATATAGTACAGTACAGTAGGCCACTGCTGTATCTTGCAGCTCTGTCACTACTAGTATCCTGATCAGTGCTCAATATCTGCTGCATTGTTGTGACCAGTATGTTTACTGTACTGTGCGACGTGTGTTATATACCTAGTGATATTAAACATCCTGCAATCTGTACTGAGTGATTTGTGAGATACACCTGGGGATTAAACACCCTGTATACTGTACTGTGCAATGTTTGTGATACACCTGGTGATTATACACCCTGTATACTGTACTGTGCAATGTTTGTGATACACCTGGTGATTATACTCCCTGTATACTGTTCTGAGCGATGTGTGAGATACACCTTGGGATTATACACCCTATATACTGTACTGTGCAATGTGTGTTATACACCTGGTGATTATACATCCTGTAATCTGTACTAAGCGATGTGTGAGATACACCTGGGGGTTATACACCCTATATACTGTACTGTGTGATGTGTGAGATACACCTGGGGATTATACACCCTATATTATTATTATTATTATTATTATTATTATTATCCTTTATTTATATGGCGCCACAAGGGTTCCGCAGCACCCAATTACAGAGTACATAAATAATCAAACAGGAAAACAGCAACTTACAGTTGATGACAGTATAGGACAAGTACAGGGTAAATAAACATAGTTACATCAGCATATGACACTGGAATAAGTATCAGGTGGCAGAAGACTGCTGGATGTGGTACAGTTGAAGATTATTAAAGTAGGACAAAGGATAAGCACATGAGGGAAGAGGGCCCTGCTTGTGAGAGTTTACAATCTAAAGGGGAGGGGTAGACAGACATGGGTGACACAGATGGGGTACATAGAGAACGTGGAACAGAGGGTTAGGATGAGATTTGGCTGGGTTTGGTGAAGAAGTGGACCCCCAGAAGGCACAAGTCAATACTTAACATTGCAACATTTTACTGGGCTATGCAGGAGAAAATTAAAAATAGGGGAAAATTTAAAAAAAAAGAATCGATAACTTCTACCGCTTTCAAAAAGGTCAATGGAAGCTGAAATAATGGACAACTACCTCATGGAAGCCAGATACAGTATACCAAACAGTACTTAGCAGAGTTGGGAATGAGTGCTTATGAAATAAAGTAACATTTTGTCATAATATTTCAGAAACTGCATGGCTGGTCTCTTGCACTCTTTTGCTCTAATACACGACCTGCTTTAGGATTTATATTCAAAAACACTATGTCTTCATAATACCAAAAACATCAGTCTTCTTGGAATGTGGTTTGTTCCTTTGTAAGGGACAGAGAACAAACGTTCTCAAACAACGGTTTCTCAATTTCTTTTTCCTCTGGGAAGGGATTGTGGATTCGCAGGAATATCTGAGCATTTCTGTAATCAGAAAGCAGCGACTTTCTACAAATGTTTACGAATAATTCCAGTGATTTTGTCATTTTCTTCCAGTGATTTGGACCAATAATACCATTGATTAGAACTAATAATTCCAGTGATTTTGTCATTTCTTCAAGTGATTTGGACCAATAATACCATTGATTAGAACGAATAATTCCAGTGATTTTGTCATTTTCTTCCAGTGATTTGGACCAATAATACCATTGATTAGAACAAATAATTCCTGTGATATTGAGGTGTTTGTGTCGCTTAGCTTAGCTGTCCAGTGACCACAGTGCACCTCTTTTTCTCTTTTCTTTGCATCATGTGCTGTTTGGGGCCAATTTTTTGAAGTGCCATCCTGTCTGACACTGCAGTGCCACTCCTAGATGGGTCAGGTGTTTGTGCTGCCCTCTTGGGTCGCTTTGTTTAGTCATCCAGCGACCTCGGTGCAAATTTTAGGACTAAAAAAAGTATTGTGAGGTGTTCAGAATAGACTGGAAATGAGTGGAAATTGTGGTTATTGTGGTTAATAATACTATAGGATCAAAATTACCCCCAAATTCTATGATTTAAGCTGTTTTTGAGGGTTTTTTGAAAAAAAAAAACACCTGAATTAAAACACATGCGAATCTGACAAAAAAATTTCAGGGAGGTTTTGCCAAAACGCGTCCAAATCCAAAACACGGCCACGGAACCGAATCCAAAACCAAAACACAAAACCTGAAAAATTTCCGGTGCACATCTCTAGTACTAAGCTTTGGAGAGGGACAAAGTGGACGGAGATAAAGTACCAGCCAATCAGCTAGTAACTGCCATGTTACTGGATGTGTTTGAAAAATGACAGTTAGGAGCTTGGTTGGTACATTATCTCCTTCCACTTTATCACTCTCCAAGGCTTAGTACAAAGACCCCTAAGTCTTTAACTATTTAAAGCATTCTTTAGATGCAGCCTAAAATTAAACTCTTACATGATAGTACAACATCAAAAGCTGTGTAAACATAGGCAATACAGTATGTCATCTGATAAGGCTGATTGGACCGTCTTGTGTATCTACTACTGCACGCTTCTATGGGTCACTTGCCAATAAAGTGTTTATGCTAATATACTGTATATTGGCCCTCATTCCGAGTTGTTCGCTCGCAAGCTGCTTTTAGCAGCTTTACACACGCTAAGCCGCCGCCTACTGGGAGTGAATCTTAGCTTCTTAAAACTGCGAACGAAAGATTCGCAATATAGCGAAAAGACATCTCTGTGCAGTTTCTGAGTAGCTCGAGACTTACTCGGCATCTGCGATCAGTTCAGTGCTTGTCGTTCCTGGTTTGACGTCACAAACACACCCAGCGTTCGCCCAGACACTCCCCCGTTTCTCCAGCCACTCCCGCATTTTTCCCAGAAACGGTAGCGTTTTTTCACACACACCCATAAAACGGCGAGTTTCCGCCCAGAAACACCCACTTCCTGTCAATCACACTACGATCAACAGAACGATGAAAAAGCCGTGAGTAAAATTCCTAACCGCATAGCAAATTTACTTGGCGCAGTCGCACTGCGGACATTGCGCATGCGCACTAAGCGGAAAATCGCTGCGATGCAAAAAAAATTACAGAGCGAACAACTCGGAATGACCCCCATTATTATAAGAATACAAATACCTATATTGCATTAGTGACTGTCAATCGTCATATCAAAAAACTTTATAACATTTAAAATAAATTATTATAAGTAAAATTATCGGTGTTCAAATTAGAGATGTATAATAATTAGGCTTAACTGTGTGACCAGAAAAGAATAGACAATTTCCCCCAGCACTAAAAAATAGCAGCAATAAGATTTGAATATTCATAATAATAGAATTTCAGAGATCATGGTTACATACAGTATGTTTGCAAAGTTATGATTAAGCTGCCAAGCCCTGTCAACGCTTCTCTGATACTTTTAGTCCCTAACGCTACATTATAATAGTAACCACTCTGAGTTATATAATTGCTGATTGTTATACTACTTGATAATAGTACATACAAGAAAATATCTATATCAGGATCCAACTAACCCAGAGTCACCTCTAGATAATCCAACTGGAACTACAAGGAACAAAATTAGCCCCAGCACACTAAAAAGTATCAGCAATAAGATTTGAATACTACATAATAATAGAAATTAGATATATTTTGGAGGTGGGAAATTACTTTTCTTCTTCGGGGTCCATGATCTCCACAGGATTAATCTTGGGTATGGCTGGTAGAGACCAGGACTGCCACCAAACAGCAAAGCTTGGGAGCCTCCCAGGATGCACTGGGCTCCTCTCCCCACTTACCCCGCCCCCATGCTCAGGCACTTCAGGCAGGAGCTGATCACCACTGAACAGCCCAAGCTTTCCAATCTTTATTATTTTTTTCTTTAATATTTTTACTCTTTCTTGAGCAGACAGTGCCTGGCAGTCTGGAGAATGCCAGCACTGTTGCTCCAACACCCCCACTTGTCCGCGACACCACAACTGGGGAGGTGATTTTGGCAGGATCCCCTGCACACTTCTAACTAGCAGAGGCACAGGGGACACCCAGTGCTGCACCGGACACATGGGGGACAGGTAAGGTAGGTTACCGCTCGTGGGACCATTGCATTGCGCAGTCCATATGCGGCTGGTCCCAGGAGACAGACTGCTGATGCTGACGTGCTCTCGTCCATTAAGTGTACCAGCGGCAGCGGGTGTAGTATGGTTTTACGGCAGTCTGGGTCCCGGCGACCAGCATACCAGCGCCGGATGCCGCACTAGACCACCAGTGCTTACATGTACACTGGTGCTAGGGACCTATTACAGGACAGGAGAACTGGTGGTGGAAGTCAGGATAGTGGAGGTCAGTGCTTCCCAAGTGTCCTTAGTCCAGGGCACCATTCCACTGCAGTCGTCCCACCCTAGACTGTTTCTCCCCCACTCTCCTTCACCAGAGATGCTGGGCAGTCATATTAGAGCTCTGCAGGTCTCCAGGACAGCCAGGTTGAGTCTCCCTGTATACCTCTCCACATAGCAGGTTATATATAGCGCTGCATCCTATCAGCCTCCTCCACATGGCTGTGTGGTTGATATCAGTGCCCATTGCAGTTAAATCTATAATTCTGCATTGTATGTGATTTATGCCAGTGCTGCTACTTGTTTCTCATTCTCTTTCACTGTATACAGGTATAATTGCTTTCCATGTACCTGTTTTCTCTCACTAAGTGACCCTTCAATACTTGTGTGTATTGGGTTTACTGTGCCACACATTACTGTATATTGTATATTGTGTTTGTGTGAGCTCATTGTCACATACTGTTCCTGTTACATGATGTCCATTACCATATTGTGCGTTATTGCAATTATGTCTAACAAAATCAAGGCTTAGCAGACAGGGGCACATACTCTGGTAGCATGTGGTACCTGTAATAAATAGAGGTTTTACCTCAGGATTTATCACAGAATGGTCAGTGCACAGCTCGTCTTGTGCCTCCCAGTACATCAGCTGCCCCCCCCCCAGTTTCTGTACAGGAGCCTCCATGGGCATCCTTTTCTATGTCACTGACTAAAATTGCTGACCATATCACTACCACATCTGTGTCACCCACATGGGTATACCACAACTGGTGCAGCACACTATGGCCTCCCCAATGGGTTTCCAAAAACTGATACAGCCTGTTTATCAGACTATTTCAGCCCCTCCCATCCTTCCTCCATGGTTGGACTCATTCTCTAACTCTATACAGATTTTGGCTGCTTCCTCTGCTGTATTTCACAAAATGGTGCAAGGTCAGGGCACACTTACTGCACCTACTGCTACTATGCCTTCCTCACAGTCTATGCCTATCTCTGATGCTGAAGAATCATTAGTTACTGCTGAGGTTTCTGATGCGGAATCCTCCTCAGGGGAGGAGACCAAATGCAAATTTAATGTGGCTGCACTAATTAGGGTGGTGAAATTCTCCCTTCAACTCGAAGAAGCTGACACTATCCCTCCAATTAAGGATCCCCTGTGCAAATGGCAGAAAGTAGTGGTAGCTGAGTTTCCACATCACTTCTCAGAAGCTAGAAACGAGGCATGGAAAACACCTACTAAGAAATGTATGGTTCCTTCAAGGCTCAGCTTCTTTTACCCATTGCCCACAACTGATTGTGTTAAGTGGAAAAATCCACTGAAGATGGATGCTCATGTTACAAATTTAATTAAAAGTTCAATACTTCCTATCCCAACTGCATCATATCTTAAGGAACTACCCGATAGACAACTGAATGCATGTCTTAAATCTTTGTACTTCCTTACAGGAGCAACAGTCAGACAGGCTACGGCTACAGCCTGGGTGGCTAAAGCCATGGATTCTTGGACTGATAACCTTTAACAGAGTTTCACATCTGAACCTACCAAGCACAATTACCTATAATGTCTAACATCAGGGATGTGGCCTATTACATTGGTGAAGTGGCTCTGTTCGGTTATCCTCTAAAGCTTTAGCTGTTTCCATTGCAGATCACCACATTGTATGGCTCCGCTCATGGAAGGCAGATTCAGATGCCAAGAAGGCCCTGGAATCCCTGCCGTATCAGTGATTTCCTGTTTGGATGGAACTGGACAAGATTGTCAATAACCGGCAACCTCTAAGACAGCTCACCTGCCTTCAGCTTCCTCAGTGCGGCCTGAAATTTCATCCACAGTGCAAGACCACAGGTCATACCATTCCTTGATTGTCTTGCACCGTCAATGCCTTCAAACCCAAAGCCAAGCAGGCTTGGGCGCTATATATCCAACTACCAAGCCAGAGGATAAAGCCTTAGCCTTATGTGGCAGGCACACCCATGGTGGCCCCAGGGTGGGAGGTCAACTTCTTCAGTTTTCCCAAGCGTGGCATCAAATCATAACAGATGCCTGGGTCTAAGAAGTGGTCTCTCAGGGGTATGCTCTTTCCTTCCTGAAATGTCCTCCCAGACAATACTTTCCTACCACTCCACCCACAGACCCTGGCAAAGCACAGAAACTGCAGGGAGTCATTTACTCTTTACTACAGTTGGAGTAATTATCCCAGTTCCATGACCATAACAGGGTCAGGGATTCTATTCTACACTCTTTTTGGTTCAGATATCAAATGGGTCATACCATCCCATTCTGAATCTGAAATTGCTGAACAAGTACTTCAAGGTACCCAAGTATCATATGGAGACTCTCTGATCCACTGTCCTGGCTGTCTGGCCTTGGGATTATATGGTCTCCTTGGATATTCAGGTTGCGTACCTACATTTACCTATAGCACTCTGTTGTGCTCTCAGGATCTATGTGGATCATGCTAGTTCTGAAAATGGATTCCTTATTTATCATATATGGATTCCGCAAATGTGGTTGGCCAGCCACTAAACAAACATTGGCATGTTGGCTTCGCATGACCATCTCATAGGCTTACATGCAGAATTATCTTCCTGTGCCAAGTACAATCTCTGTTCACTCTACTTGCTCTGTGGGTCCTTCATGGGCAGCCCTCCATGGTGCATCTGCCGGACAATTCTACAAGGCTGATACATGGTCTACTGCACACACATCTCTTAGGTTTTCTGCCTTTGATCCGTTTGCCTCTCAGGATTCAACTGTTGGCCTAAATGTCCTCCTTTCAGCCTAGGAGCATACCCTCCCTATTACAGCTGCTTTGAGAAATCCCATGTTAACCCTGTAGAGACAATGGACCCTGAAGGGGAAAAGAAAGAGTTTAGGTAAAACTTACCTTCATTAACTCTTTTCTTTGAGGTCCATGGGATCCACAGGGTGCCCACCCTGATGCATCTAGCTTCAATGGGTTACTTTTCCAGTCACCAGTTCCCTTCTCCTCTATGTGAGAATGTGTTCCCTGTGTGTACCATTCTTCCTTTTCTCCTCTCTCTAGCTCCTGCTTTGGGCTTGTTAACTAAAACTGAAGTGTCTGAGTATTGGGGCTGGAAATGAGGGGAGAGGAGCCCAATTCATCCTGGGAGGCTCATAAGCTTTGCTGTTTGGTGCCAGTCCTGGTCTTCACCAGCCATACCCAAGGTTAACCCTGTGGATCCCATGGACCTCAAAGAATAGGAGTTAACAAAGTTTTACCATAAATCTTTCTTTTTCAGTCATGGCAGCAGCAGATATCATGGCATCACTATCCTAGTGCATTACTGTTAGAAACAGAAGTCTTTAAACTGATATTTTATATACTACAGTATATATTAAAACGTTATAATCATTGTTTATTCTTATTTTCCTCAAGTAATTATGCACCTGACTCCTTGAAAGCAGAGCCAACACAATATAAAAATTGAGATTTCATCAGGGGTCTATTTACTAAGTCTTGGATGGAGATAAAGTGGACGAAGATAAAGTACCAGCCAATCAGCTCCTAACTGCCATGTTATAGATGGTGGACCAAATGTTTTAAGCCTTTAAAAGTGATAAAGTGGAGATGGATAAAGAGAGATTAAGTACCAGCCAATCAGCTTCCTAGCTGCCATGTCACAGGCTGTGTTTGAAATATAACAGGGACTGGTTGGCTGATCATTTATCACTCTTTACCCATCTCCAATTTATCACCTTTTAAGGCTTAATACATTGGGGACTTTGGGACTATAACGTACTATGGGCATGTTGCTGAAAGTGGTTACTTATAGATGCTGTATATTGAAATGCTCACATTGGAGGCCATACTCAGATTGATAATCTGCACCTAGAATAGGACTGGTGAAAGATACAATGGTGCGACCGAAGGTGGCATCTAAAGATGCCCAAAGCATGACTGCAGCATCTGTAGACACAAAGTGGGCATCTTTGTCCTTGCATATTTGGATGCACATCTGTCTACCGATGAAGCAGTCATGCAGTCAGTACACCATGAAGTGCACTGTAGTGTCATAAGCATAAAGTAACAGATGTTTCTGCAGCAAAAGATGCAAAGAAGGCTTCAACTGCACCCAACTCAGAATCAGACCCTATGAGGAGGAATTCTAGCCCCTTCAACAGACTCCACCCCCACAACAGACCCCGCCCTCATTAGGGCTCCTCCATAAATTTTACAGGTTGGTTTTCCATCCCAATCCACACCTGAGTAAATGTGCTGCATTCTAGATAGCTAGAAAATTGTGTTTTAGACAAATCCCCCTTTATGAAATCCTTCCCCCAGGCATTTATTACAAGTAATAGTATCATTAGGTTTAAAAATGTAGTGTGTTATTTAAGTTATGAGTGGTTAACAAATCACAAGACATAGACTAAAAACAATTATTTTGCTGTAAAGAGAAGACATGTTATCATATTATTTGGTTTAATATGAAATTGCTTTAAATATGTTGTTGGTACAATAAAATGTTTACATTCAGCAATTGTCAGAGTAAGTAGAGTTTTTATTTTAAAACTGTGGTTTGCCAATGTGTTATAATAATTGTTTTGCAAGTGATTTCTGTTACTTGAAAGTCATCTTCTTATTTAAAAAAATAGTTGCTCTATTTTATTGCAAAGGATCAACAGTGGCATCAAGTGGCAGTGACAGTTAATCAACTAATGTCCTAGAGATATCCTTGGGGATATATTCCAGCATTAATTGCATTTCAAGACAATGACCTGAATGTATTTCAGTGCATGGTCATATAGCTGGTTGTTTAATGGTGTAATAATATACTTTATATATAACCTTTAGTCATTTCAAAGGTATATTACTTTACTGCTTCTTAATTATTGAATTTTCATTAAAGAGATTATAAGTGTCTGAGTTTCCAGAACATCTGTTATTTTTTTTAATGTTGGGGTGGAACAGAATTATCTATGAAGAAGGGAATCTTTGTGTATGCACTGCAATTCAAAAGTCCATGAAAACTGATATAACAGCAATTTAGTTTGCAAATCTCTTTATTTATAAAGGTAGAAGAAAAATGCTAACAGTGCATTTCCAAAAGGAATCAGAGTACATACTGTAAAAAACAAAGACATGTTGTACAGTAAATAATGCATTAATTTCAATGCAAAAGATAATACTGAAGAATTTGTACTTACAGAATAGAAATTGTCAAACTACCATTTTTGGTATAAAACACTACGAACAAAATCAACAAAGAAAAATATTGAGAAAGAAAGAAAAGTGTGTTGGGGAACTGGGTGGTGATGGGCAAAGTCAGATTACGGGAGGGGGCTCAGGGGGTGAGTTCCCCAAAGCTCCCTTAGCTCAAGAGCCCTCCCAGCCATAGTTGCTCAGACCTGGCATCCACTGTTGGAACCAGCTCACTCTGAGCAGTGCCTGCTATTGCTGTATAGCAGTTGTTTTGACAGATTTCATTTAAAGCTGGTGCCAGAACAGATCTTTCACTAAAGGTCTGTCCCGGCAAAGTCCCTAGAGAGCAGCTTCATGTGTTGCTGTCTCTGGTTCTCTGCTGGCTACTATATATATATAACAAACTATTGCAACATTTTGGAACTAACATTCCCTGAATTCAGATGAATTACAGTTTGAAGTGTTAATATTAGGTGAGTGCTGAATTTGTATGATTTTTATTTATTTAAATAGTGTGGTCACAAATACCACTAGCACCATGGATGTATGAGTGCTGTGGGTTCTAGCCTATTGTTTATATAAAATTTTTGTGGTCGCACTTTTTCTTGCACCCCTATTGTCCATATGTAAATTAAATGTTAAGAAATTCCCAAGGTGTTTATTAACTGATATGCTTGGGTGTGGTTCCTGTCTCTTTAAAAGAGTGAGACAGGGCCTAAACCCATGATAGAAGCATACTGTGTATTTTAAATCCAAAAGATGCCTGAGAGCAATGCTCAGATTTTTGAAAGACAGTGTAGGGACTGACCAAATGGGAATGGCCGTGAAGTAGCTGGTCAGCTTAACAAACTATTGCAATATTTTGGAACTAACATTCCCTGAATTCAGATGAATTACAGTTTGAAGTGTTAATATTTGGTGAGTGCTGAATTTGTATGAATATATATATATATATATATATATATATATATATATATACACTGCTCAAAAACATAAAGGGAACACTAAAATAACACATCCTAGATCTGAATGAATGAAATATTCTTAATAAATACTTTGCTCTTTACATAGTTGAATGTGCTGACAACAAAATCACACAAAAATTATCAATGGAAATCAAATTTATTAACCCATGGAGGTCTGTATTTGGAGGCACACTCAAAATTAAAGTGGAAAAACACACTACAGGCTGATCCAACTTTGATGTAATGTCCTTAAAACAAGTCAAAATGAGGCTCAGTAGTGTGTGTGGCCTCCACGTGCCTGTATGACCTCCCTACAACACCTGGGCATGCTCCTGATGAGGTGGCGGATGGTCTCCTGAGGGATCTCCTCCCAGACCTGGACTAAAGCTTAGATGTCACCTTACATCTCAAGAGACTATCTCTGGGGCATGCTAATGCTTTACTCTTAGCTGCCAGCAAGAGATCATAATTATAACCCCTATTCAAAAATTTAGATATCATTATGTCAATGTTTTTAATGGCAACTTCATCATCACAACAAATAAGAAGGGCACTAATAAATTGAGAGAGACCATATTTTAAATGCTTATGGTGAAAACTGCAATCTTGCCTTGTCTCAATGACACCGCTATCAATAACAGTTATAGTATAACTTTTTTGAACCAATTTCTTCCTCAAAGATTGTTTTGTGGAATGTATATGAAATAGACTAACAAAGAACACTTCACTTTACAAAAGAAGTACAATGATTACAAAAATGTTATAAAGAAACACATAGGCTACAGGTTGCAAAGACAGACATGTTGGAATTTCAAATTAAAAGAAGAAACCTGCACAGATTAGAACTCACAAATTGCAGGACATGCAGATATAGGCTTGACTTAGAAATTGATCCTCTAGTGTGACACAGAACAAAAAACTCCCACACCTTTAATCACCTGTTCAACCCCCTATGTGATGTCATTACCAAATCTATGATGACTGACCAGTTAATTTAATTAGGGTCCATACTATGACTGTCCATTTAATTTTTAACTGAAGTACACATAACAGTACATAATGTGCCCTGTGCAATTACTACATAAAATATAGTATGTTCACATTAGTCTCCATTAATTATGAGTTCATAATATGAAATCAAACACTGTGTCAATGCAATATGGGATTGGTTAGATACCTAATTTCTCTAAAACCATACAGCCTAGTGATTTACAAATCATTTCTAACTGGCATATAGATTTCATATATTTTTTCAATTAATTTAGAAGCTCCTAGCTGTTATATAAATATTAGTTTTACATTAAAAACAGAAAATATGGTTAGGCTTTAATGTCTGTTTTTAATATTTCGAATTGGAACTGTACAACCACAAGGAATTTTGTCTAATTAAAATTTCTTCTAATTAAAATTCTAATGCAGCAGGAGGTGTCTGTAGGAGATATATATCTCCTATTAGCATTAGCATATTCCAAATGCTGTGTTTGAGTACACAGCCTTGTATCAGAATCTCAACCATCATGATTGTTACAGCCACCAGTCAACCTGCATAAGATGAAGGATCCAGACATCAGGGCCCTGCTGTCTGCATCTGACATTGCAGACCCTAGACCCATCACGCTTTTAAAATGAGGGGTGACACGCACATGTGCAGAGCAGGTCTAGCACTGGCACAGACCCCAAAACATCATGCATGTACTTAAACCATTAGGTTTGCATACAAACATGAATCAGGCACAAGTGTAGTCATTCTGGATGACCAGACTGCTGAGTGCTGCTTCTGCTGGCATGGCGAATATGTCACATCTCCCAGTAATCAATATGCAAGCTTTAGCAATGGCTGTATGTTTATCAGTCTTTTCTACGTGGGACACTTAGACTGTATAGAAAATTAAGCTGTCCTGCTCATAGAATGTGATAATAAATGTGCATAATAATGAAACTACCCAGTACCACTTCTGGTTTCCTGAATGATTAACATGCTAATGAAAAACTAACATCAGGCACTAAGAGTACCTGTCCTCAATGTACTTTGATTAACACACCAATATATACACAGTTATCATTTGAGCTATGGTATTATTATTATTAATGGAGATATTTTCCTCTTTACACTGCTCTAACAAGTTCATTTCTCTACAATCTGTATGATTAACGTAGAACAGAGTCTCTACATTGTGATAGCATAGTTTCAATAATCTAGGAACATTCGATAAAAGATGGTCAGTTCTTTTTTACAGAAAGAATTTGCACTTATGGGAATTAAAATACACATGCCCTCAATGGAAGAACTGTACAAGGGAAGAGGGTATAACAAATGTCTGTGTCCCTTCTACCCAGAATAGATATATTATATTACTTACTGTAAGTTGGTAAAATAAACATATTGAAAAAATATTTCTAAATAATCAGAAAAAGTAAAACTGGAGTCATTTTGCAGGGTATAATTGTTTATTGGTAATAATAATAATAATAATAGCAATAATAATAATTAATGACTTTGTAACGTACTAGTGGAAGTGGTTATTATTATGCCTGTCTCAAAATACAGGAAAGAGAAATTTAAATACAATATTAATATGCATGATCATGGCAAACCAATTACTTTAAGACAAATAAAAGCTAAGATGATCTTTAAATTGCCTCACTGTGCATTCAATATACCAGTTTGTAAATAACTGTTGTGCAAACACACATACAGTATTCTACATCAAGATGTCAATATGTTTGCGGGGACCAGGTGTGATAATATTTTCACCATTTGATAGGAGGATCTAAGCTGATTGATATATTTCTATCAAGATTACCTATCATTTTGCAGAAATTCAATACATATGCATACTGTATGTGTGTACTGTATATACATTTTATATTTACACTACATTGCCTGAGATTTACAGTAAGTAGGTTATAAGTTAGACATGCTGTTTAACACATCTTTTGTGTAAATCATCATTACTAAGTAACAGCCAGTGGTGTCATAACGGGGGTGCAGGGGGTGTAGCCCGCACCCGGGTGTCACCAAAGTGTCAGCTCCTGCTCAGTGACAGGAGCCAAGTGCTGCACTGTAACATTACATGCAGTGCCCGGCTTCTGTGACCATGAAGAAGCCGGCACTACAGCCTCTGGGGTCAGCCAGCACCTCCTGTACCCCGTAGTGATGGAAATGGGGTAGGGATGCATAGCCATGCCCCCCGTGCAACAAAGCCATACCCCCTTCTGATGACACCCAATGAAGCCATGCCCCTCCTACTGGCAACCTGCAAAGCCACATTCCATTTTTAAAGAAGATGCACCAGGCATAACACATGTCAGTGATGTCTCTGGTAACAGCAACATCATGGTTAGTATGATTCTGATGTTTCCCTGCAGTGTCAGTAATCCGAATTTCGTAGAAGTCTAGCATAAACACATGTACTGTCTTCTGTCATTTATATATGGGCCATTAGGTAGCACATATACAGCCGTAACTACAATTTTTGGTGCCCATACTTTCCAGATACTCCAAGAAAATTAATTTGAACACCAATCTTTTTATCCCACATTCATGTACTTAACAACGTAAGAGCTCTTTTTCAATCAGTTACAGTATCCTTTAATTTAAATCACACGTTTTCTAAAATAAAAATACAGTCATACCTGGAACTCAAAACCATCAGCTCTCAACATAGTCACATTGCAGTCAGACTCCTTACTTGTAGAGCTATCTGCTTCTGCATAGGAACCCAGCAAATTCTAATTATATGAAGCTACTTGCAAATTAATTGTTCACATACTACATAGAACTGTTCATTATTCTTTACAGAAGTATATTATGTCTCTGACAAGTAGCTTCATATAGTTAGACTTTGCTGGATTCTAATACAGGAGCAAACACCCCCAGAGTTGGCAGGGTATGTCTAAGTAGTTGAGAGAGGTATCATAGTTGTTGAATGGCTATGTGATGGACCTTTCCCCTTAAATGTTGTTTCCTCATACCTTGTCTCATAGTACCATGCTCAGAGAGGTAGGATAGATTAATACAAATCAGAAGTGATCCAGCAATTCTAACAGGAGGTCTATTTATTGAGCTGCAATGAACTATGGATTGAAGATGATTGATTGATTGATTGATTGACTTTGAATTTAAAGAATCAAAAAAGAATTGGGCATCAAAGAAAAACAAGAGAAGACAATTTGCTACATTTCACACCACAAAGGATCATTCAGTATGCAAAAGACAATTGGTTTGCATCACAGATAAAGAAGATTAATATTGGAATCACAAATCAATGTGAAATTATTGGAATCATAAATAATTGCATAAGTCATTCAGCATTACATTCTATAATGAGGTGATGATAAGAATAATGGAAAACATACACAGTAATTATAAACAATAACTTTCTAGCTTTCCCTAGCCAAGGTACAAATATTTTTACTGTCAAATATCGTTGGAGCTCATATTGAAGTCTGCTGTGCTACAGCTTGTCAATGGGGTAATAGACACACAGATGTATGGGGTAATTCTGGGTTGGGAAAATGCCAATTATACTTATTTCTTTATCAAAAGAAGGATTAGCTACAGAAGGAAGGTAATGTCACTTGACAATGGCAAACTCACTTAACAATGAGGGGCTCAGGATGGAACAAACTCAGTTTTAGGGTTTTACTTATATTTGCATCAATCACTCATTCAATCAGTCATTTCTGCACTTGCATAGAACTCAGTCTTTCAAAACAAATGTCTACCTTGTACTTGCAATAAACTCAGTCTATTTAGAACAAATATCTGCTCTGTACTTGCATAAAACTCAGTCTTTTGTGAACCCCTTTAGTGGGTTTTAACTTGTAGAATATGATGCTGCTGGCTGTGCCCTTTTAACACTGCACAGTCAATAACAAGGGTTTGTGGAGGTTGGAGAGCATACTTGCATGTGGCATGGCCTGTCAATTACTCAAGGTACTCACTCAAACCCTTCGAGCGGAGGTACGTACTTGCTGGACATGCTCTAAATGGTTCCTCACTGACACAAGATGGGTGCAGCATCCAATCCTCTTACCAGGCCTGGTGGTGTCCAGTATCTTGCTGTCATGTCTCAAAGCCCGGTCTATGGCCCTTGGCTCCCTGGCAGCACCCCACCACTCACACTTCTTCAGTGCTGCACTCACCACCCAGTGCCTTCCAGCTGGCACTAATCCTCAGCTCTACGTTCAGACTGCATCTCCAGTACCTCCTGTCTATACTCTCAGCTGATCCTTTTTCTTCCCACAAGGCTCTCTTCTACCCAAGCTGCCCTTGTCCACTCAGCTCTCCTCCCTCAGACCACGTGACTGGACCATGAATTCAACTGAACTCCTGCTGTGACTGTGTCTGCTGCTGCAGATCTGTAAGTGCTCTTAAGGGGGCATGCACACAACTTTGCTGGGTACCACAATTACACATCCATTACAGCCCCAGACTCAGTCCCCTAGTCACAGAAATAAACAGACTTGAGACAAAAAAAAAATATATGGAAAGCAAAAACAAGTTCTAGTGCAGAATAACTAATTGCAAGTTTAGAGAGAAACAAATCAGAGTTAACATTTGCAATTTACCCTTAATAATGCTCTTACAGTAATTAATATAACCAACTCACAACCACCACCATAATGATTATAGCAGTTGACATACAGTACATGTGTTCTGAGCAAAGTTACCTTTTAAAAATATTGCTGTCTAAAGACACTTAGGTAAAACAACAAATGTTAAAACTACTAAAACTACTGCCAAACAAAGACATAATTTAATCCAGTGGCGGCCAAGTGCAGCCCAGCCTCTGCTTATATACAGCCTTCTGCCTAGGATTCCTTCACAGCACTGGAAACCTTTGTCATGAGTCTAGAGGAGTCTAGAGGAGTCTGGCAACATCACTGCTAGGCTAGACCTTTCTACAGCTCCACATCTACAGCATGACAGAATCAGTTCAGTGACACTGACTCGTAGAATATGGATGGACCATGGAAGCTGCTTCCAGACAGTCTAGAAGTGGTTGTCAGGAGGAGTGTTAAGTAAACTAAGTATTATGAGAGGGCTCTGGGCTGGCATATAGACATAATACTTATAGACATAATGGATTCTCTGAGTTGGCATAAAAGTGCACAATGGGGCTCTGGGATTGGCATATAAACATAAGGGGGCTCTATGCTTGCATAGAAGTACATGAAGGTTAACATATAAAAAAATAGTGTGTGGGATGGCATATAAAGACGTGTGAGGGCTGTGAGCTGGCATATAAAGTCATGGAGAGATCTCTAGGATGGCATCTAAAGACATTATTGTTAGTGTGCTAAGGCAAACTGAAAATCAAGATTTTAGTGATATCCTTCCTTGACTTGAGTAGTACCTCAGTTATTTAGATATAACCAGCTGTGCTAAGGCCGAATATCACAACAACCTGTACTGTTAGTGTGCCTTGAGGACCAATATTGGGAATGCCTGTACTAAGTTGCTGTCTATAGTTATTACATTTCTTCTGTCACCAGTTTTCAGAATTACAGTATTTACTGATAGCCAGACTTCAACGTGAAATCACTATTTTTTGACAGATAAATTGACTCAAGATTTTTTGCTCATATCAGTTTTTAATGTGTTACTGACTCTGAAACCAACTCTTATACTTTAACAGTACAAGCTAAATTACACACTAAGACTCTGGTTGGACAAACTCTATCATTGGTTCTCTGAATCACACAGCATTACTATCAGCAACTGCATACTACATACTATATAGAGTCTAAAGCCCCAAACACAAAATCTGCACTAGCAGGGACCCAGCAAGGTGCTGGCATCAGCAAGTGCATTCACACTTGCCGATGCCAGCAGGGAATGGAGTGACGGCGGAGGGAACAATGTCCATGGTGCATCTGCTGCATAGCTGTCGTTAATGAGGACCTCCCTTGTATGTTCATGTTCAGATGAGGGAGGGTGTCATTAACAATGCGCAGGAGTGCACATTGTTAACGACATTGAGTGCATACACTATCCGAGATTGTAAAAGATCTCGCTCAGATTGGCCGTTCTGAGTGAGATCTTTTACTTTCTCATCTAGTGTGTATGGGGCTTAAGATTTTGCTCAATTGCCCAGTGTATTGTGTATGATTCATTTATCATTCCAAGACATACATTTATTTTTTTATATCTCAGTCCAATATTTACAGTCCAGTTGTTCCACTTTCCCTCGGGTCATTTGTCAGAATTATCAAACTGGTCATTCAGAATTGATATCCTGTTATCTCCCATGTCCAGTTTTAGTAATAATTACTGATTTTGTGCCTAACTATAGTGTCCTATATTACATCTCTCGCACCTTCAAATAAGCCTATAATAATTGAGGTTTAGTGCATAGTACAGTATCTGTATTTGTGATAGTGTCTTTTTCTAAGGTGGTTGCTATAGTGGAAGTCCTCATCAAAGCTGTTCTAAAGTTTGTTAAAGGTGACTGATTTGGGGGGCCAGGTCCAGGACGTGGTACTGGCTAGATGCATGATGGAAAGATTGTGTGAATTTGCCATCTTCCTCCAGGGCTGTTGCCTATTGTTGACATTGGACTTTTTGATGCCAATGTTGGTGCGAGCCAAGTGTGCAGCCACACACTGCTGCAATGCACCAGACTACTACTTACTCACTTACCTGTCAGCTCTTGAGATCATTTTAGTGGTGCTGGAAAAGACTCTGGAGTACCTTGCCCTTTCTATTTTCTGGTGATCATCCCTACACATTTGGACACCACAGAGTCCTACCAGATCCACCATCTTGTTGTCATAAACCACATGTTTTATAGTGACTTTCACAGCACCCTCTTTCTGTTGTACTGGGTTTCAGTCTACCAATCCTATACCCGGATCTACCTGGCCTCTGTTTAATATTATTATTTTGCATAACATCCACCTCATTTGACAGTTTGCTATTGTTGTCTCAGATACATTTATAATTAGATTTCTCTATCTTAATCTTATTTAACAGTTATTTCTGTAAGGCTGATACAGTTATGGTCATTCTGGAAAGAGGACTTTTCTGATAAACATGATCATGATCTAAGTATTGCCTCTCACAAGAATACACTCAAAGCCATTAGCTTTGCTAAATTCAGGAAGTCCGTTTCAAAGATAGGGCAGATATCTCACCTACTTAATAGAAACACATGATAACAGGTGAATCAGTTGCACATAAATTTAGTTGTACAACAGTAGCCCATAAATGTTTTTTCCTCAAAGAGCCAATTTGGTACAAAATTATTGATATACGCAATGTATTCACACCAAATTCAATGTCTGCTATGAAGTCCTACTTCTTTCTCATTTTACTGAATGGTTACCAATTGTTCCAGATGGTGTTGGTAAATCACTTCTACAAGTTACAGTGACAAAAAAGCCAGTCTAAATTATTAGATTTTACCTCCCTGAGTATTGTTATAATGGAATTACTTGAATTACTTCAGAATGGTACCTTTTGAGGCAATTTTAAGTACCATTTCTGCCTCTTTTTTATTTATTATTTATATTTGACTATATAGACCTCATTGGACTTGATGTATTCTCAATCGACATGAAGTAAACATCCTCTAACATACAATGTTGATTCTATTGTTATAGTACATGTGTTATCTAATCTGTATATCCTGCTGCAGTTATTTTTCTGGCCTGTATTTAAAAATACTTTACCATGTAATCCAGTAGTTTTACAAACTCATTCCTCAAAGCACCCTAACAGTCCAGGTTTTAAGGATATCCATGCTTAAGCACAGATGGTTTCATCAAAACGGATCAGGTACCAATTAAATCACATGTGCTCAAGCATGGATAGCCTTAAATTCTTGACCATTAGGGTGCTTTGAGGACTGAGTTTGGGAGCCACTGATGTAATCCCTGTTGCAAATAAGTGTATAACAGTATTTCTTTTTTTTAATCAATTAAACAATACATACAGTATGAAAAAGGTGATTGATTCTATCTCATTTTTTGGGGCATAATTTATTTACATTTTGTATACTGTAGTGCAATTTAGATTTATTTAATTTTCGGAGTTTGTCACATTTCTGTGTTTTTTTTAAACCATAGTGATAAAGATTTCATGCCATATTAATAGAGTTATGCATTTGGTAACAATTATGTTCTTGTTGCAAATGGTCAAAAACATAAAAGCCGAATCAAATATTCATTACAAGAGTATCTGAATAAGTTTGACCTGGAATGACTGAGATCCAACCAATCCCAATCAATTTTCCAAGATGGTTGCTTGTGTTTGGCTAGCAGCTAAGGAAATTCTCTGACTGTTCAGGTCACACTCATTCAGCAATGGATATTCATGTTTCATCAGCTTTCATGAGTTTGTTTTTTATTCCTCAAATTGGACTATAAAGATAAAAGAATGTCTAATTAGAATGGAAAAGCCAAAGTTTTATTATATCATGTATTTATCATTTAATTAAGCCCCCAGCATACACTGGCAGCCATTGATTATGATTTAAAATGCACCAACTTAATCTATCTAGTCAAGGTTGTCCATGCATGCTTTACAAAACTCTACTAGTAGTTCCTCAATAATAAAGATTTTTTTTTTCTGTGTTGTGGTATTCTTGCTAGGGTTGAGGGGGTTCGGTTTCTCGAGAACCTGTCCCCACCTGAACTTTGCATTCCGAGTCCAGATCTGAGCATTGCTTGGGTCTTCCCACCTTACTTGGATCCCAAAACAAGGCATCCCACTTTCGGATCCCAAAACATCAACATCCCACTTTCAGATTCTGGCAGGTATTGGATTCTATAAAGACATACCTTCCAATATTGGGAGATGTGGAGGAGGGATACTTTGGTGTGGCACAGCCACGCTCACCCAAAAAGTGGGCGTGGCTTATAGACAAGGGGGCGTGTAATGGTTAGATAGAATTTTAGATCACTTATCTAGATGGTGATGTCCACTTCCTCTGTACGTGTACTCACCAGGGGGAGAGTGTAGTGCTCTATTGCTTGTATATATATATATATATATATATATATATATATATATATATGTGTCTGGGGGGTGAGAAAGTTCTGTATGTAATAGGGCTAAAGGAGCGATGGTAATGTCTTATCTAATTTACCATTTTGTATATTGTATATAATGTAATTAATGTGCTCATCTAGTTAAATATTGCTGCCATATATATATAGCCCCTTGCCCGATTAGAATGAGGGGATAGGCTCAGGACAAGGAGGCATTGGGGACAACCAGGCACGAGGGGACTGGAGAGCCGAGACACCTCTAGCCGCCCCTCGCCCCGGGCAAGAGGGGATCGCATGCCGGAAGGAAAGCAGGGGAGCGAGACGAGTGGCAGTTAGTGGCGCAGCGGGTATACGAGCGGTAGTTGGTGGCGCAGCGGGGAGACGAGCGGCAGTGCGGGATTGATTGGACGGTCCCGGAGGTGATGCCTGCAGAGCTGGGGGAGTGTAACCACATAGCTCCCTCTTGCCAGCCTGGATTGAGCTGAGTGAGCTGCGGTGAGCTGAGCGGAAGCGGATGGATGTGCTCCATCCCCCTCAGGAGTAGCGCTGACGTCCATCCCCGGAGCGCATCACTGAGCCAGTGGGCGGTGCGCACCGGGAGTGTCTGAAGTGAGGAGGGAGGCGCCAGCAGAATACACAGAGCGATCCTCCTTAGCCGCTGGTGAGGGGAAATAGCATCCCAGAGACTAAGGGGTAGCTGTGGCAGCTGACCAGACCACTCATTGAGTTAGAAGTGGAGCCCTTGTGGATAAGTAAGTGATTGATAAATGCTGCCAAACTCAGTACCTGCCTAAACACCTAGTTGAGCCCATGATGTGAGATTGACTGGGATAGAGACCGTCAGGGTGTAAGCTCTTACAGCAAAGGACACTTAACTCCCAATTCATTGCATAGTTAGTATCTGTTGTTCCCCCGAGCTCCATCGCCTGATGGGGGGTTAATCAGTTGTAGCCTATTAAACCATGGCCATCATATGAGGCATATCCGAAACAGTGGGAACATAATAGAGCAGAATAGTTGAGCTCTCTGTGAGAAAGTATAATTTCTATGCTTATACCATGAAATTAAGGGTGTTGACCTCCCGACAGGCTGCAGTGGTTGCTGGGAGGTCGGGGGTTGGAGCCAGCGCGAGGTGCAGAGCAGTGATAAGGGAAGCATTGAGCTTCCCTGATGTCTCCACCCCGCAGTTCAGGTTACGCCACCCTGAGATGGCGAACCTGAACTCCATATAGAAGCGGAAAGCAGAGCTTTCCGCACCTTTATGAATCGCACTCACCATACAAAGGTATGGTGATGCGATTCAGGCACAGAGCGGGGGTACCGCTGGAGAAATCAGAGACTTCTCCATGGTAACCGGCTCTGTGAATTGCAGTAGGCAGAGAAAAGCCCTGTTTAATGCAAAACAGGGCTTTTCTCTGCTGCATGAATAGACCCCTAGGTGAGGTTGCCTGAACTCGAATAATTTCACAGTCACTATTTAAGGATCCTGCATGTGTATAGTGCTCCCTGGGGGTATACACAGACTTCAATGGTAAGGAAGACATATAGACTCAACCAGAAAGGGGGGACACAGGAAGACCACTCCATAAAAAGGCCCTACAGTCCAAGTGAATAGGGACGGGGCCATTACTTGTTAGCCAAGGCCAAGCTACGTGGAAAGATATATCTTCATTAATAGAAGGATTCAGAGAAGGACTCAGAGTAATATTTACATAGAAACCACTAACACAGAGCATCAGTGAGGGATCCCCTGATTGAGGGTCTGTCCCCGCCTATTGAGTATCTGTCAAGCCGGACAGGTAGCAGAAGGAAGGAGGACTTAACAAAAGCCAGATTGCAAGGGAAAGCAACATTAATAGCAGGAAAGCAACATTTAGAGCTGTGAACACATCGTGATTTTAAGACAACTTTCAGCTAGGAGAGTAGACTGTCTCCCCTATAAGGTACCAAAAGAACTGAGTGTTGGACCTTACTGAGGTGAGAACCCTACTAGTACTATATTCGATGGAGTTACCTCTAACACCTATGTGAGGATACCATTCTAAAATAATCTTACTGAACAGCAGTGTGCACACTATAGACAGCGGGCCCAACTAACTGAGCATATATTATTTACATATGAGTACCCGGGTTACTCTTGGTATTTTTGAGGTTTTACCACACATTTTTTGTATTGCATGCATTCCAGTCTGTATAGGCGGAGTATTTATTAGTATATTAGTAAATGTTACAGTGTGATTACAATTAATAGAACCCATTGTATTGTTGAGTTTTACCTGTCGATAATAAAACCACCTCAAAATTAATTCTACTTCTACTAATACTTACCAGTGACGTTGACTCCACTTCTGCGGAAGAACCTGCAACAAAGTAGTAGAAGGTATAAAAGGTAACGCATTCATTGGAAACATATTACTCTGTGGCATTTCATCATACTATAGCAATATTCAATCTAACTGTAAAAGGAGTGTTGGGGTAACAGGATTGATAATGCTGTGTAGGACCTAGACATAATCATTTGCAAACGGCATTCCTAAGCAAGCCGGGGACGTGGCTATTGCCAGCCACGTCCCTATTTTTTATCACAATGGGGGCATGGTCAGTGTTCTAGATGCTGTGTGCATGCAGAGCAGTGACTGACAGAAGCCTCCCAACTACCCCCACCACCACAGGACACCCGCCCGCGGGTGGGAGAGTGGGACAGTCCCAAAAAAGTGGACTGTCCCGCAAAAATTAGGACAGTTGGGAGGTATGATAAAGGTCCCTGGTGACTGGCACCATCTTCACTCCAGCTGTGGAGAGTGTACTGGATGGACGTATCCATCTCAGTACTGTGTAGTCTGGCATGGGGTGGGTGCTCTTTCTGCTGTATCTGAAAAAGCAATGCTTTGTCTGCTGTATCTGAAAGGGGTGCTCTGTCTGCTGTATGTGAAAGGGGTGCTCTGTCTGCTGTATGTGAAAGGGGTGCTCCGTCTGCTGTAACTGAAAAATAAGTGCTCTGTCGGCAGTATTTTAAAGGGGTGCTCTGTCTGCTGTATCTGAAAGGGGTGTTCTGTTGTATCAGTCCAGGCAGGGTGCTCTGCTATATCTGAAAGGGGTGCTCTGTCTGCTGTATCTGAAAAAGGGGTGCTCTGTCTGCTGTATCTGAAAGGGTGTTCTGCTTTATCAGTCCATACGGGGTGCTCTGTCTGCTGTATCTGAAAAAGGTGCACTGTCTGCTGTATCTGAAAAAAGGATGCTCTGTCTGCTGTATTTCAAAGGGGTGCTCTGCTGTATCAGTCCAAGCGGGGTGCTCTGTCTGCTGTATCTGAAAAAGGGGTGCTTTGTCTGCTGTATCTAAAGTGCTCTGTCTGCTGTACTTTAAAGGGGTGCTCTGCTGTATCAGTCCAGGAGGGGTGCTCTGTATACTGTATCTGAAACTGGTGCTCTGTCTGCTGTATGTGAAAGGGGTGCTCTGTCTGCTGTATCTGAAAAAGGGGTGCTGTCTCTGCTGTATCTGGAAGGGGTGCATTGTTTGCTGTATCTGAAAAAGGGGTGCCTTCTGCTGTATCTGAAAGGGGTGCTCTGCTTTATCAGTCCATACGGGGTACACTGTCTGCTGTGTCTGAAAGGGGTGCTCTGTCTGCTGTATCTGAAAAAGGAGTGCTCTGTCTGCTGTATCTGAAAGGGGTGCTCTGTCTGCTGTATCTGAAAAAGGAGTGCTCTGTTTATTGTCTTTGAAAGGGGTGTTCTGCTGTATCAATCCAGGCGGGGTGCTCTGTCTGCTGTATCTTAAAAAGGGGTGCTCTGTGAGCCCATCCAAGGGCTCCTTCCCAGTGTAAAATTTAAAATAATAAAAGCTAAAAATAAAAAGCCTAAAATATCATTAAAAATAAAATATTTTTTTTTGTTTGTGCTGTACCCCAGTGTACTATACAATTTTTATTTTAGTTTCATAAGTACTGTGACACTGCCATTCAGACAGCAGTATATTATTATTTCATACTTATACACACTGTTGGTGAAGATCAACCACAGTGTTCTATTACTATTTCTGATGCACACATGTATTGTGTGACACTGTGGATGAAGGTGGTACCACAGTAATATATTTTATCTCCTACTCATACATGTATTGTGCGACGCTGTTCATTTAGGTCAACCACAGTGTAGTATATTTTATTTCATACTCATACATGTATTGTGTGATGCTGTAGGTGAAGGTGGTACCACAGTAATATATTTTATTTCCTACTCATACACGTATTGTGCAGTGCTGTTGGGAAAGGTCAATCGCAGTGTACTATATTTTATTTGATACTCATACACGTATTGTGTGATGCTGTGGGTGAAGGTGGTACCACAGTAATATATTTTTTTCCTACTCATACAGGTATTGTGTCGACACTGTTGGTGAAGGTCAAGCACAGTGTTTAATCACTATGGGGGTCATTCCGAGTTGTTCGCTCGTTGCCGATTTGTTTCAAATTGCGCATGCGCAAGGCACGCAGGGCGCATGCGCTTAATTATTTAACTAAAAACTTAGCAGTTTTGCTGTGGATCCTGTAGCGCTTTTCAGTTGCACTGCTGATGGGTGAATGATTGATAAGAAAGGGGCATTTCTGGGAGGTAACTAAGCGTTTTCCTGGAGTGTGCTAAAAAATGCAGGCGTGTCAGGGAAAAATGCGGGAGTGTCTGGAGAAACGGGGCAGTGGCTGGCCGAACGCATGGCATGTTTGTGACGTCAAACCAGGAACTAAACGGACTGAGCTGATCGCAATCTGTGAGTAGGTCTGGAGCTAATCAAAAACTGCAAAGAATTATTTAGTAACAATTCTGCTAATCTTTCGTTCGCTATTCTGCTAAACTAAGATACACTCCCAGAGGGCGGCGGCCTAGCGTGTGCAATGCTGCTAAAAGCAGCTAGCGAGCGAACAACTCGGAATGAGGGCCATGGTTCTGATGCACACACGTATTGTGTGACGCTGTGGGTGAAGGTGGTACCACAGTAATATATTTTATTTCCTACTCATACACGTATTGTATGACACTGTTGGTGAAATTAAACCGCAGTGTTTAATTACTATTCCTAGTGGGTGGGAGGGCCCAAGGACAATTCAATCTTGTACCTCTTTTCTTTGCCTTATGTGCTGTTTGGAGCATTGCTGACTGTTTACTTGTGTAGACAACAAACATTTGTATAGTTTATTAAAATACCACCCTGCAGTGCCATTCTGTTTCCTAGATTTGCCATGATGGAAGTTTAAATGCCACATGTTTGTGCCGCCCACTGCTGTCACTTAGCTTAGTCATCCATCTACCTTGGTGCAACCTTTTGTCCTAAACTGGATGAAAACAATATTGTGAGCTGTGAGGTGGTCAAAATTGACTCGAAATGAGTGGAAATTAATGTTATTGAGGTTAATAATACTGTAGGAACACAAACGGGCTCAAATTCTGTTATGTTGCTGTTTTTATGATCCAAAACATGTACAGATCTAAAACTCACAAGGGAGGTTTTGGCAAAACAAATACAGATCCAAAACACAAAGGAGATACAGATTCAAAACAAGAACCCAACACCTGAGATCTGGCCCGACGCACATCCCTAATTCTTGCGGGTCCTTTTTTTTTTACATAAAAACTAAATTGGTTGCTAAGGGATATATTTACTAAATTGCAGAATTTTAGAAGTGGAGAAGTGGAGCAACCAATCAGATTCTACTTATTTATCTAGCACTGTCTAGAAGATAATATCTAGAATCTGATTTACTATATTGCTATGGGTAACATCTCCATGTCTAAAAACCCACACTTTAGTATATTTATATACCTTAAGGCCCATACACACTTGACGATGCACACGTCGTTAACGACTTCCCTTGAACTTCCCTTGAACAGCTGAGCAAACGACATGAGCATACACACTACCAACGACCAAAGACCAAAGACCAACGACCAAAGACCAAAGACCATTCATCGTTGAAGCATCCAAGCTGAACAGTTTATTAAAATAATGAGCTGGGAACAGGGCTGGTGAACAGTGGCTTGGTTGTTGGTCGTTGGTCGTTCACACCATACACATTCAACGACGTCTCTGGTTGGTATCGACCATAGTGGAAATTGAGCATACATACTCCACAGATAAGCGAGGGTCGTTAACGTCCCGCGGGGCCGCGCATCGGTGGTCGTCGGATGCATACACACTTGACGATATAATGAGTGACGTCGTTGATGAGGGCTGAAATGAACGACGTCGCTCATTTTATCGTCAAGTGTGTATGGGCCTTTAGTCATTCTGCAGTACTTTCTATGCCCAAAGCATGTGTTCCGGTCTACTAGAATACAAACTGTTTTATGTACTCTTGATCAATATTTATATTGCACTGGCTAAAATTTTGACTCAAAATTAATGTAATCAGTTTGTACTATGGTAGCACTGAAATCCACGGTATAGTATAGAATGCATTTATGTGGTGTAATTAATGAACATGAAAATAGGTAAAATTAATCCAGAAGAAGGCAAGCAAAAAAAAGAAGCCACTCAGTCCTTACCCAATATTACTACCTTTACTGGAGGAAAAACATTTCATTTGTTTTTTAATAAAAGTCAGGTTTAATGCTAAAGTTTGTGCCGACAATACTCATATAGTTTAGCTGCAGAAAAACAGTTGCATTATTTTTCCATTTTACAAATTGGTTCAGTATTCCATCTTCCCACTGCCTGCAGCTATTGTAATCTGAAGAAAGATAACATTTCTTTAAATGAGTTAATGTGTCACAGCATTTAACAATCACACAAAGTTATAGTGCATGTCAAAATAAATATGTTATGCAAATTAATTCTACTGAGGAAGGATTTATATTATTCATTTATGTGAACGGAGGGTTGGCTACTATATAATACTTGTATGCTGTATTTTGCATCAAAGAAATGTTCAATTGCAAACTAATCCTTCCCAACTATGGGGGTCATTCCGAGTTGATTGTAGCTGTGCTAAATTTAGCACAGCTACAATCATCTGCCCTGACATGCGGGGGGACGCCCAGCACAGGGCTAGTCCGCCCGCATGTCAGTCCGCCCCCCCCCCCCCCCCCCCCCGCACAAATACAAAAGTATCGCACAGTGGCGATGCTTTTGTATTTCTGGAGTAACTCCCGGCCAGCACAGCTCCTGCAGCTGGCCAGGAGTTGTACGTCACTACCGATGGCCACATCGGCTGCGTGAGACATCATGCAGCTGCCGCGGTCCGCCCCCCCAACGGTCCAGCCACGACTGCATTGGCCGGACCGCTCCCCCTAAATGGCGGCTTAACGCCGCCATCCAGCCCCCTCCCGCCCAGCGACCGCCTCTGTCTTAGAGGCGATCGCTAGGCAATGATGACTGCCATGCACCGGCGCATGCGCAGTTCCGACCCGATCGCTGTCCTGCGACAAACTGCAGCTAGCGATCGGGTCGGAATGACCCCTTATGTGTCACTTCTCCCGCGAGTGTGTGAGAGGTATAATATACAGTTCACTATACCTATACTGTAGTACAATTTTGTTTCTTTACAATGTAATAGAACATTAAATAATGCAAATTTTAAAATACTGTTGAAGAACAGAAATTTCATTAAATTTTTGGTATACTCTACAGTTAGTTTCTAAACACTGAGTTATCTAGGGACCTTGAGCATTCTATTCATTGTGCCTTGATCTTTTTGATCAAGGAGTATAAGATAGAAATGACACATTATTTCATGTATAATTGTATGTCTTACATTTACTGATACTTTAGTGTGATGCAAGTAGTGTACATTTGTTATACAGGTTGAGTCTCCCTTATCCAAAATGCTTGGGATCAGAGGTATTTTGGATATGGGATTTTTCCGTATTTTGGAATAATTGCATACCATAATGAGATATCATGGCGATGGGACCTAAATCTAAGCACAGAATGCATTTATGTTACATATACACCTTATACACACAGCCTGAAGGTCATTTTAGCCAATATTTTTTATAACAATGGGGGTCATTCCGAGTTGTTCGCTCTGTAAATTTCTTCGCATCGCAGCGATTTTCCGCTTAGTGCGCATGCACAATGTCCACATTGCGACTGCGCCAAGTAAATTTGCTATGCAATTAGGAATTTTACTCACGTTTTTTTCTTCGTTCTGGTGATCGTAATGTGATTGACAGGAAGTGGGTGTTTCTGGGCGGAAACTGGCCGTTTTATGGGTGTGTGTGAAAAAATGCTACCGTTTCTGGGAAAAACGCGGGAGTGGCTGGAGAAACGGAGGAGTGTCTGGGCGAACGCTGGGTGTGTTTGTGGCGTCAAACCAGGAACGACAAGCACTGAACTGATCGCAGATGCCGAGTAAGTCTCGAGTTACTCAGAAACTGCACAGAGATGTCTTATCGCAATATTGCGAATCTTTCGTTCGCAATTTTAAGAAGCTAAGATTCACTCCCAGTAGGCGGCGGCTTAGCATGTGCAAAGCTACTGAAAGCAGCTTGCGAGCGAACAACTCGGAATGACCCCCTTTGTGCATTAAACAAAGTGTGTCTACATTCACACAATTCAGTTATGTTTCATATACACCTTATACATACAGCCTGAAGGTCATTTAATACAATATTTTTAATAACTTTGTGTATTAAACAAAGTTTGTGTACATTGAGCCATCAGAAAACAAAGGTTTCACTATCTCACTCTCACTCAAAAAAGTCCGTATTTCGGAATATTCCGTATTTCGGAATATTTGGATATGGGATACTCAACCTGTATTTGCAATATTCAGTAACACAATCAAATAATAAATAGGCTGCATCAGGCAAGAATACTGCAACTGGTTAAACATTCACATTTCTCAACAATACCCAAGTGTCAATCATGTACTTACAGTATTGTGTGTTTTTCACATGGTGGGGAAGATGTACTACAGTAAGCCCTGGAGTGGGATAAACTGGAGAGAGATAAACTACCAACCAATCAGCTCCTGTCATTTTGTGTACATATCCTATATCATGGCAGTTAGGAGCTGTTCTTCAAGCCTTAGTACACTTCCCCAAAAATCTATTAACATATCCAGGAAAGGAATATAGGGAATAATTCATTTATACTGTATGCTATTTACATATGAAAAATCAAAATCAGTGGAGTCATGTGATTCTATCTCATTAGCATTATTACAATGACACTACAAGCATAGCAGATTACTCGCTACAATTAAAAGAAACCATTAGCTCACAGAGATCTGCAAAGCTTTTGTCGATCTTCTTAAATACTGTACCATCCCCATAGAAGAATATGGGGACAGCTGCTCCAGGGGATGGCAGATGCAAAGCAGGAGATACATTATAACCGATATCTCCTGCTTTACTAATTGGTACTTTGTTGGGATACTAAATTCTGGCCCAAAGCACGTGGAAACTGCAGGATCCCATAATTTATTAATACAGTATATATATGGCCTTAAATACTAACTTTAGAAAAATGCTTCTTAATATGAGTGCTATATAGAAAAATGGATAGTAATATTATTAATAAACACAGTATAAGGAGAACAGCTAAGTTCAAAATTCTAAACACAGAAAGTAGACTAGAATAAGAAAGCACAGAGACAATTCCAAAGTAGGCAGGTTTAATAGCTAGAACAGAGACTCACAAGATTACTGATAGGTGGCATCTACAGACAATTCACAATGTGAAGACAGACATCAGCACCAGGATGGCAAAGTCACTGATGAAGATATGTGGAAAAGCAGATAAGTAGCACCACTTAAATGAAATATTTACATTGCTGAGTTCATTAAAATGCTTACACTGAATTACTGGCCAGGTGAAATAGTTACTATTTGTTATTCACTTAAAAAGACTGATCTTAATCTGGAGGTAATACATCTGTAAGACATAGGAGATAATTCTGATTTGATCGCAGCAGAAACTTTGTGAGCAGTTGGGCAAAACCATGTGAACTGAAGGGGAGGCAGATATAACATGTGCAGAGACAGTTAGATTTGGGTGTGGTGTGTTCAATCTGCAATCTAAATTTCAGTGTAAAAATACAGCAGCCAGTATTTACCCTGCACAGAAACAAAATAATCCACCCAAATCTAACTCTCTCTGCACATGTTATATCTGCCCCCCCTGCAGTCCACATGGTTTTGCCCAACTGCTAACAAAGTTTCTGCTGCGATCAACTCAGAATTACCCCCATATTCAACATTTACCAATGATTTTAGAAATACAGCATAAGGCACTGGTTCTCAAACTCACTCTTCACGACTCCAATCAGTTCATGTTTTCCAGGTCACTTTTCAGGAGATGTGATGCAGGATACCGGCGTTTGGGATGCTGGTGGTCAGAAGACCGATGCCGTCATCCCAATGTTCAGCATCCCAAGTATGCTTACCCCCCCCCCACCTGCCTAACCCTAACCCCCATCCGCTCAGCCTAACCTTAACCCTCCCCAAGGGTGCCTAACCCTACCTTTCTCCCTTCCTGCAGCCTAACCCTAACCCTTCCTTCCCCACATTCTAACCCTCCCCCGGCAGACTAAACCTAACCTCTCCCCTCTGTGGCCAAAACTTAGGAGTCCCCGGCATACTTAAGTTCAAGATGTCGGTGGTTAGGATTCCAGTGTCGGCATTCCAAGTGATATTGGAGCTCCAGCACTATCATTCTGGCCACGTTTCAGGATTCCTGCTCAGGGGTTTTGAGCACTGGCATCCCGACTGCTGGCATCCTGACCGCATCACCTCTCAGGGGGGATCGGTATGAAATACCTCCAATCAAAATCCCGACGTTCAAAATCCCGACACCAATTGACCGATGGTCAAAATACCGACACGGACAAAATACCGACATTTAAAATACCGACAAGGTCAAAATACCAACATGTAAAATGCCGACAGGTCAAAATACCGACATGAGTTTTTCATGATTTTTTTCATTGAAACCGAGTTGTTCATACTTCACCATCCCAGTGGACCTGGAGGGGGAATATAATAGTGTGCCGAGCGCAGCGAGGCACCGTGCCCGAAGCATGGCGAGCGCAGCGAGCCATGCAAGGGGACGCGGTACACTTTATATGGTGTCCATGTTGATTTATGTCGACATACACACAAAAAAACATCAAAAAATGCATGTCGGTATTTTGACCTGTCGGCATTTTACATGTCGGTATTTTGACCTTGTCGGTATTTTAAATGTCGGTATTTTGTCCGTGTCGGTATTTTGACCTTGTCGGGATTTTGACCATCGGTCAATTGGTGTCGGGATTTTGAACGTCGGTATTTTGATTGGAGGTAAACTGACTGCATCCCCTCTCAGGGTATAGAACTGATTCTCTATTACCAAACACAGTTTGTATTACAAAGCTCCCCCTATGCTTACTTGCTTTATGTTTATCATACAAAATCGGTTTAATAAAAAAACAAATTTGGCTCTCTGACTTTCTTATATGAAACATAACAGACTTATTGTTTTATAGTATTGTGTAATGTTACATTTTTGATCATTGCGCTTGTTCCCCAACTGTACCATCTTTCTTTGATTTGTCCTCTTAAAAGTCATCCGTATAAAAGTGTGCACTTACAGAAGTGTCCTCATATATCTTTGCTGAGGTCACGCTAAACAGCTCCCTTGGCATGCCAGGTTGCATGAGAATCTTTTAACATTGGGCTTTTTTTGCCAAAATATGTCTAATTTGCAATGCAATCAGTAGCGGTTCTTGCTACGGGCAAGCAGGCTTTATGCCCAGGGCGCCATTGCCCTGAAGGCGCCTCTGTCACTGCCGTGGCAACAGAGCTGCCTGCTACTGTGAGCTGGTGCCATGCGGTGCGCCTGACGTTGTCGAGCACTGTACGGCATTGTGGGAGTGGCCGCAGACGTTAGAGGTCATAATTGACCTCTAGTGTCTGTGCAGTGTGCGGCGCTATGAGAGAGACTACATGACATCTCTCCCATAGATTAGAGGAGCGGCAGCTGGAGACAGAGGACAGCAGCAGCTGTCGGGAAGCAGGAGCAGGGCTGGTGAGTATTTTTTTTAAAAGTGCCGCTACCAGGGGCACAGCAACAGGAGGCACATCTACCAAGGGCACAGCAATAGGGGGGAAAAACTACAGGGGCACAACTACTGAGGGCACAGCAACAGGGGACAAAGCTACAGGGGCACAGCAACAGGAAGAAAACTACAGGGGCACAATTACTGAGGGTACAGCAACAAGAGCAAAACTACAGGGGCACAACTACTGAGGGCACAGCAACAGGGGGCAAAACTACAGAGGCACAGCAACAGGGAGAAAACTACAGGGGCACAATTACTGAGGGCACAGCAACAAGAGCAAAACTACAGGGGCACAACTACTGAGGGCACAGCAACAGGGGGCAAAACTACAGAGGCACAGCAACAGGGAGAAAACTACAGGGGCACAATTACTGAGGGCACAGCAACAGGGGCAAAACTACAGGGGCACAACTACTGAGGGCACAGCAACAGGGGGCAAAACTACAGAGGCCCAGCAACAGGGAGAAAACTACAGGGGCACAATTACTGAGGGCACAGCAACAGGGGCAAAACTACAGGGGCACAACTACTGAGGGCACAGCTACAGGGGGCAAAACTACAGAGGACAAATTGACTGGGGGCACAGCTACAGGGGGCATAACTGTGACCATGCCCTCCCTATGAAACCACACCCCCATTTTTTCCCGTGCACCTAAGGGGTGCACAAACCCTTTTTTACCTGCTTTTTTTTTGGGGGGGGGAGTGGCACCAAAGGAAACTTTCACCCTGGGCGCCACAAGGTCTAGAACCGGCCCTGAATGCAATGTGAATAGGATGCACAAGGAGACTGTACTGATTAATTTGGTAGATGACACTTGTATATCTATGTACGAATAAGTATGTGAATCTGTTTACAAAGTGCTACAATGTAGCAGCAGAAGCTTTTTCCCAATACAAGTTCTGTTCTCCGTATACAGATTCAGTCACACACATATATACAAGGGTCATATATCCTATTAATCAGAACAGTACATCCTAGTGTCATTGAATTTTCAAAAAACATGTCAAAAGAGTTGCACAGGATCTGGCAGCTCACGCACGCCAGGCATCTCACGCTGCACAGCGTATTGAGGCTGGATGTATGAGGACACATTTGTATTTATTGCACTTCTCTTCTCCTGGTTTACCTTTTAGCCACAGAGAGCAATGCAGAGTAGTTTTAAAACTACAAACATATTACCAAACTGAAATGTTTCCTTTAAACATTGCATGATAAGGGACTTTAAAATTCTAAAGGGTATATTTACTACAAGGTTTACTTATATACAGTCTAATTCCTTAACTCCTCTTAGTTGAAGAAATGATGTGGTTCCTTCCTGAACCACAGAAGGTTAAGTCTTTCTTAAAATGTGGGAGAATTCTTCCCTGTCACATTCCTCACCAGGTAAAGGGTTTCTGAATTGCTAATTGAGTAAGCCAGGTTCCCCAGCTCTATTTAGGACAAATGCTTGCATTAGTATGCAGGGATCCTAGTCAGTGACACACCTCAAAAGAAAAGGCTGTAGAGCCGGGTACCACCTTGATAGTCTCACATTGGTATTCACTGTGAATTTAATACCTCAAAGCTTCTACAGCCCATTTTACAGCAAGACAATCTTTTTCCACCAACAAGTACAGTACGAAGTCTCTCATGGGAACAACTTCCTTGTCAGATACAGAATAGGATGTTCAACCCCGTCAAATTCTTAACACTGCTTCCAACCCCACAACTGATGCATCAGTTTGGATAATATACTGTATGGCTTGGAAACATCTGGGGACTTTAAGACTAGCTCTTTGATTGTGGTAAAGGCATAGTAGCATTCCTGGGAACAAATTTTTTGGGGGGGCAGAACTTATACAATCTGTCAGTGGCCACTAAGGAAATTATTTTATACTGTACATGTACAGTAAATGCCTGCTAAATCCAAAAAAGATCTCATTTATTTCTTGGTTGCCATAACTATGGCCTGCTCAATACTAACAAGGGGCTTCAGACATCCACATACTGTACCATAGGTACTTGGTTTCATTTGTCCCTATAGCACATTTTTTTTAAAGAGTAGTTAAACCTGTCTGTCATAAGGACTGATGTACTGTGCTTAGTTTTTTGATATCTTCCAGTGCTGACTATATGGGACAGTGTCATCCAGGTATACCACAGCATAATTTTGGGAAGATGAAGCACCCAGTCCATTAACTTCTGAAAAGATGCTGGCACACCATACAGGCCAAAAGGCATTGTTTTAAATTAATGGAGCTTTAACAGTGTGGAAAAATCCATTTTCCTCCTAGCTTCCTCTGTCAGTTCTATCTACCAGTACCAGGGACGTGCAGGCAGGGGAGGCAGTGCCTCCCCTGTCTTTAATGATTAATCTAATATAAAGAAAATACTTATGACACATATTCTGTGTCTTAAGTTATTTCTTTATATTATCCTAACCGTTTTAGTAATTACAAGTAGTTTGGGAGGCACCGACAGCAGTGCCTCCCGTGTACAATAGGGACAGGTTAAAGCGAAGGGAGGGTGGGGGGGGGGGGGCAACGCGCAGGGCTGAAAAAGCCCATTAAAAACTGAGCGGAAAGCGGCACTTTTGCAAGTGTCTCGTTGACAGTGGAAACCCACCCCTGTCAGCGAGGCAGATGGGATTGGACAGCGGATCCAGTGCTGGATCCGCTGGTCCAATCACGCGGCATGGTGAAGCGGAGGCGGGGCCGGGGACCAGCTACTGTAGAGCTATCACTACAGTAGCGGCAGCCCCGGAGCCAGTGGGGCCCAGCGACAAGGGGGTCAAAGGGGACACCTGTGCAAGGCCCCGACGTTCAGGGGGGGCACAGTGATCACTGTGTGCCGGCATCATTCATAGGACAGTACTCCTCATAGCGATCGCAAGTTGTGTAGGAGCACTCACCCCCTGTACGCGCTGCACATCACTATGCGGCTGGCATAAAGCAGGACTCAGAGGAGTGGAGATAAAATGGTAATGCTGCCGCACACCATTTGAGAGAGTCCTGAGGTGCCGCTGAAGGAGATGGACTGCGTTACTGGAGTCCCGCCAATGGCTGCTGTGTAAAGCTGTGATGCAGAGACGCTGAGTCTGATTGTCCGGGACTGATGGAGGGGGAACTATGTGCCAGACTGCGGCCTCTATGTGGTGCCCATAATTGGACAGATGTGGGTCTGTGGTGTGGCTCCCTTATGTTAGATAGGCCGGGAGGTGGATTCGGACTCACAGTCACTGAGAAAGGAAAGCCAGGGGCTAGTAAAGATCTTTCCTCAGACTAATTGCCATTGAAAGCAATTAAACCTGCTAAAAGGGCAGGCAGTGGGCAGCTTGGACAGTCCCTCTGAGGGGAGCGAATGTGTGAAGGGAGGTGGTTTGTCCTCTGAAAGCCTCCCGGTGACTACTAAAGAGCTGGGGAAGGTGGCAGTAGTGGGGTGTACATGACCCTAACTGTGACCCATTCCCTGATAGTCACCCCGTAATTTGGTCTGATCCTAGCGGTCCGTGAAGCGTTGCCAGCATGACGCTGCGCTGGCCCTGTATGTATGTATGTATGTATGTGTGTGTATATATATATATATATATATATATATATATACATACACACAGTAATTTGTGTGTGTAAATATTTGTATATGTATGTGTACATATATGTATGAATATACGTACTGTACGCATGTCTGTGTACCTTTACTGTGTGAACTGTACAGTATATATATGTATATATTTATTTTATTTGTAAAGCCACGCTTTAAAAGTGTGTGTGCGTGGGGGGAAGGGGATCATGGAGAGTTGAGGGGGCCCCAGAGATGTTAATGTACCGGGCCCCAATAATTCTGTTGCCGGCTGTCACTGTCGTCACTCTCTCTCTCTCCCTGCTGTCACTGTCGTCACTCTCTCTCTCTCCCTGCTGTCACTGTCGTCACTCTCTCTTCCTGTCGTCACTCTCTCCCTGCCGTTACTCTCTCTCCCTGTTGTCACTCTCTCCCTGCTGTCACTGTCGTTACTCTCTCCCTATCGTCACTCTCTCTCTCCCTGTCATCACTCTCTCTCTCCCTGTCGTCACTCTGACTGTCCCTGCTGTCACAATTTCAGCTCATTCAGTGTGCTACAATGTGAATTTTGGCTTGTTCCATGTGCTATAATGTGAATTTCAGCTCGTACCGTGTGCTATAAGGTGAAAGGGGCCCCAGTACTATATAGTATAAGGGGTTCTACTACACTGGACACGCCCCCTTTTGGGTGACCATGCCCCCTTTTCTGGGGCGTGCGCATAATTGCAGCCTTAACCTTTGCATACCCCCACTTCAAAATTTTCACCTCGACCACTGTGTGTGTGTGTATATATATATATATATATATATCTCAGTGCCTCCCCAGCCAATTACCTCACCGCACGTCTCTGACCAGTACCCCTTCATTAAATCAGATCTGTTGTAGACTTATACAATGGCATATCCTACCCTGTCTAGCAGCTAATCCTCCATCAGCTTTGGGTAGGCATCTAATATTAAGATGGCATTAACTGCAGAAATCCTCACAAAATCTTGTGGATCCTTCTGGTTTTGGAACCAGGATTATGATAAGTATTATGATTAAGATCAGTTACCCCTAATTTTAACATCTCTTGCATTTCCTTGATTACCTGCTCTTATTTTCCTCTTGGAAGCCTATAGGGCCTTTGTCATACCATCATATCTGGGGCTTATGAAGTTGTGCAGGACTATGTTGTCCTACTGAACCTGGATTCTCAGCAAAGGCATCTGAGAACTCTTCTCAATGCCAAAACTCCATGGGAAGGGTCACCATCCAACTGGGGAACCTGTCGAACAAGTTCCCCATGTTCACTTCAAGGATGCACAAAGAAAACTTCTGTTCCTACCTGCCTTCAATAGATTGATATGAAAATCTGTCTGTAACTCTAAGGGAGGAAAAAACAATGGTTCCCTAATGCACACTGAGTGAATAATATTCCTACATAATAGTCAGATAATACGGAGATCTTGGTTGCGTATATCTGCAGATATAGGGTTAAGCCCCCAGGCCGATCGACAAGGCCTCTCCGTCACTGGGGGTCCCTAATATTAGGTATGGGTCCAGGGTGCAGGACCCCATAATGTCGGCACAGGTCGGCTACCCCAGGTCAGCACACAGGTGAGAGTTAATAGGGTTAATAAGAAGCACAGAAGTGCTATGTGAGTGGTGTGATTAAAATACAAAAATATATACAAAGTGATAGGGAAACTCATAAGTGTTAATAAAGTGTTAGGGTGTGCCGACCTGAAGCAGCCCAGCGATACCGACACAGGGGCCACCACACCCCACACCCACCCCATAAATAATTCCAAATATGTCTGGGTTGAATTCCCAGTGTAAGGCCACATGGTAATGGCTCCTACAGCATCTGAGAGCCAGCTTACCTGGGGATACCCCTGACTTCCCCCTATGGCAGTCTAGAGTCAGCAATCCCTCCTAATGCTGACCCGTTCATGCCTCTCAATACAATGCAAAAAAATGGTGAACTGCTCAATCAGATAGTGATGTCACTCAGGTGCTAAAAGGGAGGGGTAATTCTGTGAAGGAAAAAACAATGGTTCCCTAATGCACACTGAGTGAATAATATTCCTACATAATAGTCAGATAATACGGAGATCTTGGTTGCGTATATCTGCAGATATAGGGTTAAGCCCCCAGGCCGATCGACAAGGCCTCTCCGTCACTGGGGGTCCCTAATATTAGGTATGGGTCCAGGGTGCAGGACCCCATAATGTCGGCACAGGTCGGCTACCCCAGGTCAGCACACAGGTGAGAGTTAATAGGGTTAATAAGAAGCACAGAAGTGCTATGTGAGTGGTGTGATTAAAATAATACAAAAATATATACAAAGTGATAGGGAAACTCATAAGTGTTAATAAAGTGTTAGGGTGTGCCGACCTGAAGCAGCCCAGCGATACCGACACAGGGGCCACCACACCCCACACCCACCCCATAAATAATTCCAAATATGTCTGGGTTGAATTCCCAGTGTAAGGCCACATGGTAATGGCTCCTACAGCATCTGAGAGCCAGCTTACCTGGGGATACCCCTGACTTCCCCCTATGGCAGTCTAGAGTCAGCAATCCCTCCTAATGCTGACCCGTTCATGCCTCTCAATACAATGCAAAAAAATGGTGAACTGCTCAATCAGATAGTGATGTCACTCAGGTGCTAAAAGGGAGGGGTAATTCTGTGAAGGAAAAAACAATGGTTCCCTAATGCACACTGAGTGAATAATATTCCTACATAATAGTCAGATAATACGGAGATCTTGGTTGCGTATATCTGCAGATATAGGGTTAAGCCCCCAGGCCGATCGACAAGGCCTCTCCGTCACTGGGGGTCCCTAATATTAGGTATGGGTCCAGGGTGCAGGACCCCATAATGTCGGCACAGGTCGGCTACCCCAGGTCACCTGTGTGCTGACCTGGGGTAGCCGACCTGTGCCGACATTATGGGGTCCTGCACCCTGGACCCATACCTAATATTAGGGACCCCCAGTGACGGAGAGGCCTTGTCGATCGGCCTGGGGGCTTAACCCTATATCTGCAGATATACGCAACCAAGATCTCCGTATTATCTGACTATTATGTAGGAATATTATTCACTCAGTGTGCATTAGGGAACCATTGTTTTTTCCTTCACAGAATTACCCCTCCCTTTTAGCACCTGAGTGACATCACTATCTGATTGAGCAGTTCACCATTTTTTTGCATTGTATTGAGAGGCATGAACGGGTCAGCATTAGGAGGGATTGCTGACTCTAGACTGCCATAGGGGGAAGTCAGGGGTATCCCCAGGTAAGCTGGCTCTCAGATGCTGTAGGAGCCATTACCATGTGGCCTTACACTGGGAATTCAACCCAGACATATTTGGAATTATTTATGGGGTGGGTGTGGGGTGTGGTGGCCCCTGTGTCGGTATCGCTGGGCTGCTTCAGGTCGGCACACCCTAACACTTTATTAACACTTATGAGTTTCCCTATCACTTTGTATATATTTTTGTATTATTTTAATCACACCACTCACATAGCACTTCTGTGCTTCTTATTAACCCTATTAACTCTCACCTGTGTGCTGACCTGGGGTAGCCGACCTGTGCCGACATTATGGGGTCCTGCACCCTGGACCCATACCTAATATTAGGGACCCCCAGTGACGGAGAGGCCTTGTCGATCGGCCTGGGGGCTTAACCCTATATCTGCAGATATACGCAACCAAGATCTCCGTATTATCTGACTATTATGTAGGAATATTATTCACTCAGTGTGCATTAGGGAACCATTGTTTTTTCCTTCACAGAATTACCCCTCCCTTTTAGCACCTGAGTGACATCACTATCTGATTGAGCAGTTCACCATTTTTTTGCATTGTAACTCTAAGGGAGTCAGATTGGGCAATCTCATAGTTTACCTCTCTTACCCTCCTGATTACTTCAAATAGCCCCTGACACTTTTCTAGTAACTTATTTTTCTGGGTAGGCAGTAACAACTCTATTTTATCCACTAATGTGAAAACTCAACACCAGGCATTGCAATTATAGAGATGTTTTTGTGGTCCATGTGATTACGCATCTGGAAAATGTATTGAGGCTCTCTCCCTCTACTTGCTATTCTTCCTGTGATTTCTAAATAAGGTCAAGAACACTTCATGGTTTCCTCTTATAGAGCCTGACTGCAAATAGCAAGTAAGGGGAGAAGCTCATCCCACCTCTACTCTGTCTCAATAAACTTCCACAACATGGATTAAGGTGTGCGATTAAATCTTATCATGGTACATTGAGGTTCTGACATTTACTTTTTAACAATCTTTACACCCTCTGCCATAATTTGGATATAAAGTTTCCTCCTTGGTCAGTAAGTATTGTTTCAGGTAAACCTACTTTATAAAATAGCTCAAGAAGCTTAGTTGTGAACTGTTTGGCTCAGAGGAAATGCCTTTTGATAGCTGGTAGCACAACATCCATAACTAAAATGCATTTATACCTCTTAGATTATGGTTCAATTGGGTCCACTAAATTTACCCCTGATTTCTCAAAGGGAGAGCCCCACAACTGGGAGGGGAATCAATGTAGCAGAATATGGCTGGTCTACTGCTGTCAATTTACACTTTGAGCAGGCAGCACAAAACTTAGAAACTGAAGTATAAACACCTGGCCAAAAGAATTGTGTGTTTATCCTTTCTACCATCTTATTATGGCTTAAATGGCCACCCAAAGGATTTGCATAGGCTAATATAAAAAACCTGAATTTTGAAGGGGCCTAGACTGCTATACCATTGCCCTCATTTGTTTGTGCTTGTCAGGGCAATATAAAATCACTCAGACCAGCATAAGATAGGTATATCTTAATTCCATTATATATGACTACATGACAACGTCCACTGAAAGAATATTTTCAAAGGCCCTTTTTAAAGCAGGGTCTTCCCACTGGGCTTTTCTTAAATCAGTCTGAGGTGCAAAAGTAACATGTCTTCATTGATATCACTTATCTATATCTCAGGACTATCATCACAACCCTGTCAGTCATGGGTAATGGCCTGACCACGGACCATGACATGGCTCTTTGACAAATTAGAATTCCTAAGCATCTCAACATTTTTAGGCCCACTGTCATGGTTAGACAGCTCAACATTTGCAGGCACATTAGCATTGCTAAGTATATCAGCATTAATAGGCACAGTATAAATGTTGGATAAAAAAGCATTCCTATGTACAGTACATTATGCACAGTAGTGTTACGTGGAAACAACTTTTATCCTACCAGGACTTCACAAGTAAGTCAGTCAACGTGTTCCCTCCTCTCATATTTCCTGAATTTAGGGCACTTTATCTAAGACAGAAACAAATCTGGGGAAAAGGGAAACATCTCTCCAAGGGTCATTGCAGATACCTGGGCAGACACCTGTTCCTCAGGCAAGACAAGAGACAAAAAGTGAGTCCAACAATGATCTACTAGCACATGGGCTGGTATTCACATGCCAATATGGCAGTCTTTTATCTAATTGTCAAAGTTAACATAGCAGTCGGATAGCCCTGAACATCCCCGTGCACAAAACAGACATGAAATCGCTCGTGGAGCAACAAACACTGCAGGGAAAACAAGTCTCAAGGTAGTGGCGGGGACAGAGTCCACCAAGCCCTTGACTGGTCAGTTTCTGTATTCTCATCATTCTATATCATGGGGAGAATTTTATGTAAAACTTGTCTAGGATTTACAACATGGTATTATTAAAAAAAAACATGACTGTAAAAAATTTACAGAATTCTTCCATGGTTCACACTGTTTATTACAGTATTGTATTACTTTGTGTTGTACCTAGTGAAATCAAAAGTAGAGATGAGCGCCTGAAATTTTTCGGGTTTTGTGTTTTGGTTTTGGGTTCGGTTCCGCGGCCGTGTTTTGGGTTCGAACGCGTTTTGGCAAAACCTCACCGAATTTTTTTTGTCGGATTCGGGTGTGTTTTGGATTCGGGTGTTTTTTTCAAAAAACACTAAAAAACAGCTTAAATCATAGAATTTGGGGGTCATTTTGATCCCAAAGTATTATTAACCTCAAAAACCATAATTTACACTCATTTTCAGTCTATTCTGAATACCTCACACCTCACAATATTATTTTTAGTCCTAAAATTTGCACCGAGGTCGCTGTGTGAGTAAGATAAGCGACCCTAGTGGCCGACACAAACACCGGGCCCATCTAGGAGTGGCACTGCAGTGTCACGCAGGATGTCCCTTCCAAAAAACCCTCCCCAAACAGCACATGACGCAAAGAAAAAAAGAGGCGCAATGAGGTAGCTGTGTGAGTAAGATTAGCGACCCTAGTGGCCGACACAAACACCGGGCCCATCTAGGAGTGGCACTGCAGTGTCACGCAGGATGGCCCTTCCAAAAAACCCTCCCCAAACAGCACATGACGCAAAGAAAAAAAGAGGCGCAATGAGGTAGCTGTGTGAGTAAGATTAGCGACCCTAGTGGCCGACACAAACACCGGGCCCATCTAGGAGTGGCACTGCAGTGTCACGCAGGATGTCCCTTCCAAAAAACCCTCCCCAAACAGCACATGACGCAATGAAAAAAAGAGGCGCAATGAGGTAGCTGTGTGAGTAAGATTAGCGACCCTAGTGGCCGACACAAACACCGGGCCCATCTAGGAGTGGCACTGCAGTGTCACGCAGGATGTCCCTTCCAAAAAACCCTCCCCAAACAGCACATGACGCAAAGAAAAAAAGAGGCGCAATGAGGTAGCTGACTGTGTGAGTAAGATTAGCGACCCTAGTGGCCGACACAAACACCGGGCCCATCTAGGAGTGGCACTGCAGTGTCACGCAGGATGTCCCTTCCAAAAAACCCTCCCCAATCAGCACATGATGCAAAGAAAAAGAAAAGAAAAAAGAGGTGCAAGATGGAATTGTCCTTGGGCCCTCCCACCCACCCTTATGTTGTATAAACAAAACAGGACATGCACACTTTAACCAACCCATCATTTCAGTGACAGGGTCTGCCACACGACTGTGACTGATATGACGGGTTGGTTTGGACCCCCCCCAAAAAAGAAGCAATTAATCTCTCCTTGCACAAACTGGCTCTACAGAGGCAAGATGTCCACCTCATCTTCACCCTCCGATATATCACCGTGTACATCCCCCTCCTCACAGATTATCAATTCGTCCCCACTGGAATCCACCATCTCAGCTCCCTGTGTACTTTGTGGAGGCAATTGCTGCTGGTCAATGTCTCCGCGGAGGAATTGATTATAATTCATTTTAATGAACATCATCTTCTCCACATTTTCTGGATGTAACCTCGTACGCCGATTGCTGACAAGGTGAGCGGCGGCACTAAACACTCTTTCGGAGTACACACTTGTGGGAGGGCAACTTAGGTAGAATAAAGCCAGTTTGTGCAAGGGCCTCCAAATTGCCTCTTTTTCCTGCCAGTATAAGTACGGACTGTGTGACGTGCCTACTTGGATGCGGTCACTCATATAATCCTCCACCATTCTATCAATGTTGAGAGAATCATATGCAGTGACAGTAGACGACATGTCCGTAATCGTTGTCAGGTCCTTCAGTCCGGACCAGATGTCAGCATCAGCAGTCGCTCCAGACTGCCCTGCATCACCGCCAGCGGGTGGGCTCGGAATTCTGAGCCTTTTCCTCGCACCCCCAGTTGCGGGAGAATGTGAAGGAGGAGATGTTGACAGGTCGCGTTCCGCTTGACTTGACAATTTTGTCACCAGCAGGTCTTTCAACCCCAGCAGACTTGTGTCTGCCGGAAAGAGAGATCCAAGGTAGGCTTTAAATCTAGGATCGAGCACGGTGGCCAAAATGTAGTGCTCTGATTTCAACAGATTGACCACCCGTGAATCCTTGTTAAGCGAATTAAGGGCTGCATCCACAAGTCCCACATGCCTAGCGGAATCGCTCCCTTTTAGCTCCTTCTTCAATGCCTCCAGCTTCTTCTGCAAAAGCCTGATGAGGGGAATGACCTGACTCAGGCTGGCAGTGTCTGAACTAACTTCACGTGTGGCAAGTTCAAAGGGCATCAGAACCTTGCACAACGTTGAAATCATTCTCCACTGCACTTGAGACAGGTGCATTCCACCTCCTATATCGTGCTCAATTGTATAGGCTTGAATGGCCTTTTGCTGCTCCTCCAACCTCTGAAGCATATAGAGGGTTGAATTCCACCTCGTTACCACTTCTTGCTTCAGATGATGGCAGGGCAGGTTCAGTAGTTTTTGGTGGTGCTCCAGTCTTCTGTACGTGGTGCCTGTACGCCGAAAGTGTCCCGCAATTCTTCTGGCCACCGACAGCATCTCTTGCACGCCCCTGTCGTTTTTTTAAAAATTCTGCACCACCAAATTCAAGGTATGTGCAAAACATGGGACGTGCTGGAATTTGCCCATATTTAATGCACACACAATATTGCTGGCGTTGTCCGATGCCACAAATCCACAGGAGAGTCCAATTGGGGTAAGCCATTCCGCGATGATCTTCCTCAGTTGCCGTAAGAGGTTTTCAGCTGTGTGCGTATTCTGGAAAGCGGTGATACAAAGCGTAGCCTGCCTAGGAAAGAGTTGGCGTTTGCGAGATGCTGCTACTGGTGCCGCCACTGCTGTTCTTGCGGCGGGAGTCCATACATCTACCCAGTGGGCTGTCACAGTCATATAGTCCTGACCCTGCCCTGCTCCACTTGTCCACATGTCCGTGGTTAAGTGGACATTGGGTACAACTGCATTTTTTAGGACACTGGTGAGTCTTTTTCTGACGTCCGTGTACATTCTCGGTATCGCCTGCCTAGAGAAGTGGAACCTAGATGGTATTTGGTAACGGGGGCACACTGCCTCAATAAATTGTCTAGTTCCCTGTGAACTAACGGCGGATACCGGACGCACGTCTAACACCAACATAGTTGTCAAGGCCTCAGTTATCCGCTTTGCAGTAGGATGACTGCTGTGATATTTCATCTTCCTCGCAAAGGACTGTTGAACAGTCAATTGCTTACTGGAAGTAGTACAAGTGGGCTTACGACTTCCCCTCTGGGATGACCATCGACTCCCAGCGGCAACAACAGCAGCGCCAGCAGCAGTAGGCGTTACACGCAAGGATGCATCGGAGGAATCCCAGGCAGGAGAGGACTCGTCAGAATTGCCAGTGACATGGCCTGCAGGACTATTGGCATTCCTGGGGAAGGAGGAAATTGACACTGAGGGAGTTGGTGGGGTGGTTTGCGTGAGCTTGGTTACAAGAGGAAGGGATTTACTGGTCAGTGGACTGCTTCCGCTGTCACCCAAAGTTTTTGAACTTGTCACTGACTTATTATGAATGCGCTGCAGGTGACGTATAAGGGAGGATGTTCCGAGGTGGTTAAAGTCCTTACCCCTACTTATTACAGCTTGACAAAGGGAACACACGGCTTGACACCTGTTGTCCGCATTTCTGGTGAAATACCTCCACACCGAAGAGCTGATTTTTTTGGTATTTTCACCTGGCATGTCAACGGCCATATTCCTCCCACGGACAACAGGTGTCTCCCCGGGTGCCTGACTTAAACAAACCACCTCACCATCAGAATCCTCCTGGTCAATTTCCTCCCCAGCGCCAGCAACACCCATATCCTCCTCATCCTGGTGTACTTCAACACTGACATCTTCAATCTGACTATCAGGAACTGGACTGCGGGTGCTCCTTCCAGCACTTGCAGGGGGCGTGCAAATGGTGGAAGGCGCATGCTCTTCACGTCCAGTGTTGGGAAGGTCAGGCATCGCAACCGACACAATTGGACTCTCCTTGTGGATTTGGGATTTCGAAGAATGCACAGTTCTTTGCTGTGCTGCTTTTGCCAGCTTGAGTCTTTTCATTTTTCTAGCGAGAGGCTGAGTGCTTCCATCCTCATGTGAAGCTGAACCACTAGCCATGAACATAGGCCAGGGCCTCAGCCGTTCCTTGCCACTCCGTGTGGTAAATGGCATATTGGCAAGTTTACGCTTCTCCTCCGACAATTTTATTTTAGGTTTTGGAGTCTTTTTTTTTCTGATATTTGGTGTTTTGGATTTGACATGCTCTGTACTATGACATTGGGCATCGGCCTTGGCAGACGACGTTGCTGGCATTTCATCGTCTCGGCCATGACTAGTGGCAGCAGCTTCAGCACGAGGTGGAAGTGGATCTTGATCTTTCCCTAATTTTGGAACCTCAACATTTTTGTTCTCCATATTTTAATAGGCACAACTAAAAGGCACCTCAGGTAAACAATGGAGATGGATACTAGTATACAATTATGGACTGCCTGCCGACTGCAGACACAGAGGTAGCCACAGCCGTGAACTACCGTACTGTACTGTGTCTGCAGCTAATATAGACTGGTTGATAAAGAGAAGATGTCTATGTAACTATGTATGTATAAAGAAGACTGAAAAAAATCCACAGTTAGGTGGTATACAATTATGGACGGACTGCCTGCCGAGTGCAGACACAGAGGTAGCCACAGCCGTGAACTACCGTACTGTACTGTGTCTGCAGCTAATATAGACTGGTTGATAAAGAGAAGATGTCTATGTAACTATGTATGTATAAAGAAGAATGAAAAAAAACCACGGTTAGGTGGTATACAATTATGGACGGACTGCCTGCCGAGTGCAGACACAGAGGTAGCCACAGCCGTGAACTACCGTACTGTACTGTGTCTGCAGCTAATATAGACTGGTTGATAAAGAGAAGATGTCTATGTAACTATGTATGTATAAAGAAGAATGAAAAAAATCCACGGTTAGGTGGTATTACAATTATGGACGGACTGCCTGCCGAGTGCAGAGACACAGAGGTAGCCACAGCCGTGAACTACCGTACTGTGTCTGCTGCGACTGGATGATAAATGATATAAAAAATATATATATATCACTACTGCAGCCGGACAGGTATATATTATATATTATATAATGACGGACCTGCTGGACACTGTCTGTCAGCAGAATGAGTTTTATTTTTATAGAATAAAAAAAAAAAAAACACACAAGTGAAGTCACACGACGAGTGTTTAACTTTTTCAGGCAATCACAATATAAGTATACTACTAACTATACTGGTGGTCAGTGTGGTCAGGTCACTGGTCAGTCACACTGGCAGTGGCACTCCTGCAGCAAAAGTGTGCACTGTTTAATTTTAATATAATATGTACTCCTGGCTCCTGCTATAACCTATAACTGGCACTGCAGTAGTGCTCCCCAGTCTCCCCCACAATTATAAGCTGTGTGAGCTGAGCAGTCAGACAGATATATAATATATATAGATGATGCAGCACACTGGCCTGAGCCTGAGCAGTGCACACAGATATGGTATGTGACTGACTGAGTCACTGTGTGTATCGCTTTTTTCAGGCAGAGAACGGATATATTAAATAAACTGCACTGTGTGTCTGGTGGTCACTCACTATATAATATATTATGTACTCCTGGCTCCTGCTATAACCTATAACTGGCACTGCAGTAGTGCTCCCTAGTCTCCCCCACAATTATAAGCTGTGTGAGCTGAGCAGTCAGACAGATATATATAATATTATATATAGATAATAGATGATGCAGCACACTGGCCTGAGCCTGAGCAGTGCACACAGATATGGTATGTGACTGACTGAGTCACTGTGTGTATCGCTTTTTTCAGGCAGAGAACGGATATATTAAATAAACTGCACTGTGTGTCTGGTGGTCACTCACTATATAATATATTATGTACTCCTGGCTCCTGCTATAACCTATAACTGGCACTGCAGTAGTGCTCCCCAGTCTCCCCCACAATTATAAGCTGTGTGAGCTGAGCAGTCAGACAGATATATATAATATTATATATAGATAATAGATGATGCAGCACACTGGCCTGAGCCTGAGCAGTGCACACAGATATGGTATGTGACTGACTGAGTCACTGTGTGTATCGCTTTTTTCAGGCAGAGAACGGATATATTAAATAAACTGCACTGTGTGTCTGGTGGTCACTCACTATATAATATATTATGTACTCCTGGCTCCTGCTATAACCTATAACTGGCACTGCAGTAGTGCTCCCCAGTCTCCCCCACAATTATAAGCTGTGTGAGCAGAGCAGTCAGACAGATATATATAATATTATATATAGATAATAGATGATGCAGCACACTGGCCTGAGCCTGAGCAGTGCACACAGATATGGTATGTGACTGACTGAGTCACTGTGTGTATCGCTTTTTTCAGGCAGAGAACGGATATATTAAATAAACTGCACTGTGTGTCTGGTGGTCACTCACTATATAATATATTATGTACTCCTGGCTCCTGCTATAACCTATAACTGGCACTGCAGTAGTGCTCCCCAGTCTCCCCCACAATTATAAGCTGTGTGAGCTGAGCAGTCAGACAGATATATATAATATTATATATAGATAATAGATGATGCAGCACACTGGCCTGAGCCTGAGCAGTGCACACAGATATGGTATGTGACTGAGTCACTGTGTGCTGTGTATCGCTTTTTTCAGGCAGAGAACGGATTATAAAGTAAACTGCACTGTCCTCACTAGTAAACTCTCTCCACTCAGTCTCTACACTTCTACAGTAACAGTACTCCTCCTAGTCAGCTCCAGTAAATCTCTCTCAGTCTCTTATAATCTAAATGGAGAGGACGCCAGCCACGTCCTCTCCCTATCAATCTCAATGCACGTGTGAAAATGGCGGCGACGCGCGGCTCCTTATATAGAATCCGAGTCTCGCGATAGAATCCGAGCCTCGCGAGAATCCGACAGCGTCATGATGACGTTCGGGCGCGCTCGGGTTAACCGAGCAAGGCGGGAAGATCCGAGTCGCTCTGACCCGTGAAAAAAAACATGAAGTTCTGGCGGGTTCGGATTCAGAGAAACCGAACCCGCTCATCTCTAATCAAAAGTCTAATTTAGTTATTACTGTACATAAGGAACAGTTTTATTTTGTTTCAATTTAAAATTATCTTTATTTGTTCCACATCCTTCATCCACCAGGTTTCTTACTTGTCAGTAAATAAATAGAACAATGTTGGCCAAACCATGAATAAAAATGTTTTCATTCCAAAACAATTAGCAGCATTATACTACATAGTATGTTCTGTGTTTGGCAAATGATAACATTTATATTCCACAATAAAATACCCACACACTGCGCAGTTAACACAGCACAGTAAAGTAATAGGATGCACAAGCAGCTTCTGCTAATTAAAATGAGAAGTAGCATGCTTACAGTATATTCTGTGTGTAACTGCAAGTGTATTTGCATATAAAATGCTATGCTACAGTGTTTTCATGGAAAACACTGTAACATGGCATTTCAGAGGTAGATAGAGCCAGAATTACGCACAGTATATACTACATATAGAATAGTTTATATTCTGTGTGTAACTGCAAGTGTATTTGCATGCAAAATGCTATGCTACAGAGTTTTCATGGAAAACACGGTAACGTGGCATTTCGGATGTAGATAAAGCCGCAATTACAAACAGTATGTAGGCATGCTGTATATAATTTTAATCAACAGAAGCTGCTTGTGCGTCCAACTTCACTACTGTCTAAGATGCATTTTCGCTAAAAAAAATGCAAAATATAACACTGCGCTATTGAGTCCTGTCACGGCATGGTGTGACTTCAAGCGCTATTTAGAGTGATTCCAGCAAGGATGTATGAGGACACATCTGTAGTCTGCCTCTGAGTGAGCTGGCATTTGTGAGATGATGCTGCTGCTATTGGTGCTGCTGAAGGCAATACATCTACCCAGCGGGCTGTCACAGTCATGTAGTCTTTAGCAGTGCCGTAACTAGGCATTTTAGCACTGTGTGCAAGAAACGACAGTGGTGCCCCCCCTCATACATATAGATTGGTAAATGCTCAATTAGCTTAGTGATATCATTCAGGTGCTCGTAAGGAAGGGGTATTTCTGAGCAAGAAAAAAGGAATTGGATTCCCCAGCACCCTGGATGATAACAGTAACCAGATATAAATCCCACATGATAATAGAATTCAGAGATCTTCGTTACACATATTTGCGCAAATGTGTGGTTAAGCCCCAAAGCCGCATCAAGGCCTCTCTGTATATTTGGGGTCCCTAGCGCTATATCTAGGTGCAGGGTGTGGCACCCCAAAACACCAGAATGAGCCAGAAAGCCCAGCGCAGCATACCAGTGTAAAAAACTATAGTGTTAATAAATTAGTATTTAGGAAGCCGAAGCTATAGAGAGGGTGATACAAACATGAAATGTAATTAAAATAGAGAAATAGTGTTAGAAAATTAATAAGTGAAAAGTGTTAATAGAATGTAAAGGTATGCCACACTAAAGCCATCCAGCTCAGCCAGTCCAGAGGCACCACACCTCACACCTCAATTACCCCATTCTGGGTCTAATATTAACCAGCAAGGAGCTCCTGGTTAATATTAGACCCAGAATGGGGTAATTGAGGTGTGAGGTGTGGTGCCTCTGGACTGGCTGAGCTGGATGGCTTTAGTGTGGCATACCTTTACATTCTATTAACACTTTTCACTTATTAATTTTCTAACACTATTTCTCTATTTTAATTACATTTCATGTTTGTATCACCCTCTCTATAGCTTCGGCTTCCTAAATACTAATTTATTAACACTATAGTTTTTTACACTGGTATGCCGCGCTGGGCTTTCTGGCTCATTCTGGTGTTTTGGGGTGCCACACCCTGCACCTAGATATAGCGCTAGGGACCCCAAATATACAGAGAGGCCTTGATGCGGCTTTGGGGCTTAACCACACATTTGCGCAAATATGTGTAACGAAGATCTCTGAATTCTATTATCATGTGGGATTTATATCTGGTTACTGTTATCATCCAGGGTGCTGGGGAATCCAATTCCTTTTTTCTTGCTCAGAAATACCCCTTCCTTACGAGCACCTGAATGATATCACTAAGCTAATTGAGCATTTACCAATCTATATGTCTGTTGTGAGAGGCAGAGAGGTCCTGCATTAGGAGGAGGTGTAGGCCCTGACATGCCACATGGAGCATTATGGGGTTGCTCCAAGGTAGGTAGCTCTTAGCTTAGACATATTTTAGTAAGGAGCCATTATCATGTGGCTCCTTGCTGGTTAATATTAGACCCAGAATGGGGTAATTGAGGTGTGAGGTGTGGTGCCTCTGGACTGGCTGAGCTGGATGGCTTTAGTGTGGCATACCTTTACATTCTATTAACACTTTTCACTTATTAATTTTCTAACACTATTTCTCTATTTTAATTACATTTCATGTTTTTATCACCCTCTCTATAGCTTCGGCTTCCTAAATACTAATTTATTAACACTATAGTTTTTTACACTGGTATGCCGCGCTGGGCTTTCTGGCTCATTCTGGTGTTTTGGGGTGCCACACCCTGCACCTAGATATAGCGCTAGGGACCCCAAATATACAGAGGCCTTGATGTGGCTTTGGGGCTTAACCACACATTTTCGCAAATATGTGTAACGAAGATCTCTGAATTCTATTATCATGTGGGAATTATATCTGGTTACTGTTATCATCCAGGGTGCTGGGGAATCCAATTCCTTTTTTCTTGCTCAGAAATACCCCTTCCTTACGAGCATCTGAATGATATCACTAAGCTAATTGAGCATTTACCAATCTATATGTCTGTTGTGAGAGGCAGAGAGGTCCTGCATTAGGAGGAGGTGTAGGCCCTGACATGCCACATGGAGCATTATGGGGTTGCTCCAAGGTAGGTAGCTCTTAGCTTAGACATATTTTAGTAAGGAGCCATTATCATGTGGCTCCTTGCTGGTTAATATTAGACCCATAATGGGGTAATTGAGGTGTGAGGTGTGGTGCCTCTGGACTAGCTGAGCTGGATGGCTTTAGTGTGGCATACCTTTACATTCTATTAACACTTTTCACTTATTAATTTTCTAACACTATTTCTCTATTTTAATTACATTTCATGTTTGTATCACCCTCTCTATAGCTTCGGCTTCCTAAATACTAATTTATTAACACTATAGTTTTTTACACTGGTATGCCGCGCTGGGCTTTCTGGCTCATTCTGGTGTTTTGGGGTGCCACACCCTGCACCTAGATATAGCGCTAGGGACCCCAAATATACAGAGAGGCCTTGATGTGGCTTTGGGGCTTAACCACACATTTTCGCAAATATGTGTAACGAAGATCTCTGAATTCTATTATCATGTGGGATTTATATCTGGTTACTGTTATCATCCAGGGTGCTGGGGAATCCAATTCCTTTTTTCGTGCCCCCCCTCATGTAAGATAGGGGCAGTGCGCGTCGCAGGCGCGCGAAAAATTTATAGGGGCGTGGCTTCACGGGGAAGGGGCGTGGCCACAAAATAATAGCAATTCATACTACGGTGCACAGTAGTCTACATTATTCAAATTACGCTGCACAGTAGTGCCACTACACCAGGTAGAGCCCCTTTTATACATTACAGCAGACAACGTCCCCCTTTTTACACATTACAGCAGACAGTCCCCCTTTTTACACATTGCGGCAGCCAGGCCCCCTTTTTACACATTGCGGCAGCCAGGCCCCCTTTTTACACATTGCGGCAGGCAGTCCCCCTTTTTACACATTGCGGCAGCCAGGCCCCCTCTTTACACATTGCGGCAGCCAGTCCCCCTTTTTACACTTTGCGGCAGCCAGTCCCCCTTTTTACACATTGCGGCAGCCAGGCCCCCTTTTTACACATTGCGGCAGCCAGGCCCCCTTTTTACACATTGCGGCAGCCAGTCCCCCTTTTTACAGCCAGTCCCCCCTTTTTACACATTGCGGCAGCCATCCCCCTTTTTACACATTGCGGCAGCCATCCCCCTTTTTACACATTGCGGCAGACGGTGACCCCCTGAGAGAGAGAGAGAGAGAGAGAGAGAGAGAAAGAAAGAGAGATATACTTACCATCTCCCTGCTGGCAGTCGGGCTCCTCGTGCAGCTCCCTCGGTGCAGGCAGTGAGGTGAGAAGGAGGAGGAGGGAGGGGGAGCTGGGAGCCGCAGCAGCACTATGTCATTGGTAGTAAGCACCACTGCAGCATCCCCCTCTCCTTCCGTATTGGCTGCCCGGCGCTGCTGTGGATGCTGGGATGGAGGAACCGCATCCCAGCATCCGCAGCAGCGCCTGGCAGCCAATACAGAAGGAGAGGGGGATGCTGCAGCGGCGCTTCCTACCAATGACATAGCGCTGCTGCGGCTCCCTGCTCCCCCTCCCTCCCCCTCCCTCCTCCTCCTTCTCCGCTGCCCGACGCTGGTCCTCTTCTCCCTCCACAGCGCGGCGCACGGCGCACACAGCAGAGGCGGCATGTAATGAGTCAATTTGACTCATTACATGCCGCTGGCCGTGCGCCCTCAGGGCAACTGCGCTGTGTGCCAAGCCCACTTGGCACACACGTAGTTACGGCCCTGGTCTTTAGTTTGCCCTATTCCGCTTGTCCACTTATCCATGGTTAAGTTGACAGTGGCTACAAATGCAGTTCAGTGGACAATAATAATGCTTTTTGAATGTCCTTGTAGAGGCTGGGAATTGCTTTTCTAGTGAAGTAAAATCTAGAGGGCATTTGGTACAGGGGACACAGTACCTCAATCAACTGTTTAAAACCCGCTGTATTATTGGAGGATACTGGATGCACATCTAATACCAGCATAGTTGTTATGGCGTCAGTAGTCCTCTGTACACCTGGGTGACTGCTGTCATACTTGATCCCCCTTGCAAAGGATTGTTTAACAGCCAATTGCTTTATTAAACTACTACACGTAGTCTTCCTGGTCCCCTTAGATCCACTCCCAGCAGCCACAGCAGCAACAGCAGAAGGCATAGCACTCAAGGATCCTTCTGAGGAATCCCGGATAAGATAGCAGTCAGTCATGCTTATGAATTTGGATGGAAGACTACTTCTGATCATGACTGAGGAGATTGACAATAAAGGTGTTGGTGGTGGAGATTGCAGGTGCTTTGATCTAACAGAGAGAATGGAGCTAGGTGACAATGGACTGGTTGTTACATTTTTAGTCAAAGTTTCTGAATTTGTCTAACAAAAATTCATGAATGCGCTGCAAGTGATGCATCAGGGAGTAGGTTCCTAGATGGTTAAGGTCCCTACCTCTAATTACTATGGCTTTACAAAGGGTACAGATGGCCTGACAGTTGTCTGGATTTGGGTAGAAATAATTTCACACATACTGTAAGAGGTGGATATTTTTTGTCTTTTCCCATGCATGACAATGGGATTTTTCATACCATGGGCAACAACTGTTCCACTTGTGCCTGATTTGCACAAACAACATCCTCATCATACACATCATCATCATCAACATTCTTATTAGCACCAAATACACAAATATCATTTGCACGTCTGCAGTAGAATACTCAATTTCTATTTCAGCATGTTGACTTGTGCTGCTCATCTCCACATTTGCAGAGTGCACAAATGGTGGAAGGAGCTTCCTCTTTGAGTACAGTATTGGAAAGGTTAGGCTCACACATGGCACCCACAGCCACATTTAAACTCTCCTCAGGGACTTGTGATGTTTCTGAGAACACAGTTGGTTCCTGTGCCTTAATGAGTTGAATTTTTTGACACTTCTACATGGAGAAGGGCTTACATTATCATAAGAAGCAGAATCACCAGTCAAAAATAAAGGCGAAGGCCTTAGCCTTTCCTTGCCACTGCATGTGGTCAATAGCATGTTGGCAATTTTATTTTATTCTGCACCAAACTTTCCCTTTATAATATGTGTTTTTTCTATACAACTGTATATTGTTATATTTTTTAAGATGCCCTGACCTAGACCCTCTATTTCCTTGAGCATCACATTTAGGAGATGATGTTGAATCATCATGACTGGTGGCAGCAGCTGTTGCGACTGTATTTGGTTGCTAATCTGTAAAAACTGATCATTATTCATTTTTCAATTAGCAGATCACTGCTTGGAGTCACAGGGCTTTGAAGAAAGTGGACTAGGATAAAGCACACCAAACAGCACAAATAATAGATTTATTAAAAAAAAACAGGTCTGGGCAAATGGAGAGAAAGGTTTCCTAATGTCTCTGTGGAATCATTATTAAGTGCACTTAAAAATACATCAAGAATTCTTCCAGCTCCGGTGTATGGAGAAATATTCCTTAAAATATTTCATAGAGCATATCTTTCTCCACAGAGACACTGAGAAGTTATACGTATCCCCCAAGTGCCAAAAATGTGGAGAGCTAAGGGCTGATCTGTTTCATTCTTTGTGGGACAATCCCCTATAAGGAGATTTTGGAGGAGAATAGAAGGTTTTATAGGTCCACTTGTGGAGGGGAGTCTCCACATTACCCCAGAATGGGCTATGGCCCTCATTCCGAGTTGTTCGCTCGCAAGGCGATTATAGCAGAGTTACACACGCTAAGCCGCCGCCTACTGGGAGTGAATCTAAACTTCTTAAATGTGCGACCGATGTATTCGCAATATTGCGATCAAAACCGAGTTAGCAGTTTCTGAGTAACTCCAGACTTACTCTGCCTGTGCGATCAATTCAGTGCTTTTCGGTCCCGGCTGACGTCATAAACACACCCAGCGTTCGCCCAAGCACTCCCACCGTTTCTCCAGACACGCCTGCGTTTTTTCCGGAAACGGTAGCGTTTTCAGTCACACGCCCCTAAAACGCCGTACATCCGCCCAGTAACACCCATTTCCTGTCAATCACAATGCGTTCTCCGGTGCGACGAAAAAGCCGTGAGTAAAATTACTTTCTTCTTAGTAAAGTTACTTGACGCATGCGCAGTGCGAACATTACGCATGCGCACTAAGAAAAATCTCACTGCGATGCGATGAAAAATACCGAGCGAACAACTCGGAATGAGGGCCTATATTTAGTATAGTCCCTCAGGAAAAGTGGGATAAAGGAGAATGTAAAATGATGCTGGCTGCTTCGGCAGCAGCAAGAAAATTGATATTACAAATGTGGATTCAACAAGGAACCCCCCACCCAATGTCAATGTTTCTAGATAAGTTCTACTTTATATTCTGCATTGATTGGGTGGAGGCTTCCCTCCAGAAGAAAAGGCAAAATAGAAAATTCTTTGGGGAATGGGGGAAATATATAGCATTGCTCTCTCCAAATATACAGCAACGCATTCGAGAGTGTTTTCAAGGAGGAATCAGTTGAATCAAGCTTGTTATACCAAATACTAATGTTTATTAATGGGAGTAGTCCTATATTGGGCAAAATAACTTTGAGGTGGAGTGGGAAGTGGGGTGTTTGTGAGGGTGGAGAAAACCTAAGGGATTGGTGGGGCATTTGAAAAGGATGGCTAGCTCTAGAGTAGATCCCAGTAGTCGTGTAGTCAGATTATGATAGAAAGTGTATGTAATTAAATGGTAATTGGTAATGGCTTGGTATCAGGCATTGCCTGAAAAAGATTTTAAGAATTATGTTTTGTATGCTTTTGTAATTATATTGAAGACAATTGCATGCACAATACTGTATGTTTTGTATTACTGATGGTGAAAATAAAGAAATAAAAAATAATAAAAAAATATTAATTTTATTTGTTGAACTTAGCAGCTCAATACAAACTGCATGGAGTCACGTGGCTTTTAGATGCTTGTGAACACAACACAGTAGGGTAAAGTCCACCAAACAGTGCAAACAAAACACTAGAAATATATATTTGTTTATTTTATTTTTCTGTTTTTCAACTTGCAGTCCAGTTCAAACTGTGGATTCACAGGGCTTATAGATGCACGTGAACATAGTGTAATAGGGTACAGTGCACCAAACAGTGAAAACAAAACAATAGAAATATATATACAGTATTTTTTAATTTTTCTTTAACTTGCTGCCCAGTTCAAACTGCATGGAATCAAAGGGCTTATAGACTCACGTGATCAAAGTGCACCAAACAGTACAATTTACAGCAGAGTCTAGCACAGCAGACAGCAACATGCCCTCTGTACACAGTCACTATAGACAGCCCCCTGTGAGTCTGGAAACATCACAGTATATACAGCAGAGTCTAGTGCAGCATACAGCAGCACGCCTCTTCTACACAGTGACTATACACAGCCGCTTGTGATTATGCGCACAGCACAGTATATAGCAGAGTCTAGAGCAAAATACAGCCGCATGCCCCCTATGTACAGTACAGTGACTATACACAGCCCCTTGTGAGTATGGACACAGCACAGTATATAGCAGCATGCCTCTTATACACACGGGGGTCATTTAGACCTGATTGCACGCTAGCTTTTATGCAGCGGTGCGATCGGGTCTGAACTGCGCATGCATATGCACCGCTATGCACAGGCACATTGGCCGCCGGCGATGGGGATCACCGGACAGTGACAAAATCTATGAAGAAAGCGATCGCACTGACGATTGCAAGAAGATTGAGAGGATCAACTGACCATTTTAAAGGAGTGTCCGGGTGAACGCAGGCGTGTCCAGCTGTTTCAAGGGAGGGTTCCTTGCTCCTGTCCACATCATTGCAGCGGCTGATTAAGTCCTGAGCTGTGCAGAGACTGCACAAACTTTTGTTTGTGCAGCTCTCTGCATAGTCGATCGCACCCCTGCAAAGTGTTTAACCCCTCCCCCTGTAGGCGGTAACTACGTGATCGCAGCACTGCAAAAAACCACCTGCGTGCGATCAGGTCTGAATTACCCCCACAGCCCCTACAGCAGAGTACAGTGCTGTAGCATGCACTAGATGGAAATTGTGGCAAGTCCCAGCCATGGCACCTTTTATATTCTTGCGGGAATATGACGCAAGGAGGATAACAATCAGCCTCTTTTTGGATTCTGAAAATAGTGCGGCAATCCAAGCCGAATTTGAATCTCCTCAGAATTGGTAAGTTTCTGAAACCGAACAAGCTCATCTCTAGTTGTCTGTTCTATGGGCTGCCACATTGTATGCCAGATATCAACAAATTCATCCTTATATTATACATAGGGCCTAATGGACTGCTATTTGTCTACACAATTTTGGGGGGTTATAAATAAACTTGAAAGTTTGGGATTGGATATTAGGATTATTGAATGGATAAGATCTTGGTTGAAGGATAGAAAACAGAGAGTTGTGGTAAATGGAGTGCATTCACAGGAGGGAAATGTTACCAGTGGAGTACCCCAGGGATCTGTACTTGGACCAGTGCTTTTTAATATCTTTATTGGTGACACTGCAAATGGCATTAAAGGGAAAGTATGCCTTTTTGCAGATGACACAAAGGTATGCAACAGGGTAGACACACCAGGTGGGGTAAAACAAATGATTGAGGATCTAGGTAGACTAGAGGAATGGTCAAGAGTCTGGCAATTACAGTTTAATGCCAAAAAATGCAAAATCATGCACTTGGGTCTCAAAAATCCTAAAGCTAAATACAGTATTAATGGCACTATACTGGAAACTACTGAGGAGGAAAGGGATCTAGGAGTCACTATTTCAGATGACTTAAAGGCAGGTAAGCAATGTAACAAGGCAATGAGGAATGCTAGTCAGATGCTTGGCTGCATTGGGAGAGGAATCAGCAGCAGAAAGAAAGAAGTAATAATGCCACTGTATAGGTCATTGGTACGGCCTCATCTAGAATACTGTATTCAGTTCTGGAGGCCAAATCTTCAAAAGGATATTAATACATTAGAAACTGTACAAAGGAGGGCAACTGAAATGGTGCATGGCCTACATCACAAAACATACCCAGAAAGACTAAGAAATCTCAATATGTATAGTTTGGAGCAGAGAAGGGAAAGGGGGGACATGATAGAAACTTTCAAATATATCAAGGGTTTTAACAAAGTCCAGGAGGGAAACATTCTCCAAATGAAGAAAAGCAATAGGACACGAGGACATGCACTGAGACTGGAGGGGGGGAGGTTCAGGGGAAATTTGCGGAAAAATTATTTCACAGAAAGGGTAGTGGACAAGTGGAATAGCCTCCCATCAGAGGTGGTAGAGGCTAAGACAGTAGAGCAATTTAAACATGCATGGGATAGACATAAGGATATCCTTACAAAGAAATAAGGATCAAATAAGGTTAGAGATAAAAATAATATAAAAAAAAAAAAAGGGGGCAGACTAGATGGGCCAAGTGGTTCTTATCTGCCGACAAATTCTATGTTTCTATGTTTCTATACTCAGGCATGCCCTAAATGTGCAGACTCCTATGCTTTTTTTTCTGGCATTTGCTGTGATCCTGTCCACGGGTTGCCTCTTTCTAGTCTCAAATTGTTACATGCATTCAAAATACACAGTGTGCTGAGGGGGGCGGTACTAATTACCCTGGCCCACAAAATATACTTATCTGTTTCCCCTGCAGTGCCATCTTCCCAGTGACAACTTTTGGAAGAAGGAGCTACACTTTGCAAGCAAAGACTTTGCTCTCCAGTGCACATGCGTCAGCTTACTGAATACCTCAGGGAAGATGGTGCCACAGAGAAGGAGGATTCTGCTTGCTAAAGCCAGGTAAGAAACTGATTGTCCCCCCTCCAAAAATCAGCCCCTGGCTGAGAGGCAAATAGTGCACCCCCTATTCCCCGTGCAGCAAGTGGACATGCTTCGCGGGGCTGCATTTAGGATTTTATGTGTATATTTTTTCCGGGGAGGGGTCATGGCCACACTCCCAATTATGCCACGCCCCCATACTCAGTATCTGGGCCTGGCAAACCTCTCTATGGATCTGCACTTGGACACAGATTCCCCTGCTTTATCCGTTTAATTGTCTATTTGTTCTCGGCCTGGTGGATTCTCTGAACTCCTCCCTACAATTATTTGTCAATAATGGCTTCTGATCTATTATTTCACATGAGCATTTTCTGTATCATAAATGGAAATTTCCTCTAAAGTTTGAGTTTCGGCCCCCTGGCAATCATCTACAGTAGATACAGTATGCTATTGAGCCACCTTCTTCTGATCAACCCTAGCTTCCTTGGGTTATGCTTTATCTATGGGATGCCCCTGCCAGTCTCATCCTTATTTTTTTTAGGTTACTATGATACTTTCACATACTGTACCTATAATGCATAATGTTTTTTTTTTTATGATTGTTACATATTTATTTTCTACTGTGCTCTCTTTCTGCTCCTGTTTTGATGTAACCCGGGGCCTAATTCAGAGTTGATCGCAGCAGCAAATTTGTTAGCAGTTGGGCAAAACCATGTGCACTACAGGGAAGGGGGGGGGGGGGGGGCAGGTATAACATGTGTGGAGAGAGTTAGATTTGGGTGGAGTGTTTTCAAACTGGAATCTAAATTTCAGTGTAAAAATAAAGCAGTCAGTATTTACCCCGCACAGAAACAAAATAACCCACCCAAATCTAACTCTCTCTGCAAATGTTATATCTGCCACACCTGCAGTGCACATGGAGGGTAATTCCAAGTTGATCGCAGCAGGATTTTTGATAGCAATTGGGCAAAACCATGTGCACTGCAGGGGAGGCAGATATAACATGTGCAGAAAGAGTTAGATATGGGTGGGTTATTTTATTTCTGTGCAGGGTAAATACTGGCTGCTTTATTTTTACACTGCAAATTAGATTGCAGATTGAACACACCCCACCCAAATCTAATTCTCTCTGCACATGTTATATCTGCCTCCCCTGCAGTGCACATGGTTTTGCCCAATTGCTAACAAAAATCCTGCTGCGATCAACTTGGAATTACCCCCATGGTTTGGCCCAACTGCTAACAAATTTGCTGCTGCGGTCAACTTGGAATTACCCCCTTAGTTTTAACAGTTTGTATGTTTATTTATGTATTACTTTTTCCATTTATACTATTATGCTTGTGTTCTCTCCTCATGATGTCAATTATCTCACCGGTAATATTTTATGTACAGAATTTTACTTTTGTTTCTAGCTACAGTAGCGAAAGATCGGGAGGCAATGGAATCAATTGCCGCTGGGCTCCAGCAGAGAAGGGAGCACCTTCTCCATTGCCTCTGGTGAGACCCCGGATGCCCGGCTCCTGCCCCCTGACAAGTGTGGCTGCCCGGCTCTGTCACCCACCCCCTGACAGCATAGCTGCCCGGCTGCTGCATGCTGTCACTTCAGCTGCCCGGCTACCGCATACTATCACCTCAGCTGCCTGGCTCCCACCCCCTGACAGTGCAGCTTCCCGGCTCTGGCTACCACATGCTGTTACCTTAGTTGCCTGGCTACCGCCCAAACAGGTAACCGTGTTTAATTAGCAATAATCACTCCAAGCTAAGTGCTGGTGACAGATGGGGAATAGTGACATAGTTACATAGTTGTTGAGGTTGAAAAAAGACAAATGTCCATCGAGTTCAACATATATTATATATATATATATATATATATACACTGCTCAAAAAAATAAAGGGAACACTAAAATAACACATCCTAGATCTGAATGAATGAAATATTCTTATTAAATACTTTGTTCTTTACATAGTTGATTGTGCTGACAACAAAATCACACAAAAATTATCAATGGAAATCAAATTTATTAACCCATGGAGGTCTGGATTTGGAGTCACACTCAAATTTAAAGTGGAAAAACACACTACAGGCTGATCCAACTTTGATGTAATGTCCTTAAAACAAGTCAAAATGAGGCTCAGTAGTGTGTGTGGCCTCCACGTGCCTGAATGACCTCCCTACAATGCCTGGGCATGCTCCTGATGAGGTGGCGGATGGTCTCCTGAGGGATCTCCTCCCAGACTTGGACTAAAGCATCCGCCAACTCCTGGACAGTCTGTGGTGCACGTAGCGTTGGTGGATGGAGCGAGACATGCTTTCCCAGATGTGCTCAATTGGATTCAGGTCTGGGGAATGGGAGGGCCAGTCCATAGCATCAATGCCTTCGTCTTGCAGGAACTGCTGACACACTCCAGCCACATAAGGTCTAGCATTGTCTTGCATTAGGAGGAACCCAGGGCCAACCGCAACAGTATATGGTCTCACAAGGGGTCTGAGGATCTCATCTCGGTACCTAATGGCAGTCAGGCTACCTCTGGCAAGCATATGGAGGGCTGTGCGCCCCCCCAAAGAAATGCCACCCCACACCATTACTGACCCACTGCCAAACCGGTCATGCTGGAGGATATTGCAGGCAGCAGAACATTCTCCTTGGCGTCTCCAGACTCTGTCACGTCTGTCACATGTACTCAGTGAGAACCTGCTTTCATCTGTGAAGAGCACAGGGCACCTGTGGCGAATTTGCCAATCTTGGTGTTCCCTGGCAAATGCCAAACGTCCTGCACGGCGTTGGGCTGTAAGCACAACCCCCACCTGTGGATGTCGGGCCCTCATACCACCCTCATGGAGTCTGTTTCTGATTGTTTGATTAGACACATGCACATTTGTGGCTTGCTGGAGGTCATTTTGCAGGGCTCTGGCAGTGCTCCTCCTGTTCCTCCTTGCACAAAGACGGAGGTAGCGGTCCTGCTGCTGGGTTGTTGCCCTCCTACAGCCTCCTCCACGTCTCCTGATGTACTGACCTGTCTCCTGGTAGCGCCTCCATGCTCTGGACACTACGCTGACAGACACAGCAAACCTTCTTGCCACAGCTCACATTGATGTTCCATCCTGGATGAGCTGCACTACCTGAGCCACTTGTGTGGGTTGTAGGGAAGTCATACAGGCACGTGGAGGCCACACACACTACTGAGCCTCATTTTGACTTGTTTTAAGGACATTACATCAAAGTTGGATAAGCCTGTAGTGTGTTTTTTCACTTTAATTTTGAGGGTGACTCCAAATCCAGACCTCCATGGGTTAATAAATTTGATTTCCATTGATAATTTTGTGTGATTTTGTTGTCAGCACATTCAACTATGAAAAGAACAAAGTATTTAATAAGAATATTTCATTCATTCAGATCTAGGATGTGTTATTTTAGTGTTCCCTTTATTTTTTTGAGCAGCGTATATATATATATATATATATATATATATGTATATAATATATGTTGATGTTAACTAAATGCTGTATCCCTGAATTTTTCCCCCCACTAGTTATTTATCTAATCCATTTTTAAACTTATTGATTGAGTCCACCATTACTACCTTCTCTGGCAGAGAATTCCAAACCCTTACTGCTCTTACTGTGAAGAACCCTTTTCTCCATTGAGTATGGAATTTTTTTCTTCTAACCTCAGGGGGTGTCCTCGTGTCCTATGTAGTTTTTTTTTTTGGTAAACAAATCATTTGATAAATCCTTGTATTGTCCTTTAATGTAATTATATATATTAATAATGTCCCCTCTCAGTCGCCTCTTTTATAGTGTGAGCATATCAAGCCTTTTAAGTATTTCCTCATAATCCAGTGCATCTAACCCTTTAACTAATTTAGTGTCCCGCCTCTGAACCCTTTTGAGTTCTAAGATATCTTTTTATAGTATAGTGCCCAAAACTGTACACAGTATTCCAGGTGTGGCCGCACCAATGATTTATACAGTGGCAGGATTACACTCTCATCCCTTGTCTCCATACCCTGTTTTGTGCATGCTAACACCTTATTAGCCTTTGTTGCTGCATTTTGACATTGCGTACTGCTATCAAGTACTACCATTATCCCTACATTTTCCCCATTTAGTTTATAGGCTGCCTGATTGTTCTTAGTCCCAAAGTGCATAACTTTACATTTGTCTATATTGAACCTTATTCTCCATTTATCCGCCCAGACCTCAAGTCTAAATAAGTAATTCTGTAGAGACTCAACATCCTTGTCTGAATTAATTATTCTACATAGTTTAGTATCATCTGCGAAAGTTGACACTGTGCTTTCCAGTCCCTCTTCTAGGTCATTAATAAATATGTTAAACAGCAATGCCCCGAGTACTGAGCCCTGCGGTATTCCATTGAGTACTGAAGCCCATTCAGAGTTCATCCCATTAATCCCCCCTCGCTGTTCCTTATTAAACAGCCAATTACTCACCCAAGTACAAATAGTGTTTCCCTCCCCAATCTCTCTTGGTTTGAGAATTAGTCTTCTGTGTGGAACTTTGTCAAAGGCCTTAGAGAAGTCCAAAAAGATCACATCCACTGCTCAACCCTGATTAATATTATTGCTCACTTTCTTGTAGAAGCTTATTAAGTTAGTTTGACATGACCTGTCCTTCACAAATCCATGCTGATTCCTAGTAATAACCTTGGAGGTATCCAAGTACTCTAGTTTGCTATCCCTTAATATACCATCTAGTATTTTCCCCACTATAGATGTCAAACTTACCGGTCTATAGTTCCTGGGGAGCGTTTTAATACCCTTTTTAAATATTGGGACTATCTCTGCTATACGCCAGTCCTTTGGTATCATTCCTGATCTAATTGACTCGCTGAAGATCAATTGACTCGCTGAAGGATGTTTATTTTGTCCTTAATTTTTCTTTTTTTTCTCTTTTTTTACACCTTAAATACCTATCACAATCATTAAACTATGGTAACTGACTTATCGGATGTATAATATGCAGTGGACCGTACTGGCAGAACAGCATTACATTTCTCATGGCATTTTAATGATGTTTTCCTAATTACTGAAATAATGTCAGACTAATACTTGGCGAATGCACTGATTCAGGGCAGTATGTACTAATGTGTGGAAGAATATTCCGCCACACTTCGCCTACATACTAATCGCATATGTACTAACATATTTGATTAGTATCACAAAGGATAGCTCTCCCGATAAGAGCTGTCCTTTGTGATCATCTGCCAGCAACCCTGCAGCTGTTCCAACCCTCAGACAGTGCAGCCTTGGGGGGCGCGAGTAGAGGGACAGGCCTTTGTGTATGGGCTCCTCCTCCAACTCCCCTGCACTTGGGAGACTGCAAGTAGGAGGTGAGGGGGCGCGGTGCTTGGTAGTGGGATGCGGAAAGAAGCCCATAGGCTTCAGTAGGTTAATGGCCCTCATTCCGAGTTGATCACTCGCTAGCTGCTTTTAGCAGCATTGCAAACGCTAGGCCGCCATCCTCTGGGATTGTATCTTAGCTTAGCAGAATAGTGAATGAAAGATTAGCAGAACTGCTACTAAATAATTCCCTGCAGTTTCTGAGTAGCTCCAGACCTACTCCTAGAGTGCGATCACCTCAGTCCGTTTAGTTCCTGGTTTGACGTCACAAACACGCCCTGCGTTCAGCCAGCCACTCCCCCGTTTCCCCAGCCACTCCTGCGTTTTTACCTGGCACGCCTGCGTTTTTTAGCACACTCCCGGAAAACGCTCATTTACCTCCCAGAAATGCCCCATTCCTGTCAATCACTCACTGATCAGCAGTGCGACTGAAAAGCGTTGCACGAACACCAGCAAATCTGCTAAGTTTTGTGTTAAATAACTTAGCGCATGCACGCTGCGTACCATGCGCATGCGCTTTTTCAACCTAATCACTGCGTTGCGAAAAACAGCAACGAGCGAACAACTCGGAATGACCACCAATGCCAGCAAGAGCTGGCATTACCCTCTGCATCGGCAATAGTTGGACGGGGCTTAGTGCATATGAAAATGCGGTAAAATCACAGAAGACGGGGATTTTACTGCATTTTCTGTTCAGTACAACCGGCCCTCAGTGTTTTTAACTTTTCATATAGGGGAAGATGTACGAAGCCTCGTATAGTAATATAGCATAGAGAGAAAAAATACCAGCCAATCAGCTCTAACTGTCATGTTAGGGGCTTCATTCGGTAAAGAAGCGAAGCAGGAAGCGCTATATGGCTATGATAAATTCACCCCTGAGTGTGGGAGAGCTTTCTAGAGGTTGGGAGCTGGAAGTAGTGATCAGGGTGGTGAAGAAGCGGTCAGTGGTGAACTGGGCTGGGGGAGGACACTATAATTTTTTTCGCTTCTGGGCGCCTGATATGACTTAAACCCCTGTCTATCTATTCTATGTTTTGGGGGGAAAAAACTTTAATGAAAATGTTTGAATAAAAAAAATACATATGAGACTGGAGTATAGATGTGCATCTTGAGATACTGTACACCGAAAGGAATATAGACAGGCAGCAGTCCAAAACAAAGGTTTTTTTCAGTGCACATCAGGAGCACATCTTGAATGATACCCAATAAATGTAGGGGGTAATTCAGATCTGATTGTAGATGTGCTAAATTTAGCACATCTATGATCAGTTTCTCTGACATGCGGGGGGATGCCCAGCACAGGGCTAGTCCATCCCGCATGTCAGGCCCTTCCCCACAGCACAGGTACAAAAACATCGCACAGCAGCAATGCTTTTGTACCTGACAAGTAGCTCCCGGCAAGTGCCGGTATCCAGACCACCATTCCCGGGAGGGTGATCTTGGAGTTTCTTTAACACCTTTCTGAGAGTTGGACACAGCTCTCAGAGATTCCGGTAATTGTACATCTACCATTAGTCTGGATATTCCCACTGTGCCAGTGTGCTTTTAATTTTAGTTTTTTGTGGTTCACATTGTGAAATTTATTGCTTTATTTTACATATATGTTTTTTCTTGATGTGGCTCAATTTAAAGGGCTAGTATTAAATGTGTTTTTAAACGACACACACAAGGGGAATTTTCTTTTCTCATTCCGCATATGGGACAGTCCCACCTTGGAAGGTTGTCAAAACAAGGAGGAGGAACCTAAAGGAGCCATCAAAGACCACCATTACATGCTGAGATACGTCCTGCATGAAGGGACGTATCCATATTATTTATTTATTCCTTGTTTATCACTATATGACCATCTTATGCACGTCATTGAGACAAGGATATACTTACCTTTAGTCACCCCTTGTTTTGTTTGAACATTTTATTAAGCAGTAGCGCCTATTGGGATCCTTTATTCTTTTCTTATTCTCCTACCTATAGGTAGTGCAGGAAACACTACCCAGCATATTTGCTGTCCCACGGCAGCATTTTTTGCGCATTAGAATCACATGATCATTTACATATTCACTGAATTACCCCTGTAAACTTTAGGCATTCCTTCTTTTCTCCTGTGCTATACTGTATATTTCAATTATTATGATGTGCGTTACTACATATCCAGCTTGTTTTATTCATCATTATCCATAAATATTACAGATGTATAGAGAAACTTTTCTGTTTTCAAATAAAGATTTGTCCTTTTGTTTGGTGTTACTTTATCTTTTTTATGTATGGTGGCTAAGTATTAGACTGCAAGCAGTTGTTTCATTTATCCTCTCACGCTAAATTACACATCTGTACATCTATGAAAAGTTATAGACTGAAGGAGGTAATTGACAGTGAAATGTCTTCAGCAATATTCATGCTAGCTTATGTAACAGATGTTGTTTTACAGTTTTCAAGTATTCTGTCTGCATAAATAAATGATGACACATCTTAAATACAAAGGATGATACCGAACCTTTGTCTGTACTTTCTTGTCATTAATGTGATAGAGATCAAGTTTTTAGTTATATATTGAGCTTAATTGCACTGAATTGCATTGAAATATCATGTGAATCAAACAGAACATGCATTGTCACTGATACAATCTTTTACTTTGCTTACCAGAGACTGCTATTCTGAACTTGTCATAAAACATTTAAGATGCCAAATTTCACCAGCTTGCCAAATTCCATCAGTGGAACATTCGGATATTCAAATGAAATGTGGAATGAGTTTACATTTTGTGAAACAAGTTTACAAATTGACACTTATCTCTAATAGTGACAGTTGCTGCACTAAGTGATGGCATTGTCTCTTGTCCATCATGTCATTACTTGTAGAATGCAATTTAAGATTAAAGTTTATTTTATAGTATCAGCAGGGTTGGACTAGCCCACAGGGGCACAGAGAAAACCCCCAGGGGCATAGCCAGATTAAAGGGTGGATGCAGGGCATACTGTACCCCGGGCCCCCTTTGGCAGGGGGGCCTCCGGCCAGAGCACACTGATATCACTAGCTTTTCCTCTTAAGCAGCAGCAGAACTAGCCGCCTGAATATGAGCAGGAGAGTATGCAGTGTGAGACACAGAAATATCATGTTTCATGAGATACCGACAGAGCTTTCTGACCAGAGAAGAGATAGGAGGGTGGAGAGAGTTGTAAGTGACACAGGGATCCCAGCTTCTCCTCCTCTCCACCTGGGTGTCTGAGTCCTGTGTAAACTGCTATGCAACTAAATCATTTGGGTCTAGAGATAGACACACACAGAGAGTCCTCCTGAGTCCTGTCCCAGTGTGTAAGTTGTAAAGAGGCTGCTGCTATTCTTGCATGTGACAAGATATAAAAAATAAAATTATTTATGTGTATTTTAAGGTTGTCTTTGTTCCACTACAAGAAAAGTTTATAAAATAGTTGTCTTTCAGTTAGGTGGAGCTATAGACAGTAACCAGGCATTATTAAACTATTAGTTAAAAGAAATATACCACAATTGGTTTAAATTTAATATACACAATCCATATCTCCCAACATGATCCATTCCAGGAGGGACAACATGCTCTCTACCTGGACTTCCTTCTTAATTTATGATTGCAATCACCTGTGTTGAAGTACCTTTCTTATCAATTAAATCACAGGTTCTCAAACTCGGTCCTCAGGACCCCACACAGTGCATGTTTTCCAGGTCTCCTCACAGAATCACAAGAGAGATAATTATCTCCGCCTGTGGACCTTTTAAAATGTGTCAGTGAGTAATGAGTACACCTGTGCACCTGCTGGGTTACCTGCAAAACATGCACTGTGTGGGGTCCTGAGGACCGAGTTTGAGAACCACTGAATTAAATAGTTCAACACAGGTAGAGAGCATTTTGTCCCTCCTGGAATGGGACATGTTGGGAGGTATGCACAATTTATTATACATCCCCCACCTTTCATAGGGGCCCCCTTTGTCTTAAGTGCCTTGGGTACCCCAAGGCTTAATCCGGCCCTGCCCAGGGGCACAGAGAAAACCCCCAGTGGGTCCCACTGCCTCTGCTTAAAGATCAGGTTCCAGACTCCCTCTTCTAGGGATCAGGTTCCAGACTGTGCACTGGCATAATACATTATACATATGTTACATTATACTGCGCAGGTCTTAGGTGTATTTTCTACAGTGCATTGCTGTTAGTAATCTGGTGCATTATCATGCATGCACTAGCAGTATTTACTATATACTGTATATTTATCAAGAGGCCCAGCCCATGCACTCTCTCATGGTTAGGCAAACCAATGAGGAGGCTGACCACACCCACTCTGGAGGCTGGCCGGCCCCTAAGCATCCTACCACAGCATTGCCCCAGTGTGACCTTCATGCCCCAGTGCGACACCAGTATCAGTAGCCAAAAGAAGAGCTGATATGCATTAACAGCAACATTATGAGTAATGTGAGTTCTAAAAAATTTTTTGATGAATTTGCCATTAGCCCTAAGCTTTAGTCCCCTGAATAAAGATTTCCCATACTTAGAAAATTTCTTAAAGAGCCCAGTCTTAGAAAGCTGCAGAGAGAAACATTTTCTTCTGTCAGAAAATACATCTTATTGATACCTTAATAATACCATTTATTTTAATACTGTACCTGCTTTTAACATTTTCAGATTTGCCTTACAATGTCTATCTTAAAAAACATTATATTTGGTACAGTTAAACTATAAATGTTCATCTGTTTTCTTTTATTTATACAGTACCAAAAGACATAAAACAAAAAATTAAAACAAACAGTAACATTTGAAAACATGGAGTTCAAATTCAGTTGAATGTCATATAATCCTAATTTTTGACTGCAGCTTTGTTAACTAAGGGCCTAATTCAAGGTTGATTGCAAAATCAAATTTTCCCCTGATGGGCAAAACCATGTGCACTGCAGATGGGGCAGATAGAACATGTGCAGAGAGAGTTAGATTTGGGTGGGGTGTGTTCAAACTGAAATCTAAATTGCGGTGTAAAAATAAAGCAGCCAGTATTTACCCTGCACAGAAAACAAAATAACCCACCCAAATCTAACTTTCTCTGCACATGTTATATCTGCCCCCCCCCCCTGCAGTGCACATGGTTTTGTCCATCAGCTAACAAAGTTGCTGCTATGATCAGGTCTGAATTAGGCTCCATATTCTTTTTATAAGGAAAAATCTGTCTTACGCTTTAAAAGAAAAATGTCTTCTGCATGGCAGCTCATTGTATGTGGGATGTTTGGAGCCCACATGAGGCAGAGTGATTAAACACACTGTAGCAAGGACATTCTAGGCCTGATTCAGAGGTGAATAAAGTGGCATTTGCTATTGTGATTTTTTCTGGATTCACTGTTACGGTAATATTCAAATGCTAGTTTTAGCCCTCCACTTGTGTACTTGCGTGGACCAGTGTGTGCTATCCCCGAGATGATTATTTTTTATGGCCATGGACAGTGTAATTATGCTAGTGGTTGTAAACAAGCCACCACCAGCACAACATTGCTCTCATTATCAACACTTCATTATTGTATGGCAGCCACAGTGTATTCTTCTCAAATCCAGCTAAACATGGCTTTATGGCTGCGATACCGCATCTCAAAATGCAGTTGCTTACATTGATACAACCTCAACACTTCCATAAACACCCATGAAACTGGATTCTTTTGCGTTTGCTTCAGGCCACCTCCCAGTCACAAACCAGGAACACCCATGGTTTTGCCTCTCATTCTTGATGCCAATAATCCTCTATGCAAAAGTGTATGGAGTTATACATTCAGAGAAAAACATGCACTGTAGGGGTTTTCAGGACTGCACAGTACCAAATAATCGCTCAACTGGGCAAAAGTTTGTGCTGCATCCGCCTCTGAATCAGGCCCTCTATCCTTTACAGATACAGCTTTTCATATAGTAAGGACTTAAACTCAGAAAATGTATAATCTACTACTACCAGCTCACAGTGATCCTTCAAGCAGTACTGTAAATTGCCATTACACCTGTGCTTGTATTGCTTCATTACATTACTATCCAACTGATTTTCTGTCAACTTTTACATTCAGCTTTTAAATTTAAATGTTATCATATATTGAGCTCATAAGGTTATATACACTGGTCAAACTGATTTTATAAAATAAAATCCATTGATTTATCCTTAGTCCAGTTGATGTCCTGGTAGCAGAAGCAAAGCTTCGACCATTATTTGCATATTAAAATATGCTATCTAATTACTGATCATGCTAATTTGCATTAGCTAAAAAATAGTGTGTTTATATACTTTATTTGCTATACGTATATAGTATAGAAGTGGTTTTATTTTTGATAGAGGGCAATATTGCATTATATTTTATTGTTGTTTATTTTTCTGGAGGGCTATAAATCGGGGGGATTTATAGCCCTCCAGAAAAATAAACAACAATAAAGCGGGGGGCTCAGATAACTCTCTGTACAAGTACAATTTACAGAAAAGATACATTCCAACCATTGCGCATTGATATGCAAAAGTAAGCTCTCACCAAAATGACAACAAACTTTCAAATATAGTAATTACATGTCTGTTATTTAGATCAGCACTTAAATTATCTCGTACTAAAATGACAATGCACATCATAAACACAATTTGTTATACTGCAGCATATTAAAGTTGGGTCACAAAACTAAGGAAAAGTTTCTGTAACCTCAGCAACAAGGTATAATTATTATTTTATAAATAGCACCGGTTGTGTGCAAAAGCTCAGTAACTCTCCTTATGTATTTAGCAGGGACGTGCAGTCAGGGGAGGCAGTGCCTCCCCTGTCATTATGATTAAAATAATATAAAGAAAATACTTATGACACATATTCCGTGTCACAAGTAATTTCTTTATATTAACCTATCCATTTCCGTGATTAAAAGTAGTTTGGGAGGCACTGATAGCAGTGCCTCCCGTTTATAATAGAGACAGGTTAAAGCGGGGGGGCGGGGCAAAGTGCTGGGCAGAAAAAGCCCATTGAAACCAGACGGAAAAGCGGCACTTCTGCAAGTCCCTCGTTGACAGGGGAAACCCTCCCCTGTCAGCGAGGCAGATGTAATTGGAGTGCTGGATCCAGTGCTGGATCCGCTCGTCCAATCACGCAGCGTGGTGAAGCGGAGGCGGCTCCCGGGACCAGCTACTGTAGAGCTGTCACTACAGCAGCGGCAGCCCAGGAGCCAGCGGGACCCGGCGGTTGGGTTGCTGCTACTTCACCAGGAGTGTATCCTCGCACAGGGGAGAGCTGGCGGCTGTGCGCGCTTCCCTCCCGGTCCTCGCTGAGTTGCTGTCCTGTACGGGGTGTGTTACGGCGGGAGAGCCATGCCTGCTCTCAGTGATGACATTCCCTCCTGCCTCAACTGGCCCGGGCCGGACTTCTTGCTGGTCAGTCATTCAATCTATATATTCTGTCTGCCGTTATGTGTAAAAAGTGGACGCTGTCTGCCGTTATGTGTAAAAAGTGCACGCTGTCTGCCGTTGTGTAAAAAGGGCTCGCTGTCTGCCGTTATGTGTAAAAAGGGCTCGCTGTCTGCCGTTATGTGTAACAAGGGGACGCTGTCTGCCGTACTGTGTAAAATGGGGACGCTGTCTGCCGTACTGTGTAAAATGGGGACGCTGTCTGCCGTACTGTGTAAAAAGGGGACGCTGTCTGCCGTACTGTGTAAAAAGGGGACGCTGTCTGCCGTACTGTGTAAAAAGGGGAATCTGTCTGCCGTAAGGTTTAAAAGGGGCTCTACCTGGTGTAGTGGTGCTACTGTGCGGCGCAATTTGAATAATGGAGACTACTGTGCACCGTTATATGAATTGGTATTATTTTGTGGCCACACCCCTTCCCCACGAAGCCATGCCCCTATATTTTTTGCGCGCGCCTGCGACACGCACTGCCCCTGTTTTACATGGAGGTGGGGGGGCTCCGATGCCGTTTCTTGCACACAGCGCTGAAATGTCTAGTTACGGCACTGTTGCTATGTATCAATTTCTCTGGCCCTGAGCAGGTCCCCCTCACCAGATCCTCTCCTGGGGTGACATTTTGTCGCACCTGGGCCCACCGCTTGCTAGCTCCGCCACTGGCTGGCGTGATTATTTAGGTGTCAGTGATGCACCGGAGGTGCTGATGGGGTTACAATATATCTTACTGACTCCCCAGCCAATGACCTCACCGCACGTCACTGGTATTTAGAAATATATGGTAAGACCATAGCTAACAAATAAGTGATTGAGGGAATAGTGAATAATCATTCAAATTGAAATATAAAAAATAAGAAATCTGGGCAACAGAAAATGACACAGAATGAAGCAAACATAATTTTAATAGTTTTTAGTTGGTTGTAGGTTTTTATTAACATTCATAATGAATTTGTTAACATTCATTAGAAAATAGCAATTCATGCTAACATCTGCACTGTTCATATACATTAAAAGCATCATTAGCTGTTGGCAATAAACATGTACTCAAGAGAACAGCCATTGTTAAACAGATACAGAATTTCTACAAAGGAGGCATTATGTGAACGTTTACTACGAAGAGCAAAGTTTGGGTGAACATACAGTAATTTGTGTTATACCAATTAACTGATATACTTCTGAGATCTTCAACAGCAGCAGTTGTATAGTAGAATGGCAATCATTTCACATGCTAGAATTATTAAGATATTTATAAAATATTACTGTATAAAAGGTTTTTGAAAAGACACATGTTTAACATTTAAGACATAAAACATCAACAATGCTACTTAAATGCTTCTTTTGTGGCAAAGAAATACCTAATAAAGCTGTATATGTAAAAAGCATTGGAAAGAGATAAAGTGGACAGAGAAAAAGTACCAACCAACCAGCTCCTGTCATTTTTCAAACACAGCCTGTAACATGACAGTTAGGAGCTGATTGGTTGGTACTTTACCTCTCATCCACTTTATCTATCTCCATGGCTTAGTACATAGATACTTTAGTCTTTGAAAATAAACCTAACAACTGGGCACATTCTGATTTCTAAGAGAAAAGGCAAATAAAACCTGTAAACAGCTAGTTTTCCTGGCAATACTTCTGCTATAATGGTTAGTCACTTAATATTAGAGATGAACACATACATTTAAGGGGTCTATTTACTAAGCCTTGGATGGAGATAAAGTCGCTGGAGATGAAGTACCAGACAATCGGCTCCTAACTGTCATTTTTCAAAAAGCCTGTGACATGGTAGCTAGGAGCCGATTGGCTGGTACTTTATCTCCAGCGACTTTATCTCCATCCAATGCTTAGTAAATAGACCCCTAATAAGTATGTTAGTTGCTTGACATTTTATATTATGTGAATTTGACGTTACTTACTAATTTGCAGGTTAAATCATTTGAGCATTTGTAATGGGAATCATAGCCAAATTACTAGATATTTTCTATTTATGCTTCAGGAAAACTTGATAAAATGTCTACTAAAAGTTAAATATTAAACTCCTGTGTGGATCATCTGCAATGAGCAGTTAGTAAAATCTGGGGGAAACAGATACTTTTCTTTTATTCTTAAAGATGAAATATTTTTGACAAGCTGAAATCCTGAAAAAGGGATATTAATTTGTTATTATCAGATTAAATACATTTCACATACATCTTTACTTGATGATGATGATGATGACTTTTATAAATACATATGTAGCAGCCCTCATCTATTCCACGAGGCATACGGCACATGCATCACTGCACCAATTTGCTGCCACTGAGTACGTATAGTCGCACCTGTGATTGGACAACACATTGTCTATGACCTGCAGGTGTGAATAATCGCACTTGCCCATATGCCGGCAAACTACCCACTAAAAATGAATCGCAGGTGTGATTATTCACATGAAAGATGACAATGGCTACATCGGTATATGTATAAAAATAAATGTGAAACTATATGGGTTAATGTTTTGTTATACTGTAGAACCCTTCATGATACAACTCGCAAAATAACTTTGTCTCTTCAGAAGATTTTATTATCTGTCCACATGTTTTATTGTTTATAGATCATTTCTCCCTGTTATATTTCTGTGTAGAATACATATGTTCAGCCTCTGTTATTTTCATTTCAGTGGCCAGACTCTGGGGAGAGCATTTTACTGTAGGCATAGCAGCCACAGAGGGAATAAACAGGTAACATCATTGGAAGATGCCGCTCTCCTCTCTGAACACCTAGGCTCTGGTGCTGTTTGGTGGTAGTTCTTTCAGGTGCAGGGATATAAGGTAAGCACTGGTGTTCTTTTTTATGTACTATCTGAATACCCGTACTTCGCTAGGGAATTTCAAGTACTTCTGTGCGTATAACTTTCATTTTGAAGGACTTATTTATTTATTTTATTTATTAACAGTTTCTTATATAGCGCAGCATATTCCGTTGCGCTTTACAATTAGAACAACAGTAATAGAACAAAACTGGGTAAAAACAGACAGACAGAGGTAGGAAGGCCCTGCTCGCAAGCTTACAATCTATAGGGAAATAGGCATAGATACACAAGGATTGATGCTACCTATTGCATAATGGTCCACCAGATTGCTAGGTTCTTAATGGGTTGTATGATGATACCCCACAAAGTTATCCAAGTGTCAGGAGGGTGTGAGACTAAAGAAAGACAAGATATGTGATGTTATGAATACTCTACAGAGGATGTAATTAGATAGGGAAGCACTGAAGGTTATGTGGGTGGGTCTGGAATTTGATAGGCTTGTCTGAAGAGGTGAGTTTTCAGGGAACATTTAAAGGTTTGGAGACTAGAGGCGAGTCTTACTGTGCGTGGGAGGGCATTCCACAGAGTGGGTGAAGCCCGGATAAAGTCCTGTAATTTTGAGTGTGAACAAGTAATGCGTGTGGATGAGAGACGTAGGTCTTGTGCAGATCGGAGAGGTCGGGAAGGGAGATATTTTGAGATGAGTGAAGAGATGTATGTTGGTGCAGTTTGGTTAATAGCCTTGTATGTGAGTAAAAGTATTTTATATTTAATACGGTAGAATACCGGTAACCAATGGAGGGACTGACAGAGCGGATCTGCAGACGATGAACGTCTGGCAAGGAAGATTAGCCTCGCAGCTGCATTCAAAATGGATTGTAGTGGTGAGAGCTTATGTTTGGGAAGACCAGTAAGAAGACTATTACAATAATCAATGCGGGAGATAATGAGAGCATGGATTAGAGTTTTTGCTGTGTCTTGTGTAAGATAAGGGCGTATTTTGGATATGTTTCTTAGATGTAAGATGTAAACTAAGACCACCCATCCTCTTGCAAGGCAGCAGCCAGCAGCATCTGGAGGGAGCAGCCCAGAGATGGAGGGGACACCTGCTGATGGGAACCTCCTGGGATCACCCCCTCCCCAAGCTGGACACAGCAGCCAGCACTGGGTACATTGGCGGGTAGAGATCTGTGTTACCCAAGAGTGGTGCCGCCATGCCCCCCGGTATCAGTGGCCTGTACAGTGACAGTAGTAGTTATAGTGGCAGCAGCTGTGCCGGCGGTGGACACAGGGAGCAGAAACCCTGATGCGATTTATCATTGCTGCCACTGTGTAGCCGGGGACGGAGATGCATTGCACTGCTGCAGATCAGTTGGTGGAAAGCGAGTAGCGGAGGGAGGATGTTAAATGTGGAGAGTCTGGACCAGGTGGATCTGTGTGGGGGAGTCTGATGACATGGGTAAGTTTGGAAGCAGCAGCAGCAGCAGGCTGCCCCATCCCTCCCCCCCAGGCCCTGCACACACTGCTGACTGCTGTCATTGTTTCATCACCCAAGACAGGTGTAGTCTATGCGGGAGCTGTTCCCCCAGGGATCACTATGTAATGGGCCCCTGGGCTATATACTTGTCAGTTTGATGCTTATAGTGCCAGCATAATTTGACACTAATGTTGGACATTTTATTTTCCACCCATTTTCACCCCCCATGCTGATGTACTTGGATTTAAACGGCATCGGGAGTGTCACTATTAGTTATGAACTGAGTATCTGGAACTCAGGGGTGTGGGTGGCAACAGGGAGTTCCAGTACTCATGAGTGAGGCTGTGGCTACATATGGATACTGCATACATAGACAAAGTTTGCACAATTCAAACACTACAAATTTATTAATAATAATTATTGCAATAAAATTTAGCATTTTGAGTGAGGTTCTTTGCATAGTTATGGTCATAAGTAACGGCTTGCCCACTGCGTCCAGGTGACCTCATTAGTCGGGCAAGTCCCTAACATTTTGGGGGGGGGTAGAAATCTAGGGCACGGGACACCCCAAAATGAACCCAGCTGAGTGACCCTAGGGCAACACTAAAGTGAAAAATATATAGTGAAAAAAGTGGAGATAGATTAGTGAGAGATGCTGCTGAAAATAGCAGGGGTAAATTAGTGAGAGGTAACAAGGTGAGAAATAAAGTAGTGAGAGATTAAGTAGTGAGAAGTGAAGGTGGGAAATGAGTTACATTGAAACAAAACACACAATAGGGATGAAAGTAAATATGAAAATAAGTGTTAATCTGTGTTGCTCCTGAGGCCAAACAGTCACAGCAGTCACGGGGGACCCACGCCCCAGAAATCCACCCCCATCTGATAATCCAATATACATTTGTGCAGGACTCACCTTGCTCTGCATGCAGTCTAAGAAATGTCAGGAACCTAATTAAAACCAATATATAGGACAGGTGGGCGTGGGTGCTACCACAAGGCAGAAGGGGTCTCTGGCCTTCTATTGTGTATGTAAATACACAGCATTAGGTATACAGGGGAGGGGTCCTGGGGTGCACACCGGTTAATGAGAGGTGCGACCCTGCAGAGACCTTTCAGTAGTACTGCATACAAAGACAAAGGTTTTCACTTTAGTGTTGTCCTGGTGTCACTCAGCTGCTTCATTTTGGGGTGTTCCGCACCCTAGATTTCTACCCCCCAAAATGTTAGGGACTTGCCCGACTAATGAGGTCACCTGGACGTGGTGGGCAAGCCATTACATATGGCCATAACTATGTGAAGAACCTCGCACAAAATGCTAAATTGTATTGCAATGATTATTATTAATAAATTGGTAGTGTTTGAATTGTGCACCTGCAATCTTGTCTCTGTATGCAATACTACTGAAAGGCCTCTGCAGGGTTGCACCTCTCATTACCAGTGTGTAGCCCAGGATCCCTCCCCCGCTAGATATGGATACCACAGCTACACCAACCCTAACCACTGACTCCGTTATTCCCCCAATGGTCAGTTGGTGCCTACAGAGCTAGTCTTCTCCTATAGCAGCTGCATTTGAATGGGTGAATTAGGTCACCCAGACTCCAATACCCCCAGGTCTTACAAAATAACAAGGAACCAACTGAGCCTGAGAGTAAATAAGGGGAAAGCTAACTAAGAATAACGTGACTACCAACAGGAGAGAAATAACCAAATGTACATGAGTCCAACAATGCACAGGTTTGAATATAATCTTAATACAATAAATATGTTTAGGAAGGGGAGTATACTGCACAGGCTAAATATAATTGTGAATTCAAAATACCAAGATAGAATAATGGAATCTGAGAAAATGATATTTTCTAACAGATCAACATTTGGTGGTGCACCCTGAGTCAGTATAAAGCTTTATAGACACAGAAGGAGAAAGAAAAGACTCTTTTGTGGGTGCACTCTTTGTATCAAAAGGAAATCAATGAGAGTAATGAATCGTTAATATAATATAAAATTAATTAAGTTTTATTAAATTCCTAGTAAAATATATTGGTAGTTTGGTTGATTAAAGATAACACAATTAATGATAATACCAAAAATTAATAAAGGTTAGTGAAAATTTACAAATCACTACTGTCTGCCATGCTTTGTTAATTAATTGAAAATTATACTGCATATAGTAGGTTCACAGATTGATCCTAGTACATAATTTAATAAAATATAATGATGAGAGAATATCTGTCACACACATAAGCCTAAGCAATGAAACAAAACGTCTATTAAGTCAGACAATCAGGGTCGTCAAAAGGAGGTGATAAGTGGTAAGAATAACAGCAAGAAAAATTAGAAAGGTGTGAATCTGCTGTCAGTGTTAAACACTGGACATGATAATCATACTCTACTACACCGGATCTTCCTCAGGAGTCTCCTACCTGAGTACTGATTCAGCCCAACACTGATTAGCTTCCAAGATCGGATGGATTCGGGCGTTTCCAGTGTGGTATGATAGTAGGGTGATATATGGTGATTTGTGTCACTACGGAGTCACTGATGAGAGTTCACGGAAAAAATGAAAAAGACAAAAATAGGAAAGTGAAGTAAAAAGGAAACGGATGGATCTGCTGCCAACGTTTAGACAGAGACGGATGACTCTGGATCGTTGGTGAGAGTCTGGAAAAATAGAAAAGATATAGAAGAGAGTGTTGTTAATATAGGAATTTGGCACTGGTACTAAGGAAAATCCCAATGAGAGTTATTGTGAATGGTATCAGTGTATAATGAACACAGAATCAAACAACTTGTTAGGTTAGAAGGTACCGCTGTAATAGGTATTTCGAAAAAGATGAAAAAGGTACTTAATTAACCATTCATAGCTACAGAGACTATAGCTGATAGAAAGAAAGTAACAATGAATCACATGAAAAAAGAGACAAGGTGTGCATATTACATATATACACTCAAATGAGCTCCTAATGTCACACAGAAATATAGTTTCAATGGGTGTGAAAAACACAATGAAGAAAAGAGAGATTTTATAATATAATATCAATTGGGGCTGCAATGAAGTACTGTTGCAAAAGGCTTGAAGTAGGCTAAGATAGCATGTGTTTAATCAACAAATCAAAACATTGTTGCCACAAGTTAATCCTGCAACACACTTGCTAAATGCATGTGTGCACTCAAGTTAGAATCACTTTGGTTAATGGAAGAAAGAAACGGTGCCCTGCTAGTTAAAAAATAACCGTAATAACAATAATATATAATGCTATATATTGGTCTCCCGTAGCGGCGGTCCCTTCATAAAATGCAAAGTATATATCGTTTACCACTATGGTGATTCCGTCCCGTTCACACACACTACTGCTGCCTACCACCATGGACTGCCGCCTCCGGGAGCCTAATCATCTGAGCCGTCTTCTTCCCTGCACGCCTGCCCTGCTGACCACTGATACGAACTGTTCCGCCCGCCGTCTTCCGCTGGAGCCGTCTTCTGTTGGAGCCGTCCTGTGTCCGATTCATCCATCCTGCTGTTCACCTGCCCGGACTGATCTTCGTGACCTATCTGTCCCAGTCGGGCCGCATAGTGCTAGTCTCCGGGGAACAAAAGATCCTACTATGCTGAATTCAGCCTCTGCAGCTGCACAACACCCATAGTGGTAAACGATATATCCTTTGCATTTTATGAAGGGACCACCGCTACGGGAGACTAATATATAGCATTATATATTATTACTTGTTATTACGGTTATTTTTTCACTAGCAGGGCACCGTTTCTTTCTTCCATTAACCAAAGTGATTCTAACTTGAGTGCACACATGCATTTAGCAAGTGTGTTGCAGGATTAACTTGTGGCAACAATGTTTTGATTTGTTGATTAAACACATGCTATCTTAGCCTACTTCAAGCATTTTGCAACAGTACTTCATTGCAGCCCCAATTTATATTATATTATAAAATCTCTCTTTTCTTCATTGTGTTTTTCACACCCATTGAAACTATATTTCTGTGTGACATTAGGAGCTCATTTGAGTGTATATATGTAATATGCACACCTTGCCTCTTTTTTCATGTGATTCATTGTCACTTTCTTTCTATCAGCTATAGTCTCTGTAGCTATTAATGGTTAATTAAGTACCTTTTTCATCTTTTCGAAATACCTATTACAGCGGTACCTTCTAACCTAGGGGTGGGCAAAATACGGCCCGCAAACCGATCCTGCCCGGCCCACTGCCTCCCACCAGCAAGCAATGACAAGCGGCCCGACCAGCTGAGCTGCTTGTCATTGCTCTGCACTGCAGTACCTCCAAGCTGCCAGCGGCTCCTCTCTCCCCTGCTGCTGCTGCTGTGTTGTAGCAGCCTCCTCCTCCCGCCTCCAGACTCCCCAGTGATAACGGCTGTGTTCAGCCGAAAAGGGGGCGGGGCTATGTGCCAATGAAGGGGCGGGGCTACACGGGACCTCAGGGGGCGGAGCTACATGGGACAAGAGCCAGACTGCTGCAGATCCATCCTTCCTGCCACTGCCAGCCAGATCAGTAAGTTAATGGGAAAAGTGAGTGAGAGAAAGTGTGTGTTTTATATATATATATATATATATATATATATATGTGAGAGTGTGTGTGTGTGTGTATTTCAGTGTGCGAACAGTGGCGTCAGACTGTTTTTAGGTTGGGGGGAGAGATCTTTAGCTCTCGCTGTACCAAACCCTCCCGTGTTCTGTCACCGTGTCACCCCCCCCGTGTTCTGTCACTGTGTCACCCCCCCCCCCGTGTTCTTTCACCGTGTCACACCCCCCATGTTCTGTCACCGTGTCACCCCCCGTGTTCTGTCACCGTGTCACACACCCCGTGTTCTGTCACCGTGTCACACCCCCCCGTGTTCTGTCACCGTGTCACACCCCCCCGTGTTCTGTCACCGTGTCACACCCCCCGTGTTCTGTCACCATGTCACATCCCCGTGTTCTGTCACCGTGTCACCCCCCGTGTTCTGTCACCGTGTCACACCCCTCGTGTTCTGTCACCCCCCCGTGTTCTGTCACCGTGTCACCCCCCCGTGTTCTGTCACTGTGTCACCCCCACCGTGTTCTGTCACTGTGTCACCCCCACCGTGTTCTGTCACTGTGTCACCCCCACCGTGTTCTGTCACTGTGTCACCCCCCCGTGTTCTGTCACCCCCCCGTGTTCTGTCACTGTCACCCCCACCGTGTTCTGTCACTGTGTCACCCCCCGTGTTCTGTCACCGTGTCACCCCCACCGTGTTCTGTCACTGTCACCCCCACCGTGTTCTGTCACTGTGTCACCCCCCCATGTTCTGTCACCGTGTCACCCCCCCGTGTTCTGTCACCCCCCGTGTTCTGTCACTGTCACCCCCCCGTGTTCTGTCACTGTCACCCCCCCGTGTTCTGTCACTGTCACACCCCGTGACTGTCACCCCCCCATGTTCTGTAACTGTGTCACACCCCCCGTGTTCTGTCACTGTCACCCCCCGTGTTCTGTCACTGTGTCACACCCCCCGTGTTCTGTCACTGTGTCACACCCCCCGTGTTCTGTCACTGTCAACCCCCGTGTTCTGTCACTGTGTCACCCCCTGTGTGCTGTCACTGTGCCACCCCCACCATGTTCTGTCACTGTGTAACCCCCCCATGTTCTGTCACTGTGTCATACCCCCGTGTACTGTCACCGTGTCACCCCCATGGTGTTCTGTCACTGTCAGCTCTACCATGTTCTGTCACCGTGTCGCCCAGAGGCGTCACCGGGTGTGGTGACACCCGGAGCGCACTCTGTACTATTACACCCCCCCCCCGCTCAAGCAGTGTGGTGCTTAAAAAGGGTGTGTGGCTTAATCTAAAAGGGGCATGGCCTGGTGGGTCTTTTCTCTTTCGCTCCGGGGGCATGTCCAGCTTCCCCGAAGATGCTGGCTGCCCCCGGAGACTGGACTGTGTGTGTGCCGACTCTTACCTGTGACCCCTCGTGTTCTGTCACTGTGTCACACCTTTCCCCAGGGGCCATAAGACACTGGATAATTTGCTTGCTGCGCAATAATTATCCTAAATAAAATGTCAATGTGTAAAAGGGGACTCTACCTTCCGTACTGTGTAAAAGGGAGCTCTACCTGCTGTAATGTGTGTAAGTGGCGCAATTTGAATAATGGAGACTATTGTGCAACCTAATACGAATCTGTATTATTTTTTGTTCACACTCCTTCCACATGAAGCCACGTCCCTACATTTTTGGCAAGTGGGGGGAGCTGCTATTTTGTGTGTGGCCCTCGGATACTGACAGGAAATGTCAAATGGCCCCTCAGCTGAAATAATTGCCCACCCCTGTTCTAACCTAACAAGTTGTTTGATTCTGTGTTCATTATACACTGATACCATTCACAATAACTCTCATTGGGATTTTCCTTAGTACCAGTGCCAAATTCCTATATTAACAACACTCTCTTCTATGTCTTTTCTATTTTTCCGGACTCTCACCAACGATTCAGAGTCATCCGTCTCTGTCTAAACGTTGGCAGCAGATCCATCCGTTTCCTTTTTACTTCACTTTCCTGTTTTTGTCTTTTTAATTTTTTCCGTGAACTCTCATCAGTGACTCCGTAGTGACACAAATCACCATATATCACCCTACTATCATACCACACTGGAAACGCCCAAATCCATCCGATCTTGGAAGCTAATCAGTGTTGGGCTGAATCAGTACTCAGGTAGGAGACTCCTGAGGAAGATCCGGTGTAGTAGAGTATGATTATCATGTCCAGTGTTTAACACGGATAGCAGATTCACACCTTTCTAATTTTTCTTGCTGTTATTCTTACCACTTATCACCTCCTTTTGACGACCCTGATTGTCTGACTTAATAGACATTTTGTTTCATCGCTTAGGAGTGTGACAGATATTCTCTCATCATTATATTTTATTAAATTATGTACTAGGATCAATCTGTGAACCTACTATCTGCAGTATAATTTTCAATTAATTATCAAAGCATGGCAGACAGTAGTGATTTGTAAATTTTCACTAAACTTTAATGTTAATTTTTGGTATTATCATTAATTGTGTTATCTTTACTCAACAAAACTACCGATATATTTTACTAGGAATTTAATAAAACTTAATTAATTTTATATTCTCTTCATGATTCATTACTCTCATTGATTTCCTTTTGATACAAAGAGTGCACCCACAAAAGAGTCTTTTCTTTCTCCTTCTGTGTCTACAATAAATATGTATATACTACAATGCACAGAATGTTATCAGCAACAAGACCGAATACACAGTACATGCAACAATGCACAAGATTGTATGAATAATAAATCATTAAGCAATGAGTTCCTAAAGAACTTGGCAGAGCAAGGCAAGGAACAGATAACAAGAGTACTTAGCTGCAAGAGACCCCTGGATTCCAGGCAAGCCAGGACAAACAAGAGAATGCAAGATAAGGCTGGAGCTGAAAGTATTTACAGGCTAGGTATCACATGCACAATCAGGAACTCAGGTGACAGGGATAATGTGCTCAGGACTCTGGCAGGACAGGACACTCAGGATTCAAACTGGACTGGGTATCACAAGCAATGCAATAGCACCAACTACATAGGTTAAATATTCAACCATAGGACAGGGACCAGGTACAGGTACATACAGGAACAAGTAAGCTATAGTCGGCCTCAGGTGAAGGGCAAGCTGGGTAATAAAAGGCAGTCACCAATCAGAGCAGCCAGAGAAACTATACCCTCTAATGAGGAGACTCAATGCATCTGTTCAGCTACACACACCAAGACAAAACTCCTAATTATACTGCAGCTGAAGCTGAACACACAGGGAACCTGCAGGAATAAGAAATGCACTGATAATGCAGGAAAACATGGCATGCTGATCCATTAGAAACAGATAACACAAGGTAATGGTCTAGCTATCTGATAGGTGAACTGCTCAGACCACACCTACAGGAGAAAGGCTGTAGTTACACAGAACACAAACAGGAATGAGCCACAGCAGTGGCTCATGACACTATTCATCTCCCTTATCCCAAAAACTATGGATTTTTACATTTCACCCCCTTCCCACCCCATCCCTAAGGGTATTTTTTTCCAGATTGTAAGTCAAAAGTGTACCAAGTTTAGTGTAATTTGCTCCAGGCATTCCAGAGTTATGCTGGAACATACACACATGCTGTACATGCATTAATTTTCATATATATACAGTAGATTGTCTTTCTGATGATGGGGTACACATAACCCCAGAACACTGAAGGAATAATCGCCCTTTGTATTGATACTGCAGTGCCGTGCTGGTGTGTTATTGTGGTTGCATTACACACCCCTGGAATCAGTGTTATATTGAGCAAAGGCACGCAGTCAGCTGACCTGCATACCTTAGAGTGCTGATCCTATTACTGCATATGTGACTGAATCTCACCTCAGGGGTTCTTAGAGATAAGATAGCCTCCTGTTATTTTGATGATTGCTTACTTCATCAGGAATCCTTTTCCTTTCATTTTGATTTGTTTTTTTATTGCACTCACATGTTTAATATAGATGCTGACTTACCCAATACATCTGGAAATACTTTCACTTAATTTGATGGTTTGAATTTACCTAAAGGTGAGTCACTGAGTCTTTCTTTAGCACAAGCTGAGGAAATGTTGTTTGCAGAGCACTCTGCCAAAGGACAATGAGAGGTTTACCAACTCTTGCTTAAGTTATTCTAAAGAGAGTTGATTACTTGCTTCATGGAACCAGTCTGTCTGATTATTTCAGACAGAAACTAATAGCTCATGGATTTTGTGTTAAGAACAACCCCAGCAATCATCAGATTGAACCCTGACTTTTGTCACTGCTGGGTGGTGGTCCTCAACAAGTGCAGTTTACATCTAATGCTGTTGGTTATTGAAGAGATGGGCAGAGAACTAAAGGTAGTTCAATCTAAAACTTTAGAGACCAAAGTCACTCATGCAACATCTCTATCCAACACTAACTATGACAAATGGTGGTCCAAATTAATTCAATAATGTGAAAATTAAAAAAGGGATCTTCAAAAGATTAAGAAATCTAAACTGCTGGCTGTACAACATTATTGGGACAACTGTGCGGCTATCTGGAGATGAATCATCTAGACAACTCAATCATCTGCCTGGCAGATCTAACTGGTGCAAAAGAGGGCATTCTATGATAACAGCAATCAGTGCAGAGTGATAGCAATTTTGCCATTGTGGAATCTGATGAGCTAAATCATTACCAACATCCCCCTTTAGGGGTAAAACGCACCGTGAAGGTGCTTTAAGACATGGAGGGGAAAACAGGTGGTTCAAAGCAGTCACCAAGGGAAAAAAAAGTCCTCACAAAACTTGTCTAAGATAGAAGCACAATTGTTGAAATAGGACTTGTCCTGACCTTGTCACATGATAGTTTTGAATGGCAGATTAACCTTCACAAAATAAACTGTAAATTGTGACTTAGATAATTTTTTCAATATAAGGATGTCAATGTTATCAGTGGTCTCCTACAGGCTTTTTGCCATTCTCATTCTAAATCCAAGTTTGGCCCTCCTTCAGTGAATGCTTCCATTAAAATATATGTTCACCTTTTAGATTTATTTGGTTGTTAAATATACCCAAGCATTTAAGGTTATCCATTACAATCTGTCTCACGCTATACATCAAGACTTGCAACAATTAAGTATGGATAAAAGACTAACAAAGATGGCGCAATGTTCTCCAGAATCTTCATAACTACAAAGAAGAAATCTTTTTGTAATTAACAGAAACGTGAGTTTATCACAAATGGAAGGCAATCACGAGAGTGCCTGTCAGGATCCCAGCTGTCACAATGCCGTTGCCGGAATCCCGGCAGGCGGTGAAATGCCACTGCTGGAATATTGGTGCTACAGGCTTATAAAACTCTATGGGTGTCCACGACACCCATAGAGGGAGAAAATAACCTGTGGCGGGCGCAGCGAGCCTCTGTGCCCGCAAGGGGAATTTCTAGCGCTCACCACGCTGCCAGCATACTGGTGGCCGGGATCCTGCTGTTGGGATCATGACAGCCGGGATTCTAGCCGCTGGTAAAATGTTTGTTTTCCATCACAAATTGCCATTAATCAAACACAGAGATATCAATAGGAATTATTACAGGTATTACAGGTGGCTTTGGATTCCAAACTTCTAGAGCAGTGGGTATATGACGCATTGCATCAGAAACATCCTGTCTCCCAAGTTTTTTACATCTTGTCAAAGATCTACAAAGATGCAGTCAAACCATCTGGCCACCCCATTGTTTCTGCCAGAAGCTCCCTATACCTGCCAGTATCACAGTTCTTAGATACACTGTTACAACCTTTTGTTACTAGTCAACCAACTTATTTAAAAGATACAACATGTTTTCTTAACTTGCTAGAAAACAATGTGCCACAAGAGCTTTCACTATATTTCGACTTTTTTTTTTTCTGGTACCTAATGGCCAGAGAAACTTGGACGGACCCAGTGCTATTTCGTATTGGACAAGTAATCAAAATATATGGAGGACTGAGCATTTATTTCTCTATTTTACCTCTGAGTTTGTAATATACACGTTGGTTTGAAATGCAGTTTAAGGCTTTGCAATCAGCAGGACGTTAGATGTATAGTCTATCGTAAATACTGAGGTTTGCAACCAATGTCTAGTGGTTTGTAAACTACACACAAAACTTCTCGTAGGAAACATTTTACTTTTCTGCCATTCCCATGTGTTGTCATATATTTCACTTTCTTTACATTTTTTTGCCAATATAATTGTCCAGTAGGTACTGTTATATTTAGCTTTTATAAAATGTTAATATTTTCACTAAAGTGCAATAGTAATTGCTGAAAGCACATGAAGGCTGTGTGGATATTTTAACAATGGTTAATATCAGTGTGAATAAGGTATAGTAATACTTTACACTTTACCAGAAATTATAGTCATAAACTGTATATTTACAGTATACAGTATGCTATAAACTTTTGATAGATAACACACTTTACTAATGGCACTTACGTATAGGTTGTTATAGACAAGCTGTAGTGCAATTAGTGAACAATTGACAAAACCCACAAATAGTTATTAAAATTCAGACTAAATGAAGCAATGCTAAAAGCTCATTAAAAATAATATATATGTGTACCCAATCAATTAATGGATGAATCAACATAAATTGATGCAGATCTACTTTGACAAAGATTTGACAATCAAAATGCATCAGCTGAATGAGTGTATTCTGACAGTTTCCAGATGCATTATTGCATCGAATACCTTGGACAGTGGCTCAGCTCCAGTCCTAAACATGTAGTCTCTGTCTTAAAGGTACAATAATTCCTGTCTTCTGGTACACATATATACGTATTTGTTATTTGCTTTCCACTTGTTTTTGTGTGAATTTAAATTTTTTTTTTAATTCTTTATTTGTACGTGGTTAAACATAATAGGGAAACATTAAATGAACACATGGGACAGGTGGCCATAAGATCCAATTTCCAGCAGAAACCATAGATTTTAAAATAAACAGCGAGATTAATCAAAAAAGAAAGAACAATAACAATCAAGTATGAGATTCGGGGGGGGGGGAGGGGAGAAGGGAAAGGGGGAAAGGGGGACAGGGGGGAACCACGGTATAATCTATTTACAGTACATATCCTGGAAATAGTAAGATCGGGAGAAAGAGGGAGAGGGAGGTCAAGGGAGAGACAAGAGAAGATAAGAAAGAGAGAAAGAAGGGGAGAGAGAGAGAGAAAAGAGAAGAAGAGGAGGGAGGCATGAAGGAGGAGCAGTAGGCAATGCCCATGGGTCTGCGAAAGGAACTAGGAGCAAGAGGGGGGCGGCGATCTACGTTCAGCAGCGAGCCAGGGGGCCCAGACCTTCTCAAAAATGTGACCCCGGTCGTGGAGATAATATGTAATCTTCTCCATTGACGCAATATGCCAAATTTTAGTTTTAAGGAACGGGAGAGAGGGCGGAGAGGGGTTCTTCCAGTTAAGAGCTATCAGCGACTTCGCCGCAGTTAGAATATGTGTGGCCAGTTTTTGGGAGAATTTATTAAGCATCGGGGGAGGGTAACACAGCAAAAAGATCCAGGGATCTTTCAGCACGGGGGAATCCAAAAGCGAATTAAGGAGCGAGTGGACTAGGTTCCAAAAGGAAGCGATGGACGGGCAGGTCAACCATATGTGCAGCATAGTGCCTCTAGACCCGCAGTTCCTCCAGCAATTATGGGAGGAAGACGGAAAGAGTTTGTTAAGTCTGTCAGGAGTGTAGTACCAATGGTAGTAAATATTGTAGGCCGTCTCCTTACAAGCAGTAGCAATAGAGCATTTAGCAATCCCCAGTCTCATGTCCTCCCAATCCTCACTCTCTGGGGGAGGCCCAAGATCACGTTCCCATGCGAGCTCGTGGGGCCGGGAGGAGGGAAGGGAAGAATCTAGTAAAAGGGAGTAAAGTTGGGAGATTAAGCCTTTGGAGAGGTGAGAGTTAATGCATAAACTTTAAAAGGGGTTGAGGACACGAAGCAAGGCGGAGGAGGGCAGAGAACCTAGGAAGTGGCAGATTTGTAGAAATTGGAAGGGATTAAGTGGGTACGAAGGGGTCTTCTGTTGGAGGTCAGGTAGGGTCTGCCATTGACCCCGATCGGCAAAATTAGTTGGGAATTTGAAGCCCAGCGTTATCCATGAACGGAATCTCGTAATTGAAAATCCAGGAGGAAACATAGGGTTCTGCCAGATAGGGGTCAAGGGCGAGGGGGTGGTGGTAAGACCCATCTTCAGGGAGAGGGAGTCCCAAATTTTAAGGTTAAATTTAATAGTAGGGAGAAGTTTAGAGGTTGGGGGTCAGGAGGTAGAGGGCAGACCCCATAAGAGGGTCAGGTCTGAGAGGCTAACGAGGGCTGCCTCAATATCCAACCAGGATACAGATCCCGGAGGAGCATAAGAGGTGAAATTATGGGATAGGTGAGAGGCTAGATAGTAGAGTTTGATATCAGGAAGACCCCTACCGCCAGCGGAGGGTGGCTGTTTCAGGGTATTGGCGGCGATGCAGGGGGGTCTGTGGTTCCAGATAAAAAGCACGAGGGCTCATTGGATAGTGCAAAGAAAGGAGGCCGGGACTGCCAGCGGGAGGGTCTGGAAAAGGTAAAGCCATTTGGGGACTATGGTAATTTTAACCGCTATGATCCTGCCCAGCCACAAAATTAAAAGACTGTTCCAGGATGTCAGGTTATCGAGTGTGTTGGTGAGGAGAGGTGGAAAGTTTTCCCGGAAGAGAGAGTCATAGCGGGAGGTCAAATAAATCCCCAAATATTTAATCTTTGTGGGCTGCCATTTAAAATTAAAGTTGGCGCGAAGGGACTCTGCCTCTCGGTGAGGGACATGAAGCAGCATAGCCTCGGACTTGGAATAGTTGATCTTGTACCCTGATATAAGGCTGTAAGAATGCAGGACTGAAAATAAGCTTGGGAGTGAGATAAGGGGTTGGGTTAGAGAAAGTAGGATGTCGTCAGCGAAGAGGGAGATTTTAGGATTGATACGGCCTACTTGTATACCGTGCATATCTGGATGAGCTCTAATTTGAGAAGCGAGGGGCTCAATAATGAGGGCAAATATTAGCGGTGAGAGGGGGCATCCCTGACGTGCACCATTTGAAATGCTGACCGGAGCAGACGGGACGCCACTGATTAAGACTGTGGCAGAGGGGGCGGAGTATAGTGCCAGGACACCAGTGAGAAAGCCACCAGACAAGCCATAGGCCTCCAGGGCGGCTCTCAGGAAACTCCAGGAGATCCGGTCAAATGACTTTTCAGCATCTAAGGAGAGCATGATAGTGGGGGATCTCCTGGAGTTCGAGATATGTATAAGATCAATAGCACGTCTGGTGTTATCTCTCGCTTGACGGCCCGGGATAAACCCCACCTGGTCGTAATGGACAAGGGAAGGGAGGTATGGGTTAAGGCGGTTGGCTAGGATCTTAGCGAAGATTTTCAAGTCCAAGTTCAAGAGAGATATAGGGCGGTAGCTAGCGCAGTTAAGGGTATCCTTGCCTTCCTTAGGGATCACCACAATTCTAGCCTCCAACATCTCAGGGGGAAAGGGGTCGCCATGGACAATCCTATTAAACAGGGACTGAAGGTGGGGGGAGAGAAGATCGGAACATTTTTTGTAGTAAAGAGCTGTGAACCCATCCGGGCCCGGGGATTTACCAATTTTTGCATGAGTATAGTCTGAGCAATTTCTTCCACCGAGATCTCACTGTTAAGATGGTCCATGGCGTCCTGAGGCAATCTAGGCAAGTTAGAAGCAGAAAGAAAGTGAGAGACTAGGTCGGAGTGGGGCAGAGGGGAAGAACCAGGTGAGGGGGGTGGAAGGTTGTACAGGTCAGCGTAATAGGATTGGAAGGCAGCCCTGATGGCGGTGGGGTCTTGAACAAGCTGATTGAGAGAGTTTCTGATAGAGATAATATTAGTTTTGGCTCTCGTGGAACGGAGTCGTGCCGCTAGGATCTTGTCCGCCTTGTCTCCTTTCTCGTAAAAAGACTGGCGAAGCCACTTAAGACATTTGGCCACCCGTCTGGAGAGAAGGTGATCAAGTTCTGCCTTAACAGTACGGAGTTCAGACAAGACAGCCTGGTCGGAGGACGCCTTATGGTGGGTCTCAAGTGTGTGGAGTTTAATAGAGAGTTTGTTAAACTGGGTGAGGGATTGCTATTTGGTTTTTGAGACCAGACTTAGAACATGCCCACGAAGAACTGCCTTGTGTGCCAGCCAGAGAGTGGACCTAGAAATGTCAGGGGTATCGTTCAGGGTAAAATAGTCGGAGATCGTGTCCCGAAGATGGGAACGTATCTCCGGGTTGTGAAGGAGGGAGTCGTTAAGACGCCATGTCATGGGGCGGGGACGTGAGATCAGACCCGAGAGATCGCAGGAGATAGGGGCATGATCAGACCAGATCAATGGGTGAATATGGGCATCGTGGAGATTTAAGGCGAGATCGTGGCTGAGCAGGACCATATCAATGCGGGAGTAGGAATTATGAGGAGCAGAATAAAAGGTATAGTCACGAGCAGAGGGGTCTTTTATCCACCAGGAGTCATAGAGAAGCTGGGATCGCATGAGACGGAGGAGGGATCTGGAGTGGAGGGAGTCCGACGGGGAAGCAGTGGGGGGAGAGGGAGAGCGGTCTATTTGTGGGTTTAAAACAGAGTTAAAGTCCCCAGCAAGTATGAGGTCGCCTTGCCAGACTCGAGTAAGGAGATTATCTAGCTTTGCAATGAATCGTTCCTGTCGTTGGCTAGGGTACAAAGTTTGTTATTAAGTATCCCCACCAAGACAAGGAACCGGCCATCCTTGTCGGCATGAGAATCTAGAAGCTCAAAGGTGAGGTGGCGGGCAAATAAAATCGCAACCCCCCGTTTCTTAGCCGAATGGTCACAGGCATGGAAAGAATCAGGGTATGGTTTACATTGCAGCGTAGGATGGGAGTAATGTAGGAAGTGAGTCTCCTGGAGAAAGACCAGGTCGCCTTTATGGAGTTTAAGGGAGGCAAAGAGCTTACCTCTCTTTTGTGGGCTATTCAAGCCCTTCACATTAAAGGACAGTACCCGGAGACCCATGGGCAAGCAGCAAAGAGGTAGGCAGAATAGAAAGAGTGGAGAGCACTGAAAGTAGAGGAAGGAGGAAGAGAGATAGAGAAGAAGGATATAAAGCGAGAGACAACGTGGTCAGAAGGGAGGGAGGAAGGAAAGGAAACCAGGGGGGAAGGGAGGGTGGTTGGTCATTCGGCAGTAGGGGCCAGGACCGATAGTGCTGACAGGGGGAAGGGATACTAGGTGTCGGGAGGGCACCTAGGTCAGCAAGAGGGCTCAAAGCCCTAAGGGGGCGCAGCATGGGGTCCAGATAATGGATCACAAACCACATAGCGAGAGGTAGGAGGCAAACCTCCCCTGGGAGGACCTGAGGGAAAAAGCTGGAAAGAAAACAGGGACAAAGAAAAGATGGAGCGCCAGCTCCAGAAAGGAAGGGAGGGGCAGGGGGTAGAGAAAAAACAGAATATCAGTTTTCAGCATATTAACATGTCAACAGTGTAACATTTTAACAAGAGGTAACAACGAAACAGTCGAGAATCAACTAAGGGGCCGGGAAATCAGGATACGGTAGATCTAAAGTGAAACAACCCCCCGGGTAGGGGAGTGCGACCAGGAAAGGTCGACATAATTATATAGAGAAAGCATTAAATTAGAGAGCTGAAAGTCCATCAGGGAACTGGAGGTGGAGCTGGGGAGGCCGCAGAAGTTGGGACTGTAAACCACTCAGATCGAGGGGGCTGAAGCGGGTCCCGCTGTGTCCGCGGCGGCAGGCATTGAGTAGGAATATCCTGTTCGGCGGTGTGGATACCCAGCTTGGAGAGCAGCGTTTGAGCCTCGGGTAGATTCCTGGCCGTGAGGAGCTTCCCTTGGTGCCAAACCAGGATACGGAAAGGGAAACCCCAGCGGTATTTAACATTATGACGGGAGAGCAGGGAAGTGACGGGTTTAAAGTCTCTACGTTTGGCCCGGGTGAGCAGGGATAAGTCCTGAAAAATCTGCAGGGGGGTATGCTGGAAAGTCACAAACCCCAGCCTTCGGGCTTCTCTCATAATGGCCTCTTTCGCAGTGAAGTAGTGCAGTCGGAGGATGACATCCCTGGGGTGGGAGGAGTCTTGAGAGCGAGGTCGCAAGGCTCGATGCGCTCGATCTAGGAGAAGGTGTTCTTCAGGGGTGTGAGGTGACAGGTGGGCAAAGAGGCGCTTTTGGTAAAGGTCAAGGTGGGCCGCATCGACCTCCTCAGGAATACCCCGAATCCTCAGGTAGTTTCTTCTCGCCCTATTGTCTTGGTCCTCATGCTCCTCCCGCAAGTGGGCAACATCTTGGCGGAGTTGATGGAAGTCGGTCTCGACCATTTGCTGGAACGACACCACCTCTTCCACTCGTCGTTCAAGTTGATCGGTTCTGCAGCCAATGTCGGCAATATCGGATTTCAGGGAGTGGAGAGCCTAGACAGAGGTTTTAACATCCCGCAAATCCTTAAGGAGGGAGAGAAAGTCCCTGCAGGTAAGGGGTGTGAGGTCGTCATCTTCGGCCTCCGAGTCAGAGGGACCATGGGGGGGTTCAGGAGCATCAGGCCTGCTCTTTGCTGGGGTGCTCTTTTTAGTAAGGAATGGTGTGAGGTCGGACCCCTGTGACTTTTTGCCACCCCTGTGCATCGTGAACATATGAGAAAGGGGGTGGACAGCAGGGTGGGAAGTAGAGATGGCGCTCCAGCAGTAAGGCTCAGGACTAGGGGGGGTAAGGCAGGGGCCCTAGAGAGGTGTCATGACGTGGCCAGCCGAGCAAGGCGGGCAGAGCAGGTCCGGGGAGTCTCGGCAGAGAGGGGGGCCCACGTGGTCCCGGAGAGGAGCCAGACAGTCAGAGGTCGTAGAAGGCAGGGCTCTCTGGAGGACCACCCCTGTTTAGGAACCGCGGAGATGAGCCCCGGACATGGACCAGCCAGTGACCGTGGCAGCACCAGGACCAGGCAGCAGGGTAAGGGGCGTCTGTGCTTAGTAGTAGTAATGGCCCCCCCAGGGACCGGGAGCGGCAGGAGGCCGCAGGGAGGTGCAGGAGCGTGCAGGGCCAGAGAGGGAGCCGAGGCCCCCAGACAGAGTATAATGTGGGCTCCGGACGGCTGCAGCGGGGGGACCCTCAACGCGGGGCGCCGATCCACATGAGTGACAGAGAGGCACAGGCCATTAGGGGGAGGGGGAAGGCAGAGCCTTCCAAACAGCGGGAGCACAGGGGGATGGGGTCCGGCCAAGTAATCTAGGTAGGGCCGGTGCAATAGTAGAGGCCCACGGAGCCAGCCCCAGGACAAGAGCTCAGGAGGGATGGGCTGGTGCTACCCCCGGCGCTCCAACCAGGGCCGCCGGCGGCAGGCACCCACAAGTAGGGAGTGTAAGGCCGCAGTGGGGAGAGAAACATCTCCGGGCAGAAGGGCGGCTCACCTCTGCTCTATGCGGCGTCACCCGGGTCGTGCGTCTCCCGCAGCTCCTCCTGGCTCACGAGGTCAAAGATGGCCGCTGCTGCGACTCCGGACTCCCCGCGGCCGCGTTCGGCCGCTCCTCCAGCCCCCCCTGAGCACCACCAGCCACAGCGATCCCGAAGAAGGGGGTCCGGGCACAGATGGCAGGGCGTGGGCCCCCGGCAGGCTCTCCACAGGCAGGTACAGTAGGCGGCTGGCGGCGCCGGACCGAAATCGAGGCCCCGGCGTCTGGATGGTAGACAGGCCACAATTCGCAGGAGCCAGGAAACCGGCTCCCTGATTCCGCGGCGCTGGTCCACCTCAGAGAGGGGGATCACAGGAGAGCAGGGGCCAATGTTTAGGAGGGATATAGGGCACGAGGGAAGAGGCACAGAGGAATTATCTCCCCAGCTGCAGTGGAGCTCCCCGTTCGTGCTGCCAGTCCGTTCAGCCTCCAGGCCACGCCCCGTGTGAATTTAATTTTAAGCTATTACTATCAATATTAAAAAACTGTATTACCCTAGATTTTGCTTTTCTTTTATCTCTATTATACTTTGGTGCAGTGATTTTGTATTTAAGAGAGTGACCCATGCTTTACATAAGGCAACATCACTGATATTAAGAAGGTTTTAAGAACATTTTCCTAGTATAAGGTTTAATTTACCAATGAGATTTTCTTGACAGATATGAAACTGCTTCTTATACATTACTATTTGGATTCCTAAAATGTTATTGACACAAATCTTGAGATTTATGAAGTTTTATTCACTACCTTTGGTTCATGGAATCTTTCAAATTCACTTTAACTCTAAGGTGAAGTGACCTCATTCTTCATTGTGACCAACTGTGCAAACATGGTCTCTGGCTGCAAATACACATAGAGATGTTATCCTCTGCTTCTATTTCTTTAAGGCAAAAGAAAAAGCTTTTTGAAAAATGCTAGATCTTGACCTCAGATTATTTTGAATGGGCTAAACGACTTATCCTTCAAGATTTGGCAACTTCCACACCCCTAGCCAGCAAGAGGTGAGAAATGTAACACAGATGCTGAGAAAGCATCATATAAAATATTGCTATGACTTTCTGTCTCTATTCAATTCCAACCTAAAGTCAAGTCACATGTACAGTAGCTAGATCCCAGTGAACCTTACCTTTCTCGTTATCCAAAACCTAAGCCTCCACTTATCATCTTCTAGCAAGGTAGTAGACAAGGCTGTGTCACTACTCCCAAAGGTCCCCGAAAGGGCTTTACCAATCTGTCTAAATAAGAAACAGAAAACAGGTATCTCCCAGCACACCATGTGATATCAGCAATAAAACTTGAACGCTACATGGTAATAGAAATTCAGATATCTTATTCACATATATTTGCAAAGATATGGTAAAGCCAACATGCCCCACCAGGGCTTCTCTGATATTGGTGATACTGGTAGTATCGAATACTGTATGATGCTGAAGTCACCCCTAGATCCTCCAAATGGCACTACAATCACCAGCATGCCATTCAAATGCTGGTCCCAACCATGCCTCTCAGAAAACCAATATAAAATGGTGGCTTCTTAATCAATTTAGTAATATTCTTCAGGTTCATGAAAGAGAGGGGTTATTCTAAACAAAAAAATGTATCCCCAGCACACCAAATAATATCAGCAATAAGACTTAAACATTACATGCTAATAGGAATTCAGAGAATTTAGTCACATATATTTGCAAAAATATTGCTAAAGCACTAAGTCTTATTGCTGATATTATTTGGTGTACTGGGGGATAACTTTTATCTTTTTTTTTAGAATGACCCCTCCCTTTTATGCACCTGTAGACTATTACTAAATTGATTGAGCAGCCACCATTTTATATTGCCAATTGGTCTAATTGTACTCATCTAAATAGCAGATTACTCCTTTTCATTGCTGGTTCTGATTTTACTCTGTTTATACTGAATTCGACCTCCCATTATAAACTCCTTATCAATTCTTCATAGCTACTAAAATTCTAGCACTTAATGTTCCTTGAAAAGCCTAAGGAAAATAATGCCCTTGTTCTATACTCTTTGGGAAATGAATAGCATTATTTCAAAAGAACTACTTTTCAGGCTTTGAGTAGCTAGAACTTAAAGCTAAGTGCTACCAGTCCTAGTACCATGTACGAAATCCCTCAAGCAGAAAGAATGGAGTAGCTACAGTATTTTGATTTTCAGCCATACTACCTATGCAAATCTATTTTATTGCTAAAGATACACACAATTCTGTTTGGAGACCTCAATATCTCACTTTAAACATTAATGTATTTATTTGCTCCCATTTCGGATCACTTTTCATACTCTTAGTGGCTTGGTATAGTAACATAGGAGGGTTAAAGTGGTCCAAGGAGGGAAAGCAATATGACACTTGAATTCCACCTGAGTAGATCAAGTTTCCAACCTAGGTCAACTCAGAAACTGGCTCATGTCATTGCTAAAACTCTACAGTTGTTTCACACCCAACACCTTTTATTTGACAGATGGCATGTTAAGTAATGCACTACTTGGGACTATGCCTTTAACAAGCCTCTCCATAATGTTCACTCAAGACTGGATATGATCTTTATAATAGAGACGTGCGCCGAACCTTTTCTTGGGATTTGTGTTTTGCTTTTGGATCTGTATCTCCTTTGTGTTTTGGATTTGTATTAGTTTTGCCAAAACCTCCCTTGTATGTTTTGGATCTGTATTGGTTTTGGATCTGTATTTTTTTTAAATCATAAAAACAGCTAAAATCACAGAATTTTGGCCTGTTTGTGTTCCTACAGTTACTAACTTCAATAACATTAATGACCACTCATTTCTAGTCAATTTTGATGACCTAACATCTCACAATATTGTTTTCATCCACTTTAGGCCTAGAGGTTGAAGAAATGTAGCTGGATGACTAAGCTAAGTGACAGCAGTGGGCTGCACAAACATGTGGAACTTAAACTTCCAACACAGCACATCTAGGAGTAACACTGCAGTGGCAGACAGGGTGGCAGTTTAATAAACTATGCAAAATAAAACAATCAGCAATGCTCCAAACAGCAAATAATGCAAAGAAAAACATTGCAAGATGGAATTACCTTTGGGACCTCCCACCCACCCTTATATTATGTATATTAAACAGAACATGCACAGTTTAATTTCACCAAAAGAGACTGTCACTTGTGGCTGAAATGATTGGTTTGTTTGGGCCCGCACAAAACAAGCTGGCAATGGGCAGTGCACAAACTGGCTCTCCATAGGCAAGATATCATCATCAGCATCAAATTCCTTATCCCCATCGTGTGTACAGCCTCTTCTTCACATTATATTAATTCATCCCCGCTGGAATCCACTGTATTAGGTGCCTCTTTATGATGTGGACGTAATTGTTGGTAAAGGTCTTCCTCGTGGAATTGGTAATTTATTTTGATGAACATGATCTTTTCCACATTTTAGGGAAGTAACCTCCTATGCCAATCGCTGACAAGGTTCCCAGCTATGCTGAAAACTCTTTCTGAGTACACACTGGAGGGTGGGCAACTTAAGTAAAGCAAAGCCAGTTGGAGCAAGGGTCTTAAAATTGCCTTGTTTTCCTGACAGTATTGAAACGTACTGTCTGACATGCCTTTTTGGATGCTATCACTGAAATAATCATCAACCATTCTTTAAATGGTGACCATTTCATATGCAGTGACAGCAATTGTAGGTAGCTCCTTCAGTCCAGACCAGATGTCAAAACTTGTTTCTAACTTATCTGCATCACCGCCAGCAGGTCCCTTTGGAACATTGAGTTGCCAGAGAAATTGAAGGAGGAGATGTTGCAATGTCACGTGCCGCTTGAGCTGACAATTTTCTCATCAATAGCTCTTTGCATCTCTTCAGATTTGTGTCCATTGAAAAGAAAGATACAACATAGGATTTTAACCTAGGATCAAGTATGGTCGCCAAAATATAATGATCTGATTTTACGAGATTGACAACCCATGAATCCGGGCAAAGCCAATGAAGGGCTTAATCTACAAGTCCGACATGCTTAACATACTCGCTTCCTTTCAGCTCCTCCTTTAATTTGTCCAGTATTAGTCTAATAAGAAGAGTGACCTGACTCAAGCTGGCAGTGTCTGAACTAACTTCACATGTCCTAACACTACATAATGGCAGTGCCCTTATGTAGTATTAGGACTGTTGATATCAGAGAAGCCTTGACGCGAATGCATGTGACCAATTTCTCTGAAATTCTATTACCAGATAGGCTCAGGTATTGTTACAGGTAATTTTTAGTGTGTTGGGGGATATTGAAGGGGGGGAGCAGGGGGGGCACCCTCCCTCTCTGTATGCTGTTTGTTTGTGACCCCTCCCCCTTTCTAGCTTCTGATATATAATTATCTCCAGGAATGATTGAGCAGCTACCACTGTTTGTCTGCATGTGTGAGAAGGCATTGAATGGGAGCAGCATTTGGAAGGCATGCTGTTCCTTGTAGTGCTTATGGGAGATCCTAGTGGTGGCTGCCAGGTAAGCCATCCCTCTGTCTGGAAGCATTTTAGTATCAGCCTTTATCATGAGGCCTTACTGTAGACAAATCACATGGCCCTATGTGGGCACTATCATTATGTAGTGTTATGACTGCTGATATTGGAGAAGCCTTGACACAGCCAGCAGCTAAACATGTCTTTGCAAACACATCACCAGATAGGTTCAGGTATTGTTACAGGTAATTTTTAGTGTGCTGAGGGGATACCAGGGGGAAAAGCACCCCCCCTCTCTGTCTGCTAACTTCACATGTGGCAACTTTGAAGGGTTTGAGAACCTTGGATAACATGGAAATTATTCTCCACTGCACTTGACTAAGGTGCATTCCCGCTCCTTTCCCTAATTCATAGGTTGTTGTGAAGCTTTGGATGGCCTTTTGCTGCAACACCATCCACTGAAGCATATAGAGAGTTGAATTTCACCTCGTTACTACCTCTTGCTTGAGCTGATATAGAGCAAGTCCAACTGTTCTTGCAAGTGCTGCAATCTTCTACATGCACTCGCAGAATGGCAAAAATGTTCCAAAATTTTCTGGCCCACGGACAGCATCTTCTGCACACCCATGTCATTTTTTTCTAAATTTAGCACAACAAGTTAATTGTTTGAGAAAAACAGGGTACGTGTTGGAATTCGCCCAGCTGTAATGCTCTCACAATATTGGTGGCATTGTCAGATATCACAAATCCTGAGAAGAGTCCAAGTGGAGTAAGCCATTTTGCAATGATTTTCCTGAGTTTTTCTAAGAGGTTGACAGCGGTATGCCTCTCCCAACACTTGCAGAGGGTGTGCAAATAGTAGAAGGAGCCTCCTCTTCCAGTACAGTATTGAAAATGTCAGGCTCACACATTGCACCTGCGGACACACTTTAACTCTCCTCGGGGATTGGTGATATTTCTGAGCACAGAGATGGCTCTACAGGGAGAAAGACTTACACCATCAGTCTAAGATGCAGAACCACCAGTCATACACCAAGGTCAAGGCCTTAGCCTTTCCTTGCCACTTTGTGTAGTGAATGGTTTATTGTCAATTTTATATTTCTCTGCAGCTACCTTTACTTGTGATTTTTTTTTTAATTTAGCACTGTAAAATGATATTGCTTCTTTTATTTTTACATGAACCAACTTTGATTTGACATGCCCTCTATGCCATTGGGCATGAACCTTAGCAAATTACTTTGACGGACTTGCATTGTCAGGACTAGTGGCAGCAGCTTCAGCACTAGTATGTGGTTCATGATCATCCTCCATTTCTATCAACAAACGCAGAGCGGGGTACAGCTCACACCACAATTTGTAACAAATATGTACCACCTACAGTGTCACTCAATACATGTGTGTGTCAGAGATTGTAGTCGAACACTGCGGTTGACCTTCACCAACAGCATTGCACAATACATGTATGATTCAGAAATGGTAGTCAAACACTGCAGTTGACCTTCACCAACAATGTTGCACAAAGGGCGTAATTCCAAGTTGATCGCAGCAGGAAATTTTTCAGCAGTTGGGCAAAACCATGTGCACTGCAGGGGGGGCATATGTAACATGTGCAGAGAGAGTTAGATTTGGGTGTGGTGAGTTCAATCTGCAATCTAAATTGCAGTGTAAAAATAAAGCAGCCAGTATTTATCCTGCACAGAAACAAAACAACCCACCCAAATCTAACTCTCTCTGCACGTTATATCTGCCCACCCTGCAGTGCACATGGTTTTGCCCAACTGCTAAAAAATATCCTGCTGCGATCAACTTGGAATTACCCCCAATATGTGTATGAGTCAGAAATGGTAGTCGAACACTGTGGTTGACCTTCACCGACAGCATCATACAATACGTTAATGAGTACAAAATAATATTATACTGTGGTCTGACTGGCAGTGTTGCAGTGTTGTACACAGGGGTACAATACAAACAAAAAATATATATTTTTTATAATTATATTTTTATGCTTTTTGTTTTTAGCATTTTTTTTATTGGATAGATGGACAGAACACTCCCTGGACTGATACAGCAGTGCTCACAGAGCATTCCAGGACTGATATAGCAGAGCTGAAAGAGCACCCCTGGACTGATACAGCAGAGCTGAAAGAGCACCCCTGGACTGGTACAGCAGACCTGACAGAGCACCCCTGGACTGATACACCCCACTCCAAATATACACAGTACTTATGGACATCTCCCTCCAGTACACTCTCCACAGCTGGAGGGGGGAATAGGGCTTTCATTGGTGACCAAATAGGATATACTGTATTCTTACTACATCAAGAAAAAGAAAAAGGAGTGCTATCAGTCAAACTAATGTCTATAAGTAAAAAAGATGAGTGATTAATAGTCTGTAAATTCACATTTCTAGATGAACATAAATTGTTAAAACCCATACTCTTCTTATGAAAAAATTCACAGCATAATATGAACAGTGACGATTCATTGAAACACCCTATTAATTATAAGCTCAATTCTATCTGCAAATATGAACTTGGAAGCTTTACTATAAAAGGCATTATTCAATGGGCCTGCTAATTGTTGCAAGTGACTGAAAGTCAGGAAAACATTTTCAGCACTCGGACACTCAGGTTGAACAGTATTTAGTAATGAACTTGTTAGTATTCTATTCACACAAAGCAACAAGAGCTTTACACATTGCTCATTTCTCAAGTTTTTTGCACAATACCTTGTTAAATAAGCAATTTAGTGAAGCTGGTAAGAATAAGACACCAATGTCTTAAGCCTCTCAGCATCTGGGTGCTCTTAGTATGCACCTAACATGAGGAAGCCACTTCACCAAGTCCCAAAAGAAGTAGATAAGTTGGTCTGTCACTGTGAAAGGCTAGTCCTTGCTATCCTTCATGCATTTCTCCACCTACTATCAACCTTTGAAGTGTCATCTGAAGAGAAGACAATTGTTCCAGGTAATCCCCTCTTATGTGTCAAATATGATTGGATAATAAACTGTACTGTTCATGCACACATCATCTAATTTTTTAGTTGTATTTAAGTCTAATAGGTGTTTTTACGTTCCCACATAATTAATGAGCTTCAAGCCTCATTTTCAGTCCTGTTTTGTTTCAAACAAACTAAATAAAGCTTATCCTCAATATTGATGTACAGGTGTGTCCTCATACCCAAAGCCTCAATACACCATGTGGCGCCATGTGACTCTGCTTATGCTGAGAATCATTTTCACCCAAAAATGTGTCTTAGTCACAATGCAGTACAACTAAGATGTATCATGAGATGGGATGTAGTTATGTGATCGGCGGTCAGGAGACCTCCGTCCACATTACGTTCCACTACATCATGCCCTCCTCACAATCTTGATGGTCAGCATGCCAACCAGCAGGGACTATTCCCATAGAGTGGGTGCCAGGATCCCGAATGCCGGCAACGCAATACACACCCCCATGAGACTGCACTGATGCATTTGATATGCGATCCTTGTATAGCTGCCTGAGACTGAGTCTATATATGAAGCACATCGTAGAACTTCATACACAGATTCAGACTCACACATCTGTGACTTTTTTGCAAGTTACACTCTCAATCCATGAAAGTGCTGAAAATGAGGTTTAAACACAGTCTATGATCGCATACCATTTCTGTAATGCACAAGAAACATGTCCATTAAAGCTTCAGCCTTAATGGATTGGAATTCCATTGTTTTTTTAAGTTGGAGTATAAGATCAGTTGAAACTTACTTGTTTTTGGAACTGTTAGATCATGATTAACAAGCATTAATATGACATGCTAAATCATAGGGGTTTTTTTTGTCTATGGAATTTATTTAGCTTTTTTTTTAAAGTTGAAAGAAGGACAGACATTGAGGAAGAGATGAGGGGGGATGTTGAAGAGAGAAGGTTAGAACTTCAAGGTAGAGATGTGGTGGGATGATGAAGTAGAAGCTTAGTGAGAGAGGTGGGCACTAAGTGAGAGAGGAGAGGATGCTGATGGAGAGAGGAAAATGCTCTGGCAGACAGGACACTGAGGGAGAGAGAAGGATGCTAATGGAGAAAGTGAGGCATGCTGACATGGGACACAATGCCTCATTCAGCAATGTTATACAAGGAAACATCTGTAAAAAAGTTGTGTGTGTTCATCAGGTATTGTGTTGTAAAATAATATTGTTATTTAGTTGCCAGTGTTGCCATTACCATAAGTACAGTGAGTCACAACAGGGTGTAAAAAACAAATAAAACCATGGATATGGATCAGTCCATAAAAGAGCAAGAGCAGCAAACCAGTATTAGTGCTGCAACTGATGCAGTTACATATTTCAAAATGTAAAAGAAAACATCACCTCTAATAATGATGATACCATTTACTGTCAAATAATGTTAATTTGCCAAAATGCCATACACAACATGCAGTGGCAAGGAAAAGCTGGCCACAGCATTTCTTTGTGAGTGGTTGTCTGCTACTGCTGTTTCATGCATTAAAAGAATGCCTATTATTGTAGCCTGGGTCAAAACTCAGGCATCTTTTTCTTTCACCTCATATGATGATGATGTAACACATTCTTGCTCTGAGTTTAGCAGAGGTGTCACCTCTAAAACAGACAAATCAATGCCTAACAAAAAGAACACCACTAAAGCTGAAGAAAAAAGGGGTGTCCATGTTAGCTACAGTATGTGTGAGTCTGACAAATCTGACACTGTGCTCATAAAGTAGCCCCCTTCCACCATTTCTGCCCCCTCTGCAAATGTGGGGGTGAGGAGTACAGGTGAAGATGATGACATAGAAATTAAGGAAGCTAGTGTGGAAGAAGTGCAATAGGATGAGGGGGGTTAGGCATGGGATCCTTGCCCTTATGATGATGATGGTTACATGACTAATGCTGACATCCTGACAATAAGAGTTTTGGCACATAGTCAGTAAGTATGCTAACCCTGTTCCCCCAACCTTAACTATCCCTCCGTGCAGCTTAACCCTAACCCTCCCTTCCCAAAGCCTGAACCTAACCCTCTCTCTAGTGCCTAACCCAGTGGTTCCCAAACTGTGTGCTGTGGCACCCTAAGGTGCCTCAGTACACTTGCAGGAGTGCCCTGGGTGGTGGTCCAGGGCCAATTCAAATTATTTATGATCACTGTAATACACAAAATCGGTACTGGGGGCTGCCAATCATCAAATATGTGGACAAAAAGAAGCAAATCCTGTCTGTCACCACATAACTGAACCTAAGCATGATTGTAAACACAATTTACTTAATCTGTGTTTTTTATAAAGGTGCAGTGAAACAAATTCTGATACTCTAGGGTGCTGTGATTCAAAAAAAGTTTGGGAACCAAAGGCCTAACAATTACCCTTCACCACCCCCCACATCTCAACCATAACACTCCCCGACATACTCACTTTTGGGATGTTGACTCTTGGGTTTACAGTGTTGAGATTCTGGCTGGTGCCAGGATTCTAATTAACATAGTATCTATGGTTGAAAAAAGACAATTTGGCCATCGAGTTCTTCTGACTGCTGGCATCCCATATGTTGTGATGACAACTATATCCCGATATAACTTGTATGTATCTCACATTAATGAGGATGTTGATGATAATAATTTTGTTTGTGTCAGGATGTAAGTCAGCCACCAGTGGCAGCAGTTCCTGCCCATGATGAAAAGAAGACCATTGTCATGCCTGGACATAAGACCAAAAAACCACCTCTTGTATGTGGAATTATTTGTACCCAAATCCTGACATTTTTGAAGGCATCTGCACCATTTGTGAGGCTAAAGTTCTAGACATTTCAATGTTACATCATTTGCAGCAAGTTTATGCCAGTTATTTATGAAATTCTGAAAAGATCCTGTAAAATAATAACAGGCAGTGGTTTGGAACTGCACTTGCAATATAAACCACCAACACCCTCATCATCAACCTCCTCATTAATGATCGGAGGTAGTCCTTCCCAAAAATTTGGTTTGTGGGGGCCCAAACAAATGAAGCACTTCAGCCACAAAAGTGTCAGTCCGTGTCGCTTAAGTGCTTGTTTTGTTAAACTACAGTATGCATGTCCTTTTTAATATCTAACATAATAGTGGATGGAAGGTCCAAGACCAATTCCATTTTGCACCACTTGTGGACTAGATTTAGGAGAAAAAAACATTTTATTATTCCTCATAATCAGACTCTCTAGTGCACCTCATAAATGTACTTAAGGGGTGTGTTAGACAATTAGGACGGAGGGATAGGGGTGGTATGGGCATCATTTCAACCTTTGTTAGGAATCTGTTACATGTGCCGCTGCGACCATGGGACACTTCTTCACTGGCTCACTTCTCCACTCTTTTTACTGCTTCATGAATAGTCTCCTTAGTTACAAATGTTCTATGTGTGAACTTTTTTACTGCATGACAGATATCCAAAATTCAAATAGAGAACCCACACCAACTGCCAAACATAATTGTCCAGGACTCGTTGGCAGTTGGTGTGGCTCCCCTGTTTGAATATGCAGCTCTACCTCTGTAACTGCTACTGGCAAGGAAGTCCAGGAACAGAGCATTGTGCACCTAATTATTGTATTGATGTCTCTCATGTGACACAGAAAATGTATAACTTATAGAAACTTGCAAAACTTGTATAACTTATAGAAACTTGTATAACTTACAGAAACTTTCAAACATACAATACATATCCATGTAAGCATTTTTACTATATCCATAATACTTTGGTTTATGTAAAACATTGAAAGTGCCTAATTCATATATAGTAACCCTGTACATTTAGAGTAAACTGTCATTCAGCTATAAAGTTCAACAAACTTGAAAACATGGTGTGTATACTGTATCTATTATACTGTAGCACATTGCGTTAATATTAATACAATGCTATCAATGACAACAGTATTAGTAGTGATGAAACATTAACACAATCAGGTCCTGAGATCACCAGACTCAATATCCATATTCTCTCCTACTGCTTCCTCTCCACTGTGTTCTGCCAGAGAAATTGTGAACAGTTCTACATGTAGCTGTGCTAACTTTCAGAAACTAACTTCAAAAATGTTCTTTACATATTTATCTGAAGTACACAAGATGCATATTTCTAGCAGTAGCTTTGTGCCTATGCCAGCTGTGAGGAGACTTTGGGGATTTCTGTGTTTTTTTTCTGATTTGAGAAAATTCTGATGCCAGTCTAATATCTGGCTTATAGAGTTCATGCTAGGCTGTCATTCCAAGAGAAGAAACCATGCACAATAGTCACATATTCAGAGGACCAATCTCTAAACTTGTAATAGTATAAAATATTTAATTTTAAATATGGTAGCAAAAAAAAGTAATACTACAGTAGGATCTTTATCAGGATAGAAAGGGTATTGCTAGATATCGATGTGTATGAAAAAAAGTTGGCTTTTCTAAATACATTCTAAATACTGTACATTTACCATATTATGTCTGTGGAGTGCACCCCTACACAGGGGTGTATCTACCTATTGGCCAGGATGGCACTCGCCAGGGGCGCCAGGCATGGAGGGGGCGCCGCCTGGCTGTGCCACCCGCGGCCAAAGGATAGAAAAGCAGTACTGTCAGACTGTACCTGGTGAGAGTCTATTACTGCTGGAGCAGCGCTGGTGTCCGGCAGCACCACACTGGTAATCAGACTCAAAATAAACTACAGCTCCCAGCAGCCCTTGTTGCTGGGAGCTCCCGGCAGCAAGGGCTGCTGGGAACTGTAGTTTATTGTGAGTCTGATTACAAGTGCGGTGCTGCTGGGCACTAGTCTGATCACTAGTGCAGTGCGGTGCTGACGGACACCGGCGCCGCGCCGGCAGTAACAGACTGTCACCAGGTACACAGCAATTGTTATATAGCACAGTGCTATAGATCTATTTGTTGTTGAAGATAATAAAAAAGTGTCAGTGTTTGGGAGAAGGGACTGTAGTACCTGGAAAACTACACGATTTTCATGCATGTTAGATGTAAGTAAGTAGCAAGTAAGCGAAAACTATAACTTGTTTTGTGTAATAAAGAAAATACATATCTTACCTATTTCAAGGCCAGGTTCAATTAAATGTATATAAGTTAATTGTATAATTGATCATTTTATCTTGGAAGCGATGGCACCCTGGAAGCACTTCTACCAACCAACTAATGGTGTTTGGTTAATGGCTGGGTCCATTTGAGGCTCATCTCACAGCAGCTCATTAGCATTTCATTCAGGATGCAGTCAAGATGCCGGCGTTTGGCATCCCGGCGGTCGGAAAGCTGACGCCAGCATCCCGAAACTGCTCGGAATGCTGATGCTGGCATCCCAACATAGATAGCGATGCAGAATGCCAAAATCCGGATCGAGTTGGTGCCAAAGACTCCACTGGCAAGCCACGTGGGAGGGTTAGGGTTAGGCTGCAGGGAGGGAGATTAGGAAGGGTGGGTTAGTGTTAGGCACCACTGAAGAGGCTTTGGGGGTGGGGGTGGGGGGCGGGTTAGGCTCAGGCTGTGGGAAAGGTGGGTTAGGGGGGAGGGATGGTGTAACGTGAATACGAGACACTACAGTGCGGTGTAATGTGAATGAGGGACACTACTGTGTGGCATAATTTGAATTGGAAGTACTATTGTGTCCACGCCCTTCCCCCACAAGACCATGCCCCATTTCCAATACTCACATCTTATTCCAAATGTGTGTGTGTCTGTGGGGGGGCGCCAGCCCCTTACTTTGCCAGGGGCGCTCGGACCCCTAGATACACCCCTGCCCCTACACATCAAGTCTGAGGATTTCACCCCTGGCTATGTGTGTGTTTGTGTGCAAGTTTATGTGTTTGTGTGAAACAACAGATGATTATAATATATATTACTTGCTGTCAATATCTAACTCAAAGATAAGGAAAATAGTGTTTACCTTTAGAGTTCACCTTTAGAGATCTAGCGGATATATCTAGAGCTCTACGGAATATATCTTTTTATCTTATTACTTTTGTGGGACCAAAAAGATGTCAGCAATCTAATTTAAAGTGCACTTTATAAGCCTAAGAAAATCTTATAGCTAAGCATTCATCCACGGATCCTTACAGAGTAGACATAACAATCTTTTAGTTCATAATATCATTGATTGTAGGAACCCAGTACTTGACCATTATGTTTCACCTGACCAATTTTCCACAGAACGTGGTTGCTTTCCTGTTCACATGCCACATTGATACAGTATATGTGTGTAAGTATATTTATTTATATTTAACTTATACAGTGCATCCATAAACTGCACTCAAAAATCTTTGTGGAAAATGGGGCACCATACTTGTTTCAGGAAGATGGTATACTGATTATAGTTTGCCTTTACTAATACCCAAACATACACTTTATGTTAATTCTTTTGAGTTGTTAAATCATACTAGTTGCTGTTCTGTTTTATTTTCCATTATTACCAATCTGCCAGCTCTTTCTGGCATTTTTTCCCTTCCCATTTTATTATTTCTGACACCCAAATTACAAGAGAAGAACCATAAGTTGTTGTTCTCATGTGTTTCTCAACATATAATACTATAATCCCCCTAATTTATCATAAGTACTAATTTGCTGCCAGACATCATACAGTGCCACAGAGATAGTAGCCACTGGAGGAGACCTGCCTATGTTCTGTAGTGAAACACTATACTATGGAGCCACAGGGACTGGGTTATGGAATGGCATTGCATTGGGGAGTGGTTACACCTGTCCTGCATTCTTGGAACCAAACAGAAGATTTTATAATTTAAACCTACTTCCTGCCTATTTTGCCTATTCATACACAATGGGAGGTGCAAGTGCATACTGGTGATGACTTGTCAGAAAACAGCTGGGCATGCTGCCTATGCATGGGTGAGTGTAACTCATGTGTCTACAACATAAAATATTATTTTCTAACAAGAATGTTTCTCTTGGTTAATTAACTTTCACTTTACTCCCAATTTTGCATTGGCAACAAAGGCCCTCATTCCAAGTTGATCGCTTGCTGCCGTTTTTCGCAGCACAACGATCAGATTACTACTGTCCATTCGTATGCACCGCAATGCGCACACACGTCGTACGGGTACAAACAGCATCGTTGCTGTGCAATGCTTCTAGCAACGAATCCATTTGAACAACCGATTGCAAGGAGATTGACAGGAAGAGGGCGTTTATGGGTGTCAAATGACCGTTTTCTCTGAGTGGTAGGGAAAATGCAGGCGTGTCCAGGCGTTTGCAGGGCGGGTGTCTGACATCAATTCTGGTACTGGACATGCTGAAGTGATTGCAAGGGCTGAGTAAGTCCAGAGCTACTCAGAAACTGCAAAAAACTTTTTCATCCCGCTCAGCTGCACAAGCGTTTGCACATTTGAAAAGCAAAAATACACTCCCCTAGAGATGGCGACTATCTGATCGCTGCTCTGCAAAAAATAACTAGCGAGCGATCAACTCGGAATGAGGGCCAATGGCAGGTATGAATGCTAATGGAGTAAATGTGTATTTATGTATGAATCACATTGCTGACATTCTAAGTGTGCAAATGGCTTTATTACAATAACATGAATAGAAGGCAGGGAAATGGTTACATTGTATCCCTGAATATTATTACTCAGGCATTTTTAAATAAAAAAGTGGTGTTTAGGAAACCAAAAATTAGCTGGACAGAATTTGTACTGTAAGTAAAAGTCCAAAATGTGTCCATAAAAAAGTTAAATTTTGTTTATCCTGCAGAGGATAAACAAATTGCACAATGCATGCAGCTCAGCAAGGACAGCCTATTTGCCCAATGTACACCAGGAGAGAATATTAATATGCAGTGTATACCTGCTTTATATCAGTAGCTCTGGCTCACAGTGAAACTTTAGTAAGAAATTCTAAAATGACAGTTCACATTTTTCACACAATTAGTTACCAGCCCGTCAAAAAGATGAAATAATGAAACAGTAATGTCAGCACCGGTTGCTGTGCACGCCCAAAAAGAGAAAGACTTGAATAAGCCCCTATATCCCTTTTATTACATGGGATATAGGGGCTTATCCTGAGGTGGACACTATTGTTTCTGATGCTGCATCTTTGTATACAGCAGCTGTCCATCATTATTATAAAGCAGCAGGAAACAGATCTGCACATGCACAGTATTAGAAATCTATTATATATAATAATATTATAATATTTAATAACTGTTGGTATGAACTGTATGCCCTCACACCAGTGTCAGTGATGTTACTTTCACAGAGCTATGGCATAGCACATCTACAGTCTCTAAACATTGCTTTACTTAATCACCAAATAGCACCTCATTATGAAAACAAAGACACACCTGAAAATCAATCAAAAATATTACAACATTATTTGAGGCCAAAAATTTATAACAACATCTAATAAAGGAGAAAAAAACACAGGCATGTCAATAGTGATGATGAAAAGAAAAATAGTAATGCTTAGGATGATCTATTTAAGAAAATCAAGTGCTATTAAAAAATGATGTCACCAGGTTGGTACATGCACATCAGTATTAACGAGCACCTTTTGCAGATTCTTCTCTTCTTCTCTCCCTCTTTCTTCATACCTCCTCTGTATTGCTTTGCCTTCCTTTCTCTTTCTCTCCTGCCCCTATTCACAGTGCAGGCTTCCCCTCTTCACAGTGAAGGTTGCAGTCAATGTGTTATTGTTGGTGCAGCAACAACAAGAAACAAAGATGGGCCTGCAGAGGAGATGGTACTGAACTCACTAAAAAGGAGAGAAAGACTGTAGAGATGAGGCAAGAAACAGAGTGTCAGGAGATAAACACAGAGACAAACATAGAGGGGCAGGAGAGGAAGAGCAAAGGAGGAAGAGCAAGACGCAGGAAGGAAGAAGATAGAGAGAGATGATGCGAGAAAGACAACGTAAAAGGAGACAAATATAAAGAGGGGAATATAAAAGGTTAGAAGGGGTAGATAAAGTAAGGTGTCAGACGGAAAAAGAGAAAAAGACATATGAGGTGAAATAGAGAGAGATTGAGTAAGTAATACACAAATCCTTGGTCTTCCCCTTTAAACAATAAAATAGGAATCAGGGTTTTGCTGTTGACTAACAGCAAACATTCTAGTTGCCATGTTACAAGAATACTAGTATGTGTGAAAGTGATTCAGATGTATTTAACCAATCAATACCAGTTAGAATCATAATCAATATCATAATAAATTTCATACACGTGTGATTTACTTCTTAACAGGTACATATGCATCTATATTGTGACCAGTATTGGATGCATTTTGTGTGAGGATTTAATTTTTCTTCTTGGCTAGGCTTACATTACCCCTCCAACCCTTGTGCTGCATTGTTAAGCAAAAAGTCATAAGTAAAATAAATCATCAAATGAATGCATAGAAAGTTTTTATAAAATATAATTTTTTCAAAAATATGTAAAAATGCATTTGTGTCCAAATCTACATGAGCCACTTGCTCTTTATTTTGTGTTTTTGTGCTATCATTTGCAAGACTATCTTACTGTGTATTAATGAGAGATTGCCTCAAACTTTCCCTCTGTTCAGGATCTTTATAAAAAAAAATATGCAATCTGAATTATCAAATAATTTGGATTGTAAAAAGATTATTGAATTAGTAAAAAATAAACAGCTTGGGCAAAAAACAGTTTCCAATGAATGTTCATTCAAATTCCTGTTTTGAAGCATGCCAACTTATAGGAAAATTGAAGAAAATGTGACAAATATGACTTGGGACAACTACTAAGTCAATCAACTTTATTTTAATATATTGTACCGTATACAAATAGTATCAAAATACTCAGGTCCTTTCTGATTTAGGATATTTTACACTTATAATTTTCCTTTTCATTCTCGGAAATGTTAAAAATAATAACTTTAATACCTGTGGAATTTGGATTGCTATTTTGAAATAAACTATAAAAAATATTTTGCTGTCTGAAAATATTTCTTACCATGAGAATCGCTGCAGTATCGGAAAGATATCTGTCTGTCCACTCATACTTGTTTTGTGTAGGTGCAGTACAGTATGTAGCAATTAAAAATGTTTTTATTTATAACATAAATATACAACAAAAAGGCATATAAATTTAAATGCAGAATATCATTATTTTAAAAATATTTTGCTGCAAGATATGTATCATTATAACCATTTTAACTGCACCATGGACAAATATACTATAACAATGTAATTAAATGCAACTAAAATATTCTAGTATATACACTGAGGAATGAAATTACATAATTTATAACTGAAATATCCGTATTTTAACAATATTTTTTTTACCATTCTCTATAGTAAGTAATGAAGAAAGTAAATGACCTTGAATTTTTGCAAATGCTATTTCTTTTGAATGTAGGGCATTCTACTCCTCTGCTTTATTAATGGATAGAATGACCTTTTCATACTCTAAACTTGAGTGGCTGAAGGCAGAGGATTTAATTTTACACAAATCTCATTTAGCAATTTGTAATTAGTAGGCCACCATGTAATGACTCAATTTATGCATGCACAAATGATGAAGCAGAACAATTGCTTTTTGGTGTGCTAAGAGACAATTATCCAAGGTTTCAACTACAATCATTCTGTATATATGCATTTTATAAGTTTAAATATATGCAAAATTACCTATACTTCATTTGAACTCTATATCACCTAAAGACCAGAATAATAGAATATGATTACATAATATTTATGGAAAATTATTGTAAATCATGCATTAAACAATATTTTTATAAACAATGAGAAAGCTCAGTGCTGCGGGTTTCTGGGCACAACCTGGCAAACAATCACATAACGTAAATGTGAAAGGTCAAATAATAAGAAAAGACTGGAAATGAACCTTTTGCCTCAATGATCTATTTGTACTTCTGTGCAAATATGCTATTGAAATAAACAGTTAGGGAGCTATTATGATTTAAATTGCAATTTCTATAAATATAAAATTGTTTTATTGTATTAGATTCCAATAGATCCACCCTTGAAATGTCTGAAGATTTCAAAAGTAAAATGTATATAATTTCATAATAAAATACCTGAAGAATTCTCCCTGGTGAAAGTGATCAAATGTGATACAGTATCCCTATTGGATAAGTATATTTGCAGCTATGTTGTTATTAAGAATTACTACAGTAGAATTGTGAAGAGGCCAAACTCAGATATAGGGGGGCAGAATGGTTTACTACTTTCTATGCCTTCTATATACTTACTTGCCTACTGTTAAGAAAGGCTAGGTCTTTGGAGTTGCAAGGTGCCGTAGAGAGCCCCAATGAAAGATCTTTGGACTTGCAAGGTTCCATGGGGTACTTCAGAACTAATTGGGGAAGAAACTGCCTTGGACTTGCTTGAAGTCAAGGTAAGCTCCAGTTCTACTAGGGTGAGACTCCTAGAGCCCTCAAGAAGCATTTCACCATTAGCAACCCTCCACTGTTCCCTTAATGCTAGTCGTGCACACCTGTTTTTAGGGGGACACAGAATAAAGACAAATGAAAGAGGTAAATCAGTGTTTTGACAGCTGAGACACAATGAGAGGAGACTCGTTGCATAGGGTAACAGCCGTCTGGACAGAAATATTAGAGCTGAAGTTGCTTGATCTTGCAGGACTTCAGATGACTGATCAGGAATGGAGGATTGGCCAAAGCTTGGCCAATCAGGATGTCAGCAGCAGTGACGTGTGGTTGGGTGAGGTAGGTGAGACAGGGCCTTTCCTGTCATACTAATGTTTGTGCCAGAGCTTTGACTGTATAAAGTATATGAAAAATATAAAAAATCTGTTTGAAATATTTTTGCATTATTCTAATAATTTTTTAGCCAAAAATCTGGAATAAAAAGTCTATGGCAGGTGAGGCAGTGCCTCACTTGCCTATCCTTTCCACACATCTCTGATCAAAACTCACCAAATTTCCAGGATTTTATACTGTTGCACCTGTGTGTAATGCCCAGATGTACCCATTTGGCTCATATATTGCATGTAAATCTGGTTCTTTCGTCAGCTGACAGAAATGGTGTGCAGGATTAGCCAAAACTTGTCCTTGCATAGTGTTAGCAGACAGAACTGGTGTGCAGAATAGTCCATAGCTTGACCTTGAAAGATGTTAGCTGACTGACCAAGCATGCAGGATTGACTGAATCTTACCTTGCAGGATGTTTGCTGACAGACCAGGTTCACAGGATAGACTGACACGTGACCTTTCAGGATGATAGCTGACTGTCCTAGTTTGTAGGATTAGATGCAATGTGTACTAGAAGGATATATATATGACAGACCAGGCTTGGATAAAGTGTGAAGTGGATGAAGCATTGACAATATGATATCAACTGACAGGCCAGGTTAGCAGGATAGACTGGTGACAAAGGGGCCAGGAAGATCTGGATTACAACACAGAGCGAAAAGGTCTCTGCAGTAAGAGATGACTATAACCAGCAAGGCTAGGCAGGAGTTTCTGGGAGATATATGGGATGAGAGCCAATCCAGAGGTCCGCTAGGACAAGCCTCTTTCAGATTAAACATTTCATGCAGCTGGAGTGCAGCACATTCCCTCCAGTGGCCCATAACCCCCTGCGGCCGCTCAGCTTCTCTGTTGCCTGGGTAACCATTGGGGAAGTAACTGGGTGGAAACAATGTGGCATTCTGGTTGCCTGGCAATGACTTGGACTAGCACTAAGCTGCTGGAGCAGCTAATAACACCTACTTAGAAGATCAGTGATGTTTACTAGTTAATGGTGTAATGCTTCATATAACATAATGTGTATGTGTGTGTTTGTATATATATATATATATATATATATATATGTTGTGAGCAGATCAGGGTAAGGATGCCCTCTCCTGGTATAGATGGGTAGACTTTCTTAAAGCAGCTCAAGTAGTGATATGCCAGTCCAGGGTATTTGGTACAAATAGCCTCAGCTATTTTTATTTGCAGCAAAAGTGAAAATAAAACATAAACATGACTCCTAACCTATCCGGCTCTGACTAGACATAAAATTTCCCTCTCTATGGCCCAGATTTATCAAGCATTAGAGTGTGATAAATTACATGGTGATAAAGCACCAGCCAATCAGCTCCTAACTGCCATGTTACAGGCTGTGTTTGAAAAATGACAGGAGCTGAATGACTGGTACTTTATAGCAGTTCAATTTATCACTCTCAAAGGCTTTATAACTCTGTGCCTATATATGAGAAGGACCTACTGTCCAACTCATCAAAACAGCAATATAATGAATCACTCACTTTAGGCAGTATTAATGTCTCTCAGCAAGACAGCAGCTTTCTCCCCAGGCAATGAAAGCCTTTCTGTCCAGGCTGACAGACTATTAACATACCCATGTAGGTGTAAACAATGCTTTGGTTTCTCTGAGGTTAAGGCCCTAAATTTCTGTATTGGTCCTAATGGGTAGAGCCCTCCCTCACTCTCCATCCAAATCCCTAAGAACCCTTAATTGGCTTTTATAGATGCTGAAATAGCCCTTAACAAGCCATTTACAAATACTTTCATGGGGTTTTAAACTTACAGGATAGAAGCCTTGGACATATATACATTACAATTAATTCCAGTGCTTTTGTCACATATCTACCCTAACCCCCTCCCCCCAATTTTGATCTGTGGGGAGGAACCTTTTTAACCCCTACAAAGCAGATATAAGACAGCACACCTGCATTAGCTATTTGGGTATCAGGCCTATGTTCAAGTAAAAAAATAGACATTTTGCAATTTCAATATTATTTGCTAATACTATCTTCATTTTCAGACATCTATTTTTAAGGGGGCATGGTTAGTAATTAATCTGAACTTTCTACTCAAGAGATAGTACCTGAGAGTTTCTAATGCCCACTTTATTGCCAATGTTTAATTTTTAATAGTGGCATAGTTTTTCTGATGTACGTTCAGTTTTCTACTCAAACAAATAAGAGGATGCTATTTGCTATCTTTTTTTTCAGACAGATGGGGACAGCACATCTCCCTACATTTGGGAGCAATGTTTGCAAAATTGGTTATAAATCTTCTGTAATACCCAGTTATTCCCAAGGCTCTCATCTGCTTCTTATTATTCAAAGGTCGCTGCCACCTCTGTAGTGCTTCAATTTTCTTGAGTAGGGGATTTATCAAACCATGACCTATGGTGTATCCCAGACAGTGCCGTAACTACCTATGTACCAGGTGTGCCTGGCACACAGCGCAGTTACACTGAGGGCGCATGGCCAGCAGCATGTAATGAGTCAAATTGACTCATTACATGCTGCCTCTGCTGGGTGCCATGCGCCGCGCTGGAGGGAGACCAGCACGGGAGGCAGAGAAGGAGGAGGAGGGAGGGGGACTTGAGCCGCAGCAGCGCTATGTCATTGGTAGCGGTGCCATTGCAGCACTCCCCTCTCCTTCTGTATTGGCTGCCTGGCGCTGCTGTGAATGCTGGGATGCGCTTCGCACTTGTGTAGGGGGGGTGCCAATGCCGTTTTTTGCACACAGCACTAAAATACCTAGTTACGGCACTGATTTCAGGTACTTCACTTCTTCCATACCTAAACAACACTGTTTTAGGTTAGCTGTTAACCCTGCCTCACAGATGAAGTCTACCACTACTTGAAACCTGAATAAGTGAGACTGCCAATAAGGACTATAGATTACTACTGAACATCATCAAGATAAGCAGCAGCATACTTTCTGTGGGGCCTTAGAATTCTGTACATTATTTGTGAAAAGATGTCAGATACCCCATGTAACCCAAATGGCAACATCTTGTATTGAAAAAGCCCTGAAGATGCAGAAAAGCTTTCTTTTCTTTTGCACTGCCTGTCAATGGCTCCTGCCAATGCCCTTTGGTTAAGTCTAAAGTGGTTCAGTATTATACTGTTCTCAGCCTTCCAGTAAAATCATCCACCCAATGCATTGGGTAGGCCTCAAACTTAGACACTTTATTCAACTTACAGAAATCATTGCAGAAGTGCAAGCTACTATCAGGTTTCAGAATGAGCACAATGGATTTGACCACTCGCTATACAACTCTTCAATTACAGATGTGTCCTCACTCATCTATAATGCTATTTGCAGCAAACACAACTCATTGCCATGAATAGTGTGCCCACATCTGTGACCGAGCATATGTGTACATACCCAATTCCATAGGAATGCATGGTGCATACACATGACACAGGTAGTCGCAGCAGTCTGCGGGTAATTGCTGCCATGATGCATATGCACACGGCAGGTGATTAACTGCAAACTGAAGAAGGATACATCTATATTTCTATCTACAACATTATTTAAATTTCTTTTGACACTTTGATAACCAAAGGAACCAAGGTTACTGGAGGGACCAGTGTTGCTGACAGAGACACTCTGTCCTTCCAAGGTTTTAAAGGATTTAAAGATGTGGCCAGCATCATCTTACACATAATCACCTGCCACATGCCTACACATGGTGGCAGCAATTAAGCTTTCCCACAGCTTCCAGTAGCGGGAAAAATCAGTCCCCAATATTGCATCATACATTAAATCATGAAATATGCTAACCGTGACTACAATAGGCCCACACTGTGTCTCTGTGTTCACTTCTGCAGTAACATAATACCAAGTATCCCCATGTATGATGGTTACCTCAAGAGTTTTCTCCTGCCACTTTGTGGGATTTACCAATTAGCCTTTTATAAGAGTTGCCATCTTCTGTAGGAAGCTTGTAGTAGCACCTGTGGAAACATTTCCAGACAGGGCTGCTAGCTACAGTACCATCTCTTTTAAGGCCTGGTGGTTTTCCTCTATGATCTCTTGCTGTTGCCTCTGGGCTGCCTTAAAGGTTGCACCCTGGCTGTTTTCTGCTGTATTTTAGTGGCTAATGTAGCCTGTAGCAAGCCCTTAACAATGTCCTCCATGCTATCTTATGGTGTTGGAGTGAAGCAAAACCTGGCTTTCCTTATCATCAAATGATAATACATAAATAATAAATAAGTAATAATAAGTAATAAATGATAATACAGGTTAAAAGCCAACACCCCCAGAAAATGGGTGTCTGTCACTTTAATTTTTAAACATAGTTTTTTTCCATGTCTGAAATTCCAGTTCATGCTCACAATCTCCACCATGTGCGGTCAGATTGGGGTAGGCAGGTGTACTACAGCAGCCCAAATAATGGTAATACATCAGTTAGGGGTATGTTTACTTGCAGCAAAAGTAAAAATAAAACATAAATCCTAGCCTGTCCAACTCTGACTAGAGAGTTGCCCTCTCTATATATAAGAAGAAGTCCACCTTGCAAAAACAGCAATACAATGCATCACTCGTTCAGGCATTAATGTTGTCTTTTGGCAAGCCAGCAGCTTGTTCCCCAAGCAATGAAAAACTTTCTGTCCAGGCTGACAGGCTTTGAACATACCCATGGAAGTGAAAACACTGTTTAGTCTCCCCTGAGGCTAACACCCTAATGACCCAGTCTGGGCATAATGGATGGAGACCTCTCTCTCCATCCGTAATCCCAGGAGCCCTTAAATGGCTTTTACATAAGCTAAAAAACTGTAGCTCTTACCAAATCATTAATAGCAGTAATTACAAAATGCTCCTCCTAGTGTAATAAAATACTTCTGTGATGTAACAAATTTTGTATTTAGGTAAATCCACACGCACCATATGTGTAAGCAAAAAATAAATGTTTTACCTAAAACAGCTTTGTGAATATCATGGGTCATATTTGTTCACTGAAATTAGCAACATACAAGGTAAAGAGATAACAAACATGTAAATTATATTTAAAACCAATTTATTCAATACAAATCCATACATACATGTAAGTTTCATAAGTAGACCTTTTCTGTTTTTTTTTGGGAGCCAGACAGCCCAACTGGAGGAATGTCTCAACACGTTTCATCCAATAAATACAGCAAAATCCAATAGGACTTTATCCTCATGGTTAAGATGAGAGATGGCGTAGAAGTGAGCATGTAACAGGCGTAGATATGGCTGGGATTGATGAAAAAGTGGGTCTTGAGAGCCCATTTAAAGTTTTGTAGAGAAGTGGAGAGTTTGATAGGGAGAGGTAGAGAATTCCAGAAGTAGGGAGCACCACAGCCAAAATCTTTCAGGCAGGAAAGGGAGGAAGTAATCAGTTGGCAGGAGATGCAGTATGAATTGGTGGAGCAAAGAGGATGAGTGGGAGTGTAAAGGGAGATAAGTTCAGATAAGCAAATGTGTGAGGAATAGGGGAGGGCTTTGTATGTGAGTGTGAAAAGTTGAATTGTATTCTGAAGGGAAGGGGAGCAAGTTAAGGGTTTATAAGAAAGGGAAGGTGGGCATAGTATATTTGGAGAGGAAGATGACCCAGACAGCAGCATTGAGGATAGATTATAGTGGAGAGAGGCATTTTTCAGGGAGGCCAGATAGGAGATTACATTCATCCAATCTGGAGATCACCAATGATTGGATGAGGGTCTTAGAAGCATCCAGGGTGAGAAAGGGTCTGATCCTGGAAATATTTATGAGATGGAAATGACAGGACTGTGAGAGGTAGTGAATTTGTGGTTTGAAGGAGAGGGGGAATCAAGGATAACTCCAAGACAGCATACTTGAGGGCAAGAGCGGAGATAGTTGTACTATCGATAGATAGTGAAATTGTGGGAGGTGAGGTTATGGGTGATGGTGGAAAGATGATCAGCTCAAGTTTAAACATGTTAAGTTTAAGAATGTGCTGGGACATTCAAAAAGATATATCAGAGAGACAGCTGGCGAAACAAGTGAGGAAAGAAGGGGAGAAGTCAGGGAAGGAAAGGTAGATTTGAGTGTCAGCAGTATAGAGATAATATTGGAAGTTGCAAAAGTGAATGAGCTCACCTAAAGAGGATGAGAGAGAAAAGGAAAGGTTCAAGAAGCAATACCTTGGGGGACACTTACTGTTAGGAAAAGAGCAGAAGAGGGGGAGTCATGAGTGGAGACACAGAAGGAGTCATTAAAGAGTTAGGAGGACAGCCAGAAGAGGGCAGTACCATAAATACCAATGGAGTGAAAGATTGACAAGAGAAAAGGATGAACAACAGTGTAAAAAGCAGCAGATAGGTTAGGGAGAATAAGCAGAAAGTAGTGACCCTTGAATTTGGCAGCATGGAGGTCATTGTAGACTTTCATGGGGGTAGTTTCAGTGGAATGGAGAGGATGAAGACCAGGCTGAAATGGGCCATGCAGGGAGTGGAAGTAAAGAAAGGCAGTACTGTGGTTGTAGGCAATACTTTCAAGGAGTTTGGATGCAAAAGAGAGGGGAGAGATGGGATGATAGTTGGAGAGAGTGTTAGGATCAAGGGTATTTTTTTAAGAATAGGGGGATAAATGGAGGGGGTGGAATGAATGAAGGTGATTACTTTATCTCCAGTTTCAGGGGAAAAAGAAAACAGTTGATAAGATAGATGGGGAGGGTTGGTCATGGAAAGGAGGGGGAAGGTTGTTTGGTGGTCTTTTGTAATGTGATGTCCTGACATACAGGTATGGAGTCAATTTTGGATGTGTATTAGGTAGAAAAATCAAGTTTAGACTGTGAAGAATGGGGTTGAGGTGGGGATGGGCAGAGGATGGAGTTGACAGTAGCAAAGAGACGCTGGGGTTTGAAGATTGGGAGGAGATGAGTGTCTTGAAGTATGTATGACTGTTTAGAAAGGGAAAAGGCAGTACTGTAGGATGAGAACATAAATTTGAAATGGAGGAATTCTGCCTCTGAGCATGATATCCTCCACTGCCGCTTGGCGGTACATGAACAATTTTGCAGATATCTGGTGCATTTGGAATGCCAAGATTATAGTATAGTGCCATAGACATGATTCATCTAAAATAACATATTTGTATTGTACCCTCTCCTAGTACTGGAGAATACTATATTTATATGTATCTACCCTTAATGGTTCTGATAATCCATTTTTTTCTCTTTAGGTTGCAGTTATAGGGTAACCTCTGGTGCCATTCATACCTATTTTATTTACTACACTATTTTCCAAGGCCAATAGATGTGAAATAGAAGCCCATATCTTGATTACAACCCTGCATCCATGGTAATCTTCAATTACTATTGGATGGAATTAGTCCAGTATCCCAGCATTGCTGATTTGTGGAAGCCCCCTGCCTTCACATGCCAGGCTGTGAAGGCGGGCACAGTGCCACCATTTTTGGGGTCGTAGAAAAAACCTGCCCCCATTTCCGATGACACACCTGCCCAACACTGGGTTGCAACCCCATTCCACCCCACGAATGCCACTGTTTGCCAATCAAGCAACTGCATTATCCTGGCTGCGCACATGCAGAATAGACGAGCTCATGCGCAGTGGCCACAAATATGGGAGAATGAGGTCATATAACATTAGTGATGCAACCTGAATAAGGTCCAATATCAAGAGGAGTACTAGAGGATTGTTCTTGTGTGAACTCAAGGTTTTTGAACAGTGTAAATGTACCAACAGTTGAGCGCTTGATTCATATTGTTTACGATTTGTAATGATTAAGTGAAAGCAAAAACATATATTTGAAATTGCATTTTATCGTTGTCAAACTTTTGCACTTTTTGTATTTACAATGGACACTTATTTTATGATAAACCTTCAAAATATTTAATATTTTTTACAAAATATTCAAAATGGTAATTTGGAAAACCAAGCTGCAATGTCTCAAACCACAGAAGTTGTAAGATACTAGGAAAAAGGCAGATTACACTCAATAGCTCCATATTCATACAGTATATCAGGAAGCTGTTAAAATGCTGACAGTCAGGAACCCACCATTCACAATACCGATATTGGAATCGTGACAGGCGGTGAAATGCCGCCACTGGAATAATGGCAACACAGACTTTTCTCCCTCTGTTGGTGTCCACACAGCAAGCCTGCAAGGGGCTTTCTAGCACTCGCCCTGCTGCTGGCATTCTGGCGGACGGGATCCCGCTGTCAGGATCATGACAGCTGGCATCCCGTCTGCTGGGGAATCATATGTATTCCAGTATACCTGGACAGAACAAATGCTGGCAGAATGCTGGCTTTCCAGACATGGCAATTTCCTATTTTGAGAATATTTCCACTAGTGCAACATGACTAGATTGTTGCTAAAGTGCAGAAAGAGCCACCTAACTGGAGATTTAGTAAGCTATATTTTTGGGGGGTCTGTTTTGAAAGTGCCATACATTACATTGCTGGTGATATTGGTTTATAAAGTAAAAACTCAAATTGCCAGTGATTGGACAACAATACTAAAATTCTCCAAACCAATGGAGTATTAAAAGAAAACTATGCTTTGAAAATGTCTCTTTTTAAAATGGCTACTTTCAAAACAATCAAAACAAGCATGATATGTCACACACCACTTACTGACATGGATTCTATCACACATTGCCTAATTACAGAGATTGATGGCTGACACGGACACTGCAACACACACTTGGCATACACTGTGGCTAGAGCTTACTGGTATGGACACTGTCACACATAACTTGCACACTGTCACACACTGCTTACTGACACAGAAATGGTTACATGCTTGTTACTGAAATTGACTGGCACATACTGCTTACTAATACCCAGAAAGCCACCATATCAACATCCCAATGTCAAATGTTATGCTGTCAACTTTGTTGGAATGTTGACATGGAAAATTGGCAACATTTGCAGAATGTCACAGTGAAATGGTAACATTATGCAGAATGGCAACATCAGGGTAAGGCAGCAGGGGGAGGGTTAAAATAAGGGTTAATATACTTAACCACTTGCCTGGCACTGGATCCAGAACTCTGTATCAGCTGACTGCTGGGCCCAGAAGCCACAGATGCTACCAGGTAATTGATGCTGCTATACTACCAGGACACACATGTTTGTTCATATTTCATCACAGTTGAATGTTGACATGATGAATATGTACAAAAATGTGCACAACCTGTCACACACAACTAAATGATGCACAGATACACACTATTAACTGACAAGTACACTATCATACACTGCTTGCTTACACAAAAACTGTCACACATTATATACCACCTCAGAGGGTATAATACATAGTGTGCTACTATAGTTATTTTTGATCAGGTCTCAATCCAACTAAGAATATCATGGAGTGGGACAGTGAAATGGAGCCCATGATGGAAGCACAATAGGGCCAGCAGGTGTTGGTACAGGGAGGAAAGGAGCCACACATTATGATCATGTGACTGTGTATGGTGTGAGTGTGCATGGATCAAGATTCAGTTGGTGAAGCTGAGTCCTCTCTTGAAACATATGTCACAATCTTATGAGGGAGCACTTTTTTTTACAATCCTGTGAGGGGGTGCCATTCACAATCCTGTGGGTGGTCACAATCCTATTGAGGGGCCCAGATCACTGTCCTGTTGGAGCAGGTCTTGATTCTGTGTGGAGTGGTGCACAGAACAAAATTAGGCAAAGATGGAGTGCAGGTCACACTCCTGTGGACCTGGTGCTGGTCAAGACATCATTGGAGGACTTTAAATTATGAGCCAGTGGGGGATGAGCTCCTATTGAAGGCAGAGTCACAGATCACAAACTAGTGACTTCCTTGTGGGTGTGGAGTCATGGGTCATACCTAGTGGGGTGCAGGTCTCCCGGTCACATCCTGGTGTGGGCAGGGCTGCAGGCACTTCACATGAGGTCATGGCCATGGGTCACAACACGGTGTGGAGGGATGGGCCACAACTGCCTCATGATGGGGGCAGAGCCACAGTTCATGACCCGGGGGGGATGGTCACTGGTCACATATCATTGGGGGCAAGTCCACAGGTCTTATCAATGTGGGCACAGGGCCACTCCTCAGTAGGGTCAGAGCTATGGGTGCACTTCCCAGTGGGGCAGGTCCATGAGTCACTTTTCAGTGAGGGCGGAGTTGTGGCTTACAATTATGTGTTGGGCACAGCTGTTTCTCATGGCAGGGGAGAGATAATGGTCTTATCCAGGAGGGACTGGGGCCATGGGTCACTTCTCATTGGTTACTTGAAGGGGCAAGGCCACTTCTTATAGGTGAACAGTTGCAAGTTACTATCCCATGGGAGAACTTGGATATCATCAGGTGGATGATTTTTGGGATCACTGTTGAAGCTACTGGATGGTGGCTGCTGGATGGTAAAAGAGAAGGCAGGCCCAGCAGAAAACATCAGATGGGTGAAAGAAAGGAGCAGTACAGAACAGCATCAGGTGTGTTGTGTGTGAGAATGGTCACCACTGTTCTGTGGTGTGAGTAGTGTGACCACTGAATATGCTCTGCGCTGGTACCAATGATTATTAGCTGGAGTGCAGATAACTTGCTGCCAGGAATTAATAACCCTAAACTCTCTAGATCTGCTACGGACCTCTTCTAGTCAGTCAGTGATTTGGGAGTAAGAAAAGAATTTAGCATGACTGAGTCCCTTCTATCTGCTGCCTCTCATTTGTTTTATTTTATTTAACTTAGATTTGTGACACATTACTATACATTTAAATACATATCATTCTCATTATTAAAGCACGTTTTCTTTATTATGTACCATAAAAACACTATTCACACATTTCTAAAATCATACAGTACCGCTACCCCGCTAGTCTACACAATCATTACTTTGTACTAACTACATTACATTGATGCTCTCACAATTTAACATGCTTCCCCATCTTCTCAGTCTCCAGCACAAGTGGGAGATGCCTGAGCTGCAGTTGCTTCCTGATTGCTTCCAATTGGTGTGGGGTGCTGCATTTAGATTACAGGAACAAGAGGGAGGGAAAGCCCAGAGCCGATCCTTGTATCATCTATTTTAGAGTGACTGGTCCCTGGGAATAGACCAGCCAGCAGCTGAGCACAGCAGCACACAGCACACACATCAGCCTTCAGTTTAGACATGCTTCCAATTCCACCTCTTATGGGTTTCCAGCTAAAACAAGAAAATAAGCACCCTTTTAACTATGTTTTAAGAATGTGCATTTTTATTTAGTGTACTGCATTATGTGCATAATAGGCGCTGCCCAGCCATTGACACAATTTGGAATGCATCCCTCCAGAAATTGTGACCATTTACTGGATTATAATGCATTCCAGTAATGCGCAAATCAGCAAAGAATAATAATTCTGCCTATAATCATTTTGGGCTAATAATTAATTGCAACTTAAGTACTATTAACTAGAGCTTAATTTCTGTTGAATAAATCATGAGAGATAGATGGTATAACAATTTCTAGTAATAACTTTTAATAATGTTGGATTTTGTATGCATTGTGTGCATTTGTGTTTCCTTTAATTAGGAAGTCACTTTAGTTGGCGTAAAAGATGCCCTGATAGACATTTTATGAAAGAAATTGGCAGTTTGTAAGCACTGAATGTTGGCTAGTCACGTTAATGCACTTTACTGTTCAACTAAATGCACGAACATTACTTTGCTTACAGAAAAAAATTTCCATTGATTTTTAAACATGTGCTTAACAAAAACGTAAGTGTTCAATTTCTAGCCCCTGTTATAATATCTTTTTTTTGCTAAACAAAATATTGGTTTTGCATTTGACTAAACAAACAAATTTCTGTAACTGGCTGACATTATTAAGTAACTCCATGAGGAATCTTATGCCTTCCATTAGAAAATGCATAATTCCCACCTTCTACAGTTTTCAACAACTTTATACTTACCTGTATATTATCTCTCCATGAGATCTTATCAGTTGACAAGGGGAGATTCTGCATATTATCCAATACAAGTGAGGTGGTAGTTTATGCAATACAAATTAAAGTGCTGCATCTGTAGCCCTCTAATGTGCTCCAGTTAATGATGAGATGTCATATCAGGTCATATCTGTTGTTTATTAAGAATATATCATAGTGGTACTCATATAAGAACTCCAGATACACCTGATAGTCAAAAAGTTATTAACGTGATTGAAAAATGTATATACATTAATTATACATTATGAGGGAATGCTGGCAATTGTAGTCCAAAAACATGCTTTCTACATCTGTATTGTTTATTAATTTTCTCACTCACTATGTTTGATAACTCCTAACAATATTTAATTGATTTTAAAATGTATAGATCACAGTTAATTTTCTATGGAGTAATACCTTTTTTAGTTCCAAATATTTTGCACATTAAAGATTTGGGAACAGTTGTTTGCATAAGCAGACAATAAAATAAATTTATGGAAATGCTGTAACATATTTTACAAAACATAAACAATTCTGTGCTCCAGTTTTATCTAAATATGAATTCTGATGTAGGGATAACAGATAAGTACACTAAATCGTAATATAATGATAAAACACCAAGCATGAAGACTGCATTAAGTATGCATAAGGAATTATGTTGACAATAAAAATATAATTTTCCAATAACAATATTTTTTATTTCTGGTTGTAGTATTTGTCCCAGGACCAGCTTATTTAAGTGTGCCATTATTTACGAGAACATAAACAATCTTAAACCAGACATTTTAACAAACAAATAATATTTTTCTCTCTGCTCAACAGCAACTCCTTTTTATCATACCCAAGAGAGTTGAAAGTAGAGAAGACTATGATTAAGTAAAAAGATTTAGAGTTTAGGTTAAATAATTCTTAAATATTTATTCCTAATTGAATTCAAAGAGAGAAACACTGAAAATATTTTTGAACACTCAATGTTAATTTCAGATCAACATATTGTTATTTTTTTTGTATGTATTCTAATTACATTGTTTTCCTTTTAAGGATGACCATATCAAAATTATGTAAAATTAGGTTATGCAATTCAAATACATTTTTTAATGCAAATAGTTTTTATTGAAAATAAACAGTACAATACACATGGAATGCGATACACAGGAAAAATAGTAAACAGGACATCACAAATCAATCCTAAGATCCAATAGATCAATACCAAAATAGCTGGGAAAGATATTCATTTTAATAACTCCTATTCAACCTATCCAAGAAATTCTTTTAGCACCCCATGCAAGAAGGTCTGAATGAAGTTTAGCCAAAAGTGGGGGAAAATTAGAATGATAGACTTGGAAAAGGTCCAATGCAGTATGACCCTCAAATATTTAAGCTGAGTGGGATGCCATGAAAATGGAGATATAGATTGGAGCACCTGTAGACTCGTCTGGTGCAGTGTCATATTTAGAGACACAAACTTAGCTAGATTAACTTTAATATTTGATAGGGCCCCAAAATGCTTAAATTCCACCAGTTGGATAGAATAGAAGTTAAGGGGTTTGATATCACTGCCAAGAGGCCATCCGCAAAGAGGGCAAATTTATATTCATTGTCACCCACAGTCAGCCCCATTATCTTAACATTATGCTGAATGGCCCTAGCCAGGGCCTCAATACATAAAACAAATATCAATCAAAATAAATAATAAAGGGGACAGAGGACAACCCTGATGAGTACCACTCAAAATTTAAATTGGGCCCATTCACACATACTGTACACGAGCTGAAGGCTTAGAATATAAAGCTCGAATCCTTTGAAATCCAACCTGTCCCAGGCCCAGATGTTCCAACACAACCACAAGGAATTCCCAATATACCCTGTTGAACACCTTCTCTGCATTGGTTGAAAGTAAAATAGCTGGAGACCTACAATTCAAAGCTGTATAGATCAAATCCAAACCCCATATGGTCTGAATGAATTAAACTGGGAAGGAACACTTTCAGCTGGTTAGCTATTAGTTTAGCAAAGAGCTTCACATCGATGTTCAACAAGGAGATGGATCTATAGCTGGAACACTGGGCCAGGTCTTTACCCTCTTTAGGGATGATGGAGATGTGGGCGATCAGGGATTGAGAAGAAAAAGGAGTCTGATCAGACACCTGGTTAAATGCTCTAAGCAGTAGGGGGATAAGACATCACCGAACACCTTATAGTATGCTGTGGAATACCCTTCCGGGCCTAGACTCTTACCATTAGGGGTAGATTTAATTGCCCACTCAAGCTCCATTAAAGTAAAGGTAGTCTCCAGAGTTTCCACCACCTCCTCTGTAAGGGTAGGGAAATTGACTTCTTTCAAATACTCCCTGATAGAGGCCTTCCGGGAGGCATTGGTCCCTAACTCATTAAGGTCCCGCAAATTATACAAATGAGAATAAAAAAGCTGGAAGGCTTCCGCAATATCTGTCATAGTGTTGCAGGATATTCCAGCATGCGATTTAACCAGGGCAACAAAAGTAGCCACAAGTTGAGCCCGTAGTGCCCTTGCCAACAATTTCCCCAGAGAAAATAATGACAGCAACATTTACGAGCATTCAAAGGAGGATGAAGAGTTTTTGCTGAGAGAGTGGATTTATGCAAAAGTTTAAAGGTTTGAATTCTATTTATTAGGGCCTCTTGAGCTGCCAAACACTGTTTTTTCAGGTCTAATATATTTTTTTAAACTATTCAAGTACATTTTGAAAACAAATAAAATACATACTATAATTTAAATATCAAGAAATTATTACTTGCCATATTGTGATTAGTCTATCTTAATATACAGGGTTAGTCTCCCATATCCAAAAGTAGTATTAAATACAGAATATTCTGAAATTATTATTTTTTTGAGCAAGACTGATATAGTGCCATCATTGCTTTATGAAGGTTTAAGGTACACAAACTTTGTTTAATGCACAAATGTATTGCAAATATTGTAGAAAATTACCTTCAGGCTGTGTGTATTAGGTGCATATGAAACATAAACATTCTGTGTTTAGACTTGAGTTCCATCCCCAAGATATCTCATTATGTTATGCAAATATTCCAAACTACGGAAAAATCTGATATCCAAACTACTTGTGTTCCCAAGCATTTTGGATATGGGAGACTCAACCTGTATAAGAAATAATACTTTGGAAGAACACCTTATTTTAAACAAAAATCTGTTTTCACTATAAAAGTTCCGTAAAATATATAGATGTATGCACATTTCTTTCATTAATATGTGTGTTCTGTTACATTGGTTGTTCTTACCATAAAATAATAATTAACATCTCATCAGCATCCACTAAAATAGTGCCCGAATGGACAAAATAAATAAAAAAAATTATATTGTAATGTCTATATTAATCTTGGCCTCTCCTGAATATAAAGCTGATTATTTGTAACTGAGTTGAGAGATACAATTACAATTGAAGTAGCAGCCCAATTTGAAATTTCTGCAAAAAAAAGATTTTAATAATTTGAAATTAATATTATTATTTAGCTGATTTCTCCTTCAATAATATTTTGTTTTCACATAGAAAATGATTACTCATTTCCGCATGTAATAGAATCTGTTTCAGTGCTGGACAATGATGAGGGTAACCCTGAGGTGTATGTACATCACTTATTTCACAGTTCAGGTTATCTAATAAATAAACTTATTAGACACATTCAGTAGTTGAATAACTAAAAATGGCTAGCAGCTCTTTAAAATGGATACAAATTATCTATATTTAAATTAATACCTTAGCAAAACTCTGAGTGTCATTCAAGAAAACATACAAAAAATAATGAACTTATATGTGTAACTATATCCTTCTTATGGATGGTTACATTTTTCCAGAAATATCAGGCTGGTCATTCAAAAATGCATTCTTTTTCTTGGCAAATAAATATATATGAGGGGGAGTTGCACATGCTTTATGTGAATACAATAATATTATATACATTAACAATTACATTCAATGTATAAAAGTTTAAGTTGTGTCAGATTTATGGAATATAATGAAAGCTGGAACTGGGACCTCTAAGCTAGTCTTACTATTGCTGGTATGAATGAAACTGGGCTCTTTAATGACAGTGTGGAGGAGCAGGATAATTGGGTACTGAGGTAAGAAACTTTAATATGAGGTGCCAGTATATGGGCAGTGTGAACCACGGATGATACTAATAAGTATTTGTTGTGAGAGTTCAGATAACTTGGTAGATTTGAGCAGTGTAAACAGCCTTCAAATAAACAGTATAGAAACCACTAGTAATTTGGGCAGTAGGGATTGCTCATAGATGGACAGTATGACAACAGCTTATTCATAAGCATTATGGATACTAGGTTAACTTGGATAGTAGGAACTGATTGAGAATGAACAGCACTGAAACTGCTAGCAGATTTGGGCTGTAGGAACTTCTGGATGATGAACAATGTGGAGATTGCTTGAGGTCCAGAAATAAGGCAGGAAAAGGATTGACCCACAGAACAGTGGAATAGCTGAAGGCACTCTCCTGAGCCAGGAACCATCACACAAAGAAGGCAAGAGACAAGTTCTACTGGCTTTGTGTGATAGGCTGGGTTTAAATGGGAGGCTCCCTCAGGGCTGTATTAAGGCTTTTTGGGGCTCAGAACAACTAAATTGTGGTAGACCCTCCAATACAATGACCCCTTTCCACTGTGCACCCCAGCCCCATCCGACCACCCCCCTTCATGCCACCTGGTACTCAACTCCCAATCTTTCCAACCCTACCATTAGGAAAGCAGCTACTGCTGGTCAGCCTACTATCAGTGCAGCACAGAGTGGCTCCTGAGTCCCTTCACTAGTGGCATGGACATGATTGTTCATGCTGTTGATGAAGGGACTCAGGAGCCACTTTGTGCTGCACTGTATGCAGCCTGAGCATTGGCAACCATTCTTAAAATTGCTGGGAAATATTACCTTGCTGTTTGGGGGCCCCCTGTGCGTAGGGACCCCGATATGACCATCCCTGTCACACCTCCCTTAAATCAGCTCTGGACTCTATGTAGAGATTGTATGTGATGGTCAAGTGATGCACTGTGCTGTAAAGAGTGGTGAACTTGCTGCCAGTTGCTTGGCAGAAAGATAGCATCACCCATGCATGGAATTAAAGGAACCAATCCCAGTTTGTCAGGCAAACTATGACAAAGGGATTTACATGGCACCTTAGATAAGAAGCAATATCTGCTGTGTCTGATAAGAAGGTGAAAAAGTAAGGCACATGAAAATATGTCTGTGAATATTTGGAGGGGACCCTAGACTTTACACCCTAACTACATGTAATGAGAAGTGTTTCCATACTGAGAATATTAGGGTCACACACAGAGAGAAAGAATACAGGTTCACTTTCTAATCATATTTAACACATATTTTAGAACTTTATTGCACTGTATTTGTTGGTTTTATCAATGTAACACTTTTCACAATATCATTTTTCTCCCTGTAACATTCCTAACACATAGTAGCTATCTCACTTATCTAACACTAACACCCTTTAGCACTTTTCTTGCTATCTCTCACTAGTGTGGTGTCTTGGCAGGGGTGTTTCAACAGAGGAGGGGGCCCGTGTGCACCTCCGGGTGGTTCCCCTCCTCTGTACGGTGATGAATACTCCAGCATTGTGCGGGAGTCTACTGCGCATGCGCAGGTCTCCGGAAACATGGCACACACCATTATCCGGAGACCAATTTGGCTGCTGCACATGGTGTTGTTTTCACCACGACCACAGCACCCGATGCTGTTCTCCAGAAAGGTAAGTATTAAAATAATTGCATTGTGTGTGTTGTGGGCACCCCTGGACCCAGGAACCTGTGTGCACCGCACACATTGCACTCATTGCACCAATTATAGAAACACCAATGTTTCTTGGGGTGGGTTGATTGGGCTGACTTGGGGTGTTCCAGACCCTGGACTTGAACCCTTTGAATGTTAGGGACTTGCTCGATGATAACGTTTCCTGGACACAGTGGGGAAGCCCATCATTTTGGTCAAAATTATACTTGATGTTTCATTGCAAAATATATTCAAATTTTGAAAAGTAATGTTTGGAAAGTGCACCTGCATTCTTTCTTTCTGCAAATTGCATTTTAAGACAGCATTTTTACTGTATTTTAATCCACACTTAAAATTCATACTAATTATTTTTGTCCAATGCATTTGTATTTGTTTACAGTCCCTATTACTATGTATTTGGGATGTAGTCAGGATCCCGGCGGTTAGAATGCCAGCAGCGCCACAACAGATATTACAACTCCTGGGTGTCCACGACACCCATGGAGTGGGAATAGAATCTGTGGTGAGCACAGTGTACAGGTGAAACTCAGAAAATTAGAATATCGTGCAAAAGTTCATTTATTTCAGTAATTCAACTTAAAAGGTGAAACATATATTACATAAACTTATTACATGCAAAGTGAGATATTTCAAGCCTTTATTTGTTATATTTTTGATGATTGTGGCTTACAGCTTAAGAAAACCCCAAATCCAAAGTCTCTGAAAATTAGAATATTGTGAAAAGGTTCAAAATTGTAGACTCAAAGTGTCACACCCTAGTCAGCTAATTAATCCAAACCACCTGCAAATGGTTCCTGAGCCTTTAAATCAGGCATGTCCAAACTGCAGCCCTCCAGTTGTTGTGAAACTACATATCCCAGCATGCCCCGACACAGTTTTGCTGTCAGAGAATTCTAAAGCTGTGTCAGGGCATGCTGGGATGTGTAGTTTCTTTACAGCTGCAGGGACACAGTTTGGACATGCCTGCTTTAAATGGTCTCTCAGTCTGGTTCAGTATAATTCACAATCATGGGGAAGTTTGCTGACCTGACAGCTGTGCAGAAAACCATCACTGACACCCTCCACAAGAAGGGAAAGCCTCAATAGGAAATTGCAAAAGAAGTTGGATGTTCTCAAAAGCACATTAATAGAAAGTTAAGTGGAAGTGAATAGTGTGGAAGAAAAAGGTGCACAAGCAGCAGGGATGACCGCAGCCTGGAAAGGATTGTCAGGAAAAGGCCTTTCAAAATTGTGGGGGAGCTTCACAAGGAGTGGACTGAGGATGGAGTTAGTGTATCAAGAGCCACTACACATAGAACGGATCCTTGACCTGGGCTAAAGAAAAAAAGAACTGGTCTGTTGCTCAGTGGTCCAAAGTCTTCTTTTGTGATGATAACAAATTTTGCATTTCATTTGGAAACCAAGGTCCCAGAGTATGGAGGAAGAATGGAGAGGCAAACAATCCAAGATACTTGAAGTCCAGTGTGAAGTTTCCACAGTCTGTGTTGATTTTGGACACCATGTCATCTGCTGGTGTTGGTCCACTGTGCTTTACTAAGTCCAGAGTCAACGCAGTTTTTTACCAGGACATTTTAGAGCACTTCATGCTTCCTTCAGCAGACAAGCTTTACGGAGCTGCTGACTTAATTTTCCAGCAGGACTTGGCACCTGCCCACACTGCTAAAAGTACCAAAACCTGGTTCAATGACCATGGGATTACTGTGCTGGATTGGCCAGCAAACTCACCTGACCTGAACCCCATATAGAATCTATGGGGCATTGCCAAGAGAAAGATGAGAGACATGAGACCGAACAATGCAGAAGAGTTGAAGGCTGCTATTGAAGCATCCTGGCATTCCATAACACCTCAGCAGTGCCACAGACTGATAGAATCCATGCCACACCGCATTGAGGCAGTAAGTAATGCAAAAAGGGCCCAAACCAAGTACTGAGTACATATGCGTGATTATACTTTTCATAGGGCCGACATTTCTGTATTTAAAATCCTTTTTTTATTGATTTTATGTAATATTCTAATTTTCTTAGATTTTGGATTTGGGGTTTTCTTAATCTGTAAGCCACAATCATCAAAATGATAACAAATAAAGGCTCTAAATATCTCACTTTTATGTAATGAGTCTATATAATATATTAGTTTCACCTTTTAAGTTGAATTATAAAAATTAATGACCTTTAGCATAGTATTATAATTTTCTGAGTTTTACCTGTATATCCTCAGTGAATGTATGATTGGCTGAGAATATACACTGGACAAAGTGCAATGATGAGAAAGTACATATAAATTGGAAGCGGCATAACAAAATTACATGTTAGGGGATGTTCTGTGCTCCTGGAAAGTGGGGTGTGGCATCACAACAAGAGGCATGGCCACACAGGGATTGCCGCACCCATGAGCCACTGGTTTAGCACATACAGCAGGGGTCATACTGTAGTCCTCATTGACAATAATGCAAACGGCAGTCTGCAGCGGTAGTTACATTTTTGCAGGCGATTTATGTGAAGCAAGAAAATGTGTCTCCTCAGTCTCTGTGTGGGAAAGTGGCATGGCATGTGGGGTGGCAACCTGCTCTTTTGTATCATTCCAGTGGTACTGTCTTGTGCTGCATCAGTCCAGTGGTGGTGTCTTGTGCTGCATCACTCCAGTGGTCGTGTCCTGTGCTGCCATAAGTCCAGTGCTGCTGTATAAGTCCAGTCCAGTGGTGGTGTCTTGTGCTTCCATAAGTCCAGTGCTGCTGTATAAGTCCAGTTCAGTGGTGCTGTCTTGTGCTACATCAGTCCAGTGGTGGTGTCCTGTGCTGCCATAAGTCCAGTGGTGGTGTCCTGTGCTGCTATAAGTCCAGTGGTGCTGCTGTATAAGTCCAGTCCAGTGGTATTGCCATATAAGTTCAGCGGTACTGCCGTATAAGTCCAGTCCAGTGGTGCTGCCATATAAGTCCAGGGGTACTGCCGTATAAGTCCCGTGGTACTGCTGTATAAGTCAAGGGGTATTGCCATATAAGTCCAGCAGTACAGCTGTATAAGTCCAGGGGTACTTCCGTATAATTCCAGCGGTACTGCCGTATAAGTTCAGTGGTGCTGTCCTGTGCTGTATATTATTTACTCTAAATAAAGGAGTTACTAATATTTAATCCAAATAATTTTTTACAGGGTTTGCCCTGTGTGGTGTAGAGGTATACTCTCCTGTGCTGCATATTATTATAATAACTCCAAATAAAAGGTTATTATCCAAATAATTTTTACATGCTTTTCCGTTTGTGTTTTGTTTAGGGGTAGGCTCTCCTGTGCAGCATATTATTATAATAACTCCAAATAAAAGGATAATTTTCCAAATATTTTTTACAGGCTTTGCCGTGTTTGTGTGGTTTAGGGGTATGCTCTCCTGTGCTGCATATTATTATAATAACTCCATATAAAAGGGTTATTACCCAAATAATTTTTACAGACTTTGCCATGTGTGTGTGTGGTTTAGTGATATGCTCTCCTGTGCTGAATATTATTATAATAACTCCTAATAAAAGGGTTATTATGCAAATAATTTTAACAGGGTTTGCCCTGTATGGTGTAGGGGTATGCTCTCCTGTGCCATATATTGTTATATAACTCCAGAAAAATAATGGAGAACAAAAATTTGGAGGATAAAATAGGGAAAGATCAAGAACCACTTCCTCCTAGTCCTAAAGCTGCTGCCACTAGTCATGACATAGATGATGAAATGCCTTCAACGTCGTCTGCCAAGGCCGATGCCCAATGTCATAGTAGAGGGCATGTAAAATCCAAAAAGCCAATGTTCAGTAAAATGACCTCAAAAAATATATTTAAATCGTCTGAGGAGAAACGTAAACTTGCCAATATGCCATTTTCGAAACAGAGTGGCAAGGAACGGCTAAGGCGCTGGCCTATGTTCATGACTTGTGGTTCAGCTTCACATGACGATGGAAGCCCTCATCCACCGGCTAGAAAAATGATAAGAGCTAAGCTGGCAAAATCACAGCAAAGAACTGTGTGTTCTAAGATGGTATCACAAATCCCCAAGGAGAGTCCAAGTGTGTCAGCGGTTGCGGTGCCTGACCTTCCCAACACTGGATGGGAAGAGGTGGCTCCTTCCACCATTTGCATGCCCTCTGCAAGTGCTGGAAGTAGCACCCACAGTCCAATTTCTGATATTCAAATTGAAGATGTCACTGTTGAAGTACACCAGGATGAGGATATTGGTGTTGCTGGCACTGAGCAGGAAGTTGACGAGGAGGATTCTGATGGTGATGTGGTTTGTTTAAATCAGGCACCAGGGAAGACAATTTGTTGTCTGTGGGATGAATAAGCTCATTGTCATGCCTGGGCAAAATACCAAAAAAGCCACTGGTTTGGAATTATTTCTCCACAAATGTGGAGGTGTCAAGCCATCTGTTGCCTTTGTCAATCCATAATAAGTTATGGTAAGGACGTTAACCACCTTGGAACATCCTCACTTATTTGCCTAGGTAATCAAAACAATTACTACAACTCTCACCAGCTGCACAGTGAACTAGGATACTATAGCATTGCAGTATGTGTTTTGCCTAGGTAATCTGGAGTTATTGTTATAAGCAGAATTTAGGCTGTTTAAGTGTTAGATATTTGGGGAATTTTACTCCCATATCATTATTTGTTTGTTTTAGCTTTATTGCCCACCAGTGGGTGTTGGGCAATGGGTGCGGTTTTAATCAGTGAACCTATACCTTACACATGTTAATGTTAGTTCATATTAGAGTATAGATGGCTAATTAAGCCTGGCTGATTGATACAGGGTGTAGGACTCAAAGGGAGTAGGCTCAAAGGGAGAAGATATATTATTTTAATATCAAAGCCTGGACTTAGCCTGGACATAAACTGGACGAGAAACTGAAAGAAAACCTCAAACAACAACAGATGATCTACTTATCAATTTCAACTGTATATGCAAATTTATCACCCTCCAACTTTCACTTTGTGAACACTATGTAAACCATTTGCATAAATGAACATATGTAAGATCAAGTTTCCATCCATAATCAGGATCACAAAGATCTTCTTAGAGACAATTGTGAGTTCATCTTCTTATCACACCTAACAACTCCTGACTGTGTAACCTGGACAATAAGTACTGTCTGTCCATGTTTTTATAACGCACTTACAACTTTTAATTTCTCCTTCAGTTACTTGTATGCTTATTTGCAGTATTCACAAACATCTTTATGCACATGCTGAACCTATATCATTTTGTCTTTACACACCTGCAAATCCAGTCCAAATTACCTTTGCTTCTTGCTAACCCTCTCATGTCTTCTCATTTTTAACACCTCCTACTTAAATTTCTGAAACCACATTAACTTTCTGCTGTAACCAAATTACTGCCACTGAACACTTCCAACAGTGTACTTTCACCAGTATTTCTGCTATCCTACTGCTCTGTTAATCTTACATCCACCACTCCTATTTCCAAATTTATCATACTATTTACCTCCTCCACACTACAGCATGTCTAGCCTGTCACTATCACCCCCCAATACTCCTTGTCTGCCCTATCCTTTTCTCTGTCCCATGCTCCCACCTCTATCCTTCTCCCCTAGTCTCCTACATTTCCTCCTCTCTCCCCTCCTTTGTCTCCCATCCACTCCACTGCCTCACTTCCACTCCTCCCCTGATACCCCACTGTCATTCACCTCTACCCTACCTTGGGCCCAATCAGCCACCACTCTGCCCTGCTCCCTCCCTCCTCTACCTACTTCATCTTATACCACTCTGTACCACACTTTACTTCCTCCATGCTCAACTGCTGCAGTGTCCCTTCCTAGCCCATGAGCCAGTACCCTCACTACACCCTCTGTATCCCTGTCTTCTAAATCCATCTCACCTCGTTGCTACAGCAGCCCTGATAGAAACATAGAAACATAGAAACATAGAATTTGTCGGCAGATAAGAACCACTTGGCCCATCTAGTCTGCCCCTTATTTATTTATTTATTTTATATTATTTTTTATCACTAACCTTATTTCTTTGTAAGGATATCCTTATGTCTATCCCATGCATGTTTACATTGCTCTACTGTCTTAGCCTCTACCACCTCTGATGGGAGGCTATTCCACTTGTCCACTACCCTTTCTGTGAAATAATTTTTCCGCAAATTTCCCCTGAACCTCCCCCCCTCCAGTCTCAGTGCATGTCCTCGTGTCCTATTGCTTCTCTTCATTTGGAGAATGTTTCCCTCCTGGACTCTGTTAAAACCCTTCATATATTTGAAAGTTTCTATCATGTCTCCCCTTTCCCTTCTCTGCTCCAAACTATACATATTGAGATTTCTTAGTCTTTCTGGGTATGTTTTGTGATGTAGGCCATGCACCATTTTAGTTGCCCTCCTTTGTACAGTTTCTAATGTATTAATATCCTTTAGAAGATATGGCCTCCAGAACTGAATACAGTATTCTAGATGAGGCCGTACCAATGACCTATACAGTGGCATTATTACTTCTTTCTTTCTGCTGCTGATTCCTCTCCCAATGCAGCCAAGCATCTGACTAGCCTTCCTCATTGCCTTGTTACATTGCTTACCTGCTTTTAAGTCATCTGAAATAGTGACTCCTAGATCCCTTTCCTCCTCAGTAGTTTCCAGTATAGTGCCATTAATACTGTATTTAGCTTTAGGATTTTTGAGACCCAAGTGCATGATTTTGCATTTTTTTGGCATTAAACTGTAATTGCCAGACTCTTGACCATTCCTCTAGTCTACCTAGATCCTCAATCATTTGTTTTACCCCACCTGGTGTGTCTACCCTGTTGCATACCTTTGTGTCATCTGCAAAAAGACATACTTTCCCTTTAATGCCATTTGCAATGTCACCAATAAAGATATTAAAAAGCACTGGTCCAAGTACAGATCCCTGGGGTACTCCACTGGTAACATTTCCCTCCTGTGAATGCACTCCATTTACCACAACTCTCTGTTTTCTATCCTTCAACCAAGATCTTATCCATTCAATAATCCTAATATCCAATCCCAAACTTTCAAGTTTATTTAGCAGTCTGCGATGTGGAACTGTGTCAAAAGCCTTACTAAAGTCTAGATAAGCTATATCCATGGCTCCACCTTTATCCATCACTTTAGTCACACAATCAAAAAAGTCAATAAGATTTGTTTGACATGATCTCCCCCCAGTGAATCCATGCTGTTTGGGATCCTGTAAATTGCCGGATTTGAGATAATCTACAACTCTTTCTTTTAAGAGTGTTTCCATCAATTTCCCTACTACTGATGTAAGATTCACTGGTCTGTAGTTGTTTGCCTCTTCCTTGCTTCCACTTTTGTGCAGTGGGACTACGTTTGCTCTTTACCAGTCCCCTGGAATTTCTCCTGTAGCTAATGACTGGTTGAATAATTCTGTCAATGGTGCTACCAGCACCTCTTTAAGTTCTTTTAGTATCCTTGGATGTATCCCATCTGGCCCCATAGATTTGTCCACTTTCAGCTTTGAGAGATCTGTTAGGACCTTCTCCTCTGTAAATGTACTTGTTTCATTTTCCTGAATATCCCTGCAACTAAACTGTGGCCCCTTTCCCTCTCTTTCAGTAGTAAATACTGAGCAAAAATAATCATTAAGATGATCTGCTATTAAATTGTCTCCTTCAACAAGACTCCCAGTGTCCGTCTTTAGTTTTATAATTCCGCCTTTTGTTTTTCTCTTTTCGCTTATATACCTAAAAAAAGTTTTGCCTCCTTTACCCACTGACTGGGCCATTTTCTCCTCAGCTTGTGCCTTTGCACATCTGATTACCTTCTTTGTCTCCTTCTGTCTAACAAGATATATCTTTTTGTCTTCATTATTTTGTGTCTGCTTATATTTCCTAAAAGCCATCTTTTTTGCTCTCACAATATTTGCTACTTCTTTTGCAAATCACACTGGCTTCCTTTTCCTTGTGTTCTTGCTAACAGTTTTGATACAAAGGTCTGTTGCCTTCAATATTTTACATTTGCTCATTCACATCACTCCCTTAGACTCTCTCCCTCTCTCCTGTGCCCTCTGGAATGCCAGACCTGTCTGTAACAAACTGGTCCCCACCTATGACCTTTTCATCTAAAATTCCTTGCATCTCCTAGCCATCACTGAAACCTGGATTACTCCCTCTGACACAATGTCTCCCACTGCTCTCTCTGCTGGGGGTCTCACATTCTCACAAACACCCTGACCTGGGGGTCGCCACGGTGGTGGTGTTGGGCTCCTACTACCCTCTAGCTACTTATACCAACTCATACCACCAGAACCATCCCTTACATTCTCTACATTTCTGGTCCATGCCATATGCCTCTTCCAACCTGTTCATCTTCGAGTAGCTGTCATTTACCGCTCCCCCCCCTGGCATGACCTCCAAATTCCTTGACAACTTTGCTACCTGGCTGCCTCACTTCCTCTCGTCTGACATTCCCTCCATTATCCTAGGTGATTTCAATATCCGTATCTATAACCCCACAAAATCACCTGCCTCTAAACTCCTTAACCTCACCTTTACTCTTGGTCTCTCCCGGTGGACCTCCTCCCCCTCCCATGTGAGTGGAAGCTCACTTGATCTGGTTTTCACTCACCTCTGTGATCTTTCTGATTTCTCTAACTCCCTGTTCCCCCTCTCTGACCATCACCTGCTCACTTTTAATCTATCTCTATCTGCTTCTCCATCTTTACCACCTAAGACTACCATCACTAAGCGTAACATTGAGGCTATTGCACCACTTCCCTATCTTCCCTGTTTGACTCGATGCTCTCTCCTATTCTCTCTCTTTCCTGCCCTGAATAAGCTACTTCCCTTTACAATGCATCCCTTACCTCTGCTCTTGACTCTGTCGCCACACCAACCACTATTCACCCTCGCAGATCGACACCTCAGCCCTGGCACACCAAATGCACCAGATATCTGCAAAAATGCTCATGTACCGCTGAACGTCAGTGGAGGAAATCACGCAATAAAGCCGACTTCCTCCACTACAAATTTATGCTCTCATCCTACTTTGCTGCACTTACCCTCTCAAAACAGTCTTACTTCAAAAACCTCATCTCCTCCCAATCCTCAAACCCCAGGCACCTCTTTGCCACTGTCAACTCGCTCCTCTGCCCACCCCCGCCTCAACTCCCCTCTTCCATTCTGCTCTTGACTTTGCCACTTACTTTACATCCAAAATTGACTCCTTTCGTCAGGACATAACATCCCACCAGAACCTGAGCAAACTCCCTCCTATATTTCTCAACCCCCCATCTCCTTCCCTCCTAACAACTCTGACATCTTTCTTCCCTGTATCTGGAGAGGAAGTCATTGTCCTCATCTGGTCCTCACCACCCTCCACCTCTCCACTTGACCCTATTCCCTCCCATCTTCTCCGCTTCCTCTCTTCTTCTGCCTGTTCCCATCTTGCTCATCTATTAAATCTCTCACTCTCATCAGGCACTGTCCCTTCTGCCTTCAAGCATGCACTTGTCTAACCTATTCTTAAAAAACCTACCCTTGATCCAATTAATCTCTCCAACTACCAACCCATCTCTCTTCTCCCTTTTGCCTCAAAACTCCTTGAGCATATTGTCTACAACCGCCTCACTGTTTTTCTTTCTTCCCAATCACTGCTTGACCCTTTCCAGTCTGGTTTCCATCCTCAGCACTCCACTGAAACTGCCCTCACAAAAGTCTGCAATGACCTCCTTGCTGCGAAATCCGGGGGCCACTACTCTCTGATTATTTTCCTTGACCTCTCTGCTGCTTTTGACACTGTAGACCACCCTCTCCTCATACAAATTCTTTACTCCCTTGGTTTGCGTGATACTACTCTCTCCTGGCTGTCCTCCTACCTTTCTGACCGTTCCTTCTCTGTCTCCTCTCATGACTCCACCTCCCACCCATTTCCTCTACCAGTAGGTGTCCCCAAAGGTTCTTTTCTTGGGCCTCTCCTTTTCTCTCTCTACACATCCTCATTAGGTGAGCTTGACTTAAAATATCATCTTTACGCTGATGATACTCAAATCTACCTTTCCTCCCCTGACCTCTCCCCTGCTCTCCTCACTCGTATCTCCAACTGTCTCTCTGCTATCTCCTCCTGCGTGTCCCAGCGCTTTCTTAAACTTAACATGTCTAAGACTGAGCTGATCATCTTCCCTCCCTCCCGCATAACCTCACCTCCCACAATTTCATTATCCATTGATAGCACAACTATCTCCTCTAGCCCCCAAGTGTGATGTCTTGGAGTAATCCTTGAATCCTCCCTCTCTTTCAAACCACACATTCAGTACCTCTCTAAAACCTTCCATTTACACCTCAAAAACATCTCCAGGATCAGACCCTTTCTTACCCTGATGCTAATAAGACCCTCATTCACTCACTGGTCATCTCCAGATTAGACTACTGCAATCTCCTCCTATCTGGCCTCCCTCAAAAAAGCCTCTCTCCACTTCAATCTATCCTCAATGCTGCTGCCCGTCTCATCTTCCTCACCAAACGTACTACAATCACATCCCCTCTCTTGCAGAACATTCACTGGCTACCCTTTCCATTCAGAATCCAATTCAAGCTTCTTACACTCACCTACAAAGCCGTCACCCACTGTTCGCCCTCTTACATCTCTGACCTTATCTCTCTTTACATTCCCACCCATCCTCTTCGCTCTGCTAATGTACTCCGTCTCTCCTGCCAACTAATTACCTCCTACCACTCCTACCTTCAAGATTTTGCATGTGCTGCTCCCTATCTTTGCAATGCTCTACCTCTCCCCATCCGACTTTCCACCTCTCTACAAAACTTCAAACGGGCTCTCAAGACCCACTTCTTCACCAAACCCAGTCAACTCTCCTCCTAACGCTCTTGTCTATGCTCACTGTCTACCCCATCTGTGTCACTCTGGTCTGTTAGCCCCTCACATTTTAGATTGTAAGCTCGCAAGAGCAGGGACTTCTTTCATCGTGCCTTTCCTTTTCTTACTTACACTATCTTATACTCCATACTCCCTTTGATGGCACCTAACCCCGGGTTTTCTATACCTATCCTATTTTGTCCTGTACTGTTAGTGCGGTTTTCTTGTTTGCTAATTTTATTATGTACTGTGTAATGGGCGCTGCGGATCCCTTGTGGCGCCATATAAATAAAGGATAATAATAATAATAATAAATAATTTGTCACCTGCAGCACATTTATCAGAAGTCATTGTCAAGTTCAGAATCCTTGGGTAATAGCATAAGCAGTCCACTGACACCTAAATGATGTGGTTTTATTTGTTTGAATATTATTTCTCTGTGAGGATGAGGATGTAAACACTGAAGGGGGTGAGGGAATCTGAGGAGGACATCTTGCCACTGTAGAGCCAGTTTGTGCAAGGATAGATTAATTGCGTCTTTTTTGGTGGAGGCCCAAACAAACCAATCATTTCAGCCACAGTCATGTCGCTTAAATTATTGGTTTTTTAAAGTGTACATGTCCTATTTATACAACATAAGGGTGGTTGGGAGGGCCCAAGGATAATTTCATCTTGAACCTCTTTTTCCTACTTTGCATTATGTGCTTTTTGGGGCCTAGTTTTTAAAAGTGCCATCCTGTCTGACTCTGCAGTGCCACTCCTAGATGGGCCAGGTGTTTGTGCCGCCCCATTGGGTCACTTAGCTTAGTCATCCAGCCGCCTCGGTGCAACCTTTTGGCCTAAAAACAATGGCCCTCATTCCGAGTCGTTCGCTCGTTCTTTTTTTTCGCATCGCAGTGAAAATCAGCTTAGAGCGCATGCGCAATGTTCGCACTGCGACTGCGCTAAGTAATTCTGCTATGAAGAAAGGATTTTTACTCACGGCTTTTTGTTCGCACCGGCGAACGTAGTGTGATTGACAGGAAATGGGTGTTACTGGGCGGAAACACGGCGTTTTATGGGCGTGTGGCTGAAAACGCTACAGTTTCCGGAAAAAACGCAGGAGTGGCCGGAGAAACGGGGGAGTGTCTGGGCGAACGCTGGGAGTGTTTGTGACGTCAAACCAGGAACGACAAGCACTGAACTGATCGCACAGGCAGAGTAAGTCTGGAGCTACTCTAAAACTGCTAAGTTTTTTTTGTTCGCAATATTGCGTAAACTTCGTTCGCACTTTTAAGATGCTAAGATACACTCCCAGTAGGCGTAGACTAAGCGTGTGTAACTCTGCTAAATTCGCCTTGCGACCGATCAACTCGGAATGAGGGCCAATATTGTGAGGTGTGAGGTGTTCAGAATAGACTGGAAATGAGTGGAAATTAATGTTATTGAGGTTAATAATACAGTAGGATCAAAAATACCCCCAATTTCTGTGATTTTAGCTGTTTTTATGTTGTTTTCAAAAATCATCTAGATCCAAAACCAAAACCAAACCGAATGGGTGGTTTTGGCAAAAACAATCCAAAACACAAGCAGGGATCCAGATCCAAAACCAAAACACAAAACACGAAATGTGCATGTCGCACATCTCTAATAAATATATATATTTATATGTATACTCTGCTCAAAAAAATAAGGGGAACACTTAAACAACACAATGTAACTCCAAGTCAATCACACTTCTGTGAAATCAAACTGTCCACTTAGGAAGCAACACTGATTGACAATCAATTTCACATGCTGTTGTGCAAATGGAATAGACAACAGGTGGAAATTATAGGCAATTAGCAAGACACTCCCAATAAAGGAGCTGTTCTACAGGTGGTGACCACAGACCACTTCTCAGCTCCTATGCTTTCTGCCTGATGTTTTGGTCACAACCCACACAAGTGGCTCAGGTAGTGCAGCTCATCCAGGATTGCACATCAATGCAAGCTGTGGCAAGAAGGTTTGCAGTGTCTGTCAGCGTAGTGTCCAGAGCATGGAGGCGCTACCAGGAGACAGGCCAGTACATCAGGAGATGTGGAGGAGGCCGTAGGAGGCCAACAACCCAGCAGCAGGACCGCTACCTCCGCCTTTGTGCAAGGAGGAACAGGAGGAGCACTGTCAGAGCCCTGCAAATTGACCTCCAGCAAGCCACAAATGTGCATGTGTCTACTCAAATGATCAGAAACAGACTCCATGAGGGTGGTATGAGGGCCCGACGTCCACAGGTGGGGGTTGTGCTTACAGCCCAACACTGTGCAGGACGTTTGGCATTTGCCAGAGAACACCAAGATTGGCAAATTCGCCACTGGTGCCCTGTGCTCTTCACAGATGAAAGCAGGTTCTCACTGAGCACATGTGACAGACGTGACAGTCTGGAGACGCCAAGGAGAACGTTCTGCTGGCTGCAACATCCTCCAGCATGACCGGTTTGGCAGTGGGTCAGTAATGGTGTTGGGTGGAGTTTCTTTAGGGGGCCGCACAGCCCTCCATGTGCTCACCAGAGGTAGCCTGACTGCCATTAGGTACCGAGATGAGATCCTCAGACCCCTTGTGAGACCATATGCTGGTGCGGTTGGCCCTGGGTTCCTCCTAATGCAAGACAATGCTAGACCTCATGTGGCTGGAGTGTGTCAGCAGTTCCTGCAAGATGAAGGCATTGATGCTATGGACTGGCCCGCCCATTCCCAAGACCTGAATCCAATTGAGCACATCTGGGACATCATGTCTCGCTCCATCCACCAACGCCACGTTGCACCACAGACTGTCCAGGAGTTGGCGGATGCTTAAGTCCAGGTCTGGGAGGAGATCCCTCAGGAGACCATCTGCCACCTCATCAGGAGCATGCCCAGGCATTGTAGGAAGGTCATACAGGCACATGGAGGCCACACACACTACTGAGCCTCATTTTGACTTGTTTTAAGGACATTACATCAAAGTTGGATCAGCCTGTAGTGTGTTTTTCCACTTTAATTTTGAGTGTGACTCCAAATCCAGACCTCCATGGGTTAATAAATTTGATTTCCATTGATCATTTTTGTGTGATTTTGTTGTCAGCACATTCAACTATGTAAAGAACAAAGTATTTAATAAGAATATTTTATTCATTCAGATCTAGGATGTGTTGTTTAAGTGTTCCCTTTATTTTTTTGAGCAGTGTATATATATATACAGTATATATATATATATATACCATAGGAAAATAGAAAACAGGATGCAAAATGAAAAACAATTTAAAACAGAATAAAATATTAAAAAAGAAATGCACAAAGGTATTAATGAGGCGATCGCCGGCTGCGAAAACAGTTTCAGCTTGGCATACCATGCAGCATGCCGTGATGCAACATGCCAAATCTCAGTAAGATGTGTGTGGCTACATATATATATATATATATATATATATATATCCACAAATTGTCCTGCACTCTCATCTTGTCATACTTTAATACTGGCGGGTGTTCCTAATGGACCGTATCCAGGTATCCACCTACATATCACGAAGAATCCAAAAAGTGGAAGGTGCACTCTCGCTTTAATAATTCAAGGCAAGGTATTTGATGGTTTTTGGCACTAACAATATGTAGTCTACATTTCCAGACTTGTAATATTTTACTGATATACAGTATTTTCTGGTGCATGTTAGTGTTATACAAGAGTTCTTCTTATTACTATTGATGAGCGGGTTCGGTTCCTCGGGATCCGAATCCCCCCGAACTTAACCCATTTTACACGGTTCCGAGGCAGCCTCGGATCTTCCCGCCTTGCTCAGTTAACCCGAGCGCGCCCGAACGTCATCATCCCGCTGTCGGATTCTCGCGAGATTCGTATTCTTTATAGGAGCCGCGTGTCGCCGCCATTTTCACTCGTGCTTTGGAGATGATAGCGAGAGGATGTGGCTGCGTTCTCTCAGTATCTGTGTTCAGTGTGCTGCAAATATCTGCTCAGTGTGCTGCAAATATCTGTGCTCAGTGTGCTTGCAAATATCTGAGCTCAGTGTGGCGAAAATATCTACGTTCTCTGCCTGAAAAACGCTCCATATCTGTGCTGCATTGTAGTATAAAGTAGGAGGACAGTGCAGAATGTTGCTGTGACCACCAGTATATATATCGCAGTACGGTACAGTAGTCCACTGCTCTACCTCTGTGTCGTCAAGTATACTATGCATCCATACCTGTGCTGCATTTTAGTTGTGCGCAGTAAATAGTAGGAGGGGACAGTGCAGAATGTTGCTGTGACCACCAGTATGTATATAGCAGTACGGTACAGTAGTCCACTGCTCTACCTCTGTGTCATCAAGTATACTATGCATCCATACCTGTGCTGCATTTTAGTTGTGCGCAGTATATAGTAGGAGGGGACAGTGCAGAATGTTGCTGTGACCATCAGTATATATATAGCAGTACGGTACAGTAGTCCACTGCTCTACCTCTGTGTCGTCAAGTATACTATGCATCCATACCTATGCTGCATTTTAGTTGTGTGCAGTATATAGTAGGAGGGGACAGTGCAGAATGTTGTTGTGACCACCAGTATATATATAGCAGTACGGTACAGTAGTCCATTGCTCTACCTCTGTGTCATCAAGTATACTATGCAGCCATACCTGTGCTGCATTTTAGTCGTGCGCATTATATAGTAGGAGGGGACAGTGCAGAATGTTGCTGTGACCACCAGTATATATATAGCAGTACGGTACAGTAGTCCACTGCTCTACCTCTGTGTCGTCAATGATAATGTCGGTATTATCTTAGACCGCAAAGCTATACCCCTTTGTACACTATTACCGTTGAGCCGCTATGGCTGCTAGACCACGTGCACGTGCTACGCACTTTGTACGCTATTTGCGTACAGAGTCCTGCACGTGGTACGCACTTGGCGTACACATGCTGCGCTGAGTGTACGGAGTACACACTGCGGGCGCACACACAGTTGATAACCTTTAAACCTTGTTAATGATTCAATGTAATGATATGCTTATACTTTAAACCTTTGGCAGCAATGTACTGTAACGATGTTAATACCTTTAAACCTTAAGTAGCGCTGGCGATACAAAGTATCCGCAGTGCGTACACCTTAACAATGCTTATACACCTTAAACAGATAAATCTACTTTAAAAGCCCAGGCAGGAAAGTGAAAACACAATACTGTTTGTAGTTTAAACCACAGGGTTCTAAGGTCTCCGTGGATTGATTCCAAAAGGTAAAACAATACAAGTTATACACTACAGACTAACAGGTAAATCTAAACAGAATAATGGCTACAGAGAATGTACGTACGTGAGAATATTCGCAAGCGCAGCCCGAACTCGGTCCTCCGCTCGTCATGCAGATAGCGTTTAGAGTCATCTGACCGGCCAGGCAACAATGGTCTTTTTATACACAAACATGCATACACAATACAATGGTCACTGTAATCTCATTGTTCATTGGACACAGAGATATGTCTCCACATTACAGCAAAGGTCATAGGTGGATTTGAAAAGGTGGGCGATGTCATTCTCAACTGCTCGTGTGGGTGGTATCCTTTGGATTCCCGCCGCATATGTAATTTACAGTAAATACAGTTAATGTTCATAATCTACTTTTGTACATAACTATACGCAGGAGCAAGCGATCTTTCTCTAACTAACACCGGAATGTTACCCTCAAAATGCCCTACAGCTGGATACTAGACATCACCTTCCAACCTTTATCTGACCCTTCCTATCATGCAAAGGTGAATCCCTCTGTCCAGGAACTGTTTAAACTAATAATACTCGCTGTCATGGTCTAGGGGAACTATATCTACAAAATGCACTATTTGGGTTAAATAGGCTATGTGCTAATAACACGCTACACGCTCACAAACTCCGCCGTAAATACCCATATCATGCGCACGATCGCCGGAGCGATCTTACGCAACTTGCGGATATGTGCACGTACGGCAGACTGAGTGCACGAGCAGCGGGCATGTGCATGGGGTTAGTACAAGACATATGCATTACGATATTTTTCGACTTTGACAGTCCACCCTTTGGCAGTCAACAATAACTGCCACTATCTGAACATTCCAACAGAAAAATATACACTACAATATCTATAAATGAGTGGGTGGTAGGAGGAGAGGAGTAGGCGGGAAATGTATGACCTAGTGGGATAGTAAAAGCATGTATGTATGAAATTCAAGTCTGAGGGGCATGTATCATCGTGCCGTACGTGTTCTAGATAAGCTTCGAGGTATTGCGAAGTATACATTAAATCCTTCTTATCCCATATTAAGGGTCTGTAAGTGGGCCAACAAACACTACCGAGCTTTTTTCGGCTTCTAGTTCCAACAAATGGGGTGCACATTTAGTTGATGATACATGCGTGGGGGAAAAAACATGTGAGTGCTAATATATGTATCTATATCACCTGTCGACTATGTGTGTCACTACCTGAAGGTTGTAGAGATGAAGATAAGACACGTGTCACAAACACATTCACATAATAATGTGTGCAATCATCCATGGGTGTTGGTTGAAGTCTTGTCCGGATGGGTGTATCCTTGCTGTGGGTGGTAATCAAAGTCTTTCAAGTGTCCATGAAAAGTCTTTAAAGTCTTTAAAGTGTCTATCAAAGTCTTTAGAAATGTCCATCAAAGTCTGTAGTCTTCTTCCGAATGGATGTATTTTTGCTTGGGAGAAAAACAAAGGAGAAACGGGTGAAAGAAACGGACCGTGGAATCACGTTTTATCACAACATTGTCTCAATTGATGGGTCATAAATTAAACCAGTTTGTGTAACAATGCCCCCGCTCCTCAAACTCATCACTTTGGTACTGCGCTTGCACTGCATTAAAATCCGAACACATCTAAATATCAAACCAATCATTATGACAACTCCCAGGATACAAAGGAGAAACTTTCCTACACTCACGATAACATTTTGAGCCCATTCTCCTAAACCAGAGAACCAATTGCGTGTGTTCAACCATGAGACCCAGCCGGTCAGTTCATTACTCACAGCAGTAAGGGTAAGGTTGTGTCTCCTTCGGAACTCCCATTTCAACTGCAAGATATCGTCTATCTTTTGATCTATGACCTCGGTGGGGTCATCAGTGCTGTTTGTAATATACGTGCAGCACTTCACACCGTACTGAGTTGCTAGGGTGACACAATACCCGCCTGTCACCGCTGTGATGTAATTGAGAACCATCCTGTGCTGGGTCAGTTCCGTTTTGTAAGCTTGCAATTCCCTCCCAGTATACCTGAAGGTGTCATCATACATCTCGGTGATATTATCTGTCAGGTTCGCTAGCGCATGAATATACCTAAAATTTATAATTCCTCTGGCGGTACGGGTGATATCTAACGCGAGTAGGAATTGAATCCCGGTGGATTCGTGGATCAAATCAGAGGCTGCGTGCTCTGTCCTATATATAAGGTGTCTCTTAATGATGTGTTCATAATGAGTGTGAGTGTAAGGAGCTTGAGCATTGCGGTGAACGTCTTTCATCTTATTATGGGTTATGGTCATTACTTCTGGCAACACTCTTCCAATGTAACAGAATCCCTCTGAGTTTGGGGCAAGCCACTTATACGCCTTCCTCCCACATATGAAATATGCATCATCGGGGAGAACATATGGGACAGAATATGACATTACCATATTGCAAACCTTCCAGGTGAAAAATCCTACCCCTAACTCTCTCATCTGTTCAGTACACGTATCAGGCTGTATGATATGCGCACAGTACCCTTGAGATACTTCTCCAACCCGCATGGTCCTACTTCCTAGCGTTTACCTGTACCGAAAATATCTCCCACCGTCGGCTATTTGGCGTATAAGTTCTGGGTCTACGGGCATTCTATCGGCTCTGTGTGAAAATGCCATGGTTTGGTTATTCCATGTCACTTCCCAATTTCCAGGCTTTCGGGGATTGGAAATGTTGAAACATACTAAGGACCTATCCACATGATATTGGTGGAGCTTCAAACTAGGGGGCCTAGAAATATTAAATTTCTTGTCCACCGGTCTCCCACCCCTTAATTCAAGTACCTCATCTATTGTTAAGGGATACGGTACTAGTCCTGACTTGCTCTGACCTTGAGGTACTTGTGAGCACACCCAGCATTCTGTTTGGTTTAAAACCTTACCCACTAATGAGTGATAGTCACTCAATGGATGACGGTCCATGTTGATATTAAGGCTGGACTGACATCTCTGGATGCACCCGTCCTCAACTATGTTTTCACAGTTTCTACAAATACAATTTTCCTCAGCCAATAACCCTTCACAGTGCCTCCTAGTTTCATGATTATCAGATCGTTTTCTGATACTCGCCTTTTCTCGGTTAATGTGTTGCTCTTGGAATTCTATCAATCCGTCCTCGCCATCAGAACCCATTCCAGATCCTTTCTCGACCTCTTTGGTACTCTCACCGAAACAGACTGCTCTGGTCAACAACAGGGTCAACAGGAAAACCCGGAATGCAGTCTCTCGGGGTAAGTCCATCTTGCTAGGGGGGGGAGAAAAAGGAGCAAGGAAGGGGGAAAGGAGGGTAATGGGCGATGGAGAAAATAATAAAAAGGAAAAAGAAATTTGGTGCGACAACTGCCTCTGGTCTTGTAGTTCTCTGTGCTCAGGTGCCGTGACAACAGTCCTGCCTCTCAACCTTCCCGGAACAGGCACTCCAGTGATACGATTTCCTCCACACTCTGCTCTTTGTCACGGGCTCTGGGTCAGCGACCTTCTTACAGTGGGACGAGTGGACCCAAGTCTCTCTCTTGGCAACCTTCAATGCTGTCATGCTGGTCAGTAAGACTTGGTACGGTCCTTCCCACCGGTCAATAAGGCAACCTGAGCGTAGAAAATTTCGAATCATTACATAATCCCCAGGTTCAATGTCATGACAATTACTGTCTGGCAGGTCAGGAATCACCAGCTTTAGATTGCTGTTTTGACTCCTCAACTGCTTGCTCATCTTAACCAGGTATTTCACAGTCACTTCATTATTGCATTTCAAATCATCCTGGGGGTCAATCATTACATGGGGTTGTCGAACAAAAAGAATCTCAAAGGGTGATAGGTTAAGAGGGGACCTGGGAGTGGTTCTGATGCTGTACAGTACAAGTGGCAAAGCTTCTGGCCACAACAATCCAGTTTCAGCCATCACTTTGCTCAACTTGTTCTTAATAGTGCTGTTTACTCTTTCCACTTTCGCACTCGCCTGTGGGCGGTACGGAGTATGCAGCTTACTATTAATTCCCATTAATTTGCACATAACCTGAAAGACTTCACCTGTAAAATGGGTACCCCTATCACTTTCAATTATCCTAGGGATACCATATCTGCACACAAATTCCTGCACGATCTTCTTTGCAGTAAATGTAGCAGTATTTGTGGCAGCTGGGAATGCTTCTACCCAATTTGAAAACACATCAATACAAACCAACACATACTTTAAATTCCTGCAGGGTGGCAATTGTATGAAATCAATTTGTATTACCTGAAAAGGGCCGTCTGTTGGCGGGATATGGGATGGTTCTGTTGGTATTGACTTTCCAATATTCTTCCTCAAGCAGGTAAGGCATGTCATTGCTCTCTTACCTGCATGAGAAGAGAATCCTGGCGCGCACCAGTAGGCTCTTACCAACTTGCACATACCCTCTTTGCCCAGATGAGTCAGACCATGGGCCGCCTCAGCTAAACTTGGAAGGTATGCTCTGGGAGCTACTGGCTTACCCTGTCCATCTGTCCAGAGTCCTGAGGACTCCTGGCCATACCCTTTTGACCTCCAGACTGCCTTTTCCTGTGGAGAACACAAATTTTGCATTTCATTCAATTTTTGTGTGTTGACGGTATTGAATACCATCAGTTGTGTGATGTCTGTCTGTATGGGGGTGCTGGCTGTTGATTTAGCAGATTTGTCTGCCCGGCTGTTACCAAGTGACACTGGGTCTTGGCTGTAAGTGTGGGCTTTGCACTTGATAACAGCCACTCTGTCAGGTTCCTGTATCGCTGCTAGAAGTCTTTTGATGTGGGTCGCATGCGCCACGGGTGTGCCAGCTGCCGTCATGAAATTTCTGAGGTGCCATAGGGCCCCGAAATCATGCACTACTCCAAAGGCATACCTAGAATCTGTGTAGATATTGGCTGACTTACCCTTAGCCAATTCACACGCTCTGGTTAGGGCGACCAGCTCAGCAACTTGTTCTGAGTGAGGTGGGCCCAGGGGTTCCGCTTCTATGGTACCTTTGTCATCTACGACTGCGTATCCAGTACACAAGTCTCCCGAGTCCGTCTGTCTGTGGCAACTACCGTCAGTGTAAAAAGTAAAATCTACGCTTTCCAGTGGGTTGTCACTAATGTCGGGCCTTGCAGTGAAAGCTTGGTTCAAATATTCCATACAATCATGTGTGTCAGTGTCTGTACTAAATCCTCCTTCACCATCACTCTCATCTCCCACCCTTTGTGCCTGTCTAGGCACACCTGGGAGATACGTTGCAGGATTTAGTGCGCTGCATCTCCTTATGGTGATGTTTACAGGGGCCATTAGTGCTAATTCCCACCTTGTAAACCGTGCTGATGAGACGTGTCTGGTTTGGGCAGAATTCAGTAAGGCTGACACTGCATGAGGTGTATGGATGGTCAGGTTTTGTCCTAGCACTACATCTTCGCTTTTACTCACTAGCAATGCTATCGCTGCAACACTTCGCAAGCATGTGGGGAGAGACCGTGCCACAGTGTCCAATTGTGCACTGTAGTAAGCTACCGGCCTGCTGGCATCACCATGTCTCTGGGTTAAAACACCTGCCGCACACACAGCACTCTCCGTACCGTATAATTCAAAGGGTTTCCCATAATCTGGCATACCTAATGCAGGTGACTGTGATAGGCACTGTTTGAGTCTCTCAAATGCCAGTTCGGACTCATCTGTGTGCGAAATCCGATCTGGTTTGTTTGACGAGACCATCTCTTGCAAAGGTAAGGCTAGTATGGAGAACCCTGGGATCCAGTTTCGACAGTACCCACACATTCCTAGGAAGGTGCGGATCTGTTGCTGGGTTTGTGGCAGAGTCATGTCGCGAATCTCCTGTATTCTATCAGCGGTGAGGTGTCTCAGTCCTTGTGTTAAGCAATGTCCCAAGTATTTCACTTTGGTCTGGCACAATTGCAACTTATCCTTTGAAACCTTGTGTCCCGTATTAGAAAGGTGAAACAGAAGCTGTTTCGTGTCTTTCAAGGACGATTCGAGTGAATCAGAACACAGCAGTAAGTCATCTACATACTGTATTAATACTGATCCGCTCTCAGGTTGAAAGGATTGTAAACAGTCATGCAAAGCCTGGGAGAAAATACTTGGGCTGTGAATGAAACCTTGGGGTAAGCGAGTCCAGGTGTACTGTACTCCTCTGTATGTAAATGCAAACAAGTATTGTCTGTCAGGGTGCAGAGGGACTGAAAAGAAAGCGGAGCAGAGGTCAATGACAGTGAAAAACTTTGCAGTAGGAGGAATTTGCATGAGGATGACAGCTGGATTTGGCACTACGGGGAATTGGCTCTCAACTATCTTGTTTATCCCCCTTAGATCCTGCACTAGCCTGTAACCCCTCCCCCCACTCTTTTTCACAGGGAAGATGGGACTATTGGCAGTGCTGGACGTCCTAACTAGGATGCCCTGTTGTAGCAAGCGCTCTATGACTGGGTACACTCCTAATTCCACCTCTGGCTTCAGAGGATACTGTGGGATTTTTGGAGCTATCCTACCATCTTTTACTTGCACCACTACAGGAGCTACATTTGCCATCAATCCAGTGTCTTGTCCATCTTTGGTCCAGAGGGACTCCGGTATCTGGGAGATCATTTCCTCTACCTTGGATGGACACCTGTCTATAACAGCAGAGTGTGACATTAACCTTTGTGGAGTGTCTAACATATCCTGCACTTCCTGAACGTGATTCTCGGGTATATCTAAGAAGACACCCTCAGAAGTACAATATATGACACACCCCATCTTGCACAATAAATCTCTCCCAAGTAGATTAGTCAGAGCCGATGCAACCAGCAAAAAGGAGTGCTTAGTCTGCAAAGGCCCTATCGTAATCTCTGCTGGTTTACTTAAAGGATAGTGTTGCACTACTCCTGTTACCCCCATTGCTGAAATTGTTTTACCCGTGGTCTTCATACCTACCGTTGAATTTAACACTGACCTGGCCGCCCCTGTATCTACAAGGAAAGGTAGTGATCTACCAGCTACATCAACTGTAACCTCGGGTTCATTTCCAAGGCTAGCAATCAACTTCACTGGCTGCAAACTACAGGTGTGGCCTGACCCCTATTGTAAGTTGTGACCCTCCCGCAGCGTGGTGGCAGCTACAATATGTGAGGGGGGTAGCTGAAAATTTCCAGAGGTCTGCCAGTCCTTCCTAGGTGGGTACCTCCTTGTTTCCCCTGCATGTGGCTCATAATTCCTCCTCTGCGGTCCCTGATCCCAATTACGTGTGTCATACTGTGAGTCATGTTCTGGTCTAGGGGGTCGACATACCTTATGTGGGTCTTTAAAATTACAGTTTCGTGCGTAATGTCCTTCCCTCTGACATTTAAAACATTTTACCACATAAGACTTACCATCAGGGGTCTGGGGTTTAGGCTGCTGTGGCTTCGTTGTCAGGGCTTTTATACTTACTGTCATCAGCTTATCCCCCTGTGACTCCCTGTGCCTAATGATGTTCCGATCATGCTCAATAGCGGACTCTCTTAATGCAGCCACCGAGATACCTCTCCAACTTGGTTGAGTGGTTTGTACCCTTGTTCTTAACGTTTCCTTTAAACCGTCCATTAATACGGACACCGCTACCTCCCTATGATGCACATTTTCCTTAATGTCCGCAACCCCAGTATATCTAGCCATTTCCTGCAGTGCTCGATGGAAATAGTCAGAAGCAGTTTCACCTTCTTTTTGTCTAATGGAGAAGATTTTATTCCACTTGACAACAGTTGGAAAATATACTTCTAATTGCAGATTGATCTGTTTTACGTTCTCCTGATTGTATTCATCAGTGAGAGGTACCTCTGCATCTAATTTACAGTCAGCAATGAATTTCACAGGGTCAATATTAGAGGGCAAACATGCCCGTAGCACTGTCCGCCAATCTTTGTTATTGGGTTCGGTGGCGTTACCTAGTTCTCTAATAAACCTCTGACATGCGGCTAGATCTTTCCTGGGATCGGGAAATTCAGACATAATTGTCCTCAATTCTGTCCGGGACCAGGGGCAATGCATAGCAATGTTCCTGACGGGAGTGATTCCCAGAGCATCAGTCTTCCCATTGGGGACTGCGATCACCCTGACAGGATTCAGTTCAATGACATCATTCTGGGTTGCTTCTACAATGTGAGGTGCAATTGACTCTGCATAATGTACTGTACTGTACTTACCTGTGGACACGACCTCACATGTCCCTCCGCTAGGGGCCTTTGCTACTGCTCTTACTGGTTGGGCCGTGCCCACTTGTGTGTCTTGTATGGTGGCTGCTAGAGAGAGTGCCGATATCGTGGTGGGCTCATCTTCTTGGTTGCAGTCCTGAGGAAGTTTAAGATGGAATACAACTTGCACGGGTTAGTATTAATACATTTATTAAGTTCACTCTTATCATATATTAGTACGCCATTCTCTGTAGCCACTTTCTCTCCTGTAATGTACGGTGGTGGTGGTGCAGTTGCTATCAGTTTCCTGCTAGGGTTGGAACCAGCTGCTTGAGCTAATCCCCATTGTATATCACCCTCCTGTTGCCATAACTGTAAACAATCATAATGTCTAATCCTTTGTTTTCCGGATTTTATCAGACATAACCTTCTCCTTAAATTTTGCAACACCTCAGGACTAAAACTGCCTACCTTAGGGAACGGTTCCCTATCTTCCACAGTAATACGTTCCCATTCATTGCATAAGACCTCTGCGTGTGATCCATATTTCTCACACATTATGTACCTCGCCGACCCTTTGGGCCGCGGAATATCAACCTGAACCCTGGTTGTTCGTCCCTTACTTGAGCAACTGGCCCCCATTCTTTGCAGGTATTGCCTTCTCAGCTAATTCCTATAAAAACCAAATTACTCAGAGGTTAAGGCGACGGTGAAAGTTCTCCCAGCGCTCTCACCCACTCACGCCCACGTTGGCCAATACACCTACACACTGTCCTCAGCGCTGGTCGTACCCAACCTAGGGCCCTGCGTAACCTCTATTTACTGACAGTGTGTGGCAGTGACTTACCCTTCCCAGTAAATATCAGTCGTTGGAGATTTCCTGAGTGACCAGCGAAACTCACTTAAAATAAAAAACTGTTACACGAATCACGTTGCGTGTACAATTAGAGTCTATGATCCCGCGATTTTACGCAAATGGCGTAATGGGTATCAAGTTGAACTAACTAATGCACACACTAACGCGCGGTACAATCGCACGGCGTATAAGTAACTGTTACTTATCCTCTATACGACCAATGGAATCATTTTTCAGGCTGCGAAATCTCAGCCGGAGCATATCTGAATGGGCCTATATGGGTACTACTCAAACCCCCGGGGCTGCGCTCTCACCGCTGACCTTTCTCAGGCCACGGTTTTCAGAGCTTCGCTTGACTTAGTCAGCGGATTTCTGACTTCGCTGACCTCTTGGTCTGCTGTTATACTAATTGCTCCTTTATACCTTAAACAATGTTAACGTGAGAAAGCCACTCCCATGCCACCAAGTGTCCACTCACCTGATGTGGTCTCCTACGGGATCCCGAATTCTGGGTTCACAAAACCTTTATTTGCATACACATGCTCGTTCACTCATATACACTTTGATTTTTCTGTACAGAAAATTAACTTTCATTCAGATAAAACAGCCTAGTCCCAGAGGTGACACAATAAGAGAAGGTTCTTTTAAACTAAATATTGGAAACTGAACAAATTTGTGCTATTATCGCGTGGCTACCGTCTCGCCTAAACTGAAACAATGCTATTGTGTGATTTGTATTAAGTGAGCGTATCTGTACGCACGTTGCGTAAACACGCCACATGTGTAGGCCTTTACGTTGCGTACGCAGTCCCGAACGCTGTCCGAGACACGTGTACACAGGCCGTACGTCCGCAGTACTACAAATCCCACACTTCTATAAATGTAAGCGATATTTAACTATAATCACTTACTTAACACACACAGTTTCTACTGTATCAACCTTTACAACTAGGCCAGGCTGCGTGTGCATTTTACACTTACTCCCTTAAATATTAACTCTATATGTTAACTAAATAGAAACAAATTTTCCAGTACAGGTCAAAATAAACCTAGTAATCACTAATTACGGCAACAGTGTGAGCAGATATGCAAAGTACAAAATACAGGTGTGTGCGTGTGATGCGTGCGCATTTGGCGCCAAAACAGAAATTTACAGATTTTAAAAAGAAAAATAGCTTTTGCGTTCTTACCTTACGGATCCCTCCAGCATCCATTAAAACCATGCAGGGCAGACGCTTATCTAATCAGCACTTATTATATCCCCGACCATGAAAAGGCTACATGGGATACTCCGCCCTTTGCTGATAGATAAAGTCTGCGAAAACTCTGCTAGGCTGCGGGTATGAGAAAGAACCGGATGAGCCCTTTATTGATAATGTCGGTATTATCTTAGACCGCAAAGCTATACCCCTTTGTACACTATAACCGTTGAGCCGCTATGGCTGCTAGACCACTTGCACGTGCTACGCACTTTGTACGCTATTTGCGTACAGAGTCCTGCACGTGGTACGCACTTGGTGTACACACGCTGCGCTGAGTGTACGGAGTACACACAGCGGGCGCACACACAGTTGATAACCTTTAAACCTTATTAATGATTCAATGTAATGATATGCTTATACTTTAAACCTTTGGCAGCAATGTACTGTAACGATGTTAATACCTTTAAACCTTAAGTAGCGCTGGCGATACAAAGTATCCGCAGTGCATACACCTTAATAATGCTTATACACCTTAAACAGATAAATCTACTTTAAAAGCCCAGGCAGGAAAGTGAAAACACAACACTGTTTGTAGTTTAAACCACAGGGTTCTAAGGCCTCCGTGGATTGATTCCAAAAGGTAAAACAATACAAGTTATACACTACAGACTAACAGGTAAATCTAAACAGAATAATGGCTACAGAGAATGTACGTATGTGAGAATATTCGCAAGCGCAACCCGAACTCGGTCCTCCGCTCGTCATGCAGATAGCGTTTAGAGTCATCTGACCGGCCAGGCAACAATGGTCTTTTTATACACAAACATGCATACACAATACAATAGTCACTGTAATCTCATTGTTCATTGGACACAGAGATATGTCTCCACATTACAGCAAAGGTCATAGGTGGATTTGAAAAGGTGGGCGATGTCATTCTCAACTGCTCTTGTGGGTGGTATCCTTTGGATTCCCGCCGCATATGTAATTTACAGTAAATACAGTTAATGTTCATAATCTACTTTTGTACATAACTATACGCAGGAGCAAGCGATCTTTCTCTAACTAACACCAGAATGTTACCCTCAAAATGCCCTACAGCTGGATACTAGACATCACCTTCCAACCTTTATCTGACCCTTCCTATCATGCAAAGGCGAATCCCTCTGTCCAGGAACTGTTTAAACTAATAATACTCGCTGTCATGGTCTGGGGGAACTATATCTACAAAATGCACTATTTGGGTTAAATATGCTATGTGCTAATAACACGCTACACGCTCATAAACTCCGCCACAAACACCCATATCATGCGCAAGATCGCCGGAGCGATCTTACGCAACTTGCGGATATGAGCACGTACGGCGGACTGAGTGCACGAGCAGCGGGCATGTGCATGGGGTTAGTACAAGACATATGCATTATGATATTTTTCGACTTTGACATCAAGTATACTATGCATCCATACCTGTGCTGCATTTTAGTTGTGCGCAGTATATAGTAGGAGGGGACAGTGCAGAATGTTGCTGTGACCACCGGTATATATATAGCAGTACGGTACAGTAGTCCACTGCTCTACCTCTATGTCGTCAAGTATACTATGCATCCATACCTGTGCTGCATTTTAGTTGTGCGCAGTATATAGTAGGAGGGGACAGTGCAGAATGTTGCTGTGACCACCAGTATGTATATAGCAGTACGGTACAGTAGTCCATTGCTCTACCTCTGTGTCGTCAAGTATACTACAAAATTTCAGTAAAATGACCCAAAAATCAAAATTAAAGGCATCTGACGAGAAGCGTAAACTTGCCAATATGCCATTTACAACACGGAGTGGCAAGGACCGGCTGAGGCCCTGGCCTATGTTCATGGTTATTGGTTCAGATTCACATGAGGATGGATTCACTCATCCTCTCGCTAGAAAACTGCAGTGCCACTCCTAGATGGGCCAGGTGTTTGTGTCGGCCACTTGGGTCGCTTAGCTTAGTCACACAGCTACCTCATTGCACCTCTTTTTTCTTTGCATCATGTGCTGTTTGGGGACTATTTTTTAAATCTGCCATCCTGCTGACACTGCAGTGCCACTCCTAGATGGGCCAGGTGTTTGTGTCGGCCACTTGGGTCACTTAGCTTAGTCACACAGCTACCTCATTGCACCTCTTTTTTTCTTTGCATCATGTGCTGTTTGGGGACTATTTTTTAAATCTGCCATCCTGTCTGACACTGCAGTGCCACTCCTAGATGGGCCAGGTGTTTGTGTCGGCCACTTGGGTCGCTTAGCTTAGCCATCCAGCGATCTCGGTGCAAATTTTTGGACTAAAAATAATATTGTGAGGTGTGAGGTGTTCAGAATAGACTGGAAATGAGTGGAAATTATGGTTATTGAGGTTAATAATACTATAGGATCAAAATTACCCCCAAATTCTATGACTTAAGCTGTTTTTGAGGGGTTTTTGAAAAAAAACACCCGAATCCAAAACACACCCGAATCCGACAAAAAATTTTCAGGGAGGTTTTGCCAAAACGCGTTCGAATCCAAAACACGGCCGTGGAACCAAATCCAAAACCAAAACACAAAACCCGAAAAATTTCCGGTGCACATCACTTCTTATTACATACTATACCAGTCAGAATTTTGGCATGAATGGTCTATTTAAATTACAGGTAGAGTATTGTGACCATCTAGTGTTTACCAGCTTGGTACTTTTGTGACCTATCACTTTGTATTTGGTGCCGTTTTTTCTATAGTCATTCAAGGGTGATTCACCATGGGGCCTGGGAGGCATTAGTTCGTAATTGTAACTTCTGTTTTTACAGATTGTGTACTTATGAAATTGTTGAAATTATCCAATATGTGAATCACAACCTGTCCTGAAAAAGGTCTGTTATCAGACTGAAACGTCGACAAATAAAGGTGATCTGTGATCATAAAGACTTGTTGATTGATTCCTTGAATTATTAAAGCGAGAGTGCACCTTCCACTTCGTGATTATATATATATATAAATATATATATATATATGAAAGAAATGAAGGCGCACTCAGTGAGTAAAAGTATCAAAAGGTTTTACAACAAAGTAACAAGCTCACATACATCGAGGTAAATGATCACCAGCGTGCAGACGAAACTCTGCTGCCTCCGGAGCTGCTTGCAGCGGCTCGCCCCGCACATCGCTGGCAGGTGTATATTCAATTCAGCGTCTCAGCCGACGGACCAGTGTTTCTAAAGTAAAACGAACATGATGTATGTGAGCTTGTTACTTTGTAGTAAAATCTTTTGATACTTTTACTCACTGAGTGCGCCTTCATTTCTTTCAGCTCTAATGGAGTAACAGTGTTGGTTACACTGTTTATTGGAAGTGCTTGCGCTCACATCGTGGACATTACGGACTTGATATATTTTAAGGATAAGACATTGATTGCACAGCCATCTGTCTAATTTATATATATATATATATATATACAGATGGAGCCATGCCTGCGCCTCAGCCCACCGCCTGCGTACACAGATGCTCCTATTCACTTTGCACGCAAGCCCCATTTGCTCCCAGCTGTCCATCTTACCGGGCGCGACTAGGCACAAATGGAGCCATGATTAGCAAGGCTCCATCTGTATATATATTGAATAGAGTTGTGGTATATGGTGCTATACTTTACTATCAATTGCGTACAATGACCATTTGTGTCCTTAGAGCATGTTCCTCATGGTCTTTTACACTCCCCTTTGTCCATGAGGCAGCAGCCTTTCTCCAAAAGACCTGTTGTTCAAACCCAGGACCCAAATCATTCAGTAAAAGACCTTATACTGGGCTCACACTAGGAGAATGAGGTGGCAGGTAGGAGAAACAGAGAATCATAGAGAGGGGATGAGGTCACACATCTGCACTGTACATGCAGAAAATTTAAAGACATGCCTCTGATAATAAGCATCCCAAACCCCATGCTGCCAATCAAAGGTGCTGAAAATGGGACCAGCACTTGGAACATTTGTCACCCCCCTACATGGACCAGCCAGCCATTGGCTGAGATCAGTCATGGCAACTGCACAGTGAGGATTCACAGGCTGGCAGCAGCAACCATGTCCTGGTGGTGGCCGTGAAGCTGCAAAAAGTTCTTAAAGGTTAAAATATTCTTCTAAATGATGGGGGGAAGGGGAGGGGCACATGTCTGGATCAGGGACGTGCAGTCAGGGGAGGCAGGGGAGGCAGTGCCTCCCCTGTCATTAATTATTAAAATAACACAAAGAATATACTTATGACACATATTATGGGTTATAACTATATGCTTTAGCTGTGTATTATTTTAGTAATTTTTCAGCATAAAAAAAAAAGTTTACATTTGTGTTTTGGAGGCACCGCTCCAGGTGCCTCCCGATATCAATGTAACAGAGCCGGAGTATCGGGCAGTAAAAGCCCATTAAAAAAAGTAACGTAAGTGGCACTTATAGAAGTGCCTCTGTGACAGGGGCGTGCTTTCAGCCATGTGAAAGCACGCCCCCTGTCACTGAAACAGCTCTGATTGGGCAGTGGGCAGCTCTGGTGTAGCCGAGCAGCAATATGCTGTGCTCGGCACTTGCAGCAGGGGCGGATCGGCCTGGCAGTGTGACAAGACGGGGCTGCCCGACAGCAAACGACCCCGCTACCTGCTAGTGACCCCGCAGCTCCTGCTAGTGTATACAGCAGCGCCACAGGGATTAGGGCTGCAACGCAGACAGTGGTCAGACTGGGATAGGGGGTGCAATGACTTCCGTTGCAGCCCTGCCCTCCCTACAAATCATGCAGCTTTAGCAGGGGAATGACGGGGGGGGAGGGGGTGGTGGTGGTTGGGGGTGGCTACAGTCCCTCTTCAAATGAGCATGTACAGAATAGGTTACCTCTAGATTAGGTGCAGTGTGGCTTCACCTGGGGGGGGGGGCTACACTCCCTCTTCAAATGAGCATGTACAGAATAAGCATACTTATTTTACTTCACATTAATAGTAGACTATACTGGAAAAGCACCTGGGCTATAAATGTAAATTTGGTAAGAGAGTGTCTCATTTATTAAGCGATAGGCCAATCTATATGGCAGTTTTGTTTGTTAACATGACTCATGTTAATGGTCCCTACTTCAGCCTTTGAAATGGGGGGTTGGGGGATGCAGAAGAGGGGTGTGGGGTTGTATGTTTCCAACATGACCTGTGTATTTTGAAAATGTGTCAGATGGTGATACATACACATATGCACCAGCAAGGGGATTTGTTAAGGCTCCTTGACAAATCCCATTGCTGGTGCACAGGTGTATGTATTACCACCTGACACATTTTCAAAATACACAGGTCATTTTGGAAACATACCAACCCCCCCACTCCCCTCCACCACCATTCCCCGTTGGAATATACAGCAGCGGCATTACCCCTTCTAAAGCTGCATCATATGCAGGGAGAGCTGGGCTGCAACGGAGTTCATGCCCCCATCCCAGTGCCAACCGCCACCAACTGTCACCCAGACAGCACCAGCCATGCTCAAGAATGTCTGTAGGCTGCAGCCAGTGCAGCCTGTACTGCAAACGTTGGCTGGCACCAGTGTTGAGGCGGGCTCTACTGCGAGCACGCAAACATGGAAGCATTGACGAGCCGATCATGTACAGCTGGAGCAGAGGTTCGGCGCCACTCCCCCCCATCCCGATTGCAGGCCGCGTCCACCCCCGTGTCCAAGCTCCGCTGGATCACACAGGAAAGAGACAGGTGTGAGGTACCGGAGAAGAGGGACCCATCACTTCCACTCCAGATATCCGAGTGTCCACCCGTCCTGTGTGAGCCTGCTGTCAGTATGGAAGGAGCACCGGTGGCTGGGACCCGGAGCTTAAGAGGAGGTGAGATCCTTGTTCAGCTTATTCTAACTTATGCTCGCCGAGTCCCTTCCACTCTCATCCTGCCCACATCTTCCCACCACTACTCCCATCCTGTCCCCTTTCTATTACTCCCTGCCTGCCCTCCTACTCTGCACTACTCTTACTCCCATCCTGTCTCCCACTTTCCACTATTACTTCCAGCCTACCCCCTGCTCCCCACCACTGCTCCTCACCACTACAACTCTCAGCCTGCTCCCTGCTCTCCACCACTGCTCCTCACTACTACTAATCCCAGCCTGCCCCCTGTTCTCTACCACTACTACTCTCAGCCTGCTCCCTGCTCTCCACCATGCCTACTCCCATCCCACCACCTGCTCTGCACTTCTTCTGCTCCCATCCTGCTTCCCACTATTCCTCCCACCCTGCCCCCAGCAGTAGCGGAGTGTATGGAGCTTGTGCTCCATGTCTCACAGTACAGTACCCATCCAAACTAACACTCCTGCCTCTGGAACATACCCGTAATCCACCCACTCCCCACCCCCCGGCCTCTTGAACATACAGTACACCCCCAGGCCAGCGGGTACATACAGTACACTACCCACCCTACCACCTCCTCCCCCTGGACCCAGGGACACACATTCCCCACCCTGCCCACTGGTCCCCTAGACACAGTACCCTCCCAAAATGGGGTAGCAGCAGTAGTGGGCATTGGCTCGGCGGCGGTAGGAGTTATCGGCGGGACTCAACAGACATTATGGCTGCAGTGCCTCACCAGCCACTGACCTCACCGCACGCCACTGGTCTGGATGCCACTGGACTTTACTTATACTGTGTAGAGTGGATATCTTTCTTTAAGTCTGCGAATGGGCTATTGATTGTTTAGCATGATGTGGATTTATAGTTTTAGCCATGCTTTGTAAAAAAAAAATATTTATTTGCTTCCTTAATATGCTACTTTATACTTATTCTATTATGGCAAACAAAAATCTAAAAACAAATCTGCTCGCTACTCGTAGAAAAAAGCCTACCCATGCTGTGCATGACATGCCAAATTGAGCAAAATAGAAAAAGTGTATGTGGACACATCTGTACTCTACAGTGCATTGCCATCATTAATCTGGTACATTGTCATGCAACTGTGGTGGCTAGCCACACCCACTCTGGATACTGGCCACACCCCTATATATGGGACTCTTCCTCTGCATTCTCCCAGTGGATCCTTTGTGTCCTAGTCCGATACTATATTTAGTACTTCAGATGGGCAAAACAGTAGTAATCTATGACCTGCAAACTTCCTTTGTTCTAGGGAATAGGATTGCCACCTAGAAACACCTGGTGGGTTTTGTAGCAAGCATCCAGATTCTCCACTTGAAGGCATGGAAGTGAAATTTTTACATCACTAACCTGCCGACACTAACAGTGATGTTGCACCTACCCAGCAGGCTAGGTTGTGCACAGGTCACACTAGCAGCTGGGTGGAACTCACTTAATCAGATTTTTGGAAGCTTACTGGTAGCAATCCTAATTACTAGAACGCCTCAGGGTAAATATTGTGTGTGTTGGAACGGGAAGCGGTCACCATACTGCTAGTTGGGATGACGAACATCATAATGGCAAAATCAAAATCCAAACTAGCGGGGAATACCTTTTGGAAGAGTAACCAAAAGAAAGCAACAGTTACTTTGTAATTTTTTTTTATTGGATGCTATTGCTAAGTGGCAATCCTATTCCCAAGTACAAAGTTAGTAGGCCATAGATTTCTGCAAACTACTGTTTGTTCGTCTTAAGGATTGCCACCTAGCAACAGCTGGTGGGCAGACTACTGCACACCTGTTGGTTGTTCTGAGAGACCTAATCTTTACTTCATCATAAGTCTCCAATGATGTTATGCGCATGACCGCATTGATGACAGTGTATGCAATTATTTGTAAGGGAAGATCTTCTGAGGTGCCTGTATTTTGGTAACTCCTCTCAAAAGTGGTGTTCGAGCAGTGTCAAACCTGCACTCAGATTCATATTCATTGAAGTTGAGTGTATATCAGTGTGTGAGGTAAGTTTGCCTTAAAGGAAATTGGAGGGTATAGGAGGTATACCTCCTGATCACCAATCTCTGTAGCATTTTGCCAATGCATTTGCAGATGATCAGCTTGCAGCATGCATGATTCTTTGACGAGGCAAGAATTTGAAACAGTTTTAGATGCAGTGTCACCCACTAAAAATAGGCCTTTAAATTAAGAAATATCAATAAAAGACACTATCATGTGACAATACGTATATACTATAAGGGTGGAGGGTTTAGCTGTACAGTAAGGTTTTCTACACATAATAAATAATTGCTGTATATATTCTAACAAGTGAGTTAAGCTGAAGGTAAGTAGATAAACAGGAGATAATGTAACAGTTTGGTTGTTTATCATCTTTACTTTGTCTAATTCTACTAAGAATTCTTTATAAGAGATGTTTTGGCATGACCCTTGAGAATAATTTGGTACACTTTTGTGGGTTGAGAACTGGGTTTGAGAAAACTAATAAGGTAAGCACAACTCCTCTTATTGCAAGTACTAAAACTAAGGGAAGCCAGTGTCTTAAACCCCCCCATACACAGGTCAGACTAGTCTGAGCAACAAGTCTGACCTGATTTTCCCGGCAGCTGCCCAGGAGGGCTACATCAGATTTGGCACTTGATATGCCATTTTTTACATGCGATTATACATCAGATAAATCTCATCAGATGCTTAAAAAGCACCCACGATGTGCTACTGATGGCCCTAAATCTGATTTGTCCTATGTGCTACACATATGAGCTGTAGAGTCCGATCCGATGCGCATGGGAATGCGAATCGGATCTTACCTCATGTCAAACACAGAGACGATTTGGCCAGTTTTCATCAGATTTATCGATTATTTAACGATCCGTCGGAATTGGATAAATACAGACTAAATCGCACCTGTGTTTGGGGGCCTTAAGAAATAGACATAATATATAAGGAAGTCAAGGTAGTCAAAGAGAGGAAAGGAAATCTGCAAGTTAGATAATATTTCCAGGCAGGTTTATTGCTTTTAAAATTATTTTTGTTTCTATGATCACCTGCAAAATGTTCAAAGATTTTCTCCATTCTGAATATGTAGGACATAGTTTTCATATTGTCCAGAGCAGAACTAGAGCATTGCGTGTCTCAGGAGGTTAAGAGATTCAAAAGTTATTTTTTCAGCTCTCAGGGATTTGGTATGATATACCGATGGACAGGATGCCAGCGGTCAGAATACCAACTGCGGCATCCTGACCATCAGAATCCCAACTGCCCACCAGAAAGTACCCTAAAACTTCACTGACCCATACCCTAACTCTCCCTTGTGGGTGCCTAACCCTAACCCTCCCCGAAGGTGCCTAACCCTTCCTTCCCCATTTCCTAAACCTAACCCTCCCCACTTGGTGCATAACCGTAACCGCCCGTCACCAGTACCTATCCATCCGCTTTCCATCCCTGAATGCTTACACCAACACCCCTTCTGATGCCTAAACCTAACCTCCCATCCCCGGCGGCAGGGCCCTTACCTTAATGCCCCTTCTAATTACTAAAATTAACCTCCCACCCTCCGCAGCAGGACGTGAGTGCATCCTGTTAAAAGAATGTTCGGGATTCCAGGTATCGGTATTTTGACTCCTGGGATCCTGAGCTCTATCGGGAATTTGATGCCAGCATTATGCCATAATTTGGTATACCGACGGCATTTTAACTACATCCTGGTCTCAGTTCTAAGGTACTTTTATAAAGGCTATTTTCTTTCATGACAATTCTCCTCGTATGGATCTTTGTTGGGAGAAATTATCCTAATTCACTTGAGACACATCTGATGTTATCATTGAACTTAGCAGAGGGTCTTGAGGGTTTAATTTGGGCCTGTCATTTGGAAACTGGCAGAGAATTCCAATTGGAAATCTCCCATATCACATGGGAGGATAGATACTGTATGACTAACTAGCAGTGACAGGGTTTTAAGAAAACCTGAGGAGAGCTTGTGAGTTCCTATATATGAGAGAAAACATGTAAGAGAAAGCTACCATTGTCCCAGCTAGTGCCGCTAAATCATTGAGAGAAATTGCTGGCTTTAGCAAGAAAGAAAGAACCAAGATCTCTATTGCTCCCCATTTCTTTGGAGGAATCAGGTCCCATTTTCAAAGCATATACTGTAAAGAAGGGGTGCTTTATCAGGATCCAACCTTAGCGATCTTGCCTGTACAGGCCGTTGCTCTGTTGACAGCACTATTATGGCAGTTTATGATAAAGGCCAATTCTATTACAAAAAATAATGTTAAGTCACTTTAGTGTATGATTTTTTGCTATTATCAAACTGTTTATGTACAGTTTACCACTTTCTAGACTCCATGTAGGTGGTGCGATAAGGTGACTACTATTGTTCCAATAAGCAAAATATAAGGTGCGTTTGAGAAGCAAAATAACATGACAGAACACTGGAATAAAAGCATTCTCCAATAAATGTGTAACCTACTGTTGTTTAGATGTATGGAAATGGTAAGGAAAGCATTCTGGAGATCTATTTTAACACATAAACCATTCTGGTTTAGTAAAAAGGAAATGCCATGCAAACTCTCTACTCAAATTCTTATGGGTTAAGCTGTTTAGCACTATTACGTTTAAAACGTTTGTCTGGATGGCAAGTGTTAATTTTTATTTATTTATTTAATTTTGATAGGGAAGTTATGACTAATCAGCTACAGTATGCAAAAAGTGTTTTCCATCTATATTTTGTTCTGGTCAGATAACTGTCAGATATGGGTGGTCATTCCGAGTTGTTCGCTCGTTGCCATTTTTCAGCACTGCAGCGATTAGGTGGAAAATGCGCATGCGCATGGTACGCAGCGCGCATGCGCTAAGTTATTTAACACAAAACTTAGTAGATTTTCTGGTGTTTTCAGTTGCACTGCTGATCGGTGAGTGATTGACAGGAAAGGGGCATTTCTGGGAGGTAACTGAACGTTTTCCGGTAGTGTGCTAAAAAACACAGGCGTGCCAGGGAAAAATGCAGGAGTGGCTGGAGAAACGGGGGAGTGGCTGGCCGAACTCAGGGCGTGTTTGTGACGTCAAACCAGGAACTAAACGGACTGAGGTGATTGCAATCTAGGAGTAGGTCTGGAGCTACATGAAAATTATTTAGTAGCAGTTCTGCTAATCTTTCGTTCACTATTCTGCTAAGCTAAGATACACTCCCAGATGGCGGCGGCCTAGCGTTTGCAATGCTGCTAAAAGCAGCTAGCGAGCGAACAACTCGGAATGAGGGCCATTGTTCGGACAGGACTGCATATCAAACAGTGTATATGCCTTTGATGAGAAATAAAATTAACAGCATATTGACACCAAATTGTATTGTCTTTATCCATTTTTCTATGGTAAGCTCTCTACTAAAGTCTAGCTCTGGAAGCACAACACCCTTGCACAAAGGGCTTCATACATATGTTTATGTTGATCTCTAGACTTCAGCAATGCAAAGGACCTGTGAACCTTATAACAAGACCTTTCTCCTGAGAGAAACTCTGGTCCAAACAGGTCTGCATGTGAGTGACTAGAATAGTCCAGATATTTTGGTTCTAGTTTGATAAGCCTGCTCTAGCAAGCCACCATGCTGCTCTAGAGTTTGTAAAATAGTTAACTGCATGTCCCACAATAAAGTAGCCCTGCTGATAACTTTTATAAGGGAGTGAGAAAAGTGTATCCAGAAAGCATACAGATTATCCGTCCTTTCTGCCTAGTCCTGGACATATAGCAGAGGACCTGCTACAACTGTAATTTTAATTGTACTTGTTTTTCTCAGAGTTTTATTTGAAAAATCAGCAATTTATCACCCAACACTGCATTAAGAGCTGCGTCAATATCTGGAATAAGAGCTGGCACATCAGGCAGGTGGGGAACTAGGCATCAGGACAGGTAACTTTACCTGTGCAGAGTTCGGCAGCAGGAGGCATGCTTAAAAGCGGCAGGCGTGGCTTCCAGCTTCAGAAATGGAGCCACAGTGCCATTTTTAGAAATCAAGATGGCAACGGTGAGGCAATCACAGCTTGCTGTGTCATCGCACCACTCACTTGTGCTGGTTAACATTAGCCAGTGCGAGGCAGTGACTGTCAGTCTGACGGCGGACCAGGAGCAGTAAAGAGCTCCCAATGAAAGAAGACATTTGGGAAGTTCTGAGTGGGTGTTGGCCATGCAAAAGAGCTTGAAGGCCACCAGGGGTGGAAAAGATGGAAAACAGCCCGGGAAAAGGACGAAAGCAGCCCTATTGGGGGGGTGTCTGTTGAGGGGTGGGGTCTGTCAAGGGGGTAGAATCCCTCCTTATAGGGCAGAATTCTGAGTTGGACGCACTTGCTGCCTTCTATAAGTCTTTTGCTTCAGTTGCATCTGTGACTTTATACTAATACTTCTACAACGCACTTCCCTGGTGTACATCCATGCATATGAATATGCAAGGATTGAGTCTCCCACTGTCAGTGTATGCAGATGCTGCAATCATCCTTTGTGCATCTTTATGTGCTACCATCGGTCGCACCATTGTAACTGACACACTGACAGTTTTACCTTCCAATGATTTATGTCCCTTGATTTCCCACATGCAGCCGCCGGGTGGGAGTATGGAGGAGGCGTGGGGGGATGGGTAGGAACAGAGCAAGCCACAGCCATTGGGTGGTGTAGCAGGGGGGCACAGTGTAAGCCACTGCTGCCAGTCATAACCTGTTCATGCAGGGACGACAAGAAGATGCATTGGGCTGCAGCTTGGTCCTAGTGCCTGCCGACTGCTGCGGCGATAGCTTACCTTCATTAAGGAAGCAGTGCAGAGAGGAAGGACTTTAGCACCTAGTACCCACTAGCCTTCCGATGGGTCCTAGTGCTTGCTGGCTGCCGCAGCGCTGTAGGGAGGACTGGGACACCTCCAAGCCGGCTGAGTAACCATATATACCATATATGGTATGTGTGTGTTTCGTCGGGGGGGTAAAAGGATGATGGTAGTAGTGGGAAGTAGGTGGCTATAGAACATGATAGGGGTAGTAGTGGCGGGGAGCAGGGGCAGGATGGGAGTAGTACTGGAGAGCAGAAAGCAGGATGGGTGAAGTATTAAGGAGCAAGGGCCAGGATGAACATTGTAGTGGAAAGCAGGGGGCAGGGTGGGAGCAGTGGTGGGTTACAGGGGACAGGAAGGAGTGGAAGAGACTTACCCATAATGCTGCAGTCTGTCATCCCATTCTTCTGCATTTACCAGCTGCAAGGTGGGACAGTATTCAAAGCAGGCGCTGGCTATCTGACTTCAGTCTAATGCCATAGTGCCGATGCTGCTGGGGGTCACCTCCTCTCTGCTGTTCCCAGGTCCCAGACGCTCTGCCTCCCTCCTTGGACAGCACTGCCGCTAACTGTAGCCTCATTCAGCATAGGAAGCCAGACGGATAAGTAATTTCCTGCGTCCCCATCCTCCTGCTCTTATTCGCTCTGCAGCAGTTCACCTCCAGACAGCAGCCACAGGGGATGGGCCAACCTGTTGACAGACTCGGGCACCAACAAGCCAGCCAACTTAGGAGTTACCATTTTTGAATCGGCCAGGCGCGGGGGATCGGGGCAGTAACTAGGGGACGGGGCCTGGTGCACCAGCAAACTGTCCCAATCTGTGCCCGAAGGCTGCCACCCTCCAACTGAAGATGCCAGGGAAGTCCTGAGGGAGGTGGCTATGCAAAGAGCTTAAAGGCTGCCACCCCCAGGTGATGGTGCTGCATAATAAAATACTAAAACATTCAGTGTTGTGTTTTCATTTTTATATTTATTTTGCAGAATCAGAATTGACTTTATTAACCATGTATACTCAGGTATACTAGGAATTGTTAGCGGTTTAAAATGCTTCGCCAAATAACAACATAAAAATAATAAACATTACATAGTACATAGCATAACATACATACCCACATTACATACAGTACATTGTTTATAAAACACTGATTACAATTACATATTCAGGGGGTCTATAGGTATCAGCAGGCCCTTAATGGCCTGCTGTCGGTGTACATTTACTTTCATACTATGGTGGATGTTCAATTACTGTAGACTCAAAAAGAATTTCGGGAGAAAAAATGGGCTTTTACCACAATTTTCATATTTTTTTCAGGCTATTCATCTTTAGTCCTTTTTTTTCTCCCTAAAAATGTCCTGTTTTCAGGTGAAAACACATAGGATGTGGGATAAGTACCCAACCTATGTGTTTTTGTGCAAAAAATGGGGGATTGTATCAGGGATTTTTTTCCGCCTGCCTCAGACATGTGAAAAAATCCCTAGCAAGTGCCGTTGATAGGGCTAATTGGATATCTACCTAGCTCCCTATCTCTGTGGAACAAGATGAGTCAGGCAGATCTATACATCATAGCAATAATACAGATGTAATATTTATTCAACTGATTAAAAAAAAAGTTAATTTATTTAAGCAAGGAACTCTAATGATATGTGGACATATTCATATGATTATCCAGTCCACAATTAAAACTACACATCAAACCTTACATTAATAACATATTAATATAGCAGGAAATGTTTTATGCTTGATTTTTGGTTTTCAAAGCATCCCAAATAAAACGCACACAGTCTTTTCATATGCACATCTAACATTCTCAAGAAACTTAGTTTCCTGGTAGATAAATTATTGTTTTGAAAATATATATATTTTAGATAATCATTATCGCATGAGCAAATAAATAAAGAATTAACATTTCTATAACAAGTAATATAAATTGTTTACTTCTGCCTGCAGCTGATTAGGAACATTATATCATATATGTCCAGAAACTATCTACTACTTAAATAATTGTTTCAATTAAGTATCACAGTCTATTGCGCATATAAGGCGCCCATAACTTTATTGTGATTACATAAACCTTTCTTAAGCTAGCTTATCACTAAAATAAATTGACACAACACTGAAATAAAGACACGGACACGGTAGCTGGAGTTAAAGGTCAGACGATATTTATTGATCGCTGACCAACTCTTTAAACTATAATTGTAATTGAAATGGAATTAATTTAGATTGTGAAACTAAATTTAGATTGGAGGATGGCAAAGGAAAAGTCGCTACCAGACACCAGCTCCAGTCACCTAGATGAAAACCACCAAACCAAGGAGGGGAGTACCCAGACCCCGCCTCCTTCCTGCATAACCCGCATTGTGCTGGCCTCACCACTCTTTTCTCTGGCAAGAGTTCGGTTCCCGCAGGGGAACGTCTAAATGTCCAACCGCAAGAGAAGGACACACCTGCCGTCCTTCTAAAGAGGGTGCCCCACAATGACCACTTATGCCCGTTTTACCGCTGGTTGGTAGCGACTTCCCGCCACCAAAGGTTTACAAAACCGCCACCGCCATCCAAACAAAACAATAAGAACAAACTAAGAACAAACTAAAGAACCCTAACGAAAAGGACCAAAAGCATCTTCCAGGAAAACCTGCACTCCATCCGGAGAAAGATGGACCCCATCCTCCTTGTAGAACTGCCGGTTACGCAGCACAAGTAAAGGATGCCTGACAGCTAGTCCCCCTATGGCCCTAACGAACAGAGACACCGCCTAATTCACCTTCTTGCGAGCTTTCTCCAGAGCTGAGAAATGCACCGCACCCCGCCAATGAAAACACGGAACTATCTCCGACCAAACAATACAGACTCCTGGCCAGTGACAACGAATCACCACCAAATCCGCCTTAATGGACAAAATTAAATCTATGCCCTTAACTCGGCCCAAATCATTGCCACCTAAATGCAGGACGATACAACTGGGGCGACCCCAGCTGCGCTCACGATGAAAAAGGATCTGCAACAAATCACCCCAAAGCATGCCCCTGACACCTACCCAACGCAACTCCCTAGATCCGAAAACATCAGCCGCCCTAAGTGCCATGGGATGCCTCGCCGCCCAAAAAACATAAGAATGGCCAACCAGCCACACATGCTCCCCAAAATCAACGACAGCTGAAAAAGAAAAACACCCTAACATCAGAAATTTGAACACAAAACATAGATAATGCAATAAACAAAATAACCCAATTGAAGGAGAAAACTCAAAAAACCTCCCGTGGACCGGGAGAGAACAGTCAATTGAAATTAGGCCCCCTCGGAGGAAAATTTAAAAATTCACTTCACACCCTCGATTCCTGAACGTTAAGCGTTCAAAAACCGACGAGTAAACAAGTTTTTGGGTTAGCACAACAGGCGCAACTACATCTTATCACAACGTACATAAGACTTATAGGAGGCAGACTTCCAACGGCCCAGCTCCCGAATAGCCGCAGGGGATGAACCCGTAGCCGCTGCATGGGTAGCCGCCCCAATCCAAAAGGAATGGGTACCGAACTCCGCCCCGCGCAAGCCCAGTGCCTCCAAACATTTCTTAAACACTGCAGCAAATTGAAACTTCGTCAGCGGGCCAGCGTGCGCATGCACCAGCAACTGGTCGCTCCCTGAAGGCCTCAACCGAAGATACTCCTGTGCCAACCTCAGCGGGCACACACTCGCTTACTCCCGGGCCTCCAAGGACACCCAGCGACCCCGACCTGTTTGATCTGTCTTGGACCGCACAATCCTACAGAGCAACAGGCCATTCCCGTAAAGCATACCGGAGTCACGAGATGCCTTACTGCACGCCACTAACTCGCTCACTTGGAAAGCCCCAAAGAAAGCCAGTGCAAAAGCACATCTAAATAGAGCCACCTCGAACTCCGAGGTCGCAATTTGAGGCAGCACACGCAGCAACTTCATTAGAAGCTGCAACGTCACTGGTCTACGGGAGTCCGCGGGCGCCGGACGCATCCTAGCCCACCCTTTAAGCGCTCTGGAAAGGACAAAAGACCCGGTGGGATCCGTCACCCCACGGAGCCGAGAGTGAAAAGCAATGCCCGCAAGGGCAGAAGACATGGCCACTTTTGACCTACCCCTTTGATAATGTTCCCAAACAAAGGCCAGCAAAACGTCAGCCGGGAACTCACCTGCCACACCGTACCTACTTTGAAGGGCCGACCAATCACGCCAGGCCACATCATACGCCCTGAGCGTGGAAGGAGCCAACGCACACCTGGCCAGAGCAGCTAACCTGACTCGACAATCTGCCAGACAGAAGGCGGGCACGGTAAACCCTCTGCCTCCGCTCCCGGAACCAACGCCCGGAATCTATCAAACTGGAACCGAGACAACGCATCCGCAATTCCGTTGTCGATACCGGGAATGTGACGGGCCCTGAAAGTAACATTGCGCCGCAAGCAAACTAACACCAGATGCCGCAACAGCTGCAAAGCCTGTGGAGAGGAAGAACGCTGGTTATTGATAGCGTGCACCACCCCCAAGTTGTCGCAACGGAACGAAATGTCCCGATTCGAGAACTGTCCGGCCCACAACTCAAGGGCAACTATGATCGGGAACAACTCCAGCAACAGGAGGTTCTTGGTGAAACCCCGTGCCACCCAAGAGGACGGCCAAGCAGCAGCACACCATGCCCCGGCAAAAAATGCCCCAAAGCCCTGACTGCCCGAAGCGTCAGTGAACAACTGGAGCGAACTGTTGGTACAACAAGGGGGAGGCCACAAAACCTCCCTGTTGAAAGATACCAGGAAAGAAGCCCAAATCCGCAAATCATCCCTGATCTCACGGGAAAGGTACACTGTGTGATGCTGCCGGACCGTCCCCGCCGTGGCCCATTCAAGCTTGCGACAGAAAACCCTACCCATGGGGATAATCCGACACGCAAATTTGTACGAACCCAGCAAAGACTGTACCTGCTTAAGCCGAACCCTGCGCTTGCCTAAACAATCGTGAATGCAACCCAACAGCTTCCGCACTTTATCATCGGGGAGGCTTCAGCAACCCGCCACCGTGTCTATTTCGATCCCCAAATAGCTAAGACAACTGCAGGGGCCCTCAAACTTGTCCTGCATGACGGGAACTCCCAAACTATCGAACAAGGACCTAGCCACCGACAGAATATCGCCACAGACCGAACTTCCCCCTGGGCCCATAAAGAGAAAATCGTCCAGGTAATGAGCGACCCCTGGTTGCCCGGAGGCGGCTTGGACGCATCAGTGTAAAAACGTGCTAAATCTCTCAAAATAGGCGCAGGAGACCGAACAGCCCATGGGGAGACACCGATCCACGTAAAACCCGTCCCCCAATTTGAAACCCAGGAACCGCAGGGAATCCGGGTGGAGGGGAAGGAGTCGAAAAGCCGATTCCACGTCTAATTTCGCCAACAGGCCCCCCGGACCACAGTCTCGCACCAAGCGCAGAGCGTCATCAAAAGACTGATGACACACCCTGCACACGGCCTCGGGAATGGAGTCGTTAACCGAAACGCCAGGAGGATGCGACAAGTGCTGTATCAGGCGGAACTCACCCGGGGCCTTCTTGGGCACCACCCCCACGGGGGAGATGCACAAGCAGGGCAGAGGGGGAAAGGCGTAGGGCCCACACATGCGCCCCAGGCCGATCTCCGCGTCCACTTTCCGCCGGACCTCCTGTGGGAATTCGCGAGCCGACCTCAAATTCTGTCGCGTCACCACGTGCACCGAATCCGAAATGGGCAGACGAAAACCATGCCGAAAACCCTCCAAAAGGAACGACGCTGCCGACTTGTCGGGGTATAAACTAAGCCAGCGCTGCAATTTGGGAACGTGAATCGGGGAGAAGGCCTTACTTGCCAACTCCCCCGGCCTCGGCCGGAGCGGAGGGCTTACCGCTCGCCGCCGAGGTGCAGTCTTTGGCCGGGTGACTTACACGAGTGGTGAAAACAACAATTTACTCCCCTAGCACATTTCCCCTCGTTGTAAACAAAATACTTTCCTTTCCCCACCGAGCGGGAGCCCAAACCTCCGGCCGCCACGGGCTTCTTGACCGCAGCATCCGGGGCGGGCTTGACCTGCTGTGTGACCTCCAACCACACCTCGACATCCTTAAAACCCGCGGGCAGGATGGGGTTACTATCCTGATTACGACGGAATTTCTCGTCGTAATCCCGCCAAGCAGAACCTTTGGATTATAAATACATGTCATGCACCAAAAACAGATATTTGACCAAATTGGCATACTCAGTGGGCCGCGATTATGTGTAGCAAGCCATAAAAACCAAGAACCCCCGCAAACACTGGTGAAAATTACGGAAGGCACTCTCCCCAATGCCCCCCGGTTTCTTAGCTGCGTCAAAAGCTTGTCGCATCTCATCCATAAGGGTGAAGATGTCAATGTACTTCCCCTTCCTAATTTTTTCTCGCATCCGCTTACGGACCCCCCGGGTAACTGCCGTGTTGGCGCAATGCACCATCTCCGTATAACGGGAGGAGTCCAGGGGAACTGCCGACGCCCGCGCTGTCACCTTTCGCGATTCCTTCGCCATGCACCGCGCGATAAGTCTAGCTAGTTTACGCGGGCGCCGCGGAGAACCTGAAGAAACACTGCTAGACGAGGAGAAAGAAGAACTAGACAAACAGTGTAAAGTAACAGCATCGTCCGTTGCACCCGACTTCGGTGGCGGCGGAGCTTCCCCCGTCGGTGCCGTGGCCGCGGCCCTCTCCGACCTCCGGCCCCTCCGTGACGAAGACCCGGAACCAGCCAGCACCTGCGAGGAGGAAACAGAAGGGACAACAGGCGCAGGGGAAACCAGCGCATCAACAGCAATGGGGGTAACAGGCGGGGGAGGGGGCAAAGCCCAGTCGCTCTGCGGAGGGGGGCTAGCGGGAAGCGGTGGGGGAGGACCACCAACAGAGGGGTACGAAAAGGCATGGGGGACGGCAGACCCGACCCCCGTAACGCCACCAATGGTGTAAGCAGGCCGCCACGCAGGAGGTGGAATGTAACCGACCGACCCAGGAATTCCCGACGAAACCGGATGGAACTGAGTAGGCGCCGGGGGCGCCAGCAAAAAATGCGCCAACGGGTTTGCCCCAGCCGGGGACGACCCGGCATGCGAGACTGCAAAGGCAGGGGGGGACTGCAACCCGGGGGCCGCCGACCGACCACGTGGGCTGTACGCCGACGGCCGAGCTGGCAAAGTACGGTAAAAATTGCGGGGAGGACGGCACCAGGAGGCCTATGAAAGGTGTTCCGGAAGACGCGGGAAAAGCCTGCGCCAGAGGCCTGGGAAGGCTACCGGGGAAAAACGGACCCCCAGCGCACCCGTGAGGTGGGGCAAATGAAAGAAGAGGGCCGGGCAGGTGGAATGCCGCTGCGATGGATGATTGAGTCGCCACCAGCTGCAGCGCCCCCAGCGGGCCGGGGGGGGGGGCACCTGGAGCCCGACGCCCGGGGATGCCGACGCGGGAAGACATGCAACGGGTGACCGGGAGCCCAGCAAAAAGGCTCCCGCAGCGGGATCCCCATTCGAGAACCCCCGCCCCGAAACAGTAGGAGGGGCGTGCGCCGCGGCATTCCCAGCCATATTCACTGCCCCGAAAACCCCAGGGCCCGCCCTAGTCACCCCATCCCCAACACTATATGCGGGCGAAAAAGGCCCCCCCGTAGGGAGGGGCCCCTCCGCATCTGCAGCAGCCTGCTGAACAGAGGGCACCGGACCCTGTTGCCCCACACTCGCTGGCTCTCCCTGTATCACTAGCCCCCCCTCTACCCCCGCAGCCCCGCACGGCCGCCCAGCACCACGTGGGCGCCCGAGCCACCGCTCAGAGCCGTCGGCGGGGAGGGAAGGGGAGACGCGGCGCAGACTAGCGCACCGGGCAAGGGAGCCGCACAGCGCACCGAGGCTGCCGGGGACGCCCGCGACCGCGGCCCGGATGACCCGCGCGTCCCGGCGGCACGTACAGAGCGGCCACTAGTTGCATGAACCTCGCTGGCAGGGGAACGGGCCACCGCGGCCCGACCCTGCCGCGGGCTTGCCGCTGCCGGAAGCAAACTCCGGGGGGGCGCACTACGGGAGCAGGAGCGAGGAGTGCCCACGGCCTCCATAAGGCGGCGAGAGGGGGGTGCAGAGTGGCGTGGACGCGGCATGATGGGCAGCGGGAGCAAATGAATGGAAAACCAGGGATGGAACAGCACAGCAAATATATATAACTGAACAAGTGGAAAAACAGTACAAATAAATGCAGCAGTATACTCAGCCTTCCTGGGCCATACAATAAAAATGGCAAGAGGAAGTCTGAGGCACATGACCCTGCCCTATATACTCTCCTGAGACCAACCCCTTACAGCTTGACTGACAACCCTCTGATCCTATAGGAAAAAACCCACCGGAGAATATGATCTGCCTAGCAACTGCTTAGTCATAAAACAACCAATCACAAAAAGTTGGGCTCTTATATGGCCTCAGGCTTATGCAGCCTTCAGCTAATCTAAGACTGCCCTAGGAAGCCATGTAATATTAGAAATGAATACAAGGTGATTTGCCGCCATATTGAGCTACAGCCCCCTTTCCTTACTAAATGCCTTTAGCTTGTTGCAGCAACATCACAACACTTGCACTCTGCAGCCCCAGTGCATGTGCAGTCCTGAAACAAACAGATATTTGTGACCAAATCGGGACTGCGTTCAGGGCTGAATAAAGGCTTTAGACACCATCTTTGGTGTCTTTCAACTCCACACCATCATACAGTATTTGTTAGTAAGAGGTTTTGAAGTTTGAAAATTCATGTAATTTTTTTATTTGATATCATTGAAAGTGGTATAGTACTTGTGTGTAGTCTTGTTATACCACATTTACACCAAAGAAAGTGGGTCGCAGCCGGGAACCCTGACACGGGAGCTACCCGGCTGCATCCCGCGTCGGCCAGCCCCCTTTTACACCGGACTCACCAGCCAGGCATATTGTCGGGTTGGTGACGTTGCCGGTGACACGACAGGGGCAGTGCTTGGAGATCACATGATCTCCAAGTGCAGCTCACACATAGAGTGTAAATGGAAAGCCGGGTCGCATCGACCCGGCTACCGTTTACAGTGCTCAGTTTGCCGAGTTGAACACGTGTTCAACCCCGCAAACTTCCCAAGTTGGAATACCGGGTCACTCGACCCGGACTATTCCAACTTGACCCTTTTACACCAGTCAGCAACACGGGTTATGCGCGCTCATGTGCAATAACCCGTGTTACTAGCTGGTGGTGTAAAAGGGGTATTACTTACTGTAGTGTACATATTGTTCCTGGAAGGAGATAGCATGCCACAAGCCTGGACCACTATCAATCCTCCCATTCTCCTCAGGAACATTTTCTTTATTCCCATTCAAATTCTCACACTTTCCTGATCCTCCCAGAAGACAATACCCTATTATCATCATCGACCTTGCGAATGGCTAAGTCACCAAGAGAGCTGTACATGGCATCCTCTTGTGTGCTAGGGTACGTAAGTGTCACTGGGTCTACCTGCTGCCTTGGAGGGAAAATTGGAACTGACCAATGCTAATAAAGGGGAGTGAGTATAGTAATTATTAGTTTCTCCTCACATGCTTTTATGATGGAAATTAGGTTTGCCTTACCACTGCTTTTCATTTGCCTCATAATCCCTAGAGGCCATCAGTACCCGATACCCCTATATGGTTGTAGTCTAGCACATATTAACCTTTACCTGCAACATACTGGTAACTGCATTTTTAAATTTATGGTTTATCACCTGCAGGAGTAAAATGCTCTAGATTATATTTCCCCCATGTTGGGATTCCAGAGCTGTCATAGTGAGGACAACATAGTGACTAATGACATTGTCACCATTGGCATTCAGACCACATACCAACTGCACTGCCAATATAAATAGATTACTAGGCATTAAGTTATGTAAAGGTATGGGAACTTGTACTTATATATATATATATATATATATATAGTAGCTATTTTATATGACAACTTGCATTTTAGAATAGTGGACCTTTAAATATCATCTACTTTGGCTCTGTGCTATGCATACATTTTAAAGAAAATAACTCTAAAAACAAGGAACACAACGTGCAATATAACAGATACAATAGATGGTTTATTCTTGTAGATTGGTGTCACAACTATTCTTCTGGTTGTGCATATTTGCTCATTAGTTTTTCACAAAACCTTGACTTGATAATCACAAATACAAAACTTTTCATCACATATTAGAATTATATATCATACCGTATGACAAAACATTTCTAGTGGACAATGCATATTTTGTTTCTGCACAGTCTGCACTGTCAACAACTTTTTAAGTGTCACATTCAATAACGTAATAATTTTCCTGTTCTGCAGATAATCATAGCTGACCCTTTAGTAAACAAATTCAATGTGTAATGTATTCACTTTAGTAGCATGAGTGTATAATAAAAGTTTTAAGTATAATCAAGTTTTCAAAAACATTTAACATGATTTCAAAAAATATCATTATAAGAAAAAGATGATGGGTAAAATAATTGTTTTTACATTAAAATATATAGTAGCATTGACAGTACATGAGTTGATATTTATTGTATTTGCTAATTTATATAATTTTATAGAGATAAAATCTTTTGATTAAGCTAGATATGACTTCATAAACGGTGTCTTCTGTTGCACCAAACATCCCCAACATGGAGATGTGCCAGGTCAAGTGCGATTTGGCGGGTTCAGTATGAATTAGCGGCGGCCGGGATGTCGGTCGTCAGTATACTCCCAGCCACCAGTATGCCGGCAGCGGGGAGAGCACTAGAAAGCCCCTTTGCAAGCTTGCTGCGCTTGCCACGCAGTGGGCCGGGTGGCTTGCTGTGCTCGCCACTGGTTATATTCTCCCTCTATGGGTGTCGTGGACATGCACAGAGGAAGAATAGCCTGTGTCGCCGGTATTCCAGTGGCAGCATTTCACTGCTTGTCTGGATTCCAGCATCGGCATCGTGACTGCCGGGTTTACCAACTTGACCACACCAAGTACCTGTTTTGCTAAAATTATTTACACTAATAAAATAAATGTAAGCAAGAGAATTTAATGATCAATTTCATGTGCAGCAATTGAATATCTGTATATCCTTATATCCCAAATCCTTATACAAAGTAGTATTATGCAGTGGCCGTGAGTTTTTCTCAAGCTTATTTCTATAGGGCTTCATTTGTGACTTGTACATTTTTAAAACTAATTGCAGTATGGCTAAAGTCACAGCCCAGCATCTGTAGTATACTTTAAGTGGTGTTTCACTGCATCGGCAATATGTTTAGGACACACAATATAAAGAAATATATGGTACACTACATCTCTCAGTGACTTAGTAGCGCCAGGTGTATTGCAACATATGGCATATTGAGGCTAGGTGTATGACGACACATCTGTTTACAGTTGCTAATTTTCAAACTTTTAAGCATCTGTAAGCTGGGCACTGCAACCTTTACTAAAGAAGAGAAAATAATTGCTTTTTATTCCACAAAGAATGTTTGAAGACCATAAAAAAACCTAATTCCTATGTGGACATCATTCTGATTACATAAGTTATTCGCTTGCTTTTGCTTATCAATAAGTTTTTGGTGTTTGGATATGGTTTTGCACAGTGGTCGAAGTGGAAATTTTGAAGTGGGGGTATAGAAAAGTGCGGAGGGGGCTGTGGTCGGCAGCTGTGCAGAGGTGTAGTCAGCTTTGGTGAGTAGGAGGACGAGGGCAGCGGTGGAGGAGCCCATGGGCAGTGGCATGGAGAAGGAGACCATGGGCCATGGCGTCGCTGAGGAGGCATTTGGTGCGGCAGCGGTGAGGTCTCTCTGACCGCCGCCATTTGAAATCTGCCACGGACCGGCAGATTTGCTGCCGGTTCCACAGCTCTGATTGGCAGCATGGAAGTCAGCGGTGGCGGGGGGAAGGAATCATTGCTCGAAGTGCCTGCATGCCATACTGTGTATACCGGCCCATTTTGAGCACTGGTTTTGCAGGTAACTGGAGCAAATGCACACCATTAGCGTTCTGGCTGAGAGGACTTATGCCAGCCTTCCCCATGATTGAACCTGCATTCAGACCTCCAGTCAACTTAGAAATCTACATAGATCTGTAGCAGATCTGCAGCAGATGGTGCGCTCAGCCCAATGAGACCCTTATGTTCATATCTTCATAACTACATATAGCTTAGATCAAGCATACCCAACCTTGGTCCTCAAGGCACATCAACAGTGCAGATTATAGTGATATGCAGGCTACAGCAGAGATGGTTAAATCAAAATAACTAAGGTATTAAGTCACCTGCTCAAGCATAAATATAACAAAAACCTAGTCTGTAATTGTGCCTTGAAGACAGAGGTTGGGAATGCCCAGTTTAGACATTGACTTCTTCCACTATGAGATAACTATTTGACCTTGATTTGAGGGCTGGTGGGAGACAGCTCTGGCACTGAGTCACTCTGCAACCTTCTGTGATGTAGATGACCTGTTGAGATGAGACTTGCTCTCTGATTTACCACAGCCACTGTTATTTGTTTTCAAGTGACATACATCTTCAGTAAAAGTGAAGGATACTCCCTCTTTCTCAAATCTGCAACAATATTTGAAACCTGCTGATTTTGTCTCTGATAACTCATGACAATCTGCCTCACTTCTTAAGTCTTCTGACAACTGTAATGTTAAAAAGTTGTCTCTCCTGAAGGCAGCAGTAAATATTGGTGATTTGTAAATTCTGCATTAACTCAAACTCTCCCTATTGAATCTGATTTTCACAACTTGGAAAGGTAGATTGATGATAAATTGACTTTTGAATTAGACTGCCTGCAGATGGCTCCATGCCTAGATATAGACCCACGCTACAAGACTGGAATTGGATAAATGTTCTGGATGACTATGTCACGTATACTGTAATGACATGCCTGATGTCTCTAGTACTTCTAAGTAGGATACACTTAAATGTGTGATCTGTGGAAAATACATACAGGTGGGCTATAGGTATAAAAACAAAAAGGAATGCCACCTTTTTAAGTAAAATTAAATAATTGAAATCCAAGTATAAGTACAGATGGGTCCTCCGTTATCTTGGCTGTTTCTGCACCTAGACGGAGGTTTAGTCACACCTAGGCGATGGCTTAGGTTGCTAAGTTTAATCACGAACAGGCGCATTGAGGCACGAGCATGCAATACACATCTCCACCACTGGGTGGCTAATGCTCCACTAATCCAGTACTTTAGTTTGAATAGTGGCGGATTGATCTACAGTACAAGCTCTGGCAAATGGGATCCGGTCTGAAGATCGACACTGTCTAGGTCGACAATGTTTAGGTCGACCACTATAGGTCGTCAGTCACTAGGTCAACAGGGTCTGAAGGTTGACAGGGTTTCTAGGTTGACATGTGCTTGGTCGACAGTTCAAAAGGTCGACATGAGGTTGTTGTTTTTTAAACTTTTTTTTGAACTTTTTCATACGTAACGATCCACGTGGACTACGATTGGAATGGTAATCTGTGCCGAGCGAAGCGGTAGCAGAGTGAGGCACCTTAACCGAAGCATGGCGAGCGAAGCGAGCCATGTGATGGGACACGGTGCACTAATTGGGCTTCCCGGTCACTGTACGGAGAAAACAACACCAAAAAAACATGAATAACTCATGTCAACCTTTTGACCTGTTGACCTAGCACGTCAACCTAGAAACCCTGTCTACCTTCAGACCCTGTTGACCTAGTGACTGTCGACCTATAGTGGTCGACCTAAACATTGTCGACCTAGACACTGTCGATTTGATAATCCACACACCTGGCAAATGGTCAGTGACGACTGTAATGTTAATATGCAGTCCTGTACTGCATAGTGTAGACACAGATGGTGACCAGTGGTCAGACAGAGAGAGTAAAAAAAAAGTTTATTCAGACGAAAACGAACGTGTTAAAACACTTGTGTATGCAGATGCAACTAATGTGTGAAAGGAATAATGTAGCTCATTGACATTAAAGTATGTACAGTGCACTAAATACCGTGCTTTGATAATGAGCGTCTGAGTCCCCTAACAGCATAAACACCAATGGGAAGGAATCGCTGCTTGCATTACTTTTGCACATGAACTTGTGTAACTTCCATGCAGCGACGTGGGTGAGCAGGCAGTGAAGGCTCCCGCCTCCCATGCTGAGAGTCCCGAGTTCGATTCCCAAAGTGCCAATCTATATATTTTTTTTCCCTGACATTCACTTTATTATTATTTTTTCTTTGTAATACATTCAATGTAAGGGTTCACACAGGTTTCACATAAATCAGAGTAAATCTGCAGGAGCGACTCATTCCGCTATATAAAATACACAGTGGCAATGAGCACCTGTAGACATACAGTACCAGTAAATATAAATTAGTGTATTCTGATACAACTAACTGTTCGAGCAACACAGTACTGTAGATTGTCGGCATTAGAGAATCTGTGTTGTACTTTATACAACTCGGTAATTTACTATGAATTTGTATTCTCAATCACTGCCGACAATAGCCAAACACTGCCGGGAAAGCATAGAATTCGTAAAAAAAGGAGCTCTCAAATAGACCTGCTTTTTGCTGGCATATTAAGACAGTCATGCATGGATCAGTGAGATCCATGCATGCTTCTCTGTTGAAAAGGGTCAGAAAAAGTAAAAAATTTTAAAAATAGAAATTGTGTGGTGTCCCCCCTCCTAAGCATAACCAGCCACGGGCTCCTTGAGCCGGTCCTGATAGTTTAAATACCGGGAAAAAATTGACTGGGGTCCCCCTGTATTTAGACAACCAGCACTGGGCTCTTGGGCTGGCCCTGGTTCCAAAAATATGGGGGACAAAAGATGTAGGGGTCCCCCATATTTTTAAAACCAACACCGGGCTCCACTAGCCGAGAAGATAATGTCACAGCCGGGGGATGCATTTATGTAGGTCCCTGCGGTTGTAGCATTACCCCTCCAACTAGTCACCCCTGGTCAGGGTAACCTGGGGGAGTGGGAACCTCTTAAATCAAGGGGGGTCCCCCTCCAGGCACCCAAGGGCCAGGGATGAAGCCTGAGGCTGTCCCCCATCCCTGGGCGGTGGATGGGGGTCTGATAACCTTTTTGTGTGTAAAAAAAGAATATTGTCTTTTGTTTTAGAACTACAAGTCCCAGCAAGCCTCCCCTGCTTGCTGGTACTTGGAGAACCACAAGTACCAGCATGCAGGGAAATAACGGGCCCACTGGTACCTGTAGTTCAACAACAAAATAAATACCCAAATAAAAACAAGACACACACACCATGACAGTAGAATTTTATTAAAACACACTTGCACACTCATACATACTAACCTACATCCCACACCACCAAATCACGTCCCCTTCTCCATGTAGAATCCAAACGTTTACCTGTAAATCCAAAGTTCCAATATACTCACCTATTATCCAGTGATGATCGGCCCTCTTCTTTCCTGAAGTAATGCACGACCTTATCAAAAATGAAAGTCTGATCCACGCCACTAAAGGGGTTACATGTTTACAAATGGAACCACTTTCCTCGAATGCCGGGACCCCCTGTGACTCCTGTCACTGGAGATCCCAGCAGCCAATCAGGGAGCACATGTCATGGCATCTCCTGCTTGGCTGTGCGCTAATAGCCTGTCAATCAGGAGAAGCACAGCGGCTAGAATGGAGGATCGCGCTCCTCCATTCTAGCCTATGATGGGAACTTTGCATTCTGTGGCTAACCGCAAAGTTAAATGGGGTCACTCACAAGATTGACCCCACTAACCCCGCAATGAGCTGCAGACCGCAAAGTTTCCATCATAGGCAGAATAGAGTAGCGCGACCCTCCATTCTAGCCGCTGAGCTACTCCTGATTGACAGGCTAGAAGCGCACAGTCAAGCAGGAGAGCTCCATGACGTGCATTTCCTGATTGGCTGCTGGGATCTTCAGTGACAGGAGTCACGGGGGGTCCTGGGCATGCTCCTGATGAGGTGGCGGATGATCTCCTGTGGGATCTCCTCCCAGACCTGGACTAAAGCATACGCCAACTCCTGGACAGTCTGTAGTGCAACGTGGCGTTGGTGGATGAAGCGAGACATGATGTCCCAGATGTGCTCAATTGGATTCAGGTCTGGGGAACGGGCGGGCCAGTCCATAGCATCAATGCCTTCGTCTTGCAGGAACTGCTGACACACTCCAGGCACATGAGGTCTAGCATAGTCTTGCATTAGGAGGAACCCAGGGCCAACCGCACCAGCATATGGTCTCACAAGGGGTCTGAGGATCTCATCTTGGTACCTAATGGCAGTCAGGCTACCTCTGGCAAGCACATGGAGGGCTGTGCGGCCCCCCAAAGAAATGCCACCCCACACCATTACTGACCCACTGCCATACCGGTCATGCTGGAGGATGTTGCAGGCAGCAGAACGCTCTCCTTGGTGTCTCCAGACTCTGTCACATCTGTCACATATGCTCAGTGAGAACCTGCTTTTATCTGTGAAGAGCACAGGGTGCCAGTGGCGAATTTGCCAATCTTGGTGTTCTCTGGCAAATGCCAAACGTCCTGCACAGTGTTGGGCTGTAAGCACAACCCCCACCTGTGGACGTCGGGCCCTCATACCACCCTCACGGAGTCTGTTTCTGATCGTTTGAGTAGACACATGCACATTTGTGGCTTACTGGAGGTCATTTTGCAGGGCTCTGGCAGTGCTCCTCCTGTTCCTCCTTGCACAAAGGCAGAGGTAGCGGTCCTGCTGCTGGGTTGTTGCCCTCCTACGGCCTCATCCACATCTCCTGATGTACTGGCCTGTCTCCTGGTAGCGCCTCCATGCTCTGGACACTACGTTGACAGTCACAGCAAACCTTCTTGCCACAGCTCGCATTGATGTGCCATCCTGGATGAGCTGCACTACCTGAGCCACTTGTGTGGGTTGTAGACTCCACATCATGCTACCACTAGAGTGAAAGCACCGCCAGCTTTCAAAAATGACCAAAACATCAGCCAGAAAGCATAGGAGCTGAGAAGTGGTCTGTGGTCACCACCTGCAGAACAACTCCTTTATTGGGGGTGTCTTGCTAATTGCCTATAATTTCCACCTGTTGTCTATTCCATTTGCACAACAGCATGTGAAATTGATTGTCAATCAGTGTTGCTTCCTAAGTGGACAGTTTGATTTCACAGAAGTGTGATTGACTTGGAGTTACATTGTGTTGTTTAAGTGTTCCCTTTATTTTTTTGAGCAGTGTATATAGATTCACACTTTGGGAATTGAACCCAGGACCCTCCACATGGGAGGCTGGAGGCTTCACCACTAGCCCACATCGCTGCATGGAAGATACCCATGTTCAACCATAATGCAAGCAGCGATTCCTTCCCATTGGTGTTCATTTAAGCCATTAGGGGACTCGGATGCTCATTTAGTGCACCGTACATGCTTTAAAGTCAATGAGCTACATTATTCCTTTCACACATTAGTTGCATCTGCATACACAAGTGTTTTAGCATGTTCATTTGCGTCTGTATAAACTTTTCACACAGTGATTTGGCATTCAGGAACTTAGGGAGAAGCTTTTATCTCTCTCCATTATACTTACTACTACGGGATTTGGACACTCACATATCCCTAATATCAACAGACCATACTGTACCTGTAAAATGTTCGTTTGCATCTGTATATGCTGTACTATTTGCATCTGTACTGTATATTTTGTTATATACTGTATGACATACTGTAGCATAATGTAGCGCAATGAGACGCACCAGTAAAGTAGTACTTACGCTGTAGTTCAGTATTGTAAATTAATGGAGATCACACGCATGCGCATTGGTGATTTTAAAAAGTGACATCTGGTGGATGATCTTAGGTATTACACTCAAAGGTAACGCCAAATGCTCTGTGCGCCTCCCTTCGACTTGGCGCACCTCCTTGCGCCCAGTCATGCTGTGTATGCCTGATCATGACTAACACCTCAGTCAGCCAATATAACAGAGGACCCATCTGTATAAGGAATCCCTAGCTAGGGCTCGTAGGAATTGGTACAAACATGGCTGAGCCTTAATAAGTTGCTAACTCATACTGTAAAGGTAAAATGGCCTTTCACAGATGCCAATATATATTTTTTAGATAAGGGCATAAACCCAGCAGATTTAGGCTGTAAGCAGTTAGGAAACATACGCTGCTAAATATATCCATTAGATGAAAGATGATAAGAAAAAATTACTCCTCTCCATCAGTGAAATAGCAACCTTTTTTCACTAATAGTACACTGCCCTATATAACCTTCAAACACAATCCATGACACCTGATCAATCCTGCTTAAACTAGTAAATGCATGACTATTTGACAGAGTTTGCTAATCCTAAATTGGATGAGGAGGCAATGAGACTTCTGGAACAGCCTATAAATGAGATTTCATTAGATGAGGACATTGGGAGTCAATCCGAGTAGTTCGCTCGTTGCCGATTTTCGCTATATTGCGATTAGTCGCTTACTGCGCATGCGCAAGGTTCGCAGAGCGCATGCGCTTAGTTATTTTACACAAAAGTTAGGTATTTTACTCACGGCATAACGAGGATTTTTCATTGTTCTGGTGATCGTACTGTGATTGACAGGAAGTGAGTGTTTCTGGGCGGAAAATGGACGTTTTCTGGGTGTGTGCGAAAAAACGCTGGCGTTTCTGGGAAAAACGCGGGAGTGTCTGAAGAAACGCTGGGTGTGTTTGTGACGTCAAACCAGGAACAAAACTGACTGAACTGATCGCAATGGCTGAGTAAGTCTGGAGCTACTCAGAAACTGCTAAGAATTTTCTATTCGCAATTCTGCTAATCTTTCGTTCGCAATTCTGCTAAGCTAAGATACACTCCCAGAGGGCGGCGGCTTAGCGTGTGCAATGCTGCTAAAAGCAGCTAGCGAGCGAACAACTCGGAATGAGGGCCATTAAATCATCTTTTATTGGTTATACCTTGGTCTCTGAAAGATATACTATCTCCTCTAAATGTTTTCAAACTAAACTTTTCCATACTATTATGGGATAACACTAAGATATCTGACAACCCTTCCAAATATTCCAGCCACTTTACCTTACAATGTATTTAAAACTCTTTGTAAAGATAGTTGTCAATCATCTTAATGGCATGCTTCCTGCCTTGAGCTAACAAGGGCCAAGCTGGTTTGCAGAGCCGTTTTTAGACATTTTGGCTCCCAGTGCAAACAGTAAAATAATGTGTGTGTGTGTGTGTGTGTGTGTGTGTGTGTGTGTGTGTGTGTGTGTGTGTGTGTGTGCGCGTGTCCAAAGATATTATAAAAAGTGATTTTTTTGCACGCACCACCACGCTAAAGTGGGTGTTGCCTCACTAAAATTGACATGGTCTTGCAAGAGAAGACTACCTTACAGAAAAAAAAATCCAACGATAATATTCCCCACATAGAAATGCCCCTTGCACCATAATATACACCACACAATAATGCACCATGCACCATATTATGCATCACACAGTAATGCCCCTGCACCAAAATATGTGCAACACAATAAAGCCCCTGCACCGTAATATGCCCCACACAGTCATGCCCTCTGCACCTTAATATGCCCTACACAGTAATGCCCCATGAACAATACTATGCCCACACAATAATGCCCCCTGCACCATAATATGCCCCACACAGTAATTCCTTCTGCACCATAATATGCCCCACACAGTAATGCCTTCTGCACCATAATATGCCCAACACAGTAATGCCCCTAGCACTATAATATATCCCACAGAAAAATGCCCCCTGCACCATAATGCCTCCTGCACCCATTTGGCACCCACTGTCACTGCAGCATCTCCTGGTGGGTCCCCGGCTCCTCAGTGACCTCTTCTGTGACAGATGCTACAGGTCCAGTGGGACCACTAGCATATTTCTCCTCTATGGCTGCAATCATTTTGGGTAGGACAACTCCTCTGTATGTTATGCAGTCAGCTAGACAGCATAGAATACTGCTGGAAAAAACTGACTGCATCGCCCCATGCGATTGTACAGCTCACCCAGCCCAAGAAATGCCCCTGCTGGCTTGTTACTGGCAGAGAAGCCAAAAACAACACCACTAAAATAATCAATTTAATTCATGCGGTTAAAAATTATAAATTTTCAGCCTTACTTTTGTCAAAAAGACACTGAGAAGGCATTCAATATGGTTAGCTGGTTGTTTTTGTATGAGGTGCTGGGGCATCTGGGACTACAGTAGATGGGCCTGAGTCAAATTTGCATCACTTTGGAAGCAGCAGCAATGCTAATACATGCTAATACTCTTCTACTATCCTTCTATGCCCAATAAAGGTGATGCCCTGGACTCGAAACTTATTTTTAAATTTAAACCCCACTATCACTGACACCTTGAGGTACTGGCAGATACACAATATAAAATGGTAGCTGCTCAATAGATTTAGTAATATTTTTCTGGTGCATGAAAGTGAGGGGTTATTCTTAACAAGAAACACAATTCCCCCTCCCCCATACTGTATTAGTAGACAATTATACTCCTCCCATATGTAGCCTCCCTGATTTTCCCTTTCAGTTTTGATAATGTAAAAGTCTTACTCTTCTCCATGAAAATGTCCCAGAGCCCGACAATCAACTAGTAACATATAAAAAGCCTGAACCATAATACTATCCCTAGACCGTAGTGTATATTTGTGGTACTTGAGGGAGCACAAGCAGCTTAATGAGGTGCATGGGTGCAAACCTGAAGGCAAATCCAATTTTTAAATCCAAATTATAGGTCTAAAAGTATGGCTGGTGATAACTACAGTGCATGTACAGTGCTGAGAAAAGATTTTGGACTAAAAGATCACTAATAGACTTATATCATGTTATATAAACTATAAAAATACATATATAGTCTTGTATTATTTCATTCAGTCAATATGGCTGGACTGTATGAAGGATATGCATCCATTCAGTCACTTGTTGCAGCTGGATATGTCCTCTGTTACCCCCTCTTAGATTTGGGGAGAACCAATAAGGGTGTACTAAAATATATCCTTCCAGTGCAGCTCTGATACGGGACCTTTGTAAGGCCATATGCTTTGTCAGCTGTTGGGTCATCTTTTCTATGTATATTAGTCCACAAGGATATCTAAGGTTATAAACAATGTATTGGATGGATTTAGGTTCCAATCCCTTTGCATGTGGCATGCTGGCGTATAGGCTTACCACATCGATGCTGAATAAGCTAGAATTTGTGACTCACTTATTTTTAAATTTAGGCTGCAAAATATCTGATTTTTCTAAAGCAAGAACTCTCTCTTTGGCAGCTTTTACTGCTTTCTGATGGTTTACTTTTACAAGAAATGTCTGAGACAATCTATGAAATGGCATCCTGACAATAGATATGCAAATTCTTAGAAATTGTGAATTAGGCAAGCCATGCTTTAATGTAAGAAGATGTTCCTATCTGTATTTGTAAAGTACACAAACATTTAAAATTAATTATTTTCACTAAGGCTAAGTGCTACACCATAATAGTGTACCATTAATGTAGTGCTGTGCTCCGTGCCTGTCACAGTTCTGCACTGGGGGACTGGTGAATTGTGCATTTACCCTACTATGGAAAGGGGCCCCTAATGCAGCTGGGTTGAGTGACCCTAATGAACTCTGTTTTCTCACGGTTCTCACTCCACTTCTACATGCCGTGCTCCCTGGCTGACATTCGCCTCTCTGCTGCTATTAGTGCATCAGCAGCTGCACTGTCCATTGTCTTTCACATCTTTTGTTGGCCCCCAGATAGTTTATTTTACTTTATGTACAGCTATTTTTCAGGCCATTTGCAGACTGCATGTCAAGCCTGGGAGCGCTTTCCTGAAGTGATAGCCCCCTCTCGTGACAAGTCAGTAATACAGCAACACATCCTGATTTTCTTCACAAGGTGTTTGCTGTTATTGACCTTCTGATTTCCTGTATGGCTTCCTGGCAACACTATGGGGAGACATGGCCAATGACACCCTTTATACTTGTTCAACCATGTGACAGTTAACTACTTTTCTTTACCCAGCACTGCACAAAGCTGTATTGAATGGACAAAGGATCCTGATCCAGTCCTGCATATTGGCCCTGACAGAGGCTTAACCCATTCTTATACTCTACATATGTGCTTTGGGCATTCTCCCTGAGATTTACCTGCTGTGCCAGACCCTCTGTGTGTTTTAACTCATAAAACCATCATTGCTATTAAACTCTGACTACATTCTTCAGCATTGGTGCCCATTTTACATCAGTCAATGTAGGATATGGGGTTCAAAAGTAATTACCCAGCCTGATGAAAAATTTCCTGGCATGGATCACATAAAGAACCAACCATAAGGACCTGCCTCTCCGGCTCCATCTTTAGCTTCTAAAGGCCCTGTCTTTCTCAGTAGATCACTCAGACATGCTTACTCTTGGCAACCTCCAGGATATTTAGACAGTTCTACGTCTCCTCAAATCTCTCTCTACTAAATTGTAACTTCCTTCAAAGGCAGACTTTGAATCGCTTGCATCGCAATAGGTTGCAATGCTGAAAGCTGGCCTAACTCACCTGGAGGCCCGCATCACAACTTTGAAAGTAGGAGGGCAACTGATAACTTTCAACATGCTTTGGGTGAAGTGGTGAAGTGGTGAAGCTGCAAGCTGCAGAGTGGCAAAAACTATTGGTGCACCTTGACGATCTCGATAATAGAGATCAGAGCAACAACTTACGGTTTCGTGGCATCCCGGAAGATATAATTCTCAGGGCCTGCAGCATGTTCTCACGAAGCTGTTCAAAAAAATCCAGGGACATCAACCTAATGACTCGAATATCTTTGACAGGGCCCATTGAGTATTGTGCCCCAAAGGCTTCCAGTATGACCACCGTAGAGACGTGATTGCCACCTTCATTATTTTACATAGAAGGATGAGATTCTTTGTAAGCTCCATGGCTTCAAGGATCTGGAGTTTAATGGCAATGCAGTCCAGGTGTTCCAAGATCTATCTTAGCTTACATTGCAGTCAAGATGTAATCTGAAACCCCTGATGGATAGTCTGCATTCCCACAACATTAAGTACCATTGGGGTTATACGTTCAGTCTCACTGCAACTAATGGAGATAAGATGGCCAATCTCAGTGTGCAGGAAGACATTACAGTATTCTATTTGGCTCTGGATATCATCCTGATTCCTGCTCTGGATTGGCCTAGCCTCCCAGATGAGTATTTTGCACCTTTCATCCACCATTAAAGATGATCCCTTCCAGGCCAGGACTTGGTGCACCACTCTTAATCCTACTTAAAGGTTTCATGACAACCCTGGGCACTTCTTAATCATATCACTTGAGTGTTGCTACCCTACCCAGTCTACCTTTCAGTTTGAGACTGTCTTATTGTTAGATGGTTTCAGGCTCCCACCCAAGACCTGCCTTAAGTTGCAATGGACTCATGGTTCAGCATTTGTTTTCACCTCTTTTTAGACAGGTACTGAAAGGTAAGAGAAGATGGACTCAGGTACCTTCTCTCCTCTCCCCTACTTGTAAAGTTAATGTATTTACCATAAATTCCTCTCATATGAGTATTTACTAATCATTATGCTATCCTGATACTGCATGGTGTAATGTTAACATACAGATTTTCTGTTTTCTTCATGGTTGGTTGTCTCAAACACATATCCCCTGTTGTCTGTACACTATCTTATTTTGTCCTGGGCTCAATGCTAAAACTGTTTTTGCCATTATGCTCCTAGTCCATGGTTCTTCACTGAATTATTAGGGACTACAGTATGTGGGCTGGTCAAGCATGAGATGCTCTACAGACATAATCACTTAGGTGGTTTACAGTTGCCATGCTTTATTTTTTATTATCATGCATCATCACTTAATAGGCTTATGGAATAGACCAAGACATGAGACACAAAGCAATGGATAGACATAGCAATTTCATCCCTTCTGGGTGGGTCTCCTGATGTAACTTGGCTCTCCACCTTACCTACAACTTGTCACCCATTGCTGGGCCCTATATACTGTTGCTGGCAACATCTCCAACCCCACCCACTCTTCTCACACATCCTGTACTATCTGAATCCCACTATTCGTTAATCCATCCTTCCGCCCTGGTATTCCCCAGCTCATTTGCTCATAAGGGATTTCAAGGGATAACCATTTGGCAGATTCCTCTGATTTTATGACCTTCACATCCCTCCAAGCATAATGAGGTTTACCTAATAGTGAAATATGGAGATATCTTCAGCTGAAGCATTTTCTCATGGGTCTGTGATACAATAACACAGGTTATCATGGGTTAACCCCATTCAAATCCATGTGTCTGTCCCAGTCATACCCATAACATCCCCTGAATATTGAATATATGAATATTTGAAAAAAAACTTTCCCTCCGTGCCTTCTATTCGTTGGGTTCACCTTTCAGCTTTTCTAACTGTATACATATATACTCAGTAAACTAATTCCCTCATAGCTTCTAGTTCCAACTCTATGCTGACTCAACTCTACCCCACCCCCTTACATTTACATCTCTGTACTATCTTGTTTAACCAATTGTCTCCCTACCGACTTCATCTGGATGTTTTAATGCTACCTAATGCTGACTATTTCCAAAACAAAGCTTATTATCTACCCTCCTCCCAGCATAAGCACATACCCTCAAATCTCCATCACCAACAGCAGAATCACATGGCAGTCTCCTGTGCTTACTAAAGTGTCACCCTTTACTTTACCATTTGTTATTTACTTTATATCCAGTATTTATCAAATGTCTGCTTCCTCCACCTTCTCAATACTGTATTTTTAAAGTATACCCTTCTCTTAGCCAAAATGTAGCCAATAATCTTATCCATTTTCTTATCTACTCTAAACTTGACTATCTGGCATTTTCTTCACCCATCCATTCCTGCAATTCATCATAAATGCTAAAGCTCAACATACACTCATAAATGTATCATCATAAATGCTAAAGCTCAACATACACTCTACAAATCCATACACTGGCTCCACATGACTTCTTAAATTGTATTCAAATTAGTATTCCTGGCCTACAAAGCCCTACATAACACTAACCATTCAGAAATCTCAAATCTCATCTCAAAGGACACTATTTCCCATGCTGTTGGCTCTACATTTGACCTACTCTTTGTCTCATCTTTGAAAACAACCTTTTATATATACCTACAAGATTTCTCTTGAGTTACTTTCCTAGCACACTTGATCCAACTATCCCAATCCACAAAATATTAAAATTCTCTGAAACACATCAATTTATTAGGGTTTACCCTTCTTTTACTAGTTACACCAGAATTCCCTCACAAATGTCTCAAAGTCACACTCGATTCACTGATTTTTTTTTAATCAAGATAGCAAGCTCTTTTGTTTGCCCTTCAAATTTAAATTCATTTTCATGTCTGCTGTTTATTTAATTTACAGTCCCTGTTTTGTTACTACTACTACTAATTATAATAATAATAATAATAATAATAATAATAAAAAAAACAACAATATAATAATAATAGTAATAATAATAATAATAATAATAATAATAATAAAAACAACAACATTATAATAATAATAATAATAATAATAATAATAAACCAAGTATAGGATAATCTAGACACTACACTATACAAACAGTTTATAGTGGCCCATATTTTAGCCATAAGTACAGTAATACTGTAGGTTTTCTTTTCATTTTACTTTATTGAGGGAATAGAACATAACCTTTATATAGAGAGTTGAACATACCCTCTATATAGAAAATATCAATTGTCATTGAGAAATATATTGTATGTCAGTATAATAAACACATTAGTTCTCATTATTAAAGACATATTTACAAAAATTTTTAATTAAATTGCATTAAATAAGATGACAGTTACAAACAGTAAAAACAAATCTAATATAATATAATACATAATAATAAAAATAGATCATAATATAAATCCAATATCAGTAAAAACATATTAAGCATTTCATGGTGCCAGGATGCTTCTTCAGGCAGACATACATTGAAACTACTGTAAAGTTCTTCCTATTGGGATGATACATTTTTTTTGCATGTGACAATGTATAGTCTTTGATTTGCTTCTCTTCAAACAGCCAACATATTCTGTCACAACACTCCATATAATAAACAGAATGGAGCAGAAGAACACTAGTGCACTACTAACACTGCAAAATTCATTAACATAAAGTAATAAAACATAATAAAAATGGTATAGTAAAGCCAAATACAATGACTGTAATCCCCTAAAGTAGATAAAATGTCATACTAAAAGTCTGCAGAATAGATGACATATAAAAAAACTGTCAAATAGTGTCAGGTTGTTTAAAGGTCATGGCAGATTTTGCTGTGTAGCAGGCAGAAGACCCAAGTAGTTTAATCATCTACAGCACCGGCACATTTCGAAGCGAATACTTCATCATCAATGTGTTTATAGGAGCTTTCTGAATGGTGGGGATCTGCAAAGACATCTTGTTGGGTGGAGACAAACTGCATACAAAGAAAAAGGTTGCAGGTGCACAATTCAAACATTACCAATTTATTAATAATCATTGCAATAACATTTAGCATTTTAAGCTAGGTTCTTCGCATAGTTATGGCCATAAGTAACAGCTTGCCCACCGCGTCCAGGTGACCTCATTAGTCGGGCAAGTCCCTAACATTTTGGGGGGAACAAATCTAGGGCGCGGGACCCGCCAGAAAAGGAAGCAGCTGAGTGACCCCAGGGCAACACAAAAGTGAAAAAATACATAGTGAAAAAAGTGAAAATAGGTTAGTGAGAGAGGCTGCTGAAAAGAGCAGGGGTAAATTAGTGAGAGGTAAAGTATTGAAAAGTTAAGGTAGGAAATTAATTACATTGAAACAAAACACACGATAGGGATGAAAGAAAATATGAAAATAAGTGATAATATGTGTTGCTCCTGAGGCAAAACAGCCACAACAGTCCAGGGGGACCCACACCCTGGAAATGCACCCCCATCTGATAATCCAATATACATTTGTGCAGGACTCACCTTGCTCTGCATGCAGTCTAAGAAATGTCAGGAACCTAATTAAAACCAATATATAGGACAGGTGGGCATGGGTGCTACCACCAGGCAGTAGGGGTCTCTGGCCTTCTATTGAGTATGTAAATACACAGCATTAGGTATACAGGGGAGGGGTCCTGGGGTGCACACTGGTAATGAGAGGTGTGACCCTGCGGAGACCTTTCAGTAGAACTGCATACAGAGAAAAAGGTTGCAGGTGCACAATTCAAACATTACCAATTTATTAATAATCATTGCAATAAAATTTAGCATTTTGAGCGAGGTTCTTCGCATAGTTATGGCCATAAGTAACGGCTTGCCCACCGCATCCAGGTGACCTCATTAGTCGGGCACAAAACAAGTGCTACATTATCTGGTAAGTACATTCAGTTTTCCCATTAGGAATAGTGGTCAGAATTAAAACTATAAAAGGTTATAAAAATTTAAAAGTTTGGGTTTGGGTTTGGGTTTTTTTTAATAAAGAAACCCAGGGTCATTTGGGTAGTTTCTGTTGTCATTATGATTTAAAAAGAGTAAACACAGTTGTTTGACAATAAATGGCTTCACCCAACCACTAACTATGAGTGAAAGAAATGTTTGTGAGTTTTCATTCATATTCTCTGACAAATGGCCAGAAAATCACAAATTCTGCTAGGGTATGTAAACTTATGAGCAAAACTGTATAAGTTAATGTATATTTGATTTAAATTCATTTGATAGACATATCATTATGTGAACAAAATCTCTCATGTACAAGGTATAAGCCTGATATCTAAACCAGATTGCACCGGACACTTTTATCTTCTTTTTTAATGTACCATCATTGTAAAAAAACAAATCATTGGGTATTCTTCAAAATATTTGCATTTATAACTTTTATTACAAACACAACAGATCAATATAACAAATTGTGTATTTCAGTTCTCTGCTTATATATATGTCAAATTGCACGCTAATATAAGTGGATCATACAAAGTTTACATTTAGTTTAAAATAATAAAACATGTATTTAGATTTCTGTACTGCACTATTTTCCATGGTAAAAAATGCTGACTTGCTTGTTTATTTTCTTTAACATGCACTTTATTTGATTTACAGTAATACATGTTTGACATATTTAAGGCTATAAAGGCCTCCTGAGAATATGAATCATATTGCAATCAAGTCCCATCGGGAAATATAGAAGGTATCTGTCCTGTACCTTGTGAAACAGAATCATTAATCAAAGAATTTTTATGTTGTAGTCTCTTTTTTACTTGCTATGCTCTTTTCTGTTTTTTTTTGGCATTTACTTTAGTCATTAAATTGGGTACAAAAGTATTAACCAAAAAATAAACTGAGCATATGTCTTCTATCAGTTCATATATTTTAACTGTATTTAGCAAATGTAGAGTAACCATGTTTTTCCATGCAACTTACATGTGAATTAGTCAAATACAAAATACATGTAACCTTACTGTATCTCTCAGAAGCAGTGCTGGAACCAAGTAAACTTAATTTTCAGTTTATGTACTTGGTAACAATGTTGGGCTCAGCAAAAACTTATACAGATGTTTGTTTATAATTCTTTTTTATTAATTTAGACAAAAAAAACAGATAAAGTGGCCTTTCTATTTAAGAGTAAAATAAACAAGTGTGCATATGCATTTAATTTAAATGTGTCCAGTGTCCTCATTTTACAGGCATACATGATGTTGTCAGGTCCAATCTTGTTCCTCTTTGAGTATCTCCTTATTAAAAGGCGAGGTAATAATGAAGTGGGAGACTTTAATCTTCCTGATGTAAACTGGGAGGTGTCTATTGCTAGTTCCACTAGAAGTAGGGACATCTTAAATTCCTTGCAGGGAGCACCAATTGGTGAGGGAGCCCACTCAGAAAGACACAATATTAGACTTAATACTTACAAATGGAGACAGAGTATCTGACGTAAAGGTGGGTGAAAACCTGGGATCCCGTAATCACCAAGCAGTATGGTTCAGCATAAAGACAGAGACTGACTCATCTCATACTCATCTTAAAGGTGTTAGATTTTAGGAAGACTGATTTTGTAGGGATGGGAAAATGTATAAGCGATTCTTTGGCAGAGTGGTGGAACTTGGAAGGAGTGCAGAAGAAGTGGGACACATTAAAAAGTGCATTACTAAAGGCAACAGTTCTTTGCATCAAAAGTGTTAGGAAAAACACAAGGAAAAGGAAGCAAGTGTGGTTTGTGAAAGAAGTAGCAATTATTGTGAATGCAAAAAAGATGGCTTTTAGGAAATATAAGCAGACACACAATAATGAAGACAAAGAGATATATCTTGTTAGACAGTAGGAGACTAAGAAGGTAATCAGATGTGCAAAATCACAAGCTGAGGAGAAAATGGCCCAGACAGTGGGAAAATGAGGCAAAACTTTTTTTAGGCATATAAGCGAAAGGAGAAAATCAAAAGGTGGAATAAATAGGATTGTAATTACCTACCGGTAAATCCTTTTCTCGTAGTCCGTAGGGAATACTGGGAAACCCTTTAGTACCATGGGGTATAGACAGGTCCATTTGGAGCCATGGGCACTATAGAAGTGTAATAACGTGTGCTGGCTCCTGTCCCTCCCATTCCCCCAGGTGCAGGAAGTGTCTGCTGAGGAAACATGTTTCCCAGTTTTCTACTCCTGGAATGAAGATCGCCGACAAAGCCACGGCATATTTTTCCACCCAGAGGATAATTCTTGAAACCTCTGACATTGCGGCTTTGCTTTTCGTTCCGCCCTGTGTCGGTTTATGTACATCACCACCGTCACATTGTCCAACTGAACTTGAGTGGCCTGATTCTGAAGAAGAGATGAGGCCTGCAGAAGGGCATTGTAGATAGCCCTGAGTTCCAGGATGTTTATTGGAAGAACAACTTCCTGACTGACCATCTTCCTTGCAACTGAACCCCCTGGGTGACTGCTCCCCAACCTCTGAGGCTTGCAACTGTGAGAAGAATCCAATTATGAATCCCGAACCTTCGACCCTCCACTAGGTGAGAAGTTTGCAGCCACAACAGGAGGGAGATCCTTGCTTTTGGTGACAGACAAATCCTCTGATGCATGTAAAGATGCGATCCAGACCATTTGTCCAACAAATCCAGCTGGAAGGGCCTCGCATGAAACCTTTCGTACTGAATTGCTTCGTAAGAAGTCACCATTTTCCCAAGAAGGCAGATGCACAGATGTACTGAGATTCAGGTTGGTTTCAAGACAGCCCAAACAATCGACTGGATTACCATTGTCTTTTCCAAGGGAAGGAACACTCTCTGAGACTCTGTCCAGTATCATTCCAGGAAATTAAGCTTCTGTGTTGGTTCTAGGTGATATTTTGCTAGGCTTAGAATTCACCCATGATCCAGGAGTAATCTGGTTGTGAGATCAATGTTCTCCAACAATTGCTCCCTGGATGCAGCCTTTATCAGTAGATAGTGCAGGTAAGAAATTACATTAATTCCTTGTTTGTGGAGTAGTAACATCATCTCTGCCATTACGTTGGTGAACACCCTTGGTGCCATGGAGAGACCAAATGGCAGGGCCTGGAATTGGTAGTGACAGTCCTGCAGTGCAAACTGTAGATAAGCCTGATGAGGCAGCCAGATCGGAATGTGAAGGTACGCATCCTTGATATCCAGAGACACTAGGAAATCCCCCTCTTCCAGACCTGAGATCACCACTCTTAGAGACTCCATCTTGAACTTGAACACTCTTAAGTATGGGTTCAGTGACTCGAGGTACAGAATTGGTCTTACTGAACCATCCGGTTTCAGTACTACAAACAAGCTGGAATAGTAACCCTTGTTTTTTAGATGAGGTGGAACTGGAACAATGACCTGGGTCTGTAACAGTTTTTTTGAATGGCATCTTGTAAGATTATTCTTGCCTCTTGCAAAACTGGTAAGCCTGATTTGCAGAATCTGTGAGGTGGGAGATCCTAGAACTGTAGCCCTGGGATATAAGTCTATGACCCAGGGATCCTGGCAAGATCTTGTCCAGATGTGACTGAAAATTTTTAGCCGGACTCCCACCTGCCTGTCTCCAAGGCATCGCAGTCCACCATCATGCTGAAGGCTTTGAGAAGGCAGAGCCAGAGCTCTGTTCCTGTGAACCAGCAGTTGCTGGTTTGCGTGGTTTATCTCTAGCACCTCTGGCTGTGGTAGATGAACCTCTGGTCTTGCCCCGAAACTTTGCAGTCAGAAAGGACTGTAAATTGGGTCCTGGGTAGGTCTTTCTAGCTGGTGGAACTGTAGAAGGTAGATATGTGGATTTACCCGCAGTAGCTTGCGAAATCCACTTGTAAAGGTTGTCGCCAAATAAGGCCTCACCTGTGAAAGGTAGGCCTTCCACACCATTTTTGGAGTCTGTGTCAGCAGTCCACTGATGTAGCCACAATCCCCTGCATGCCAAGACTGCCATAGCAGTGGTGCATGCATTAAGTAAACCTATCTCCTTAATGGCTTCCGCCATAAAGTTTGCAGACTCTTGGATGTGTTACAAGAGTAAAACTATTTCCTATTGAGGTAAGGTGTCTAACCCCTCAATTAAATTACCAGACCATTTTGCAATGGCTCGCGTAATCCACCCACATGCTATAGTGGGTCTCTGGGCCACCCCAGCAGCTGTATACAAAGATTTGAGTGTAGTATCAATCTTATAATCAGCTGCATTCTTTAGGGAGGCTGCACCAGGAACAGGTAATACTATTTTACGTGAGAGCCTGGAGACTGACGCATCTACTATCAGTGGATTTTCTCATTTTTTCCTATCCTCAGGAGGAAAAGTAAAAGATAATAACCATCTAGGAATTTGAAATTTCTTATCTGGATTAACCCAAGGTTCTTCAAACAGGGCATTTAGTTCCTTTGCATCTGTCACCTTATCAATAATATTTAGGACTTCCCTGATAGAGTATATGAGAGCCTCAATGCCTTGCGACAGAGTACCCTCCCCCACATCTAAGTCCATATCACCTTCCTCCATTTCTGACCCTTCTATATCAGAGTCAGAATGCAGGATATGGAGCAAAGTATGTTTTTTCGGATAAATGGTAGAAGACTGAGATGCTGGTCCGAGTACTGAGTCCTTTTGCATAAACTCAATCATAGACTGTCTTAAGTATTGCATCTCCTTCTCATTACGAGATAATTTAGTAGAGATGGTGGAAATCATCCCCCGAATGGAGTCCTGCCATGCTGGCTCCGTCCCATTAGCCTGAGAAGGGATACTACACTGAGTACACACTAGTAAATCCCCTGGAGATGAGGAGCACTGTGCCTTGCATGATACGCACTCTTTGCCTGACATACTGCAGTAGTAACAGCACACACACAGCAAAAGGTTAAAAGCACAATTAACACAAAAAGAGCCCTTCCAGTGAGACACAGAGAGAGGATAGAACCAGCACACAGTTCCTTTATCACTAAAGCTAAGTTTAGCCGGGTCGCAGACTAAGTACCCAGATTAGGGACTTAGTACATAAGTATAAAGCTCCCCCCTGCTATGACCCCTTGGTACTGCTGAGGTAATCTGGAGGCTCTCCGGAGGAGCTGCATGTCCCTGCAGTCAGCGTCTGTGTAGCTGCAGTAGGGCAATTTGGCACCTGTGAGCTGCTGGATTCGCTCATAGTGAACCCCTTCAATGACGTGCGGTCTTCCCGATCTTCCTTATAATGGCTTTATGTGTCTGAGTGCATAAAATGGAGTAAGCCCCATTTTTAGCTGTAATGCCTGTCTGGGTACTGTGTACACTACTATGTACTAAGTCTGGAGACTCAGTCTGCCCCATTAGAAGCTGTGCATCTCAGTTCATAATGGCCATCGACCTGCTAACCAGGAAGCTGGCTTAGTACTCACCACTCTTCTATCTCCTGGCTCTGTTAGAGGTGGCGGCATGCTGCGGTTATGTACGCTCACCGTGGTGGGGCTTGCGAATAGTTCCCTCAGGAGCCAGCGTCCTGTCAGCGGGGAATGGGACCATTAACCCTTAGTTGGGTTGGGCCATTCCCACCCCTAAGTCCCATGAAGCAGGCAGGCTGGTGCCATCCAGTCCTGCCTGAAAATAACAAACCTTTAAATTCAAAATATAGAAAACTCTTCAGGAGCTTCCAGAGATGTAACCGTCTCTTTTGGGCACATTTTCTAAACTGAATCTGGTAGGAGGGGCATAGAAGGAGAAGCCAGGACATGTTATCAAACTTCTATAGTGCCCATAGCTCCAAGTGAACCCGTCTGTAATCCATGTTACTAAATGGATTCCCAGTATCCCTTAGGACGTAAGAGAAATAAGACTAAAGACAGAGACTGGGAGTCTTGTTGAGGGAGACAATGTAATAGCGGATTATCTTAATAATTATTTTTGCTCAGTATTCACTACTGAAAAAGAGGGGAAGGGGCCACAGTTAAGTTGCAGGGATAGTCAGAAAAATAAAACATGTACATTTACAGAGGAGAAAGTCCTAACAGAACTCTTCAAAGCTGAAAGTGGTTAAATAAATGGGGCCAGATGGGCTACATCCAAGGATACTAAAAGAGCTTAAAGAGGTGCTGGTAGCACCATTAACAGAATTATTCAACCAGTCACTAGCTACAGGAGTAATTCTAGAGAACTGGAAAAGAGTAAACGTAGTCCCACTGCACAAAAGTGGAAGAAAGGAAGAGGAAATAAACTACCAACCAGTGAGCCTTACATCTGTAGTAGGGAAATTGATGGAAACACTCTTCAAAGGAAAAGTTGTAGCTTATCTCAAATCCAGCATTTTACATACTCATAAACAGCATGGATTCACTGGGAGTAGATCATGTCAAACAAACCTTAATGACTTTTTTGACTGCGTGACTAAAGTAATAGATAAAAGTGGAGCCATAGATATAGCTTATCTAGACTTTAGTAATGCTTCTGGCACTGTCCCAAATCGCAAACTGCTAAATAAACTCAAAAGTTTGGGATTGGATACTAAGATGGTAGAATGGATAAGATCTTGGTTGCAGGATAAAAAAAACAGACAGTTGTAGTAAATGGAGTGAATTCACAGAAAGGAAATGTTACCAGTGGAGTACCCCAGGGATCTTTACTTGGACCAGTACTTTTAAATATCTTTATAGGTGACATTGCAAATGTCATTAAAGGGAATTATGCCTTTTTGCAGATGACACAAAGGTATGCAGTAGGGTAGACACACCAAGAGGGGTAAAACACATGATTGAGGATCTAGATAGACTAGAAGAATGGTCAAGAGTGTGGAAATTATAGTTTAATGCCCACAAATGCAAAATCATGCATTGGGCCTCAAAAATCTAAAAGCTAAATATAGTATTAATGGCACTATATTGGAAACTGCTCAGGAGGAAAAGGATCTAGGAGTCACTATTTCAGATTACTTAAAGGCAGGTAAGCAATGTAACAAATCAATGAGGAAGGCTAGTCAGATGCTTGGGTGCATAGGGAGAGGAATCAGCAGCACAAAGAAAGAAGTAATAATGCCACTGTATAGGTCATTGGTACAGCCTCATCTAGAATACTGTGTTCACTTCTGGAGGCCATATATTCAGAAGGATATTAATACATTAGAGACTGTACAAAGAAGGGCGACTAAAATGGTGCATGGCCTACATCACAAAACATACCCATAAAGACTAAAAAAATCTCAATATGTATAGTTTGGAGCAGAGATGGGAAAGGGGGGACATGATAGAAAATTTCAAATATATCAAGGGTTTTAACAAAGTCCATCAGGGAAGCATTCTTCAAATGAAGAGAAGTATTAGAACACAAGGACATGCACTTAAAAGTGGAGGGAGTGAGGTTTAGGGGAAACTTGAGGAAATATTACTTCACAGAAAGAGTAGTGGAGAAGTGGAATAACCTGTCATCAGAGGTGGTAGATGCTAAGACAGTGGAGTAATTTAAACATGCATAAACATAGGATAGGATAAACATAAGTATATCCTTACAAAGAAATAAGGATCAAATAAGGTTTGTGGTAAAAATATGGTAGAAAAGGGGCATACTAGATGGGCCAAGTGGTTCTTATCTGCCATCACACTCTATGTTTCCTTAAGGATCTTGTGCTGCAAGAGGGTGTTGACATACTGTACAGTACTGTACATACATTTGCTTTTATGTGGGCTACAGCAGGATTGCATGGAATACAGTAGATTTTGGGGCATTGTAAGGTAATTTTTATTTTCTAGTTGACATTATGAAGAAGGCTGCAACCATAATATTTTCTTTGTGCTGTACTGCTCACATTGATAGCTTGCTCCATCTGCCACGCAAATATTTTTACATTACATGGTTATGCTGTCTAATTTCAGACAGATATTCCAATTTCACATCAAGGTATCCCTTTATTTAGTTCAACAGATCAAGATGGAATATTTTAAAGCCCAGGCTTTGTCAAACATGTAATCATCCCCAAGTATTTACCATCACCTCACCTTTTATGTCAGTTCAAAATTAACATTTTGATTCTTCTTCTGACATTCTATATAATTATTGATGTTGCCACTAAACTTACTAAATGATTGAAAAATGCATCATATACAGTATCAAACTCCTTTAACCCAGTAAAACACAATCAAGTAGCTTATACTAATAGCCCAGACTTTACAACAAAAATAGCTCTACCTAGGTGGGAGGTAGTGCAAAATTGTGGCGCTATGGTCATGTTCCTTCTTTGAATAGTTGACTTCTCAGTGTCTACGTAGTTTAAATGTATCATATCATTTGCTCAGACATATAAGTAATCATGTTATTTAGTATTCTACAATCAATGATTGTAAAATACTTAGTAGAAATCTCTTCTTGCCACAATCAGGCTCATCTTGATGTTTCCTGGGAGCAGATTTGCTGTTATACTTTATAGATTTAACTTTTGCTGTGTATTGGAAAAACCTAAGATCATATATCTGTGTCTATGACAGTGACTTGGCTTTTCGTCTAGTCCAATGGTATGTAATTGATGGGAAAACACAAAAGATTCCCTGAGCACAATGCAGTAAACCAGTCAAACCAGGTCCTTGTAGTGCCATATTAGATGTTCTCGGGACAGCTTCTGAAAAGTTAGCTCCCAATTTAAGAAGACATACAGTAGTTATAATGCAATGTAGCGCAACAGAATATGATGGCACTATTGAAGTATCTTTTAATACCTATTAATAATAATAATAATAATAATAATATATTTTATTCTTTAGAGTTAGGACCACTGCTTGCAGAATAACTTAAAATTGTGAGAAGTTTATTATATATTTGCAAATGTGCGCAACAAAGACTTTAATTTACAAATATAATTGAATCCTCTCAGCATACATAAACTAGAATTGCAAATGTGAAAAATATTGCAAATCGTACATTAGGCAAGGTGAAATGACCACTGTGAAGGACTAGGTTCTCGGTTTACAGTACCGTACCTGCCAAATAACACACAGAGTACTGATGATGCTCATGTGATAACCAGTGTTAATATCAAACATTGGAAACAATTCCAAAAATGCTCATGGGCCATTTTATAAAAATTAGTAAACAGGTCCCATACAAGACACAGTAAAAACAAAAAATCTTTAGCTGTATATCTTTTGGGTTTTCAACATAGGTTGACAAGTTAAATTATAGCTCTTTTTCATAGATTTTCACAAAAAAAGTAACAGAAGCTCTTAATTTGAAATTGAGGGGAATTAATTGTTCCTTTACAAAATGGTGGTGGGCTTAGCTTGTCCCATACATCAAAGATACCCAAACTCTCCCATTACATTTCAGGTTTTAAAAATATCCATGCTTGAGCACAGGGAACTTTATTAGTACCTCAGTCAATTTGATTTAACTACCTAGGTTCAGGCATGGATATCCTTAAATCTGGACTGTAATGGCTGAGTTTGTGAACACGTCATACTGAAATTTTGTGATTTTTTTGTTGTGTATAACAGATTTTTTTCTACCTAAAAAATAAGCCTATAGTTAGGTACTTTGATATTACATCCATATTTTTTAAATAAAATCTTCATGTTACATTTTTAAAAAAAAAATTATGTTAAAGCATGTACAAATGTCCCATACGTGAAATTAGAATCACTGTCATGAATTCACATTTCTTTTTGTTCTTTTGCGACTAGTATAAATTATCATATAGTTCTTGTTTTTTGGTGAGTGTATATATTGAATACATTATAGATTTAAATATTTAGCATGAAATGTATAATAAGAAGAAGTATTAATGTACCACAATGGGGCAGAACTGCCTGGAGACAATGGAAGAGGTTGCCAGCCCTGAAGGGTCACCACCATTGTTGCAGCTGCCACTGTCCCCTGGTAATAAAAGCCCAAAGCTGCAACTGCTGCTACCCCTGAACACAGAAGGGTGACCTAGCATCAGACGGTGCAGCAGGATGAAGGGGAATACCTGATGCAAAGTCGTGGCATCGATTCGTGATCCAATGAATAGAAGGGTGATTATTGATTTGCAAATATGCAAAACTCACTGTATAGTTAGATGTTTATGTGTCTTGTGTGGGCAGCCATTATGTATATGACTGAATCTTTATGTCACTGAGCTTACACACATCAGACTTATTACTACCCTCTCTGGCTGAGCACCACATCTACAGTATATATCCTCAGGCCAGAGCTCTCTACACTCTGTGTCTCAGCCATGGAATCAGGAAACGGGCTGTAACAAAGAAGCTGATCTGCCCATGTACTTAGCCCATCTGGCAGGGCTGCCTTCAGAAAAGATGGGGCCCAGGACTGATAAAATAGGTAGGGCCCCCTTCCCCCTGGAAGAGGGTGGGCAGAAGTGGGTGGACCCGATGATAATGTGGGTGGAGCTACAGTCGGGGGGACTTAAATTGGTGCATAAAAATGTTTTAACTAAATTGACAAAAAAATGCAGTTGGTCTCTAACTTAATTTAGAGCTTTAAAGAATGACACTACCCCTCCCACCAAGTAAAAAGTATTCCTGCGCACACCGCCCAAAAAAGGGGTGTGGTCGGCTGAGGAGGAGCGTGGTTGGCTAGGGAGGGACGTGGTTTTACTTTATTGGTGAGTAACTGAGTGACAGAGAGAGACCAGGGTCAGAGAGAGAAAGAGACCAGGGGTAGAGGTAGAGAGTGAGGCCAGAGGCAGAGGGAGAGAGACCAGGGACAGAGAGACACAGGTCACGTGGCTACATCATAATATAGTTATCATATTTCAGTGTCTTGGAGTGACGTTGAATAGGAAATAACTTCAAGATCATGCACTTAAATTGTTGCTATAAAAATTGATAGTGGGAAAATCAATAAAAAAGAGCAAATACATTATAGATTTGTAATTTCTTACTGATGCAGTTGCAGCAAATAACCTTTCTCATCATGCCTGGTCCCATGTGACTCGGCCATGCTGCAAATGTCAATCTTATTCACATAGATAAAACACATAGATGTGACAAAAGTATGTTGTTAGCTAGCTAAGTGTACAGTACAGCATACCATTTTCATATCCTTAGCCCGGCCATGATTCTGTTAAGAGTTACACATCAAGCTGTCAGGATCCACCCTGCCCAGATCCATCAAAGAGTCAGCGGACACAGAATCAAGTACCCCATGGCAGTCATTGTAGTAATCTGGGGGTATAGGCTGGACACTGGGTTGCTTCCAGTGTCTGACTGGAGCTTGCCTAAGAGACTGCACTGTACTGGACTTAAGGGTCTATTTACTAAGACTTGGATGGAGATAAAGTGGATGGAGATAAAGTCCCAGCCAATCAGCTCCTAACTGACATTTTTCAAACCCAGCCTGTGATATGGCCATTCGGAGCCGATTGGCTGAGACTTTATCTCCGTTGACTTTATCTCCATACAAGGCTTATGGATATAAGCCTTGTGGGTAAAGGGGTAAATAGACTAAGGGGTAGATAAGTCTAAGGGGTAATTAGACCCCTTACACAGGACAGGAACTGAACTGCAGGTACTGGACCAGACAGGAACTGAACTTGGACTAGACTAGGGTCAGATACTTGAGCTGTATTTTACTTGGACTGGAGTTGGAAACTTGAACCAGAATGGCATTACTGTATACTTGGATGATACTGCAATGGTGTGCACTTGTTACTGAGTGTAAATCTGATGAGTACAGGAGTGCAGGATGAAATAGGAAAATGTGCTGACTGTACTGACTGGATAAAGTTGTGATTCAACAGGATCAAGTGGGCACAGGATATTAGAGGAAAGAGATGTGGTACTGTGTGCTGGTAAAATGGCTGTGTACAAAAAGACAACACTCCATCTAAAGTTAATTACATCTATCTAGGGTATTCAATTATCCGCAAATTCGCGGCAATTTTTCACCTGAAATTTTTTTCGCGCCAATCGGGCGAAAATTGCCGCGAAAACGCTCCGTTTTTCGACCTATTTAATTCCAAACGGGTTTCACGTGAAAATTCTTGCAGTGAAAAGTGCAGGTGAAAATGGGGAAATCAGCCTGTACCCCCAAAAATGCTGAACTAACACAGGAAAACAGAAGAGAAGTGTGTTAGAGATCACATTAGAGAGTTTTTGGGGACTTAAATTGTATGAAGTGGCTATTATATTCATTTTAAAAAAAAATTATAGAAAGCAAGTTTTTTTGAGCAAAATAAATGCTCTCATTAAATTTGGGGTACATAAAAATGGGTATAAGTATATATTTGGGTCATTTTAGGGTACTTTAAAAAAAAAAGTGGAAACAGACCGATTACTCCCATCTGCAAGCTTAAAAACACCTGTCCCACTCATAAAGCACCTCAATATACCTGTCCCATACCTTGAACCCCAATTTCCATCACTTTGTACTTTTTCACCCCAAAAATGACATGTCATTATTGGCCAATTAAAAATAATTAAAAACTTCAACGTGCCTAATTAGTCATTAAGGGGGGTGTCCCAGGAGTTCTGTACCATATCCAAATATTTTTACCTTAAAATAGTGACTTTTCCCAACTTTTCACCTGCTTCAGAGTAGGTGAAGTGAAATTAGTGAAAAAATTATCACCGATAAATTTTCCAGGAAAATTGAATAGGCTGTAATTGCGTTTCGCGGGAAAAGTCCGGTTTTCATGCGAATACGGGACTTTTCGCGTGAAAAGTCCGTTATCACTGCTAATTGAATATACCCCTATGTCTTTCTGAATGTTTATGAAACGTTACTCTGTGTGAGTATTGTCATCAGGGTGACCAAGAGAAAATGCAGGTACAAAGTACCCAGATTACACTCCTTTCCAAATGCATTGCAGATAAGAGGTAGCATATACATTCAATTCAGGGTCTCCTGATGCATGATGTGGCATAACATTGATTGAGCCCACAATTAGCCATGTCCTACTTACAATTGAGGACTGGCCAATCTATTGTTGTCCCTGATCATAATTCCCCTTTAGCGGTAGCTGTGGATCAACATACTGTATTTGGGGACCTGTAGCTTGAACTGCTATGTAACCAGCAACAATAGGGTACTGGAGTACCTGTAGGAAACCCATGCAAGCACAGAAAGAATATACAAGCTCCACACATTTAGGGTCATAGTGGGAATCTAATCCATGACCTCCGTGTTGTGAGGCACCTCAGTGCTGTGAGGCCAGGATCTTGTTCATGACTTCAGCTCTGTGTTCAACACCATTGCCCCATTACTTCTCCAAGACAGACTATCCCAGCTGAGCATGCCTGAGCCCATCAGCAGGTGGATCACTGACTGACTGACCGACAGGAAGCAGTACAAGAGGTTGGGTTAATTAGGATCACAGCCCCAGATAATCAGCACTGGAGCCCCACAAGTCTGAGTGCTCTCTTCCCTGCTCTTCTTTCTCTACACTAACAGCTGCACCTCTAGCTACCCATTAGTCAAACTCTTAAAGTTTGCAGATAACACACTAGATGGATTAATCTCCATAATATGGATGAGTCTGCCTACAAAAGGGAAGTTGATTACTTGGCTTTTGGTACAGCCAGAACCACCTGGACCTGAAGGCTCAAAAAACTGTGAAGATTGTTGTAGATTTAAGGAGGAGCCCAGCACTTACTGCCACCTCATCATGTGTGACTTCCCAGTTAACTCTGCGGAATCATTCAGGTTTTGGAGGGAGGAGAGCATCACCTCCATCATTAAGAAGGTACAGCAGAGGATGTTCTTCCTGAGGCAGCTGAAGAAATTCAACCTACAGTTGGCGCAGTTCTACACAGTCATCGTTGAGTCCATCCTCAGCTCATCGATCACCATCTGGTACACTACTTCCAATGCCAAGGACAAAGGCAGACTGCAGTGGATAATACAATCTGCTGAAAAGGTCATTGGCTGTGACCTGCCTTCTATTCTTGACCTATACCACTCCAGTACCAGAAAGAGGTCAGGGAAGATCATTGCTGACCCTTCCCACCCCAGTGTACCACCTCTTTCTGAGATTGCCATTTGGAAAACACAGTGGGGCTCATCAAAAGCCACCTGCCTTTCACTGACTATGGGATTTACCTCATGTCACGATCCTAGGCACGGCGATTCCCCAGATACGCCAATCTGCAAATCCCTGACTCGTGACACCGCTACTGGATACCTTAGCGCATGTGTTAAATTTCACAAAATCCCTGCCACCAGCCAAAGTACAAACATTTAGGGTATGACCCAAGGCACACTTATGGCTTTTGCCTGCACTTAGAATTATTAATATTTTGGTAGTGCCTCTTTCAGAGAGTTGGGTTGGATACACAACAGAAACCAGATCTAAAATCAGATTATTTAATTCAAGTAAAACACTTCAAAGCTTATGTTACAGAAAAGAGAAAGTTACAGGAATATAATGATAAAAAGTCAAAGTCAGAGCAGAAATACAACTTCAAGAAAATAAAAATAGAGATAAACCCACCGATCCTAGCACGCATGCAGAGTAGAACGATGAGGTGAAGTGAAGCCGCTTCGGATATAACGGAACATTACAGAGCCAGAATGTTCTCCTGACCCACTTCTTTGATAATGGACCCCTTACACTCTGTGGGTCTCCTATTTAAAAAAAACATGCTGCCCCTTCAACCCCCCTCCCTCTGGACTGTTACTGTTAACCTTTTCCAGATCAGAGTTAATTGTGTAAATTCAACTGTAACAGGGGGTCTCTTGGTCATATACGCAGGGGCTGGCTAATTACTCTTCCCCTTCCTTTTGAAGATGGGCAATCAGATTTATCAATCATACTAAGACACTGTTATAGCTGGCTGAAGGAAGTTTTTAATCACCTTCCCTAGCCAGCATGTCTTTCTGGTCTCTCTGGTGACCCCCTGGGGTCAGGAAACAACCTGTTGGGAGATTCACAAGCCACTTGAGAAAACACATTTCAGGCCTGACCTGCATTTACTTTAAGATCTCAGTTCTGATTCTGGGGTAATTAAACTAAACTAAATTTCACACATAAACAGTCAGTGTGTCTCTGAATTCTGTGGCTACAATGAAATGCCAGCAGATCAATCAAGCTTCAACCATTTAACATGCAAAGACATTTATCACATACTGGCATTGATACATCAATTGGAATAATACAAATTTCAATCATGCCCATTTCGATGTAACCCAGATGCGTTGGCATCACATCCATTGATACATCACTCGGATATCCTAGTATCGTCTATATTGATATCACACTACTTATTAACAGGTCTATTCCTACTTGAAATAGCCTGGATCATGACACCTCCCCCTCTATGATCAACATGGGAGCAGTTGCACATCAGGCCGAAGTCTCCTATGACCTTTTCACACAGAATTTATATATAACCACACACAGGGCATTTGCAGAGATTGATCAATACAATATTATTTGCAGTTCTGCATGTCCTGGCATCAGAATGGTGTCCAATCATGACACCACACTTCCTCAGCCCCACCTTTGCTTATACAAGCGCAATTATTATATCATAATTATACATATATATTAGAGATATGCGGCAGGCACTTTTCGTGTTTTGTGTTTTGGTTTTGGATCTGGATCCTTGCTCATGTTTTGGACCTGGATTGGTTTTGCCAAAACCACCATTTCGGGTTTTGGATCTGGATGATTTTTTTTTTAAAACACAAAAACAGCTAAAATCACAATTTGGGGGTAATTTTGATCCTACAGTATTATTAACCTCAATAACAATCATTTCCACTCATTTCTAGTCTATTCTGAACATCTCACAGTATTGTTTTTAGGCCAAAAGGTTGCAACGAGGTCGCTGGATGACTAAGCTAAGTGACCCAAGTGGGCGGCACAAACACCTGGCCCATCTAGGAGTGGCACTGCAGTAGCATACAGGATGACAGTTTTAAAAACTAGGCCCCAAAGAAACATAATGCAAAGAAAAAAGAGAGGTGCAAGATGGAATTGTCCTTGGGCCCTCCCACCCACCTTTATGTTGTATAAACAGGACAAGCACACATTAACAAACCAATCATTTCAGCGACAGGGTCTGCCACACGACTGTGGCTGAAATGATATGTTTGTTTGGGCCCCCACAAAAAAAGAGCAATTAATCCCCCCACCAAAAAAGAAGCAATTCATCTCTCCTTGCACAAACTGGCTCTACAAAGGCAAGATGTTGTCCTCATCCTCCGATTCCTCACCCCTTTCAGTGTGTACATCTTCCTCCTCACAGAGTATTAATTCATCTGCACTGGAATCCACCATCACAGGTCCCTGTGTACTTTCTGGAGGGCAAATGCTGGTAAAGGTCTTCCTGGAGCTATTTATAATTCATTTTGATGAATGTCGAAAGTGGCCCGCAAATTTTTGGTCACCGACAGCATCTCCTGCACGCCCCTGTCATTTTTCAAAAAATTCTGCACCACCAAATTAATTGTATTTACAAAACATAGGACGTGCTAGAATTTGTCAAGATGTAATGCACGCACAATATTAGTGGCGTTGTCCAATATTACAAATCCCCAGGAGAGTCTAAGTGGGATAAGCCATTGTAAAATGATGTCCCTCAGTTTCCGTAAGAGGTTGTCAGTGGTATGCCTCTTACGGAAACCGGAAATACACAGCGTTTCCTGCCTAAGAACAAACTGGCATTTGTGAGATGTTGCTACTGGTGTGGCTGCTGTTGTTACTGCAGGAGGCAATACATCTACCCAGTGGGCTGTCAAAGTCATGTACTCCTTATTTTGCCCTGCTAAACTTGCCCACATGTCCATGGTTAAGTGGACACTGGGTACAGCCACACTTTTCAGGACACTGAGGACACTTTTCTTAATTTCCCTGTAAAGTCCGGGAATCGCTTTCCTAGTGAAGTGGAATCTAGATGGGATTTGGTACTGGGAACACACTACCTCCATAAATTCTCTAAATCCCACTGCACCAATGGTGGATACCGGATGCACGTCTAACACCAACATAGCTGTCAAGGCTTCAGTTATTTACTTTGAAACAGGATGACTGCTGTCATATTTCATCTTCCTTGCAAAGGATTGTTGGACAGTCAATTGCTTAGTTGAAGTAGTACAAGCAGTCTTCTGACTTCCCCTCTGGGATGACGATCGACTCCCAGCAGCAACAACAGCATCAGCAGAAGGAGTACCACTATAGGATCCTCTGGAGGAATCCCAGTTAGGAGAGGACTCGCCAGTCATGCTAGTGCCATGGCCTGCAAGACTACTGATGTTCCTGACCGAGGAGGAAATTTACGTTGAGGGAGTTGGGGGTGTGGCTTGCAGGAGAATGAGTACAAGAGGGGATTTAGGTTTCAGTGGACTGCTTACGCTCTTACCCAAAGTTTCTGAACTTGACAATGACTTTTGATGAATGCGCTGCAGGTGACATAAATAAGGGAGGATGTTCCTAGGTGGTTAATGTACTTACCCTACTTATTACGGATTGACAAAGGCAACACACAGCTTGACACCTGTTGTCTGGATTTGTGGAGAAATAATTCCACACTGAAGAGGTGTCTTTTTTGGTATTTTGCCGAGGCATGACAATAAGCTTATTCATCCCACGGACAACAACTGTCTCCCCCAGTGCCTTATTTAAACAAACCACATCACCATCATAATCCTCCTCGTCAACTTCCTCCTCAGCGCCAGCAACACCCATATCCTCGTCCTGGTGTACTTCAACAGTGACATCTTCAATTTGAATATCAGAAACTGGACTGTGGGTGCTCCTTCCAGCACTTACAGAGGACATGCAGATGGTGGAAGAAGCCACCTCTTCCCATCCAGTGTTGGGAAGGTCAGGCATCGCAACCGCTGACACACTTGGACTTTCCTTGGGGATTTGTGATTCCATCTTAGAACGCACACTTCTTTGCTTTGCTTTTGGCAGCTTAACTCTTAACATTTTTCTAGCAGGAGGATGATGGCTTCCATCATCATGTGAATCTGAACCACTAGTCATGAACATAGTCCAGAGCCTTAGCCATTCCTTGCCACTCCGTGTCGTAAATGGCATATTGACAAGTTTACGTTTCTCCTCAGACCATTTAAATGAATATTTTTTGGGTCATTTTACTGAACTTTGGCTTTTTGGATTTTACATGCCCTCTACTATCACAATGAGCATTGGCCTTGGCAGACAACATTGATGGTATTTCATTGTCTATGTCATGACTAGTGGCAGTAGCTTCAGCACTAGGAGGAAGTGGTTCTTGATCTTTCCCTATTTTATCCTCCAAATTTTTGTTCTCCATTATTTTTCTGGGCTTTTATAACACAATATGCGGCCCAGGAGAGTGTACCACTACACCACACAGCGCAAACCCTGTAAAAAGTATTTGGATTAAATATTAATAACCCTTTTATGTGTAGTAAATAATATACAGCACAGGACAGCACCACTGGACTTATACGTCAGTACCAATGGACTTATACAGCAGTATCACTGGACTTATAGGGCAGTACCACTGGACCTATATTGCAGTACAAATGGACTTATACGGCAGTACCAATGGACTTATTTGACAGTACCACTGGACTTATACCGCTGTACCACTGGACTGGACTTATACGTCAGTATCACTGGACTTATATGGCAGTACCACTGGACTTACATGGCAGTACCAATGGACTTATATGGCAGTGCCACTGGACTTATACGGCAGTACCGCTGGACTGGACTTATACAGCAGTATCACTGGACTTATACGGCAGTACCACTGGAATTATATAACAGTAACACTGGACTTATATGTCAGTACCAATGGACTTATACGGCAGTACTACTGGACTTATATGGCAGTACCACTGCACTGAACTTATACAGCATTTCCACTGGATTTATACAGTAGTACCAATGGACTGGACTTATACGGCAGTTCCACTGGAATTATATAACAGTAACACTGGACTTATATGTCAGTACCAATGGACTTATACGGCAGTACTACTGGACTTATATGGCAGTACCACTGCACTGAACTTATACAGCATTTCCACTGGATTTATACAGTAGTACCAATGGACTGGACTTATACGGCAGTATCACTGGACTTATATGGCAGTACCACTGGATTTATACAGCAGTACCACTGGACTGGATTTATACGGTAGTAACACTGGACTGCATTTATACGGCAGTACCACTGGAATTATACGGCAGCATCACTATACTTATATGGCAGTACTACTGGACTTATACAGCAGTACCACTGCACATATATACGGCAGAATCACTGGATTTATACAGCAGTTTCATTGGACTTATACGGCAGTATCACTGGACATATAAAGCAGTATCACTGGACTTATACGGCATTAACACTGGACTTATACGGCAGTACCAATGGACTTATATGGCTGTACCACTGCACATATATGGCAGAATCACTGGATTTATATGGCAGTTTCATTGGACTTATACGGCAGTATCACTGAATATATACAGCAGTATCACTGTACTATAAACGGCAGTATCACTGGACTTATACGGCAGTACCAATGGACTTATATGGCAGTACCACTGGACTGTACTTATATGGCAGTTCCACTGGACTTATTCGGCAGTACCACTGGACTGGAATTATACGGCAGAACCACTGGACCTATATGGCAGTATCACTGTACTTATACGGCAGTACCACTGGACTGGATTTATATGGCAGTACCACTGGATTTATATGGCAGCACCTCTGGACATATACGGCAGTATCACTGGACTTATACAGCAGTACCACTGGACTTTTACGGCAGTATCAATGGACTTATACAGTAGTACCACTGGCCTTATACGGCAGTACCACTGGATTTATATGCCAGTAACAATGGACATATATGGCAGTACCACTGGACTGGACTTATACAGCAGTACCACTGGACTTATACGGCAATACCACTGGACTGGACATATACAACAGTATCACTGGACTTATACGGCAGTATTACTGGACTTAGATGGCAGTACCACTGGACTGAATTTATATGGCAGTACCATTGGACTTATACGGCAGTACCACTGGACTTATAAGGCAGTATCACTGGAATTATATGGCAGTACCACTGACTTATACAGCAGTATCACTGGACTGGACTTATACGGCAGTACCACTGGACTTATATGGCAATATCACTGGACTGGATTTTTATTGCAGTACCACTGAACTTATATGGCAGTATCACTGGACTTACACAGCAGTACCACTGGACATATACGGCAGTATCACTTGACTTATACGGCAGTATCACTGCACTTATATGGCAGTATCACTGGACTTATACGGCAGTACCACTGGACTTATACAGCAGCACAGGGACACCACCACTGAACTGATGCAGGACAACACAGCACCACTGCAATGGACTGGACTTTTATAGCAGCACTGGACATATGACAGCAGAGGACACCACTACTGTGACTGGACTGATGCAGCACAATACATCACCACTGGACTGATGCAGCACAACACAGAACCACTGGACTGGACTTATACAGCAGCACTGGACATATGGCAGCAGGGGACACCACCACTGTGACTGGACTGATGCAGCACAAGACACCACCACTGGACTGACGCAGCACAACACAACACAGCACCACTGGACTGGACTTATACAGCAGCACTGGACATATGGCAACACAAGACACCACCACTGGACTGATGCAGTGCATGACACCACCACTGGACTGATGCAGCACAAGATTGCACTGGAATGACACACATAAAACAGAGCAGGTCACCACATCACTTTCCCACCCAGACAGACACTGAGGAGAGAGACACGTCCTCTCACTACACTCTCCAGGACTGGAGTGAAAATGACAGCAATGCGGGTTTTGGATTCCTTATATGGAATCCAAAACCCGCGAGAATCTGACAGCAGGATGATATTTTGCCTCTTTCTGGTTTCCCAGTCTGGTGGGAAGTCCCGTGCCAGAGCCGGATCCTGGCTCGGAACATGATGCTGCAATCAGGTCTGAATTAGGCCCATTATCCATGTCGCCTATTGTCATACAAAGTTTATAAGAATCCTATAATCATAAAACTTACCATTTATGTTTCTGATTTTTTTAAATTAAAATGTAAAACATTTTGTTATATATTGTGACATGCTGTATGTTATACAATATTATAACAACTTTTAAAAATGAATTATCCATTCTATTTTTAAAACAAATCTTCAAAACTTGCCTTTTCCCATATTATGCTTATTTAATTTAATATGTCGTAGGAAAGTAATTGTTTTATAGATTACTAGTCTATGGTTCTTGCCTCAGCATGATACTTCCGCATAAGTTAAATTAGGGCTCATTATTAAACTGTGCTTCCATTATTTGCTACAGCATTAAAAATAAAACCAGTGATTAATGAGTCTTGGTGGATTTCCTGTACTCATGCATCTTTCATAGCATGGCACAGTAACGGTGCAATGTCTAATAAATAACCATCTTTATTTGGTGTCTTAACAAATATATGCATCAGCTCTTGAAAGAATATTTTGAAATAAAAATGTAATTAAGAAAAAATGTAGTTACTGTATGCCACTTTCATGTTGCACTGCAATAATTGCCTTTCCAAGCAAAAAGTGTATTGGTTGAGGTTTACTGGAGCAAGTCTTACATTGTACCCTGTATGTAGAATTAATGTTCCATAATGATTACTTCGAAATGCACCATTATTCCATAAGCATTATAAGGAAGAGCTGATTTATATTACCAAGAAAGTCCAATGAGGTGAAAGTAATGAAGTGATAATCCCCTAGTGTAAGATTCCTGTGGAATATCTGTAATTAGAAATGATACAAATTTAGGAACAACAATGCAGCATACAGGGGGTGGCAAATACATTGTTACCATTTAACCTAAGAATTAGTAAAGGGAATCCTGTTAAATTAAATATAAACACATGATAGATATTGTTCAAAATATTTTCAAAATGAATGATAAATGATCTCAGTTTTAATGTTTTCTGTGCATTCCAGTATACAACAGACCACATCAAAAACAGATTTATGGAAACGTTAAGGAACTAATGGCATCTTATCTTTATTTGTATTTGCTTGATAAAGGAATAAGAAAAAGGTATAATATTCTTAACTCACTCATTAAATACAATGTACACTTTAATGTAAATGCATTAATTGTTAAAAGTAGAAAAATATACTTGTAATATTAGTGAAGCAATTGTTAAAAGTCAGTATGGATGGTGTAATGGTTAGCATTACTGCCTCACACTACTGCGGTCATGGGTTCATTTGCCACCATGGCCCTAACTATGTGGAGTTTGAATATTCTCCCTGTACTTGCACGGGTTACCTCTAAGTACTCCAGTTTCCTCTCACAATCTAAAAATATACTGGTAGGTTAAATGTATTCCAACAAAAAATTAACATTAGTGTACAGTACATGGGCAGACTAAATGGGCCAAGTGTTCTTATCTGCTGTCAAATTCTATGTTGTGATGTGTGTAATTACTCTTATACATGATTTGTAGCTTGGTACTGTATATGATAAACTAATGAACACTAGCTAATAACAGAATATGGACCATGGATGCAAATACATTATGATTGGCTGCTTAGATAATTGTCCATTTAAGTGAGAAAAAAAAGGAAAGAAAAGACAAATAAAAAAAACAGCTAAGCAACAAAATAAAAACACTCTATATAAACTTTGTCTGTAATAGGTCTCTTAGGTCAGGAGTGCTATGAGGGGAGTGCAAAAGACCATGGGTCTAGGCCCTATTGGTATTGTTTGCGTGAGAGCCAGGGAGAGAAGATTGATGGTCTGTTCTTGTGGCAAGCAGACAGTAGAGCCGTTGGTTACCTGAGTCAGTCAGGTAGCTGTTTATCTATATATTGTTTGTGTTCTCTCTCTCTCTCTCTCTCTATATATATATATATATATATATATATACATACAGTATATACCAAAGCATCCTGCACAAAAAAAACCTAAGTACGTTAAAATAAGTAATAATCACAGTAGACAGAACCCCTTAAAGATCCTTATCAGTATAGGATCTAGAAAAACACATACACCTTTTGAAAGTCAAAAGGGCACTCACATTTACAATAATGCAAAGGATCAATGTATTATCTACAATTTTAAACCAAATGGATGGTATACAATTGAATAAAGCTTAAATAAGGATAAATACCATCAAATATTTTTTATAAAAAGGCAATTTCTTGGGAAAAGGAGAGATGGAAAAAATCCAACCACTAGATTGCTCTGGATACTTGTCACTAGTCAATGTACCATAACCACAAACTGGAAAGTCTTTGATGTTACGTACCATTATTTTTAGGGATCCTGTAGTAAGAACCTCATACCGGAAACAGCAAAAAAGAGAAAGTGATCAAAACTGGAGCTGCCACGTGTACCCAAAGCAGCTGTATTGAAAGATGCCTACCTCCTGTGAGAGAGATAGAATAGAAGAATTAAAGATACAGTACTATTAATGGTAAACTGATAAAAAAAAATATAATGGCTATTTCCAATGATAATGTAAATATTCAAGAAATTTAATGGTATGGCTAATAAAAGTAATAATTCAAAATACTGTACATTAAAATACAAAAAAAAATGTGAAATTTTCCTCATACAGTAAAAGGTCTTTGGAATTAGCTGGGGGGGGGGGGGTGATTGCCCAAGTGAAACATGTTAAGCAGCCACATAAATTTTAAAATATTTATTTGCACCTTCAACTGATGCTACAGTGATTCCTTCGGACCCCAAATGTTAGACTGCATTTTGCCTGGTGATGTGCACCGGACATTTTTCGGGTATTGTGTTTTGGTTTTGGATTTGGTTCCGCGGCCGTGTTTTGGATTTGGATGTGTTTTGGCAAAACCTCCCTTAACATTTTTTGTCGGATTCGGGTGTGTTTTGAATTTGTGTGCTTTTTTTCAAAACCCCTCAAAAACAGCTTAAATCATAGAATTTGGGGGTAGTTTTGATCCCATTGTATTATTAACCTCAATAACCATAATTTCCACTCATTTCCAGTCTATTCTGAACACCTCACAACTCACAATATTATTTTTAGTCCTAAAATTTGCACTGAGGTCGCTGGATGACAAAGCTAAGCGACCCAAGTGGCTGGCATAAACACCTGGCCCATCTAGGAGTGGCACTGCAGTGTCAGACAGGATGGCACTTAAAAAAAATCACACGATGCAAAGATAAATGAAAAAAAAGAGGTGCAAGATGGAATTGTCCTTGGGCCCTCCCACCCACCCTTATGTTGTATAAACAGGACATGCACACTTTAACAAACCCATCATTTCAGTGACAGGGTCTGCCACATGACTGTGGCTGAAATGACTGGTTGGTTTGGGACCCCACCAAAAAAGAAGCAATCAATCTCTCCTTGCACAAACTGGCTCTACAGAGACAAGATGTCCACCTCCTCCTCATCGTCCAATTCCTCACCCCTTTCACTATGTACATCCCCCTCCTCACAGAGTATTAATTTGTCCCCACTGGAATCCACCATCACAGGTCCCTGTGTAATTTCTGGAGGCAACTGCTGGTAAATGTCTCGACGGAGGAATGTATTATAATTCATTTTGATGAATATCATCTTCTCCACATTTTGTGGAAGTAACCTCCTATGCCGATTGCTGACAAGGTTACCGGCTGCACTAAACACTCTTTCAGAGTACACACTGGAGGGGGTGCAACTTAGGTAAAATAAAGCCAGTTTGTGCAAGGGCCTCCAAATTGCCTCTGTTTCCTGCCAGTATACGTACGGACTGTCTGACATACCTACTTGGATGCTGTCACTCATATAATCCTCCACCATTCTTTCAATGGTGACAGAATCATATACAGTGACAGTAGACGACATGTCAGTAATCGTTGGCAGGTCCTTCAGTCCGGACCAGATGTCAGCTATCGCTCCTGACTTCCCTGCATCACCGCCAGCATGTGGTTTTGGAAATGTTATCCTTTTCCTCGCAGCTCCAGTGGCGGGAAAAAATGAAGCAGCCACCTCTTCCCATCCAGTGTTGGGAAGGTCAGGCATCGCAACCGACACAATTCGACTCTCCTTGGGGATTTGTGATTCAGAAGAACGTTCAGTTCTTTGCTGTGCTTTTGCCAGCTTAACTCTTTTCATTTTTCTAGCGGGAGGATGAGTGCTTCCATCCTCATGTGAAGCTGACCCACTAGTCATGAGGAACATAGGAAAGGGCCTTAGCTGTTCCTTGCCACTCCGTATCGTAAAATGGCATATTGGCAAGTTTACGGTTCTCCTCAGACGCATTTAATTTATATTTTTGGGTCATTTTACGGAACTTTTGTTTTTTGGATTTTACATGCTCTCTATTATGACATTGGGCATCGGCCTTGGCAGACGATGTTGATGGCATTTCATCATCCCTGCCATGACTAGTGGCAGCAGCTTCAGCACTAGGTGGAAGTGGATCTTGATCTTTCCCTATTTTACCCTCCACATTTTTGTTCTCCATTTTTTAATGTGTGGAATTATATGCCAGTAATATATCTGGAATTAGACGGCAGTAATGTCTGGAATTAGATACCACTAGATAGATACCAGATACCACTGTGACTGGAATGATGATGACCTAAGCACAGTGACAGGACACTACCACAGCACCCTACAGCAGCAAGATGCAGCACAAGACACTGGACTTTTAGTCACCACAATGCAGCACTGACACTGAGCACAGATATTAAGCACTGTTCAGGATACTAGAAGTGACACGGAGCTGCAAGATACAGCAATGGCCTACTGTACTGTACTACTATATACTGGTGGTCACCACAATGCAGCACTGTACTACTATATACTGGTCACCACAATGCAGCAAAGATATTGAGCACTGATCAGGATACTAGAACTGAGACTGACACAGAGCTGCAAGATAAAACAATGGCCTACTGTACTGTACTACTATATAGTACTGGTGGTCACCACAATGCAACACACTGAACACAGATATTGAGCTTTTCAGGCAGAGAACGTAGCCACGTCCTCTCTGCTCAATTGACAATGCACGAGTGAAAATGGCGGCGACGTGCGGCTCTTTATATGGAATCCGAATCTCGCGAGAATCTGACAGCGGGATGATGACGTTTCCCCCCGTTCGGGTTTTGCGTGTTAGGCGGGAAGAACCGAGGCTGCCTTGGACCCGTGTAAACCACGTGAAGTTCGGGGGGGTTCAGATCTTGATGAACCGAACCCGCTCATCTCTAATTTTGCCCAGACACACCAGCACTGCCCCACTTCCATCTCTCCAGCCATGGATCCACAGACAAAACAATTGCAGGCCATCTTTCTTAAGGACTGCTTGGACCTCAACATTAAAGAACTGGTAAATTTCCCTAATGGTAAATGGCCTATCTGGACTGATACCTTATATTGCTGGGACTTTAGCAGTTCATGTATGTGAGCTCAAACCAGACCTGAATACATTGTTTTGCACTAGTACAGTATCTTGTGCATATTTTTCTGTGTAACATTTCACTGCTTTTTTTTAATAAATGTTGAATTATTACTTTGATCATCAGCATAATTATATTTCTTGAATATTTACATTTTCATTGGTAAGATCCAATATATTTGTATTAGAAGTTTACCTTTAACAGTGCTAAAACTTTATTTTTTGTTATACTACCCCTCATACCAGAAACACCCAACAAATGACCATACTGTAGGCCAAGAGATTAACAAATAAAAAGTTTATTGGTAAAACTTCATAAGTATGTTGATATAAATCAGCTTACAAAATTGATTTAAAGATGCAGGTCACCACACCAGGGAGAGAAGTTATCCTATCTTACACTAGAGAAGGGTGTACGCACTAGAGATGAGCGCCTGAAATTTTTCGGGTTTTGTGTTTTGGTTTTGGGTTCGGTTCCGCGGCCGTGTTTTGGGTTCGAACGCGTTTTGGCAAAACCTCACCGAATTTTTTTTGTCGGATTCGGGTGTGTTTTGGATTCGGGTGTTTTTTTCCAAAAACACTAAAAAACAGCTTAAATCATAGAATTTGGGGGTCATTTTGATCCCAAAGTATTATTAACCTCAAAAACCATAATTTACACTCATTTTCAGTCTATTCTGAATACCTCACACCTCACAATATTATTTTTAGTCCTAAAATTTGCACCGAGGTCGCTGTGTGAGTAAGATAAGCGACCCTAGTGGCCGACACAAACACCGGGCCCATCTAGGAGTGGCACTGCAGTGTCACGCAGGATGTCCCTTCCAAAAAACCCTCCCCAAACAGCACATGACGCAAAGAAAAAAAGAGGCGCAATGAGGTAGCTGTGTGAGTAAGATTAGCGACCCTAGTGGCCGACACAAACACCGGGCCCATCTAGGAGTGGCACTGCAGTGTCACGCAGGATGGCCCTTCCAAAAAACCCTCCCCAAACAGCACATGACGCAAAGAAAAAAAGAGGCGCAATGAGGTAGCTGTGTGAGTAAGATTAGCGACCCTAGTGGCCGACACAAACACCGGGCCCATCTAGGAGTGGCACTGCAGTGTCACGCAGGATGGCCCTTCCAAAAAACCCTCCCCAAACAGCACATGACGCAAAGAAAAAAAGAGGCGCAATGAGGTAGCTGACTGTGTGAGTAAGATTAGCGACCCTAGTGGCCGACACAAACACCGGGCCCATCTAGGAGTGGCACTGCAGTGTCACGCAGGATGTCCCTTCCAAAAAACCCTCCCCAAACAGCACATGACGCAAAGAAAAAAAGAGGCGCAATGAGGTAGCTGTGTGAGTAAGATTAGCGACCCTAGTGGCCGACACAAACACCGGGCCCATCTAGGAGTGGCACTGCAGTGTCACGCAGGATGTCCCTTCCAAAAAACCCTCCCCAAACAGCACATGACGCAAAGAAAAAAAGAGGCGCAATGAGGTAGCTGACTGTGTGAGTAAGATTAGCGACCCTAGTGGCCGACACAAACACCGGGCCCATCTAGGAGTGGCACTGCAGTGTCACGCAGGATGTCCCTTCCAAAAAACCCTCCCCAAACAGCACATGACGCAAAGAAAAAAAGAGGCGCAATGAGGTAGCTGTGTGAGTAAGATTAGCGACCCTAGTGGCCGACACAAACACCGGGCACATCTAGGAGTGGCACTGCAGTGTCACGCAGGATGTCCCTTCCAAAAAACCCTCCCCAAACAGCACATGACGCAAAGAAAAAAAGAGGCGCAATGAGGTAGCTGTGTGAGTAAGATTAGCGACCCTAGTGGCCGACACAAACACCGGGCCCCTCTAGGAGTGGCACTGCAGTGTCACGCAGGATGTCCCTTCCAAAAAACCCTCCCCAATCAGCACATGATGCAAAGAAAAAGAAAAGAAAAAAGAGGTGCAAGATGGAATTATCCTTGGGCCCTCCCACCCACCCTTATGTTGTATAAACAAAACAGGACATGCACACTTTAACCAACCCATCATTTCAGTGACAGGGTCTGCCACACGACTGTGACTGATATGACGGGTTGGTTTGGACCCCCCCCCAAAAAAGAAGCAATTAATCTCTCCTTGCACAAACTGGCTCTACAGAGGCAAGATGTCCACCTCATCTTCACCCTCCGATATATCACCGTGTACATCCCCCTCCTCACAGATTATCAATTCGTCCCCACTGGAATCCACCATCTCAGCTCCCTGTGTACTTTGTGGAGGCAATTGCTGCTGGTCAATGTCTCCGCGGAGGAATTGATTATAATTCATTTTAATGAACATCATCTTCTCCACATTTTCTGGATGTAACCTCGTACGCCGATTGCTGACAAGGTGAGCGGCGGCACTAAACACTCTTTCGGAGTACACACTTGTGGGAGGGCAACTTAGGTAGAATAAAGCCAGTTTGTGCAAGGGCCTCCAAATTGCCTCTTTTTCCTGCCAGTATAAGTACGGACTGTGTGACGTGCCTACTTGGATGCGGTCACTCATATAATCCTCCACCATTCTATCAATGTTGAGAGAATCATATGCAGTGACAGTAGACGACATGTCCGTAATCGTTGTCAGGTCCTTCAGTCCGGACCAGATGTCAGCATCAGCAGTCGCTCCAGACTGCCCTGCATCACCGCCAGCGGGTGGGCTCGGAATTCTGAGCCTTTTCCTCGCACCGTCAGTTGCGGGAGAATGTGAAGGAGGAGATGTTGACAGGTCGCGTTCCGCTTGACTTGACAATTTTGTCACCAGCAGGTCTTTCAACCCCAGCAGACCTGTGTCTGCCGGAAAGAGAGATCCAAGGTAGGCTTTAAATCTAGGATCGAGCACGGTGGCCAAAATGTAGTGCTCTGATTTCAACAGATTGACCACCCGTGAATCCTTGTTAAGCGAATTAAGGGCTGCATCCACAAGTCCCACATGCCTAGCGGAATCGCTCCCTTTTAGCTCCTTCTTCAATGCCTCCAGCTTCTTCTGCAAAAGCCTGATGAGGGGAATGACCTGACTCAGGCTGGCAGTGTCTGAACTGACTTCACGTGTGGCAAGTTCAAAGGGCATCAGAACCTTGCACAACGTTGAAATCATTCTCCACTGCACTTGAGACAGGTGCATTCCATCTCCTATATCGTGCTCAATTGTATAGGCTTGAATGGCCTTTTGCTGCTCCTCCAACCTCTGAAGCATATAGAGGGTTGAATTCCACCTCGTTACCACTTCTTGCTTCAGATGATGGCAGGGCAGGTTCAGGTGTTTTTGGTGGTGCTCCAGTCTTCTGTACGTGGTGCCTGTACGCCGAAAGTGTCCCGCAATTTTTCTGGCCACCGACAGCATCTCTTGCACGCCCCTGTCGTTTTTAAAAAAATTCTGCACCACCAAATTCAAGGTATGTGCAAAACATGGGACGTGCTGGAATTTGCCCATATTTAATGCACACACAATATTGCTGGCGTTGTCCGATGCCACAAATCCACAGGAGAGTCCAATTGGGGTAAGCCATTCCGCGATGATCTTCCTCAGTTGCCGTAAGAGGTTTTCAGCTGTGTGCGTATTCTGGAAAGCGGTGATACAAAGCGTAGCCTGCCTAGGAAAGAGTTGGCTTTTGCGAGATGCTGCTACTGGTGCCGCCGCTGCTGTTCTTGCGGCGGGAGTCCATACATCTACCCAGTGGGCTGTCACAGTCATATAGTCCTGACCCTGCCCTGCTCCACTTGTCCACATGTCCGTGGTTAAGTGGACATTGGGTACAACTGCATTTTTTAGGAGACTGGTGAGTCTTTTTCTGACGTCCGTGTACATTCTCGGTATCGCCTGCCTAGAGAAGTGGAACCTAGATGGTATTTGGTAACGGGGGCACACTGCCTCAATAAATTGTCTAGTTCCCTGTGAACTAACGGCGGATACCGGACGCACGTCTAACACCAACATAGTTGTCAAGGACTCAGTTATCCGCTTTGCAGTAGGATGACTGCTGTGATATTTCATCTTCCTCGCAAAGGACTGTTGAACAGTCAATTGCTTACTGGAAGTAGTACAAGTGGGCTTACGACTTCCCCTCTGGGATGACCATCGACTCCCAGCGGCAACAACAGCAGCGCCAGCAGCAGTAGGCGTTACACGCAAGGATGCATCGGAGGAATCCCAGGCAGGAGAGGACTCGTCAGACTTGCCAGTGACATGGCCTGCAGGACTATTGGCATTCCTGGGGAAGGAGGAAATTGACACTGAGGGAGTTGGTGGGGTGGTTTGCGTGAGCTTGGTTACAAGAGGAAGGGATTTACTGGTCAGTGGACTGCTTCCGCTGTCACCCAAAGTTTTTGAACTTGTCACTGACTTATTATGAATGCGCTGCAGGTGACGTATAAGGGAGGATGTTCCGAGGTGGTTAACGTCCTTACCCCTACTTATTACAGCTTGACAAAGGGAACACACGGCTTGACACCTGTTGTCCGCATTTCTGGTGAAATACCTCCACACCGAAGAGCTGATTTTTTTGGTATTTTCACCTGGCATGTCAACGGCCATATTCCTCCCACGGACAACAGGTGTCTCCCCGGGTGCCTGACTTAAACAAACCACCTCACCATCAGAATCCTCCTGGTCAATTTCCTCCCCAGCGCCAGCAACACCCATATCCTCCTCATCCTGGTGTACTTCAACACTGACATCTTCAATCTGACTATCAGGAACTGGACTGCGGGTGCTCCTTCCAGCACTTGCAGGGGGCGTGCAAATGGTGGAAGGCGCATGCTCTTCACGTCCAGTGTTGGGAAGGTCAGGCATCGCAACCGACACAATTGGACTCTCCTTGTGGATTTGGGATTTCAAAGAACGCACAGTTCTTTGCGGTGCTTTTGCCAGCTTGAGTATTTTCAGTTTTCTAGCGAGAGGCTGAGTGCTTCCATCCTCATGTGAAGCTGAACCACTAGCCATGAACATAGGCCAGGGCCTCAGCCGTTCCTTGCCACTCCGTGTGGTAAATGGCATATTGGCAAGTTTACGCTTCTCCTCCGACAATTTTATTTTAGGTTTTGGAGTCCTTTTTTTACTGATATTTGGTGTTTTGGTTTTGACATGCTCTGTACTATGCCATTGGGCATCGGCCTTGGCAGACGACGTTGCTGGCATTTCATCGTCTCGGCCATGACTAGTGGCAGCAGCTTCAGCACGAGGTGGAAGTGGATCTTGATCTTTCCCTAATTTTGGAACCTCAACATTTTTGTTCTCCATATTTTAATAGGCACAACTAAAAGGCACCTCAGGTAAACAATGGAGATGGATGGATTGGATACTAGTATACAATTATGGACGGGCTGCCGAGTGCCGACACAGAGGTAGCCACAGCCGTGAACTACCGCACTGTACTGTGTCTGCTGCTAATATATAGACTGGTTGATAAAGAGATAGTATACTCGTAACTAGTATGTATGTATAAAGAAAGAAAAAAAAACCACGGTTAGGTGGTATATACAATTATGGACGGGCTGCCGAGTGCCGACACAGAGGTAGCCACAGCCGTGAACTACCGCACTGTACTGTGTCTGCTGCTAATATATAGACTGGTTGATAAAGAGATAGTATACTCGTAACTAGTATGTATGTATAAAGAAAGAAAAAAAAACCACGGTTAGGTGGTATATACAATTATGGACGGGCTGCCGAGTGCCGACACAGAGGTAGCCACAGCCGTGAACTACCGCACTGTACTGTGTCTGCTGCTAATATATAGACTGGTTGATAAAGAGATAGTATACTCGTAACTAGTATGTATGTATAAAGAAAGAAAAAAAAACCACGGTTAGGTGGTATATACAATTATGGACGGGCTGCGGAGTGCCGACACAGAGGTAGCCACAGCCGTGAACTACCGCACTGTACTGTGTCTGCTGCTAATATATAGACTGGTTGATAAAGAGATAGTATACTCGTAACTAGTATGTATGTATAAAGAAAGAAAAAAAAACCACGGTTAGGTCACTGGTATATACAATTATGGACGGGCTGCCGAGTGCCGACACAGAGGTAGCCACAGCCGTGAACTACCGCACTGTACTGTGTCTGCTGCTAATATATAGACTGGTTGATAAAGAGATAGTATACTCGTAACTAGTATGTATGTATAAAGAAAGAAAAAAAAACCACGGTTAGGTCACTGGTATATACAATTATGGACGGGCTGCCGAGTGCCGACACAGAGGTAGCCACAGCCGTGAACTACCGCACTGTACTGTGTCTGCTGCTAATATATAGACTGGTTGATAAAGAGATAGTATACTCGTAACTAGTATGTATGTATAAAGAAAGAAAAAAAAACCACGGTTAGGTCACTGGTATATACAATTATGGACGGGCTGCCGAGTGCCGACACAGAGGTAGCCACAGCCGTGAACTACCGCACTGTACTGTGTCTGCTGCTAATATATAGACTGGTTGATAAAGAGATAGTATACTCGTAACTAGTATGTATGTATAAAGAAAGAAAAAAAACCACGGTTAGGTGGTATATACAATTATGGACGGGCTGCCGAGTGCCGACACAGAGGTAGCCACAGCCGTGAACTACCGCACTGTACTGTGTCTGCTGCTAATATATAGACTGGTTGATAAAGAGATAGTATACTCGTAACTAGTATGTATGTATAAAGAAAGAAAAAAAAACCACGGTTAGGTCACTGGTATATACAATTATGGACGGGCTGCGGAGTGCCGACACAGAGGTAGCCACAGCCGTGAACTACCGCACTGTACTGTGTCTGCTGCTAATATATAGACTGGTTGATAAAGAGATAGTATACTCGTAACTAGTATGTATGTATAAAGAAAGAAAAAAAAACCACGGTTAGGTGGTATATACAATTATGGACGGGCTGCCGAGTGCCGACACAGAGGTAGCCACAGCCGTGAACTACCGCACTGTACTGTGTCTGCTGCTAATATATAGACTGGTTGATAAAGAGATAGTATACTCGTAACTAGTATGTATGTATAAAGAAAGAAAAAAAAACCACGGTTAGGTGGTATATACAATTATGGACGGGCTGCCGAGTGCCGACACAGAGGTAGCCACAGCCGTGAACTACCGCACTGTACTGTGTCTGCTGCTAATATATAGACTGGTTGATAAAGAGATAGTATACTCGTAACTAGTATGTATGTATAAAGAAAGAAAAAAAAACCACGGTTAGGTCACTGGTATATACAATTATGGACGGGCTGCCGAGTGCCGACACAGAGGTAGCCACAGCCGTGAACTACCGCACTGTACTGTGTCTGCTGCTAATATAGACTGGTTGATAAAGAGATAGTATACTACTAATATTATATACTGGTGGTCAGGTCACTGGTCACTAGTCACACTGGCAGTGGCACTCCTGCAGCAAAAGTGTGCACTGTTTAATTTTAATATAATATTATGTACTCCTGGCTCCTGCTATAACCTATAACTGGCACTGCAGTAGTGCTCCCCAGTCTCCCCCACAATTATAAGCTGTGTGAGCTGAGCAGTCAGACAGATATATAATATATATAGATGATGCAGCACACTGGCCTGAGCCTGAGCAGTGCACACAGATATGGTATGTATGTGACTGAGTCACTGTGTGCTGTGTATCGCTTTTTTCAGGCAGAGAACGGATTATAAATAAAAGTGGTGGTCACTGGTCACTATCAGCAAAACTCTGCACTGTACACTACAGAGTACTCCTAATGCTCCCCAAAATTAGTAAATCAAGTGTCTAAACGGAGAGGACGCCAGCCACGTCCTCTCCCTATCAATCTCAATGCACGTGTGAAAATGGCGGCGACGCGCGGCTCCTTATATAGAATCCGAGTCTCGCGATAGAATCCGAGCCTCGCGAGAATCCGACAGCGTCATGATGACGTTCGGGCGCGCTCGGGTTAACCGAGCAAGGCGGGAAGATCCGAGTCGCTCGGACTCGTGAAAAAAAACATGAAGTTCTGGCGGGTTCGGATTCAGAGAAACCGAACCCGCTCATCTCTAGTACGCACATGACAGTGGCCTCACTTAGTGTTCAAATAGCCCCTTCTTCCAATACATTTTAGCTTAAAGAAGACTTCTTCAGGAGTAAAACAACAGGCAAATTAAAAATATATAACAGACCTCAATTATTCAGGGGTATAAATTAGGAAAAAACCTACTATAGCGTTAAAGACCTTTCAGGTAGTGCAGTATCTCTGTGCCAAAGGAATATATGCCAGCTGACAATTTGTTGGGCATGCGGTTATTTGACCGGCGGTTGGGATACCGCCAGTCACAATACCGCTGCTGAGATCCCGAACAATGAATAGCCCTCTTGTTGGCATGCCAAGCAACAGGGACTACTGCCATGGAGTGAGAATAGAACCTGCAAGTGGTTTCAATGTGCTGCCCCCCCCTCCGGCCATCTAGAAGCTGGGATCTCGGTGTTGGTATGTTGACCACCGGTCTCCCGACCACCGGTTACACAAGCCCAAACCCTTTGTTGTTAGCCATGCACACCAATACAGTATGTATGGGAATCATACAGGCATACAGTGGCATGACATAATGTTGAGTTCTGGTATGAATGGTCGACCATGTTAAGGTTGACATTCATTAGGTCTACCACTGTTGGTCGACATAGACAAGGTCGACACATGACAAGATAGACATGGATTTTTTAACTGTTTTTGGTGTCATTTTTTTCCGTAACATAACCAGGAACCCCAATTAGTGTACCGCATCCACTTGCATGGCTACTTCACTCGCCATGCTGCGGGCAGGGTGCCTCACTCTGCTAGCACTGCGCTCGGCACAGGTTACCGTTCCCAATCATAGTCCACGTGGATGGTAAAGTACTATATGAAAAAGTTAAAAATCGTTGTTGTTTTTTAAAAAAACCATGCCGACCTTTTCATTGGTCGACCTGTCCTGTGTCTACCATTTTCATGTGTCAACCATATGTCCATCTCGACTATGTCAATTTCGACCAATAGTTGTCGACCTAATGACTGTCAACATTAACATGGTCGACCATCCAAACAGATACCATAATGATGTCCTAAATTAAAAACCTAATTTAAGAATAATTTAGATTACAGTGCTCACTACATTTACACAAACATACTCATCAGTGCCAGTGTCATTAGCAGATTTGCCCTCACCATGTTCACTTCGAGCACACATGATCTACATCTGAAGCACTAATCTTCTCTACCAAGGCCACTCTGCATTGATCTATAGTATGCTGTTGTGCACAGCTTATCAATGAGATCCTTTTCAAAATAAACCTACTGTATACGTATATTTGTTTGATCACAAACTGATTGGATAAGGAATTGACTGGACAGGAGATATTGTACTGTAGACCCTCCCACATGTCAAATACAGTACAATATATTGTACAGTAACATAAAACATATACTTATGTTGTTTTCTAGCTGCCTACTGCTCTGAGGCCAGACCTGGTGATGCCTGTTCAGAACCTTTTTAAAACATATGTTATGTACTGTAAAGGTACAATGCTTAAGCAGTTTGGAAGATGTAAACACACGGTATCATTGATCCCTGTGTCAAGATTTGATTTTTTTCCTGTCATCGATAACCTAAAACCTAAAGCATCTGAACAACTCCAGGGATGAATGGTATAAATATCCAAACTGGGAGCCCAATTCAGAGATGTATGCAAAGCCTATTTTTTCCCAGTTGTGTCCTCATACACCTAGCCTCAATGTGCCATGGGGCCGAGATGCTTGGTGTGAGTGAACCGCAACCGGGTGGGGGGGGGGGGTAATTCAGACCTGATAGCAGTTGGGCAAAACCATGTGCACTGCAGGGGGGGCAGATATAACATGCAGAGAGAATAGATTTAGGTGGGGTGTGTTCAAACTGAAATCTACATTGCAGTGTAAAAATAAAGCAGGGAGTATTTACTCCACACCAAAACAAAATAACCCACCCAAATCTAACTCTCTCTGCACATGTTATATCTGCCCGACCAGCAGTGCACATGGGGGGTCATTCTGAGTTGTTCGCTCGTTGACGATTTTCGCTATACTGCGATTAGTCGCTTACTACGCATGCGCAAGGTTCGCATAGCGCATGCGCTTAGTTATTTTACACAAAAGTTAGGTATTTTACTCACGGCGTAACTAAGTTTTTTCATCGTTCTGCTGATCGGTGAGTGATTGACAGGAAGTGGGTGTTTCTGGGCGGAAACTGACCGTTTTCTGGGAGTGTGCGGAAAAACGCAGGCGTTTCAGGGAAAAACGCGGGAGTGGCTGGAGAAACAGTGGAGTGTCTGGCCGAACGCTGGATGTGTTTGTGACGTCAAACCAGGAACGAAACTGACTGAACTGATCGCAATGTAGGAGTAAGTCTCGAGCTACTCAGAAACTGCTGAGAATTTTCTATTCGCAATTCTGCTAATCTTTCGTTCGCAATTCTGCTATGCTAAGATACACTCCCAGAGGGCGGCGGCTTAGCGTGTGCAATGCTGCTAAAAGCAGCTAGCGAGCGAACAACTCGGAATGAGGGCCATGGTTTTGCCCAACTGCTAACAAATGTGCTGCTACAATCAGGTCTGAATTACCCCAAGTGAGGTAACAAATTTTCTGCCCAGATCTGCAACATTACGATACAAAACTGCATCACAAGACTGCACTTATTAATTTAATATGCAACACCTATATCTTGTATATCTGTGTGTGGCTGTTTTCTACAGGTGAAGAAAAAAAAGTTTATTAAATAATGACTCCCCAGGTCACTATGATTATCTCTTTATTGCTCTCTCAATCCAAAGGGGGAAAGGTACTTTTTGGTCCCTGTAGGCATTCCACAGGGTTTTTGCATAAAACAAAAAGAAACAAACAAACAGACAATGCGACTTGTCCCTTTTGGGACCCCACCACAACAAAGTGCTCAATCGGGGACACTCTCCATAGGAATCAGTGGGACCACACTATTTGGTCAGAGTATGGCATCTGCCAGCATACTGACTAATCATAATCTCCTACTTCTTTCCTATAGAGGGTGTCTGTAGTCTGTTTAACCTCACTCAGAAACTGTTGCACATCACTTCAAAAAAATTTGCATATTATTGCACAAATTGTCGCATACGCAGCACGTGTATTTATCAGCTGTATATAAGAAAATATATAATAAAAATAAATATTTAATCATTAAAACATTAAAAATAAAACACAGTAAACCCTACTCCTAAGCATAATAATAAACTGTAACACAACATATTGTAAATTATTGCAGCGCTCCCACTAAGAGATGAGTGGGTTCGGTTCTCAAAGAACCAAACCACCTTGAACTTCATACTCCGAGCCCAGATCCGAGTTTAGCTCAGGACTTCCCTCCAGACTCAGAAACCAGAACGAGGCAAAACATCATCATCCCGCTGTGGGATGCTCACAGGTTTTGGATTCCATATAAATAGCTGTGCATCAGTCCGGACTTGTAGAGTGAGGGAGACAGACCTTTGTCTCTCTGTGGGTGGTGGTGTTGGGTAGGGTCAGTGTGTACTCTGCAGGGGTGCTGTTTCTGTCACTGTGGTATACCTGTGCTGTTAGTGGTGCTGTCCTGGCTGTCACTGGTGTTTCATGTGCTGTTAGGGGTGCTGCAGCTGTACATGGGTGTTGCTGTCCTGGCTGTCACTGTGTTGTACAGGGGGCAGGGCCACTGTCCTCCTGTATGCTGTAAAAACAGAGGGATGTTGGCAGTAAAAATTCTGGGGTGCAGTGAAGATAAATGTATACTGGCCCTGTCTTGTATGCTGTAAAAATTCTGGGGTCCAGTGAAAATAAATGTACACTGGCCCTGTCTTGTGTGCTGTAAAATTTCTTGGCTGTAGTGAAAATAAATGTACACTGGCCCTGTCTTGTATGCTGTCAAAATTCTGGTGTGCAGTAAAAATAAATGTACACTGTCCCTGTCTTTTATGCTGTAAAAATTCTGGGTTGCTGTTAAAATAGATCTACACTGGCCCTGTCTTTTATGCTGTATATATTATGGGGTGCTGCTGTTAAAATAAATGTACACTGGACCTGTCTTGTATGTTGTAAAAATTGTGGGGTGCAGTGAAAATAAATGTACTCTAGCCCTGTCTTTTATGCTGTACAAATTCTGGGGTGCAGTGAAAATAAATGTACACTGGCACTGTCTTGTATGCTGTAAAATATCTGGGGTGCAGTGAAAAGAAATGTACACTGGCCCTGTCTTGCATGCTGTAGAAATTATGGGGTGCAGTGAAAATAAATGTACACAGGCCCTGTCTTGTATGCTGTAAAAAAAATTGGGGTGCAGTGAAAATAAATGTACACTGGCCCTGTCTTTTATGCTGTAAAAATTCTGGGGTGCAGTGAAAATAAATGTACACTGGCCCTGTCTTGTATGCTGTAAAAATTCTGTGGTGCAGTGAAAATAAATGTACACTGGCTCTGTCTTTTATGCTTTAAAAATTCTGGGGAGCAGTGAAAATAAATGTACACTGGCTCTGTCTTTTATGCTTTAAAAATTCTGGGGAGCAGTGAAAATAAATGTACACTGGCTCTGTCTTGTATGCTGTAAAAATTCTGTGGTGCAGTGAAAATAAATGTACTCTGGCTCTGTCTTTTATGCTGTAAAAATTCTTGGATGCAGCAAAAATAAATGTACACTCATCCTGTCTTGTATGCTATAAAATGTCATGGCTGCAGTGAAAATAAATATACACTGGCCATGTTTTCTATGCTATAAAAAATCTGGGGTGAAGTGAAAATAAATATCCACTGGCCCTGTCTTGTATGTTGTAAAAAATCTGGGGTGCAGTGAAAATAAATGTACACTGGCCCTGTCTTTTATGCTGTAAAAATTCTGGAGTGCAGTGGAAATAAATGTACACTGGCCCTGTATAGAATGCTGTAAAAATTCTGGGGTGCTGCTGTTTAAAATAAAATGTACCTTTGCCCTGTCTTTTATGCTGTATAAATTCTGGGGTGCTGCTGTTAAAAAATTGTGGGATGCGGTTAAAATAAATGGTCTCTGGCCCTGTACTGTATGCTGTAAAAATTCTGGGGTGCAGTGAAAATAAATGTACACTGGCCCTGTCTTGTATGCTGTAATAATACAAGGGGTCTGTTGTTAAAAAAATGTACACTGGTCCTGTATGCTGTAAAAATACAGAAGTGCTGCTGTAAAATAAAAGTACACTGGTCCTGTATTCTGTTAAAATACAGGGGTGCTGTTGTTAAAATAAAAGTACACAGGTCCTGTATGCTGTTAAAATGCAGGGGTGCTGTGTTTAAATAAAAGTACACTGGTCCTGTATGTTGTAAAAATACCAGGGTGCTGTTGTTAAAACAAAAGTACACTGGTCCTGTATGCGGTAAAAATACCAGGGTGCTGTTGTTAAAATAAAAGTGCACAAGCTCTGTATGCTGTAAAATACAGGAGTGCAGTGAAAATAAATGTACACTGGCCTTCTCTTATATGCTGTAAAATTACAGGGGTGTCTAGGCCTGACCTTCACAACACTGGATGGGAAGAGGAGTCTACTACCACCATTTGCATGACTTCTGCAAGTGCTGGGAGGAGCACCATTAGTCCAGTTGTTGATATTGAGGATGTCACTGTAGAAGTACACCAGGATGAGGAGGATATTGGTATAGCTTGTGCTGAGGAGGATGTGGACAATGAGGATTCTGATGGTGATGTGGTCTGTTTGAATAAGGCACCAATGGAGACAGTTGTTGGCCATGGGATGAAAAAGCCCATTGTCATGCCTGGGCAAAATACCAAAAAAGCCACCTCTTCGGTGTGGAATTATTTCTCCACAAATCCACACAACATGTTTCAAGCCATCTGTTGCCTCTGTCAATCCATAACAAGTAGGGGAAAGGATGTTAACCACCTAGGAACATCATCCTTTATACGTCACCTGCAGCACATTCATAAGTCATTGTCAAGTTCAGAAACTTTGGGTAATAGCGTAAGTAGTCCACTGACACCTAAATTATGTGGTTTGTTTGAATATTATTTCTCTGTGAGTATGAGGATGTAAACTATGAAGGAGGGGCATGAATCTGAGGATGAGGATGACATCTTGCTTTTGTAGGGCCAGTTTGTGCAAGAAGAGATTAATTGCTTATTTTTTGCTGTATGTATTCAGGGGTGCTGCTGTTAAAATAAATGTACACTGGTCCTATCTTGTATGTTGTCAAAATTGTGGGGTGCAGTGAAAATAAATGTACACTGTCCCTGTCTTTTATGCTGTACAAATTCTGGTGTGCAGTGAAAATAAATGTACACTGGACCTGTAAAACATCTGGGGTGCAGTGAAAATAAATGTACACTGGACCTGTCTTGTATGCTGTAAAAATTCTGGGGTGCAGTGAAAATAAATGTACATGGACCTGTCTTGTATGCTGTAAAAAATCTGGGGTGCAGTGAAAAGAAATGTACACTGGCCCTGTCTTGTCTGGTGTAAAAAAAAAAATCTGAGGTGCAGTGAAAATAAATGTACACTGGCCCTGTCTTGTATGCTGTAAAAAATTATGGGGTGCAGTGAAAATAAATGTAACCTGGCCCTGTCTTGTATGCTGTAAAAATTCTGTGGTGCAGTGAAAATAAATGTACACTGGCCCTGTCTTTTATGCTGTAAAAATTCTGGGGTGCAGTGAAAATAATTGTACACTGGCCCTATCTTGTATGCTATAAAATTTATTGACTACAGTGAAAATAAATATACACTGACCCTGTCTTGTATGCTATAAAAAATCGGGGGTGATGTGAAAATAAATATACACTGGCCCTGTGTTGTATGCTGTAAAAAATCTGGGGTGCTGTGAAAATAAATATACACTGGCCCTGTCTTTTGTGCTGTAAAAATTCTGGGGTGCAGTGAAAATAAATGTACACTGGCCCTGTCTTTTATGCTGTATATATTCAGGGGTGCTGCTGTTAAAATAAATGTACACTGGGCCTGTCTTTTATGCTGTATATATTCAGGGGTGCTGCTGTTCAAATAAATGTACACTGACCCTTTCTTGTATGATGTGAAAATTGTGGGGTGCAGTGAAAATAAATGTACACTGGCCCTGTCTTCTATGCTGTAGAAAATATGTGGTGCAGTGAAAATAAATGTACACTGGCCCTGTATGGAATGCTGTAAAAATTCTGGGGTGCTGCTGTTAAAATAAATGTACACTGGCCCTGTATTTTATGTTTTATAAATTTAGGGGTGCTGCTGTTTAAAAATTGTGGGATTTGGTTAAAATACATTTATACTGGCCCTTTACTGTATGCTGTAAAAATTCTGGGGTGCAGTGAAAATAAATGTACACTGGCCCTGTTTTGTATGCACTAAAAATACAGGGGTGCTGTTAAAAAGATGTACACTGGTCCTGTATGCTGTAAAAATACAGGGGTGCTGTTGGTAAAATAAAAGTTCACTGGTCATGTATGCTGTAAAAATACAGGGGTGTTGTTGTTAAATCAAAAGCACACTGGTCATGTATGCTGTAAAAATACAGGGGTGCTGTTGTTAACATTAAAGTACACTGGTCCTGTGTGCGGAAAAATACAGGGGTACTGTTGTTAAAATAAAAGTACCCAAGCCCTGTATGCTGTAAAATTCAGGAGTGCAGTGAAAATAAATGTACATTGGCCTTGTCTTGTATGCTGTAAAATGACAGGGGTGTTGTGAAAATACAGGGGTGCTGGCACTATCCACGGTAGTGATGTATAGGCCTGACCTTCACAACACTGGATGAGAAGAGTAGTCTCCTACCACCATTTGCACACCCTCTGCTAGTGCTGGGAGTAGCACCATCAGTCCAGTTGTTGATATTGAGGATGTCACTGTAGAATTACACCAGGATGAGGAGGATATTGGTGTAGCTGGCGCTGAGGAAGATGTTGTCGATAAGGATTCTGATGGTGATGTGGTTTGTTTGAATAAGACACCAGTGCAGACAGTTGTTGACATGGGATGAAAAAGCCCATTCTCATGCTTGGGCAAAATAACAAAAAAGCCACCTCTTCGGTGTGGAATTATTTTTCCACAAATCCAGACAATAGGTGTCAAGCCATCTGTTGCCTTTGTCAATCCATAATAAGTAGGGGTAAGGACGTTAACCACCTAGCAACATCATTTCTTATACGTCACCTGCAGCGCATTCATAAGTCATTGAAAAGTTCAGAAACTTTGGGTAAGAGTGTAAGCAGTCCACTGACACCTAAATGATTTGGTTTGTTTGAATATTATTTCTCTGTGGGGATGAGGATATAAACTATGAAAGAGGGGCAGGAAACAGGATGAGGATGACATCTTGCCTCTGTAGAGCCAGTTTGTGCAAGAAGAGATTAATTGCTTTTTTTTTGGTGGGGGCCCAAACAAACCAATCATTTCAGCCAAAGTCATGTGGCAGACCCTGTTGCTGAAATGTTTGGTTTGTTAAAGTGTGTATGTCCTGTTTATACAACATAAGTGTGGGTGGGAAGGCCCAAGGACAATTACATCTTGCACATCTTTTCTTTGCCACATCATTCCAGGGGTGCTGCCCTATATGGGCTGCTGCCCCTTTACCCTATCAGTCCATGGGTTCTGCCTCGCTGCTGTTTAAGTCCTGGAGTGCTGTTACCTGTCTGCTGTGCTGTGTAATTATCCAGGGGTGCTGCCTATTGAAGTATAAATCCAGGGGTGCTGCCGTATAATTCCAGGGATGCTGCTGTACTTCACCCTAGGTTTAAATTAAAGCCTAGAGCAGATATGAAACAAGCTTCAACATCACAAACAGATTTGTTAAAACATAGCCACAAAGGTGGAAATGGAAATTGTTATTTTGACGAAGTGTTCTTTAAATAAAGTGGGGAGAGACCACATTTGTGTCCAAAGTCAGTGTGACTCAGAAGAGACTGAATCATAATCCAGCCCAACTGATGGAGAGGTAAAAGGGAGATTTTCTGCTGGAGCATTATAGAGACGTTATTCTCAATTATTTCATGTTAGGGACTCATTTAAATGAATGGCTTTATTTAGTCAACTTTTATTTTGATTTATTAGTGACATGCAGCAGTCTGCAGATATGTCACAAGCTGGTTTTCCCCATCTAGGGTTGCTTGCCAGAGCTTTGTTGAAGTTAGGCCACACCCACACAGTTAGGAGTCCAGCAACCAATGAGCTCATGGTGTGCTCATTCGGGTGCTCCCAGCTTTAATGCTGTATGCTGTCTAATGAACTTGGTTTTAGCACCATTTTTGCTATGCATGCTGGCTTCTGTGTGGCATCTGCAAAGACCCTGAGGAAAACTAACTGACTTTAGTTGAAATGGCTGTCAGACATCTGCCACCACTCCAAGTTCTACATAAGCACGGCATCTGGATGTGAGGGCTGGTTCTACATTTTGTTTTACTGGAAATGAGGTGAGTGTTTAATAAATAAATATGATAGATAGATAGATAGATAGATAGATAGATAGATAGATAGATAGATAGATAGATAGATAGATAGATCCAAAGAAATAAACAGTGTTCTCAGCGCTGTGCAGGAGAATTTCCAAATGGCCATTCTCCTGCAGTCACGGTGCCCAGATTGTAACTTTTAGAAAAAGACTTACATTTCGGTTCTCACCCACAGACCTTGAAAGGTTTCTTTAGCAGCTCAAATGGAATTAATACAGCAAGCCCATCAGTAGAAATACACTTACATTTATATCCACTCTCACATTCACGTAATGGTATCTTTCAACACAGGTCCAGATAATCCCACACTTCTTTGATGTCCAAAAGATTTAATATTGTAACAAGATCACACCGAGATCACACCGAGGATCACACCGAGGATAGGATACCCATGAGCAGTATAGGGAAAGACGCCCTGATCAGTCCAGCTGCAGACACGGACTGTGATGAAATAACAGATAACAGGAGCAGTCCCTGATGTTCCCAGCTTTTTGTATCCCCCTCTGGTCTGCACAGTGGCATCAATAGTTGTAATGCATTTCAAGGGTTCTCCCTCTTAATCAGACAGTGCCGCATGTACATCACCATCAGATATTTAAATTCATCGCTATAGCCAATCATCAAGCGTTCTCATTCTCACACAGAGTAAAATAATTGCTAATCACAGAGGTTTGTACATAAACAATAAAATGTCTAAAACACATATCAATTTGGATATATATATATAAAACAATTTGTTATACATCCATCCTAAACAGTGCACCATAATAAAACGATTAAAAACATAATGATACAAAAAAAAAAAAAAAGATAGATAGATAGATAGATAGATAGAGTATATATGTTTTAGTTGAAATGGGCGTCAGGTGGGCTGCTGCCACTGACTGATTTTTAAAAAGTTAGAATTGTTATATGCATTATATGCACTCACTGTAGCAAGCTCACTCATCTTGATACATGCATAAATAAATATATAAATAAATAATGGGTTTTTGGGGCCTGATTCATTAATGATCACTAATGTGATCCTCAGCGAAGTTTCACAATGTTTGGGGACTGTGCACGTGCAGGATCCATTCTGCGTATGTGCAGAACTGTTTAAGGCTCACCTGCCAATTAACTTAAAACCTGAGGGCCAGATGCACTAAGCCTTGAAAAGTAATAAATTTCACGGTGATAAAGTACCTGCCAACCAGTTCCTGTCATTTTGCAAACCCAGTCTGTGACATGCCAGTTAACAGCTGATTGGCTGGTACTTCATCACCGTGACATGTATCACTTTTTAAGGCTTAGAACACCTCCCACTATGTGATAGAGTACAGTATGTTTGTATTAAGGTGAATGAGCTTACTATGGTGAGTGTTGAGCTGTGTGTGTGTGTGTGTGTGTGTGTGTGTGTGTGTGTGTGTGTGTGTGTATTATATATATATATCTACAAACAGAAAATTCAGCACTCACCATAGCAAGCTCACTTATCCTCACAACATCAATAAATACATGATGGGGGTTTTAAAACTCTGTGATAGTGTAGGACCTGCAAGAAGGTGGGGTACCTTGGTGAGCGGTTTGCAGGCTTCCGTGCATTGGCCAATTCACTAACTAAACCCCCATCATTTATTTATTGATGTTGTGAGGAAAAGTGAGCTTGCTATGGTGAGTGCTGAATTTTCTGTTTTGTATATATTTAAGTAGGTGGCCAAGGGCTACATGCACCCCACCCTATGAGTGGTGAGTGCATACATTGCACCCCGCTTCTGGGATGGTGAGTGCTGTGGTTTTATATTTGTATATATATATATATATATATATATAAAAAAATCCAGGGTCTGGCACTCCAAAATTAAAAATGTAACTGCACTAGTGCCTTCACAAAACTGGTAAATAAAACATGCAATGGTGCGGAACACAAGCTTATAAGTATTGCACACTAAGCAAAGCTCAACTCTTTGCTTCGTGTGCAATTCTTATTAGCTTGAGTGCCACACCATTGCATGTTTATATATATATATATATATATATATATATGTATATATATAACCTTGATGAAGTCCGCAAGCTAGGACGAAACGATTTGGGACTTATGCCTTCTGGACCCCTTTGTTGGACAGATAAGCCTTTTTTAACTTATTTCTTGTACGTTTCATACCTATTGGTTGTCATATGGAATATTTGTGAATAAGGAACCAGTTTTCTCTGGACCCAGTGTTTGGGCAGATAAGCCTATTGATGTTCTTTATTTGTACGTGCAATACCTATCGGTTGTCACGTGAAATACTATGTGAATTAAATTATTGTTTTTATGAAAAAACACTTTATACTGTTTTCTTGGAACCTGCAATAGTTCCTAGCACAGGTCTTCCAAAGAAAATTGTATTTATGAACAATCATTCTCTGCATCTATGTTTTTATTATTATTTTATTTGTTTTTCATATAATTTGAATTTAACAATGGTCATTGGACTGAAGACTTTAACATAAAGGAAGTTAAGTGTTTCCCTGTATCTCAATTTGTATATTTCATTCTTTCACACTATTGGTCTCTTAATTCACTTTAATGTAAAATATATACAGGTTGAGTCTCCCTTATCCAAAATGCTTGGGACCAGAGGTATTTTGGATATGGGATTTTTCCGTATTTTGGAATAATTGCATATCATAATGAGATATCATGGTGATGGGACCTAAATCTAAGCACAGAATGCATTTATGTTTCATATACACCTTATACACACAGCCTGAAGGTCATTTTAGCCATTATTTTTAATAACTTTGTGCATTAAACAAAGTGTGTGTACATTCACACAATTCATTTATGTTTCATATACACCTTATGCACACAGCCTGAAGGTCATTTATTACAATATTTTTAATAACTCTGTGTATTAAACAAAGTTTGTGTACATTGAGCCGTCAGAAAACAAAGTTTCACTATCTCACTCTCACTCAAAAAATTCCGTATTTCGGAATATTCCATATTTCGGAATATATGGATATGGGATACTCAACCTGTATGTATGTATATATATATATATATATATATATATATATAAACCAAACTACTGTTCCTAGTTTAAACACAATGGGTATGCTGTGTTCCTCTCAGAGTTCAGTAGGGGGACACATAATACCCATTGTGTTCCATCTTTGCTAGACTGCTTGTTGAAGGCTGTACATTACCTAGTGGAATTACTAAAAGTTCAGTACTAGATATCATACTCACCTTATTGGTCCAACATATATTGTTGGCCTTTTATGTTATTAGCCTCTTAAGGATGCTTTACTCATCGGAGAAATTTTATCTGTGACTACAGTACTGATTACATATACAAAATACAGTTAGTTTTTAGATTAACCCAAGCTGGCACAGTCTGTGGTGTATTAGTTTTATCAAGTTACACTTTTCACGTTTATTTCGGGTATTTGATTTTGTACCCCGGAGGAAGTCCTTCGGGATGTTGGGTTCATGTTCTGTTCAACAAACTGGATAAACACAAAGCATCTTTCTGTGAAATTGTACAGATGTTCCCTATGTACTATTGTACATTTTAACAATTTCATTGTGAATACATTTTATATATACGAAAATAATGTTTTATTGATAAATGTATCTGTTATGTTAACAACCTCATTTTGGATGGTTTAAACTAGGAACACTAGATTTAGCGACCTCAGATCTGTTTGGTATTTGTTATTCCTGATTCTTGGCTAACAGGAGATTCATCTAGAGGTGATGCTGTAATTTTATCCTAGCCCAACTGAGTACTCCTTTATATATATATATATATATATATATTTCTTACATGAAATGTAAAACATACGTACGTGTATAAATTGACACAAAAATATAACCTACTGTATATTATTAATGTTGAAATGTTACGGTTGACAGCATTTCATTTGTGCTATTGCTTTTATTGTTTGATGCGCAATGAAAAAATAATTTTAAAAAGACATTTGAATTATTTTACTTTACTAGCTGAAGACCTTGAATACATTCAGAGAATATACAGTACAGTGTACAACCTGCACTAGCTTTTTATGATCAACTTTAAACAAACTGATGTTAAAGCACAAAAAAGTTGAAACATTCAAGGTTGAAAATAAGTAATATTTACCTTTTGTTAAGGTTTTGGATATTATGATACATTGCTATACTTACTCAAAACACCATCTTTATGTGTTTTAAACTGTATGAAACAGGAGCATCTGTCGCTAGCTTTAAAAAAGAGCTTTTGCCACATTAAAAATCAGTTGGGGGATCTATATCTAAAATTCTTTTAACAAAATACAAAGTAAAATCATTTTTAATGCCCTTAAACCTCAAAGAATTCTCTCAAATATTACATCTAGAGGGTCATTTCTTCTTAGAAGCATATTTGTTATACATTTTCTTCAAATTTGCTGCTTTTTCCATTGTTGTGCTACTGTATTTTTTCCTCAATCGTATGTCTTAGTAAGTTTTTTTTGTCACAATAAAAATATTGGTATAAAGTAGCAGATTAAGCATAAAGATGCATAATGATCCATAGCAAGGGTGTATCATATCTGCACCTTGCTCCTTTTTCCTCATGCTTTTTTAATTGTGCTAATGTTTTTGCTCAAATTTGCATCTTATTTGACTTACTGCATATTACCTCTGAAACATATAAAACTTTGGTGCATGCCCTTTTCTATCCCTCCGGGATACACAGTTCCCTGTGTTTCTTCAGCAAGTCCGTAGAGTTCCTTAGACATGTTGGATTCCTGCTTGGTATTCTCCGCTCCCCCACTTCTTTTCTTTCCTCCCCTTTTCTTTCTCTTAACTTTCCTATATTTATACTGTATATTCAATATACATACGTTTTATGGTTACTACTACTTGAAAGCTTTGCCTTACTGCTCTGGTGGCAAGGAATCTTCCATTTTTTGTTTCCATACTTGAATACTCTTGTATACTGTATATTGAAAAATTTCCTTTGCAAATAAAAAATGTATAAAAAAATGAACATCTTATTTTGCAAATAGTGTATTAGGAACTTAAAATTTGTGTTTTGGCATGGCTAATTAGCAAAGTCTATGGCATGATAAATGTACTTGGTGAGTTTTGAGGATAGGTTACATAGACACATCTGTATGTTTTGAGTGCTCTTTGAAGTTAGTGTGTCTGGTATAGAGTTTTACATGGCAAAGAAATGAGTTCCAGACAAGGTGGAATGGAAGAAATATTGGAGGGGGGAGTGACAAAGTGCTTTTTATGTGACAGTCTGCAGTTTCAAGTGGATTCTGGGGGTAAATAATTATAGATATCATTCACAACATGTTTTATCACTAATTGATATCTGTGCCCCATTTTTATTAGCCCCAAGTAAATTAATGTTGTGCTAAAGTGTTCATAATGAGAATTATATTTGGTACTGTATGTAATGAACCTCAGTACTCATATTTAACACATAAGTGGCTCATTTATTAACGAGTGATAAAACTCATTGTGAATGTTTTAACTCATTGATAAATGGTGCTCCAGCCAATCAGCTCCTAACTGTTATGTGTTTGAAAAATTGCATTGGGGAGCTACAGATGTAGCCATGCTCATTGTGGCTACATCTGCACTCCCAGCACGGTTAAGCATGCCTAGCTGCAGTAAGCTGGAGTATTTTCCACTCTCATTCATTCGAATGGGGCAAGTGCATGTCTAAGACGTTCACACAGTCACGCCTAAGATGGTGAGATTGCGGCAAGATGTAACCATGATGAGCGTGGCTACATCTGTAATTGGCTGAAGCACCATTTATCATTTGCAATGAGATTTATCACTCACAACTAGTTTTATCACTCATTGATACATGGGCCCTTACTTCTCACCAGATTGCAATTTGAATGGTGAGTGTTCCAATTATATTCACAGTTTATATAACGTGCTGTATTACCTCCATGCCAGTGATTCTTGGGGGCAGGGAAGTTTCCCAATCTGCAAGAAGGCTGCAGATTGGGAGTCTGAGACAGAGCAATTAGAAAGTAATATTAGGTTAAAAGCAGAATTCATGATAGATTTAAGTGGTAAATGGTGAATAAGGATGAAGACTAAGAAGAGGAGATTAAAGTATTTGAGGCAGGAGATGAGTCTATTAATAGGGTTGTGGTTTCATCAGGGGTGAGAAACAACATGATCTTAAAGATGGTTGCAAAATGGAAACATAAAATGTGACTGAATTGTCCCATATGAATGATTAAATTTCACAATTGTGGTAAAGTTATTTGTTTGTAAATCCTGGAGACTTGCATGGTGCAGAGAGAAAAGTCATCTAGCCTCTCTAACATCTCACCAATGTCACCAGTGAAAATACAGTTATAAATGTGCTATGAGACTTCAAGCAAACTGTGACTGGTTTCTCCAGACTATGATGGAAATATATTATAATCTCCAACAAACAAATTAAATGTTCCCCCCTTTTCCACTGCTGCTATAACACAGGTTATTGCTGGGTTAATGGCTCAGTGGAAAAGGGTTAATCTGGGTCCAATGAATGGAGAATCCAACCAGGCTAGCTTGCAGGGTTGGTCCTTGGAAGGACCCGGGTTAAGGGGTAGTGTAAATGGAAGTCAGGTCATCTGGCTCCCGTCTACAGCATTAGAAGATCCACGGGGATGCTGCATCTTGGTTCCTGCAGCACTGACAATGAACCAGGAATCGGGCCAGTGATGTCAGAGGGCAGAGTCAGAATAACTTTTTGGGATAATGCTGCTGCTGAGACTCCCAGCACTATTGCACCTGGTGCAGTGTAAATGGCTCTGACCTGGGAATAATCCGGGATCGGGTCACAGTGGAAAGGGGTCAATCCTGAGTGTGACCTGGTTTGGAACTGTGTTCCAAATCTTGGGTCAGACATGGGACTTAGGTGGAAAAGACTATAGAGAGATTGGTGTACATAAGCTGATGCAGCTGCTATTTTAATATTATTTCAATCTCATTTTACTTCCTTTTTCCATTTTAAACTTCAAGAATGACTTAATTGATAATGCATTTTATTTGGAAAATATTCTATTTATAGTGTAATCTCTGTACAGCAATGCTTTATTTACATACCGTAAGTTTTACATATTAAACCATAGACTACAATTTTGTCATTGATTTTTATTGCTAAATTATTTCTGTTATGTGTATCACTTTTAATGCACAGCTCTTTCCTACTGTAAGGGCACAATGACAACTATTAAAAAAATGTTAAGTGTAACGAATGTTGTATGTTGAATGTAAAGGAGCAAGGGGCCAGTACACCTTTACAGCTACATTAAGTGCCAAATGGAGCTGTGCAGAATTGTTCATCTTAAATACAAGCTGAGCTGAACAAAACTGGAATACCTCATGTCACCTTACATCAATCTTTTTGAGATGTGTGCACACTAGGAACATTTTAACACACTGACGTGTTACGAGCTATAACCAGTGTGTACTGTATACACTTTTATAATAAAACCTAAATCTAAAAACCACTAAGCAATTTAAGAGAAAAACTTACCTATAAGAAAATAATACAATAATATTTTGTGTTATCTTTGGTATCACTTTTTGACTTATACTGTACTTTGTATTGAAGCTAAATTACTTTTTAAATATGGATTAAAACTAAGAAAAGCAGTCTAAACCAGGGGTGTCAAACACAAGGCCCGCGGGCCAAATCCGGCCCGCCAGACCTCGTCTGATGGCCCGCGGTGCCGCCGCCAGCCTTGCAGCCTCCCCTTTTTTTTTTTCAATGAATTTACTCCGTGCCTGCACGGAGTAAATTCATTTTAAAAATGGCTCAAGTTAAAAAAAAAAAAAAAAAAATTACTTACCTTCCGGGACCTGGCCCGACTTCTTCCTGGGATCAGAGGAGCGCGCGGACGCCGCGGAGAGGAGCAAGAAGAAAGAAGTAAAAGAAAGAAAGAGGTAAAAGGTAAGTAAAGTAAATGGAGGGGGCAGATGGCTGGGCACTATAAAAGGGGGCAGATGGCTGGGCACTATAAAAGGGGGCACATGGCTGGGCACTATAAAAGGGGGCACATGGCTGGGCACTATAAAAGGGGGCAGATGGCTGGGCACTATAAAAGGGGGCAGATGGCTGGGCACTATAAAAGGGGGCAGATGGCTGGGCACTATAAAAGGGGGCACATGGCTGGGCACTATAAAAGGGGGCACATGGCTGGGCACTTTAAAAGGGGGCACATGGCTGGGCACTATAAAAGGGGGCACAGGGCTGGGCACTTTAAAAGGGGGCAGATGGCTGGGCACATATTACAAAAAACAGTAATAATTGAATGCAGTGACATTAATTTATGATAATAAAGAGTGGACACATAGACCTACAGATACAACCGGCCCTTTGATGGGGACCAAACTGCTGATGCGGCCCCCGATGAATTTGAGTTTGACACCCCTGGTCTAAACCATTCCTTAAACACTTCATTAAAAAAGAAATGTTGAAGTAAAACATAGAAGACAACGTACTAAGGGGGTAATTTAGATCTGATCGCTACTGTGCATTTTCGCACAGCAGTTGATCGGGTCCTAACTGTGCATGTGTATGCATCACAATCCGTGCGAATATTATGATAGCACAGGCCTTTGCAAGGTGACTGACAGGAAGTGGGTGGCAACTGGGCATTTTTAGGGACTGTCTGGAAAAACGCAGGCATGCCCAAGCGTTTTCAGGGAGGGTGTCTGACATCAGCTCCGGCCCCCGATCAGCCTGTTCTCATTGCACTGGAGGATTAAGTCCTGCGATGTGCAGAGACAGCACAAAGTGACTTTTCGCAGCTCGGCATACACATGCGATCTCACACTTGCACGGCGAATTTATACTCCCTCTGGAGGTAGCTACTATCTGATCGCAGGAGAGCAAAATTAGCGACCCAGTGATCAGATCTGAATTACCGCCTAAACTTGGATGATTATACTGAACAATATTAAAGGGGTTTATAACGTGGTTCATACAGTATTTATTACAGCCTACAGAGCCTAATGTAAATTCATGTGGATTCCAAAACTATTTTAAATGTAATCATACTTGTTTTAAAATAGGATTCAATTAAGCAGCTTTTTGTTGTTGAATTGCATTATGGTAGTTATTCAGAGTTGTAAGCAAACCAAAAAAAGCACACTAATGGGCAAAACCATGTTGCACTGTAGGTGGGGCGGATGTAACATGTGCAGAGAGTTTAAGATTTGGGTGGGTTATATTGTTTCTGTGCAGAGTAAACACTGGCTGCTTTTTTTTTACACTGCATTTTATTGGTCAGTTTGTACACACCCCACCCAAATCTAACTCTCTGTGCACATTACATCTGTCCCCCTGCAGTCATACTTGCCTACCTGACCCTCTCCATGAGGGAGAAAATGCTCTGTTCCTGGACTTTCCTGGTAATGTATGATTGCCATCACCTGTGGTGAAACACCTTTCTTATCAATTAACTAGCTCACCACAGGTGATGGCAATCATACATTACCAGGAAAGTCCAGGAACAGAGCATTTTCTCCCTCATGGAGAGGGTCAGGTAGACAAGCATTAACCCTTTGCATGGTTTTTTGGTTTGCTAAAAACCCTGAATAAGGCCCTATGTTTAGAAGTGACATTCCCAGTTAATTATACAGAGCAGACTCCCTACTACTGCTACTTTATGTGTGCAGATAATAGGAACTGTACAATTGGGAACATTACTTGTAGCTGGGCTTGCTAGACATGTAGTGCATTAGCTCCATCCTTACAACCTGCAATTAGAACAAGTACAGTATGTTACCTAGATAGATAAAATGATTTATCAAGGCAAATCTGAATCTAAGTAAAAGTAACATTTGTATTGAAGTCTTCCCCTCAAAAAAATACAAATCTGACGGGGAAGCAGAGTCATTTCAGCACTATAAGGAATGTAACAAATTATGCAAAAAGGAAATAAGAGCGGCTAAAGTAGAAACTGAAAAACTAGTATCAAAGGAAAGCAAAGCGAATCCCAAAAAATTATTTAAATACATTAATAGCAAGAGATTAAAGAAGGAGAGTATAGGCCCTTTAAAAGACAAGTTGGGAGTCTTAAGCAAAAATGATAATGACATAGCGGACACACTAAATTAGTTTTTTTCAACAGTATTTACTAGAGAGGACCCAATTCAGGGACTAACACATAATCTCAATAATGAGAATATCCCACTGATAGGTACTTATTTAAGCGAGGAAGTAGTCTGTGACCAATTAAAACATTTAAAGATTAATAAGTCACCAGGTCCCGATGGTATTCACCCAAGGGTTCTAATGGAGTTTCACTCTGAACTTGCAAAACCGCTATTTTTGATCTTTAATGATTCAGTAATATCAGGTATGGTTCCCAAAGACTGGCATATAGCGGAAGTAGTGCCTATATTCAAAAAGGGAAGTAAAGCTGATCCAGGTAATTATAGACCAGTTAGTCTTACATCTATAGTGTGGAAAGTATTGGAAGGTATTCTAAGAGATAGTATTCAGAAGTTCCTCGAAGTCAATAAGGTCATTAAAAGGAATCAACATGGGTTTATGAAGGACAGATCCTGTCAAACCAATTTACTTGGCTTTAATGAAACAGTAAGCGCAAACCTAGATCAGGGTAAAGAGGTGGATGTAATCTTTTTAGATTTTGCCAAAGCATTCGACACTGTACCACACATGAGACTTATCTACAAGCTACAAGAATCAGGGCTAGGAAGCACAATAAGCACTTGGGTCAAAAACTGGTTAGATAATAGGGAGCAGCACGTTGTGGTTAATGGATCTTTTTCAACTTGGACTAAAGTGCTGAGTGGTGTGCCGCAAGGCTCCGTATTAGGACCGCTATTGTTCAATATTTTCATTAACGACCTAACAGAAGGTCTAGAGAGCATGGTGTCAATTTTTGCAGATGATACCAAATTGTGTAAAGTTATAAATGCGGAGGGGGATGCTGAGTCGCTTCAGAACGACTTAGTTAAATTAGAAGCTTGGGCAGCGAAATGGACAATGCGCTTCAACACAGACAAGTGTAAGGTAATGCACTGTGGTAACAAGAACAAAAATAACACCTACCTACTGAATGGGGTAAAATTAGGGGATTCTGTACTGGAAAAGGACTTAGGTGTCCTCATAGATAGCAAACTAAGCAGTAGTACCCAAAGTAGGACTACAGCAAAGAAGGCTAATAAGATATTAGCATGCATAAAATGGGGAATTGATGCTAGGGACGAGAGTATTATTCTCCCATTATATAAATCACTTGTGAGGCCACACCATGAATACTGTGTACAATTCTGGGCACCTTACTACAAAAAGGATATCCTGGAGCTAGAAAAGGTTCAAAGGCGGGCAACCAAACTAATTAAGGGTATGGAGACACTGGAATACGAGGAAAGGCTTGCAAGACTAGGCATGTTTACACTGGAAAAGAGGAGATTAAGAGGGGACGTGATCAACATTTACAAATATATAAGGGGACAATATACAGATCTTGTGCAGGACCTGTTTTTGGTTATATCAACACAGAGAACTCGTGGACACTCGCTCAGGTTAGAGAGGAGATTCTGCACAATATGGCGTAAAGGCTTTTTTACGGTAAGGATAATACGTGTTTGGAATTCCCTGCCTGAGGGAGTTGTAATGGCCGACTCAGTCAACACCTTTAAGAATGGGTTAGATAAATTCCTAATGGATAAGGATATCCATGGTTACAGGGCATAGTCACGCACTATGGTTATTATAAAAAAGAGGGGTAAAACGTAACGGCAGTCATCAACTTCAGTCAAAATTTTATACAAAATAATCATGCATAGGAGACCACAAATAGGTTGAACTCAATGGACAATTGTCTTTTTTCAACCGCAGATACTATGTTACTATGTAATAGATACAATATATGTACTGTAGGCTCTATAAGAGTCTGAAGACCACAAATATATAATTTCTTCTCATCATTTGTGCATTTTTATGTATGTTAATGGCTATAAATACAGTGTAGAGACAAATACATTACATTTCCAGGTAGCACAAAGTTAACATGCTGAGTAATCATGTATGCTAGAGGTTCCCAAATGCGGTCCTCAAGGCACTTCAACAGTTCAGGTTTTGAACATTGTCATGGCCCAGCACAGATAATTACATCAAATTGACAAATTTACTAATTACAGTATGTCACATGTGGCCAAGCATGGATATACTTAAAACCTGGACTTTTGGGCTGCCTTGAGGACCACGTTTGAGAACCTTTGATGTATGCTTAAATCACTCAGCATTAATCATAATGAGTTTTAGGAGTGGTAGTTTAGTAGGCATCTGTGAGCCATGTGATTTCAGATAGAGAGAAGGGATTACAGCATGAATTCCCAACTCGGTCCTCAAGCCACACTAACAGTGCAGGTTTTAGTGGTATCCAGGCTTATGGTTAAATAAAAATAATGGAGGTACTAATTAAGTCACCTGTGCTCAAGCTGTTAGGGTCTCCTGCCCTGTGCTGCCACGTCGTCATGGCAACCGGGAGACAAGTGCTAGCGGAGTAACCTGAGCGCAGCTGATACTCCGGTTCGGGTCTTTTGCTGTGCAGTGGTTATAGGCTCTGTGCACGGCAGGGGATCCGGTGCTGGTTTTTGTGCTCACAGTCTGTGAGGTCTGAGTGGGGCGTGGACAGCACCTGCTTTATAAGGCCTCTTCTCAGTTTAAGCAGATGCTGCTGAATCTTTGTTGGTTAGTCAGTTCCTGAAAGTTAGCCAGTACTGTGTAGCTTTGTATTTGTTTGTTGCTTACTGCAAATAGGCCTGGGGATTTGGTATTACACTCTGCCAATCCAGACCTAGCAGTAAGACTGGAGTCAGTCGTTTAGCTTGCTGGGGTTCTGTTACTACTCTGTGAACTTAGCAAGTTTGCGGCTGTATTCTAAGACTTGCCTGTCTAATCCTGTCTCACTGTGCTAGGTGTCAGGGGTCAGTTTAGTGGCAGTAAGCTGAACCTGTGCACTGCAAGTGAGAATTAGGATTGTGGAGACTCTCCTTGTGTCTATCATTCCATCTCTGACCAAGGAGTTTACTGCCACACCCGTTGGTAACCCTTTAGGGTTTTGCTGTTGCCCTTAGCAACAGCATTTCGGGTTCTCTACGTATTAAAACACAACATCTTGCTTTTCCCATCTGAGCATTTCTAATACAAGGGAGATACCCAGTTCCTTAGCCTCTGGGCTTCTCTGTTCACTTTGTGTGTATTTTGTTACCCTATCGCCTTCTGTGTACGTTATGTCATATTCCCCAGTCTGTCTGTGAGTCCATTTGTTTTGCATACCTATCCGTTCAGACACCAGTACATTCCTGCAGGCACTGGTGTGCATAACATAAGCATGGACATCACTAAAACCTGGATTAGGACAAAGGTTGGGAATGCCTGGATTAGAGGATTCAATGGCTAATTCTGAGTCGCACATAAAGTGGCTGTATTTATCGGCAGCCACAGAAGCTTGAAGTAATACCTTATTCTAATGTGAGATTCCATTTAACTAATGCGAGAGTTTCTGCACCTGGAAGTGAAAAGCAGTGCCACCTTCTGATTTTACACCAGTTGCCACAACCAATAACATTTTGGTTGCCACTTGCCCAAGCCCAATGCTGGGTGCAAGAGATCAGTTACAAACAGGCTTCCCGTCCCTGTATACATGATTGACAATTAGATGGGAGCTATAGATACACATTCATGACAATCCCATGATAATTCCACAATACAGGACTGTTCCATGCAAACGCATTGTTGCCTCCCAGTTCCTGTCCCAAAACAGCCAATTTCATGGAAAGACAGATCTGGCTAAATTCCGTCCAACTCATAATAAGATGGAGATATGACTGACCTACCTTCTATCTTCATTGTGTACAGACCTGATTAAACTTCCTTACTTTGACAAATTTCCATCTACCCATTTATATCTGCCTTCTCCCTTTGCTCTGCAAACTGCTGTTTGCCTGTTTAGATCTGCCTTTTGTCCTTGTTCTGCTAGCTTCCCACTGCATGTTTGAGTTACAAGCTAATCAAGCTCCATCCATATATGTTTTTTCTTTGCTCGTTGCAATACTATATACAATTGGACTCTTCTATTAATATGCCCACACATTGGGCCTAATTCATACCTGATCGCTAGGGTGTCTTTTTTGCATCCCTGCGATCAGGTAGTCGACGCCTACAGGGGGATGGGGAAATTGCTGTGCAGGTGTGCGATCACATGTGCAGGAGAGCTGCACAAACAGAAGTTTGTGCAGTCTGTGCACAGCCCAGGACTTACTGTACCAGTGTGATGATCGGGGCCAGACCTGACGTCAGAAACCCTCCCTTCAAATGCCTGGTCCCTCCTGCGTTTCTCCGGGCACTCCTTAAAAACAGTCAGTTGCCACCCACAAATGGTCTCTTCCTGTCAGTGACCTTGTGATCACCCGTGCAATCACTTTTCTTGCACCATCCCATCGCTGTCCAGCGCTCCCTATCACTGTGGACCGACGCACCTGTGCATTGCGGTTCATATGCATGCGCAGTTCAGACCTGATCGCAGGCTGTACGAAAACGCAGCCTAGCGACTAGATCTGAATTAGGCTCATTGTTTTGAATGAATTTCTTGCTGACTGTGGGGTCTGATTGCTAAAAAATCATGTGAAGGTCTAGAGCAGGCTTTCCAAACCTCAGTCCTCAAGGCACACTAACAGTCCAGATTTTAGTGATATTCAAGCTTGAGCACAGGTGACTTTATTAGTACCTCAGTTATTTTGATTTAACCATCTGTGCTGAAGTCTGGATATTACTAAAACCTGTACTGTTAATGTGTGTACACACTGGCAGATATATCGCAGGTGTGTGGACCAGTCTGTACACCTTGATTCACAAACATACTGTATCATGTCAGCCCTGCAGCACAGATGACGGGCAATATATCTAACCATATATTGGCGCATCGTGCTGTGTGTACGGGTGGTCAGTCGACCGCCCGTACACATGCTGCAGATGCCGGCAGTGATTGAAAGCACATCTGAGCAGGCGCATGTAAATGCCCGCCTAGTTTGTCAGTCCCTAAGGATCGGGCAGTGTATATGCACAACACACTGCCCTGTCCATCTGTAGATATATCTGCAGATCAATTGATCTGCAGATATATCTACAATTGTGTACCCAGAATTAGTGTGCCGTGATGACCGAGGTTAGGAATGCCTGGCCTAGTGGCTACAAGACAGGTGAGCAACATTGAGAATGAAAAATATGGTGTCATTGCCGGGGAGGGGATGGGTCCAACTCATGTAAATAGTTAACAAGCTATAATTGCTTTTGATATGGTCTACACATAGTGTAAAAAACATTGTAGCTGAAAAATGTATACTGATCAATCACAGATGAAAACAAAGTGAACTTTCTGAATAATATTTTTTCCAATTGATTCCTTAAATAAAACATATAATTTTACTGGCTAAGTTTGTAGTTTCAGTGTGTAAACCTACTAGTGATGAGCGGGTTCGGTTTCTGAGAAACCAAACCCCCCCGAACTTCAGCCTTTTTACACGGGTCCGAGGCATACTCGGATTCTCCCGTATGGCTCGGTTAACCCGAGCGCGCCCGAACGTCATCATCCCTCTGTCGGATTCTCGCGAGATTCGGATTCTATATAAGCAGCCGCGCGTCGCCGCCATTTTCACACGTGCATTGAGATTGATAGGGAGAGGACGTGGCTGGCGTCCTCTCCGTTATAGTCATAATAGAAAAGACTAAGAGTGACATTGTTATAATTGTGGGGAGGATTGGGGACGGGGAGCAGCTGTTAGGAGTACAGTGCAGGGTTTTGCTGATAGTAGTGAGTGTGACCACCAGTTTAATCCTTTCTCTGCCTGAAAAAAACGCTCCATACCATATCTGTGCTCAGTGTGCTGCATGATATATCTGTGCTGAGTGCACTGCTCACACTGCCTAATTGTGGGGACTGGGGAGCAGTTATAGCAGGAGTACAGTGCACAGTTTAGCTGACAGTGACCACCAGTCCAGTATACGTTTGTCTGCCTGAAAAACACTCCTGTGGTGGCTTTATACTAGTAGTTTAGCAGTCTGCTGACAGTGTCCACCAGGTCCATTTATTATACAGTATATTATATATATAGCAGTACGGTAGGCCACGGCTGTACCTACCTCTGTGTCATCACTCGTCGTCCATAAGTAATAATAGTATACTATCCATCCATCTACATTGTATACCTGTGGTGGCTTTTTTTTCTTCATACTAGTTTAGCAGTCTGCTGACAGTGTCCACCAGGTCCGTTATTATTATTCTGTATATATTATATATATAGCAGTACGGTAGGCCACGGCTGTACCTACCTCTGTGTCGTCACTCGTCGTCCATAAGTAATAATACTATACTATCCATCCATCTACATTGTATACCTGTGGTGGCTTTTTTTTCTTCATACTAGTTTAGCAGTCTGCTGACAGTGTCCACCAGGTCCGTTATTATTATTCTGTATATATTATATATATAGCAGTACGGTAGGCCACGGCTGTACCTACCTCTGTGTCGTCACTCGTCGTCCATAAGTAATAATAGTATACTATCCATCCATCTACATTGTATACCTGTGGTGGCTTTTTTTTCTTCATACTAGTTTAGCAGTCTGCTGACAGTGTCCACCAGGTCCGTTATTATTATTCTGTATATATTATATATATAGCAGTACGGTAGGCCATGGTTGTACCTACCTCTGTGTCGTCACTAGTCGTCCATAAGTAATAATACTATACTATCCATCCATCTACATTGTATACCTGTGGTGGCTTTTTTTTCTTCATACTAGTTTAGCAGTCTCCTGACAGTGTCCACCAGGTCCGTTATTATTATTCTGTATATATTATATATATAGCAGTACGGTAGGCCACGGCTGTACCTACCTCTGTGTCGTCACTTGTCGTCCATAAGTAATAATACTATACTATCCATCCATCTACATTGTATACCTGTGGTGGCTTTTTTTTCTTCATACTAGTTTAGCAGTCTGCTGACAGTGTCCACCAGGTCCGTTATTATTATTCTGTATATATTATATATATAGCAGTATGGTAGGCCACGGCTGTACCTACCTCTGTGTCGTCACTCGTCGTCCATAAGTAATAATAGTATACTATCCATCCATCTACATTGTATACCTGTGGTGGCTTTTTTTTCTTCATACTAGTTTAGCAGTCTGCTGACAGTGTCCACCAGGTCCGTTATTATTATTCTGTATATATTATATATATAGCAGTACGGTAGGCCACGGCTGTACCTACCTCTGTGTCGTCACTCGTCGTCCATAAGTAATAATACTATACTATCCATCCATCTACATTGTATACCTGTGGTGGCTTTTTTTTCTTCATACTAGTTTAGTAGTCTGCTGACAGTGTCCACCAGGTCTGTTATTATTATTCTGTATATATTATATATATAGCAGTATGGTAGGCCACGGCTGTACCTACCTCTGTGTCGTCACTCGTCGTCCATAAGTAATAATAGTATACTATCCATCCATCTACATTGTATACCTGTGGTGGCTTTTTTTTCTTCATACTAGTTTAGCAGTCTGCTGACAGTGTCCACCAGGTCCGTTATTATTATTCTGTATATATTATATATATAGCAGTACGGTAGGCCACGGCTGTACCTACCTCTGTGTCGTCACTCGTCGTCCATAAGTAATAATACTATACTATCCATCCATCTACATTGTATACCTGTGGTGGCTTATTTTTCTTCATACTAGTTTAGCAGTCTGCTGACAGTGTCCACCAGGTCCGTTATTATTATTCTGTATATATTATATATATAGCAGTACGGTAGGCCATGGCTGTACCTACCTCTGTGTCGTCACTCGTCGTCCAGAAGTAATAATACTATACTATCCATCCATCTACATTGTATACCTGTGGTGGCTTTTAGTTGTGCACAAAATATGGAGAACAAAAATGTGGAGGTTAAAATAGGGAAAGATCAAGATCCACTTCCACCTCGTGCTGAAGCTGCTGCCACTAGTCATGGCCGAGATGATGAAATTCCATCAACGTCGTCTGCCAAGGCCGATGCCCAATGTCATAGTAGAGAGCATGTAAAATCCAAAAAACAAAATTTCAGTAAAATGACCCAAAAATCAAAATTAAAATCGTCTGAGGAGAAGCGTAAACTTGCCAATATGCCATTTACGACACGGAGTGGCAAGGAACGGCTGAGGCCCTGGCCTATGTTCATGGCTAGTGGTTCAGCTTCACATGAGGATGGAAGCACTCAGCCTCTCGCTAGAAAAATGAAAAGACTTAAGCTGGCAAAAGCATAGCAAAGAACTGTGCGTTCTTCTAAATCACAAATACCCAAGGAGAGTCCAATTGTGTCGGTTGCGATGCCTGACCTTCCCAACACTGGACGGGAAGAGCTTGCGCCTTCCACCATTTGCACGCCCCCTGCAAGTGCTGGAAGGAGCACCCGCAGTCCAGTTCCTGATAGTCAAATTGAAGATGTCAGTGTTGAAGTACACCAGGATGAGGATATGGGTGTTGCTGGCGCTGGGGAGGAAATTGACAAGGAGGATTCTGATGGTGAGGTCGTTTGTTTAAGTCAGGCACCCGGGGAGACACCTGTTGTCCGTGGGAGGAATATGGCCATTGACATGCCTGGTCAAAATACAAAAAAAAATCAGCTCTTCGGTGTGGAACTATTTCAACAGAAATGCGGACAACAGGTGTCAAGCCGTGTGTTGCCTTTGTCAAGCTGTAATAAGTAGGGGTAAGGACGTTAACCACCTCGGAACATCCTCCCTTATACGTCACCTGCAGCGCATTCATCATAAGTCAGTGACAAGTTCAAAAACTTTGGGCGACAGCGGAAGCAGTCCACTGACCAGTAAATCCCTTCCTCTTGTAACCAAGCTCACGCAAACCACACCACTAACTCCCTCAGTGTCAATTTCCTCCTTACCCAGGTAGCCAATAGTCCTGCAGGCCATGTCACTGGCAAGTCTGACGAGTCCTCTCCTGCCTGGGATTCCTCCGATGCATCCTTGAGTGTAACGCCTACTGCTGCTGGCGCTGCTGTTGTTGCTGCTGGGAGTCGATGGTCATCCCAGAGGGGAAGTCGGAAGACCACTTGTACTACTTCCAGTAAGCAATTGACTGTCCAACAGTCCTTTGCAAGGAATATGAAATATCACAGCAGTCATCCTGCTGCAAAGCGGATAACTGAGGCCTGGCATCCTGGGCGGTGAGAAACGTGGTTCCGGTATCCATCGTAACTTCAGAGCCAACTATAGACTTGATTGAGGTACTGTGTCCCCGGTACCAAATACCATCTAGGTTCCATTTCTCTAGGCAGGCGATACCGAAAATGTACACAGACCTCAGAAAAAGAGTCACCAGTGTCCTAAAAAATGCAGTTGTACCCAATGTCCACTTAACCACGGACATGTGGACAAGTGGAGCAGGGCAGACTCAGGACTACATGACTGTGACAGCCCACTGGGTAGATGTATTGCCTCCCGCTGCAAGAACAGCAGCGGCGGCACCAGTAGCAGCATCTCGCAAACGCCAACTCGTTCCTAGGCAGGCTACGCTTTGTATCACCGCTTTCCAGAATACGCACACAGCTGAAAACCTCTTACGGCAACTGAGGAAGATCATCGCAGAATGGCTTACCCCAATTGGACTCTCCTGGGGATTTGTGGCATCGGACAACGCCACCAATATTGTGCGTGCATTACATCTGGGCAAATTCAAGCACGTCCCATGTTTTGCACATACCTTGAATTTGGTGGTGCAGAATTATTTAAAAAACGACAGGGGCGTGCAAGAGATGCTGTCGGTGGCCAGAAGAATTGCGGGCCACTTTCGGCGTACAGGCACCGCGTACAGAAGACTGGAGCACCACCAAAAACACCTGAACCTGCCCCGCCATCATCTGAAGCAAGAGGTGGTAACGAGGTGGAATTCAACCCTCTATATGCTTCAGAGGATGGAGGAGCAGCAAAAAGCCATTAAAGCCTATACATCTGCCCACGATATAGGCAAAGGAGGTGGAATGCACCTGTCTCAAGCGCAGTGGAGAATGATTTCAACGTTGTGCAAGGTCTGCAACCTTTTGAACTTGCCACACGTGAAGTCAGTTCAGACACTGCCAGCCTGAGTCAGGTCATTCCCCTCATCAGGCTTTTGCAGAAGAAGCTGGAGGCATTGAAGGAGGAGCTAAAACAGAGCGATTCCGCTAGGCATGTGGGACTTGTGGATGGAGCCCTTCATTCGCTTAACCAGGATTCACGGGTGGTCAATCTGTTGAAATCAGAGCACTACATTTTGGCCACCGTGCTCGATCCTAGATTTAAAACCTACGTTGTATCTCTCTTTCCGGCAGACACAAGTCTGCAGACGTTCAAAGACCTGCTGGTGAGAAAATTGTCAAGTCAAGCGGAATGCGACCCGTCAACAGCTCCTCCTTCACATTCTCCTGCAACTGGGGGTGCGAGGAAAAGGCTAAGAATTCCGAGCCCACCCGCTGGCGGTGATGCAGGGCAGTCTGGAGTGAGTGCTGACATCTGGTCCGGACTGAAGGACCTGCCAACGATTACTGACATGTCGTCTACTGTCACTGCATATGATTCTGTCACCATTGAAAGAATGGTGGAGGATTATATGAGTGACCGCATCCAAGTAGGCACGTCAGACAGTCCGTACGTATACTGGCAGGAAAAAGAGGCAATTTGGAGGCCCTTGCAGAAACTGGCTTTATTCTACCTAAGTTGCCCTCCCTCCAGTGTGTACTCCGAAAGAGTGTTTAGTGCCGCCGCTCACCTTGTCAGCAATCGGCGTACGAGGTTACTTCCAGAAAATGTGGAGAAGATGATGTTCATTAAAATGAATTATAATCAATTCCTCCGTGGAGACATTCACCAACAGCAATTGCCTCCAGAAAGTACACGGGGACCTGAGATGGTGGATTCCAGTGGGGACGAATTAATAATCTGTGAGGAGGGGGATGTACACAGTGAAAGGGGTGATGAATCGGACGATGATGATGAGGTGGACATCTTGCCTCCGTAGAGCCAGTTTGTGCAAGGAGAGATTGATTGCTTCTTTTTTGGTGGGGGCCCAAACCAACCAGTCATTTCAGTCACAGTCGTGTGGCAGATCCTGTCGCTGAAATGATGGGTTCGTTAAAGTGTGCATGTCCTGTTTATACAACATAAGGGTGGTTGGGAGGGCCCAAGGACAATTCCATCTTGCACCTCTTTTTTCTTTCATTTTTCTTTGCGTCATGTGCTGTTTGGGGAGTATTTTTTTGAAGGGCCATCCTGCGTGACACTGCAGTGCCACTCCTAGATGGGCCAGGTGTTTGTGTCTGCCACTAGGGTCGCTTAGCTTAGTCACACAGCTACCTCATTGCGCCTCTTTTTTTCTTTGCGTCATGTGCTGTTTGGGGAGTATTTTTTTGAAGGGCCATCCTGCATGACACTGCAGTGCCACTCCTAGATGGGCCAGGTGTTTGTGTCGGCCACTTGGGTCGCTTAGCTTAGTCACACAGCTACCTCATTGCGCCTCTTTTTTTCTTTGCGTCATGTGCTGTTTGGGGAGTATTTTTTTGAAGGGCCATCCTGCGTGACACTGCAGTGCCACTCCTAGATGGGCCAGGTGTTTGTGTCGGCCACTTGGGTCGCTTAGCTTAGTCATCCAGCGACCTCGGTGCAAATTTTAGGACTAAAAATAATATTGTGAGGTGTTCAGAATAGACTGAAAATGAGTGGAAATTATGGTTATTGAGGTTAATATTACTATGGGATCAAAATGACCCCCAAATTCTATGATTTAAGCTGTTTTTTAGGGTTTTTTTTAAAAAAACACCGAATCCAAAACACACCCGAATCCGACAAAAAAATTTCGGTGAGGTTTTGCCAAAACGCGTTCAAACCCAAAACACGGCAGCGGAACCAAACCCAAAACCAAAACACAAAACCTGAAAAATTGCCGGTGCACATCACTAGAACCTACATAGTTTAAAAAATGTGCCATGCTTTTCTTTACTGCAAATGTAGCCTTACACTTGAACAGAGAAATTGTATGGAAGAGTAATAATGCATACAAGCATATCTGTCAGGATCCATCCTGTTTGAATCCATGGTGTTTATCTGTGGGCATAGGGACTGGGCTCACTGGGCTATAGATGAATCTGTATGGGAACATGCTTTAATGGTGCACGTATAGTGGTGAACTCTGGGACTAGAGCAAGACAGAAGGGACTGATGTTTTCACTGGAACTGATAATGTTTTGGAACCTGAATGATACTGGTAGCAGACAGAATCTGGGCTAGAACTGAATGAGGCAGAATCCAGGCTGGTACAGGGACAGACAGAATCTCGGATGGAACCAGAACAAGCAGATTCCAAACTGGAACCAAAGCAGGCAGAATCTGGGCTGTAACAGACATGGGGGGTAATTCCAAGTTGATTGCAGCAGGAAATTTTTTAGCAGTTGGGCAAAATCATGTGCACTGCAGGGGGGCCAGATATAATGCGCAGAGAGAGTTAGATTTGGGTGGGTTATTTTGTTTCTGTGCAGGGTAAATACTGGCTGCTTTATTTTTACAGTGCAATTTAGATTGCAGATTGAACTCACCACACCCAAATCTATCTCTCTCTGCACATGTTATATCTGCCCCCCCCTGCAGTGCACATGGTTTTGCCCAACTGCTAAAAAATTTCCTGCTGCGATCAACTTGGAATTACCCCCATAATCAGACTGAAACTACAACAGGCAGAATTCATGCTAGAACAGAACAAGCAGAATCCATTCTGGAACAAGAAGAGGCATAATCTGGGCTGGAACTGTAACAGACAGAATCCACGCTGGAACTGGAATAGACAGAATCTTGTCGAGAACCAGAATGATGAGTTACTAGGTATTTCTGAGTTCAGTGGTGCTATGGAGAAGATACAGCTGAGCTGGAACTAGGAAGTGTACTAAACTCAGAATACAGCACTTGAGTGCTCTTTCAGGTGCTCATACTGTGACTGGGCACTAAGGAATTGTACGTGCAATAATGTATGCTTGCAGATTAGTGTCAGAGGAATCAGGGTGACTGTGTGCAGACATCTCAGAAGTGAAAGATAATTTCCTGAAATAAGTATACAGAAGAAGGCTGGAACTTGTCTATGAAGCAGATGAATGGATGCTTGCGGGACAATGTGATGTTACAGTAAATGCATGCTAGGATTTCCTGAACATTGCATGTGGATGAGGAGAGAACTAATCCAGCAGCTGGATAACAGGTCTGAGATGAACTTTGTGAAAGCGGGCAGGTTACTCAGGTGAAGCTCACAAGTCGATAATTAGTCAGGAAGGAGTCACAGCAAACTGAGAAGCAAACAGTAATAAGGGGCTGTAGATTACTGCAGACTGTTAACACTACAGATCCCAGCAATTTTTAGTAATACAAATTATATTGTACTATACTGGCATAGTAGAAATACAAATGCCAGGAAATCTATCACTACCAGATCATGTTAACAATGTTAGATCTAGAAAATGTAGGGCTACATAAAAAAAATAATCTGTGATAATATTCTTTATGTAAAAAAAGATGCCATTGATCCTTTAATAACAAGTTTCTTATACAGCTAAGTCCACAGGTATATGAGGGGTGCACAAAAAGTATAATGTATATTACAAACAAAGTGAACTTTTTTTAAGGTATTCACCGGAGGAATTTATGCGAAGTTGCTTGCACTAAAGCCACTTGATGAATCAGCTGGAACAGTCCAAAGCAGAAATGCCTTCTACATGCTTGATAAAGGTCTCAACTGCAGCTTCCTGTGACTCAAAGATTACAGTTCACAACAGAAAGTCAGATTGTGTCTACTCTACCTACCTATGCATCCAGAAACTGATTACACACCCCTAATACTCTTCTTTGTGCAATGTTAATCCAGGGAAATAAAAAAATATATTGGCAAGCCAACCAGGTATGCCAACAACTAGCAAATACTGAAGCTCTCTGATCGCTTAGTATCAGTTTGAAACCATTATTAATGTTTCCTTAGAGATTACATCTGCTACACTGATTGAAGGCTCTTTATACTTACATTTATGGTAGAAAGACTTGCTTTCCCTATCATCTACATTTAGGGGTGACTTTTATTTGTTTTTAAAATTTATTGGAATAAAAGGACTGAATAAGTTTTAATATCATCTGGATTTTCAATATTTGCACTTTATGATGTTTATATGATTTTATGCAAGATAAAGGGGTTTTGATTTTTGTGTATGGGGTGTAGACAGTAGTGGATTTACCACAAGGCAACCTAAGTGGCTGCATAGGACCCTGTGGGTCCCAGGGGCCCACAATCAAGGCTGTTTTAAGATCATTTCATGTGAACCGTGAGCGACACCAAAATTGCCTGAGCACTGGGCTTGGTGAATAGTGTGTAACATCTGCCTGCTACAATCATGGGGGGAAGGGGGCAAACACTGACTGGTGATATTTCAATATGCTATTATACTCTTTTTTTTAAGTACTACTGTGTATAGGATATGCCTGCTACAATCAGTGGGGCACTGATATATAATCAATACAGCAACACTGACTGAGGGGTGTGATAATGGGTATTATAAGGGATGGGGAACTGCTAGGTTGCTACAGTCAATAAGGGGACAGACACTCTTATATAATGCAATCCACACTAATGTGATTGGGTGTAATAATAAGCATTATAAGATATGTGTTCCTGCATTATATATCAAAGCCCCACCCCTGGTGTAATAATATGGTATGGGGACCTGCTACATTCAGTGAGGGGAGCACTGATCTAAAATGCAGTAACTGAGTAGTGTAATAATGGAAACTAGAGAAGAGGGGAAATAGTGCAGTCAGTGAAGGAGCAAAGTACTATAGATGAGCGGGTTTGGATATCCGAGATATGAACCCCCCCCAGACTTCAGGATTTGAGCCCGGATTTGGAGAGTTAGGGAGACAGACCTCTGTCTCTCTGTGGGTGGTGGCATGTGTGATCTTTAGGGGTGCTGAGCTGTGTGCTGTTAGGGGTGCTGTCCTGTCACTATGGTGTCCTGTGCTGTTAGGGGTGCTGTACATGGGGGGTCATTCCGAGTTGTTCGCTCGGTAAAAATCTTCGCATCGCAGCGATTTTCCGCTTAATGCGCATGCGCAATGTCCGCACTGCGACTGCGCCAAGTAAATTTGCTATGCACTTAGGAATTTTACTCACGGCATTTTCATCGTTCTGGCGATCGTAATGTGATTGACAGGAAATGGGTGTTACTGGGCGGAAACAGGCCGTTTTATGGGCGTGTGGGAAAAAACCCTACCGTTTCCGGAAAAAACGCAGGAGTGGGCGGAGAAACGGGGGAGTGTCTGGGCGAACGCTGGGTGTGTTTGTGACGTCAAACCAGGAACGATGGCCCTCATTCCGAGTTGTTCGCTCGCAAGTGAATTTTAGCAGATTTGCTCATGCTAAGCCGCCGCCTACTGGGAGTGAATCTTAGCATCTTAAAATTGCGAACGATGTATTCGCAATATTGCGATTACACACCTCGTAGCAGTTTCTGAGTAGCTTCAGACTTACTCGGCATCTGCGATCAGTTCAGTGCTTGTCGTTCCTGGTTTGACGTCACAAACACACCCAGCGTTCGCCCAGACACTCCTCCATTTCTCCGGCCACTCCTGCGTTTTTTCCGGAAACGGTAGCGTTTTTTCCCACACGCCCATAAAACGGCCTGTTTCCGCCCAGTAACACCCATTTCCTGTCAATCACATTACGATCGCCAGAACGATGAAAAAGCCGTGAGTAAAAATCCTAACTACATAGCAAATTTACTTGGCGCAGTCGCAGTGCGGACATTGCGCATTAAGCGGAAAATCGCTGCGATGCGAAGATTTTTACCGAGCGAACAACTCGGAATGAGGGCCGACAAGCAGTGAAATGATCGCAGATGCCGAGTAAGTCTGGAGCTACTCAGAAACTGCTACGAGGTGTGTAATCGCAATATTGCGAATACATCGTTCGCAATTTTAAGATGCTAAGATTCACTCCCAGTAGGCGGCGGCTTAGCATGAGCAAATCTGCTAAAATCCACTTGCGAGCGAACAACTCGGAATGACCCCCTTGGTTGTTACTGTCCTGTCACTGTGCTGTATAGGGGCACTGTCCTGTGTGCTGTAACAAATACAGGGGTGTTGTAAAGGTACACGGGCCCTGTCTTGTATGCTGTAAAATTACAGGGGTGTTGTTAAAATACAGGGGTGCTGGCCCTGTCCTGTATGCTGTAAAAATACAGGTGTGCTGTGAAAATACTGGTTTGCTGGTTCTGTCCTGTATGCTCTAAAAAATACATGGGTGTTGTATAAATAAAGGTACACTGGTCCTGTCCTGTATGCTGTAAAATTACAAGGGTGCTGTGAAAATACAAGAGTGCTGATTCTGTCCTGTATGCTGTCAAAAATACATGGGTGTTGTATAAATAAAGGTACACTGGCCCTGTCCTGTATGCTGTAAAAATATAGGGGTGCTGTGAAAATACAGGGGTGCTTGTTCTGTCCTGTATGCTGGAAAAAAATACAGGGGTGTTGTTAAAATAAAGGTACACTGGTCCTGTCCTGTATGCTGTTAAAATACAGGGGTGCTGTGAAAATAAAGGTACACTGGTGCTGTCTTGTATGCTGTAAAAATACAGGGGTGCTGTGAAAACAAAGGAACACTGGCCCTGTCTTGTATGCTGTAAAAATACAGGGGTGTTGTTAAAATACAGAGGTGCTGTGAAAATAAAGGGGCACTGTGTGCTGTAATAATAAAGGGGCACTATCCTGTAAAATAGAGAACAAAAATTTGGAGGAAAAAATTGTGAAAGATCAGGAACCACTTCCAGCTCCTAGTACTAGTGCTAAAGCTGCTTCTGTCACCAGTCATGACATTGACAATGCAATTCCATCAACGTTGTCTCCTAAGGACGATGCCCAATGTCATAGAGGGCATGTAAAATCCAAGAAGTAAATTTAATAACAAAAAAAGACATTTTCTCTGGCTGGGTCCACAGGATTATCCACAGGATAACATTGGGATATTGTCGAGCGACAGCGAAAATGGCACCAACACGGTCACGAGCTTTCTGGCCTCCAAGGATGCATTGGGGCCTCCACTATATAGTCCCGCCCACTGACTCAGTCAGATCAGTTTTTTGCTTGGTGCGGCAGGAAGCCGCATGGTCACAGGGCTGCTGTGAAAGCAGCCTCAAGTTTTCATTACTTTATTTTTATAGACCAGGGCTGGCCAAACCGGTCCTCGAGATCTACCAACAGTTCATGTTTTCTAGGCCTCCTGGAGATCTGTAGAATTGTCAGTTAGGAATGAATGCAGCACATCTTAATTAGTAATGACTACACCTGTGCACCAGCTAGGTGGTCTGGAAAATGTGTACTGTTGGTAGATCTCGAGGACTGGTTTGGCCAGCCCTGTTATAGACTTACTGTTTTGGTTTGAGCGACTTCTCTTAACAGCGTCTTAAACGTGTATTAGAAAGAGTCACTCCAACTCCCCACCGGGTCGCAACAACGCTTACCTTCGCGGTACAGTGCTGTCTCGACGGGCGTCTGTGTCGGATGTTCTAGCAGGTCCAGCAGACGTTACCAGGCTGTGGCCGGAGCATGGGGAGACAGTGAGTATATGGACTTCCTCCTACTAGAGAGTCAGGACACAGCTACGCTGATTTGGTGGAGACTACAAACAGCGTGTTGATGCGCCGAACATCTCAAATGTGACAGCGCTACGCTCCGGGGATCATAGGCGCCAGGACTAGGTGAGGCCGCGATCCTGGGAGTTTAAGTCAACAGGGGGTTTCAGACGCTCTCCTGGCCGTCCCTCCTCCGAGTTCATGGCCAGTTCCCGCGGGTCTCTCGTTTCATGAACTGAATGACCTCACTTCCGGCTCAGACGCTACCACGAGGGTACTCGGTCGCAGCTTAGACGCTGCGGTTGTGTACACTGGATATAAACCCGCCCAGACCGAGTCGCAGGCCTTTAGTGTCTGCATGCACGTGGAGTCGCTCAGCGTCCGTGTCCGTTGGTGAGCGTCCGTGTCCGTTATCAGAGCGGCAGTGTACACCAGTAGCGTCTGAATCCACTCAGCGTCTTTCGAGCGTCTTTGCTTGGATATGGAAGTGTGGTGAGTCTCCCTGTATCCCACTCCCTGGAGGCAGGGTATACAGTACTAAAAATTCCTTCTACTTCTTAGTGTGCACTGTTAATTTTTAGTACCTATTGCATATGAGACCTGTATATTACTGTGTTTTCTGCATGTTATGTTGAAAAAGAACCAGTTAAATAGAAGTACAATTTTCCTACTTATGTATAAGTTATTATGGAGGTTGTATTCTCATATGACAATGTCTAATGCTTTAACATGTGACTGACTGCTAGTATGTGTGCTGACTTTTCTGTGTAATGTCAGTCCTGTTCTGACCCTCAAATCAGGTGCACTGTGGTCAGATTGATTTCACCTCTATATACTGATTATAGGGTGTGGTTCAGTCACAAAATTGTGTAGTCAATATCCGAAAAAATGTCTGTGAGCGGCAAAAGTGATGAGGAGAATTTGTCAAGCACTCCTACAGCCCTAACATGCTTATCTTGTAAGCCAGGGGTAATTGATATGATTCAATTGGTCACTTATGATGGTTTGTGTGCAAACTGTTTCGCTTTTCAGCGAAGTAAAAAACAGGAGTTAGTTCAACCTCCAGTAGAGCCACCATGGAATATGTTCGCAAAGACTCTGTCTTCAATAGCGGACAGGTTAGCTCCAGTAGCACCACCTCAAGGGTTAGGTTACACTATGAACCCATACATGCAGCTCCCTTCCTATGGTTTGGTTCCAGTAGCCTCTACAAGCAACCAAGGGGTAGGTAAGACTAAGACAGATACGTCTGTATGGCAGACTACACAAGAGGATACATCGGATGATGATGCGGAAACAATAGATTCAACTCCGTATGATGATCAGTCACAGAGCTTTAGTTCAGATGATGTAGCTGAACTCATTAATGCAGTAAAGGCTGTGCTTTCTCTGGAAGAACCAGCCAAGACAGCGTTAAAAGCAAAAGCACCTGTATTCAAACGAACAAAGTCAGTGAAAGCTGAATTTCCAGCGTCAGAGGAGTTGACGGAAATGATGGATGAGTCTTGGGCAGCGCCCGGTAAAAAGTATAAGATTCCTAGGAGATGGGATTCTTATTATCCATTTCCTGCTGGAGATTGTTCAAAGAGAGAAGTTCCTCCAAAAGTAGATGCACATGTTCTGCGACTCGTGCACAAATCTGCTTTGCCACTGTCATCTACCTCTTTGAATGATGTCACAGACAGGAGGGTAGAGAGCCTATTGAAAAATATTTTTTCTCTTGTGGGTGCAGTGGTAAGACCTGCTATGGCTTCGGCCTGGGTAGCAAAGGCAATGGGCGAATGGATAGAGGAACTAGAGAATGACATCCCCTCTCCTACTAGGGAGCAAGAGGATCGTCTTTGCCGTTTAAGACAATCTGCCCAGTATTTAGAAGAAGCAGCCATTGATGTAGGCACTGTTGCTTCTAAAGCTTCAGCCCTGGCAGTAGTCGCTCGCAGAGCAGTCTGGCTACGGACCTGGAAGGCAGATGCGGAGTCCAAGAAGGAATTGGAAGCATTGCCTTTCGTGGGTAATATATTATTTGGAAAACCTTTATCGGATATCCTAGAGTCAGAGGCTGAATCGAAGAAGGTCAGATTTCCGGCTACCTACAACCCTAAGTCCAAGGGTTTAAAATTTTGCTCATTTCGCTGGCAAAGCAAAGCGAAAGGTAAAGAGGAGCCTAAACAACCCCAGTTTAAATCCAGGGGTAGGAAGCAGTGGGCTAGCAAAAAGCCAGCTTCCAAACCTGAACAAAAGCCCTCAGCCTGAAGAGACGGGCCTCCGCCTGGAGGATTCCAGGGTTGGGGGCCGACTCCTGCAATTTGCACAATCTCAGGGGTATGGGTTCCCATTCAGGAGGCAGCCTCCTCAAAGATTTTTTTGCACCAGCCCGTCTCGTATAGAGTCGAAGGCCAATGCCCTGCAAGAAGCAGTCCAAAAATTACTGCAGTCAGGTGTGATTGTCCCAGTACCTCCATCACAAAAGGGACAGGGGTATTACTCCAATCTGTTTCTAATCCAGAAACCAAATGGGTCATATCGACCAATTCTAAATCTGAAGATGTTGAACAATTACATATGGATCCCGAAGTTCCACATGGAGACGTTACGCTCCATAATGTTGGCTATGGAACCGGGAGACTATATGGTATCTCTGGATGTGCGGGATGCTTACCTACATGTGCCTATAGCACTATCACATCAGTGTTACCTCAGGTTTACCATCCTCAAGGAACACTTCCAGTTCCAAGCTCTACCCTTCGGGCTAGCTACAGCACCCAGGGTGTTTACCAAGATCATGGTGGTTATGGCAGCTTGTCTGCGCAAACAAGGGATAAGGATATTCCCATACCTAGATGACCTATTAATCTTAGCACAGTCGCAAGATTTACTGTTGAGCCATCTCCAACAGACGATAGTTTGTTTACAGAGACACGGGTGGCTCATAAATTGGGAGAAGTCGTCCCTGAATCCATCACAGCGGATGGTTCATTTGGGAGCCATATTGGATTCAGACCTACAGAGAGTTCTCTTACCAGAGAAGAAAATAGTCAAGGTGCAGGTCATGGCTCAGGAAGCGTTGCAAGCCCAGACAATGTCAGTCCATGCAGCAATGCGACTGTTGGGTCTGATGGTATCAACGTTCGACATGGTGGAATATGCGCAATTCCACTCCAGACCATTGCAGCATCTCATTTTGACAAAATGGAACGGAAATCATCAAACAATAAAGAAGCAGATGATAAAGATTCCAGTAAATGTAAAAAGGTCTCTAGCATGGTGGCTACGGACAGACCATTTAAACAAGGGGAGACCCTTTTGGATAAAAGAGTGGCAAGTCCTGACGACAGATGCCAGCCTGCAAGGTTGGGGGGCGGTACTCGGAAGCCTATGGTTCCAGGGAAAATGGACCGCAAGGGAAAGTCGCCTGCCGATAAATCTGTTAGAAATAAGAGCCATTTACTTGGCCCTAGTTCAGGCAAAGGACAATCTACAAGGAAGACCAGTCCAGATCCGCTCAGACAATGCGACGGCAGTAGCATACCTAAATCATCAAGGAGGGACTCACAGCAAGAGTCTGATGGAGGAAGTAACTCACATTCTAAAGTGGGCAGAACTCCATCTCCCAGCATTGTCAGCAGTATTTGTCCCGGGTGTACTAAATTGGGAAGCGGATTTTCTCAGTCGGCACACCATTCAGGAAACCGAATGGGCACTACACCCAGAAGTGTTTCAGACACTGGTGAACAGATGGGGTCTACCGGAGATAGACCTTATGGCGTCTCGTCTAAACAACAAAGTTCCGAGGTACGGATCAAGAACAAGGGACCCAGGAGCAGTCCTGGTAGACGCACTGTCAGTAGAATGGAGGTATCAGCTGGCATATCTGTTCCCTCCAATATCTGTTACCCAGAGTAGTGAGAAAGATAAAACAGGCAAAAGGAGCAATCATTCTAATAGCTCCAGCTTGGCCAAGAAGGCATTGGTACACAGATCTGTGGAGAATGTCCGTGGAAGCACCGATACTGCTCCCTCAACGTCCAGATCTGTTAATGCAGGGTCCTTGTTGTCACAGTCATCTGGATCGCCTGTCTTTGACGGCGTGGCTGTTGAAACCTCTATCTTAGAGGCTAAAGGATTTTCAAAGCAAGTAATCCAAACCATGCTTAGAGCAAGAAAGCCTTCTTCGGCCCGTGTATATCATAGAATATGGCAAGCCTATATTCAATGGTGTTCTGGAAAAAAATTACAATCCAAGAGCCTTTAAAGTAGCTAGAATTTTGGATTTTCTGCAGGCAGGATTGGATAAGGGGTTGAAGGTTGCTTCCTTGAGGGTGCAAGTCTCAGCGTTGACTGTATGGTTTCAGCAGAAGATTGCTGACCTACAGGATGTACGTACGTTTTTCCAAGGAGTAGTACATATTCAACCTCCATTTGTTCCTCCTGCAGCTCCCTGGGATTTGAATTTAGTTCTTAAATTTCTCCAGGGTCCTTTGTTTGAACCACTTGAGAGAGCGGATTTTAAGTGGTTAACGATTAAAGTTCTTTTTTTACTGGCAATGGCGTCAGCCAGAAGAGTGTCAGATTTAGGAGCATTATCATATAAGTCTCCTTTCCTAAGTTTTTTTCCAGACAGAGCAGTTCTCAGAACGAGATCTAGTTATCTTCCAAAGGTGGTGTCAAAGTTTCACCTGAATGAAGAGATTGTAGTCCCAGCTTTTCAGGTATCGGGACTATCTGCGGGAGAAGCGTCACTGGACGTGGTCCGGTCTTTAAAAATCTATATAGATCGTACTAGTGCCATCAGGAAAACAGATTCCCTCTTCATCCTCTACGGATTCCATAGGAGAGGTTGGCCTGCTAGTAAACAGACGCTGGCGAGATGGCTCCGAGTGGTAATATCTGAAGCTTATTCTCATGCAGATCTCCCTATTCCGGCTAATGTCTCTGCACACTCTACACGTAAGGTAGGTCCTTCTTGGGCAGCACAACAGGGTGCATCAGCAGAACAGATATGTAAGGCAGCCACATGGTCTTCCATAAACACATTCATCAGACATTATGCCTTGGATACTTTTGCCTCTCATGACGCAGACTTCGGGCGAAAGGTCCTCCTGTGCAATCAGGAGCGTCCCCACCACTAAAATGGCTTTGGGAATCCCAATGTTATCCTGTGGATAATCCTGTGGACCCAGCCAGAGAAATAAACGTTATGGTAAGAACTTACCGTTGATAACGTGATTTCTCTTATGTCCACAGGTATCCACAGGGATCCCACCCGGATGCATCTGGTTTGAGGATCTAGACAAACACTAAAAACCTCTTCCTTCTTGTATGGAAGGGTGTGCATGTGTGTTCTTATCGCCTGTACAGGTCTCTACCTAATGTTCCTGCCTATAATCGCTGTGGAAAGAACTGATCTGACTGAGTCAGTGGGCGGGACTATATAGTGGAGGCCCCAATGCATCCTGGGAGGCCAGAAAGCTCGTGACCGTGTTGGTGCCATTTTCGCTGTCGCTCGACAATATCCCAATGTTATCCTGTGGATACCTGTGGACATAAGAGAAATCACGTTATCAACGGTAAGTTCTTACCATAACGTTTATATCTGATAAGAAATGTAAAATTGGCAGTATGCCATTGACAACACTAAGTGGCAAGGAAAGGCTAAGGCCTAGGTTCATGACTGGTGGTTCAGCTTCTCATGAAGATGGAAGCCCTCCTCACTCTTGAAAAATTAACAAAATAAAGCTTGTTATAGCACAGTAAAAAACAACTATGCGTTCAGAGATATCACAAATTCCCAAGTAGACTCCAAGTGTGTCTGCTGTTGCAATGTCTAGGCCTGACCTTCCCAAGACTGTATGGGAAGAGGAGGCTCCTACCACCATTGCATGCCCCCTGCAAGTGCTGGGAGGAGCACTGCCAGTCCAGTTGCTGATATTGAGATTGAGGCTGTCACTGTAGAAGTACACCAGGATGAGGAGGATATTGGTGTAGCTAGCGCTGAGGAGGAAGTTGACGATGAGGATTCTGATGGTGGAGTGGTTTGTATGAATAAGGCAAGAGTGGAAACAATTGTTGTCCAAGGGATGAAAAATCCCATTGTCATGCCTCTTTGGTGTAGAATTATTTCTCTGTGAGAATGAAGGTGAGAATGTAAATAATGAAGGGGTGAGGAATCGGAGGAGGAGGATGAGGACAACATCATGTCTCTGTAGAGCCAGTTTGTGCAAGGAGAGATTGATTGCTTCTTTTTTGGTGGGGGCCCAAACAAACCAATCATTTCAGCCACAGTCATGTGGAAGACACTGTCACTGAAATGATTGGTTTGGTAAAGTGTGTATGTCCTGTTTATACAACATAAGGGTTGGTGAGGGGGCCCAAGGACAATTATATCTTGCAAGTCTTTTCTTTGCCTGCCACACCACTCCAGGGGTGCTGTCCCTCTGTCCTATCAGTCTGGGGGTGCTGTCCAACTGCTGTTTAAGTCCAGTGGTGCTGCTGCCTGTCAGCTGTGATGTGTAATTCTCCAGGTATGCTGGCTATGCTGTATAAATCCAAGGGTGATGCCATATAATTCCAGGGGTGCCCTGTCTGAACTTGCTCATCTCTAGTAGATATATCTTCTAGTGTGCACTGTGTACCCAGCATTACAGAGAGGTTCTTCTCAATTTTTTCATGTTAGGGACTCAAATAAATGGCTTATGAATGGCTTTTTGGGATTATTTACAAGATGCACATTTGTTGTACAGGGTTCTTTTCCTTTATTTTGTAAATGTTTTCTCCTTAATAATTGTACAATATAAGGGCTGCATAGGGTTATCGCAAGATCTTGCGGTGTTAGAAGAACAGAGTTTCAGTGATCTTGCATTGCATCAGTTTTCCATTGTACTGCAGCACAAGATGGGCTAGGAGCTCCTGTGAGGCACAAACAGTTACTGAATAATACAAGAGATACAGAGAAATATTGATAATTTCGAGCTAATAAGAAGCGCTTATAAAAATATTAAGAATGTATTGTATATAATTAATAGACAATATTCAACAATAAAAATAGCAGTGAGTAACCGTAAATTATGTAGAAATATAGAGCTCTCATTAGGCAGATATGTAATCTACCCAAAGTTGGGGTCCCTTTAGAAAGTTATTATGCTGGTATTTTCCATAGTTGGTATACTAGTATACTTGAGAGATCCAAGTTTTGTGGAGAATGTAGGTGGTGAAAGGATAATGCTTACCCCCGCTGGATTAAATGACGGACACTCGTTCTTATGGTGCGCTGATTCCCGTCAGTGGCAGTGCAGAGAGGCGGTCCTGGCGGCTGTAGTGTAATGCCTTCCCAGGGTGTCCCGAAGGAGAAGCAGGGAGTCCGCACTGATTCGTCTGCTGACAGGGCTTTTAGAGCACAGCGGCAATATGTAGAGATGGATTGTCCATGCTGTGAGCGGTGCTGCTTTCCGGGCGTGGGAAAGAAATGTGGAGATTTTCACCAGCTTGGAAACGAAGAAGATGTTTATCCAGAAGTGGACCCACGGCTTTGGAGACACTTTACGCGTTTCTCTGTCACCACAGCCAGCGGTTTCTTCAGGAGGATTACAATCCATCTTTACATATTCTAATTTACGTAATCTAAATTGCAGTGTAAAAATAAAGCAGCCAGTATTTACCCTGCACAAAAACAATATAAACCACCAAAATCTAACTTTCTCTGCACATTATATCTACCCCTCCCCTGCAATGCACATGCCCATCTGCTAACAAATTTGCTGCTACGATCAGGACTGAATTAGGCCCAATGTCCCAAATGTTTAAGGAGTGAAAGGTATACAATCTCAACTTAACAAGCATCTTAACATAAGCATCTAAATGCACCATTTATGTGACACATATCTTCATTGTACATTTGGGTGCAAATGTATCCAACTCTACATGAGTGACATAGGGTAGTAGTTATGATGTTCTTAACTTCAAGATAAATATTGATTTAATATCTGCATACAATGAGATCAGTACATTTGTATGGCTACTATTATTGACTAATTTAGTCATTGCTTTTATGTATATGGGTTTTGTATGTCATGTTATGAACTTGTATGGCTACAACAGGTCCAAAAATGTCTCTCTCCCAAATAGATGACACTTTATATTTTGATAAGAACAAAGAAATAAGTTAACCTGAATGTCACAGATTCATAGAAGAAAGTACAAGTAGAAAAGAAAAAGAACAGGGTACTTTGTAGAAGCAACAGCACAATTTGACACTTTAATGGGATAGACATACAATCTATTTCATTTAACAAGAAGTCATTTTTGCATTCTAGACATTTTATATCATAAATATGTACACTTATCTGTGATGGAAAAAATATAGGCGATTATGAGTTTAAACTCAAATTATAAGAGTAACATCAAGAAACTAGTTAAGTAGTCACATCTTTTCTATTAGAAAGCAATAATCAAGTGTGGTGTAGAATTAATGTGCAAGAAGTATATGGTCTATTTTTATGGGATGTTCATCTTTAATTTTTGTCATTAATGTCATAGTCTAGTCATAATTCCTGGCCTAATGGTAGCTTTATCCTTCAGTGATCAGATAAATGAGCATTGCAGAATTATCTAGACACTTCATCATTTAGTTCTGTGATAAATAATTAAGATATTGGATCTTTCATCTACAGCAATAGCAACGTAAAAACACTGATCGTTAATATCTCTAAAAACTGCAAGCATGAAAATCTCAAAGTCTTTTCTAATATCTTGTAAGATTCAATGCTCCTGCTGCTGGGGAAAGAAGTAAAAGTTATGTCAATAAACCAAAATTTTCAAATAAATGAAATCAAATGAAAAATAAATAAATGCATTCAATGCTGCTAGAAACCTTGTAGATTGTTTATAATAAATGCAATTTGCATTTAGTACTGTATTTTTAATCATTCATTATGCTATTATTTGCTATGTTATTTATACTAACAACATTTACTTTAATCATTTTACAGAACCACCACTCATAACTAAAGGCCAAGGTCTGAGCCTTTTCTTGCCACTTCATGTGGTGAATTGCACTTTGGCAATTTTATGGTTTTCGGCATTAAACTTTCCCTTTATTAGAGGTGTCTTTTTCTTAACGACTGTAAAATATTGTTGTTGTTTTTTTCATTTTAGATGCCCTGACTGAAACTCTCTATGCCCTTGGGCATTGGCTATAATAGATGATGTTGAAGGACTACTATTGTCATGACTGGTGGCACTGGTGGCACTGGCAGCAGCTGCAGTGCTAGTATTTGGTTGTCGCTCCTACTGTTCTCTCAACTGATCATTGTCCATATCAACAAATACACAGAAGTACAAACAATTGAACGCTATATTTGTTTTTGACTACTTTTTTTCTCAAATGACAGCTCACACTATGGGGTATCACAACACTTCTATGTAAGCAAATAAATGCAGTGGGATACAGCACACACAACAGTTTGTACAAAAAACCATTTTGACACTTTTTTACTTTTTTTTTTTTTTTACTTTTTATTAACTTTTTTGCCACAAAAGACAGATTCACACCACTTATATATGGAGTGATTGGCAACAGCACAGCAGTAGCCACTGACTGGAATGTGTGGACAGTGGACACAGCACAATGTAAACAGCACAGACCAGACCAGACCAGCAGCCACTGATTGGAGTGTGTGGACAAAGTACAATGAAGACAGCACAGCAGCGTGGACAGTGAGGAATGGCGCTGAGTCACTGTCGCGGGGTCCTTAAATGAATCCAAAACCTTTGAGACTGACACCAGAATGATGAAGTTTTGCCTCATTTTGGAATCTGAGCAAGGTGAGAAAATTCAAGCCGCTTATTGGATTTTGTCTGATTGGGTAGTTCAGGTGGGATCGGATCTCTGAGCTCTGAGCACACACATCTCTAATATAACATTGACATTAGAGGAGGGGTGGGGCCCTCAGGCAGTTGGATTCTAAAGAATTTTCCTTGTACCCCTGTGGGACAGTCCACCCCTGGACATACTCACAAGTTATGTTTTTTTTTCAACTGCAGCATGTTTTTATTGTGTCCTTGATTTTTCACATTGCTCATATTTTTTCAGGTGTACACTGAACTTTGCATATAATTAAGGGTAAAGGAATATGTTTGGAATGGGCATGTAAATGCCAGTCGTGGGTATATAGATGTGGTGAAACTACAATGAGATCATAGAGTGATTATGTAGTCATAAATTGCAACTAAAATGACTGGCAAAAAGTTGAAATGGAATTTAGCTGGGGGGGGTCTAACTTGTTGACTTGTGGTGTACAGTGTGTTACACACTTACAGTATGATGATGATGATAATGATGAAGACTGTATCCAATTGGTTGCAAATGTTTTAAGACTGCTGCAGCTATGTTTAAAGTGCCTTTTTACACTGCAATAAACTCTAGTTTTACACAAAAGAATGAAAGAATGCTTTATACTCAGTTGGGGAAGAGGAAACCTGAACATACTGTACAGATGTGTCCTTTTACCCTGTGGCTTTAGTCGTGCCAAATAGCCCCTCTCAGTGTGCCAGTTCACAGGTAACTTGGCCATGCTTCCACTTAAAATTTGCACATATAAAATTCCTGGAAGCAGCAACGCTTTATTGCTAGCATATGCAGAACAATGTGATCTGCCACATTTGCACATTTGTGTGCAACTGAGTATGAATTTGTGCAAAAATGCAACAATGCAAGCAGCCATGGGTTTTCCTTGCCAAGTTTTTTTGTTCTTAGACTATAACTTTGTTAGTGTGTAAAACCAATTTCTGTACAGTTAATGTGCCAGCCTAGTGTCTTTGGTACACTGTGAGCATACCCCATACACACAAGTATAACCAGTACCAGGCTCTTTGATTCATTCCTGGTTCAAAAACTACAGGGGGAAAATGTGTAGGGTTCCCATGTATTTTAAGAGCAAGCACCAGGCTCTGGATCCAAAAATAATGGGGAAAAGTTATAGGGGTCCTCTGTGTTTTTAAAACCACCACCGGGCTTCACTAGCCAGGGAGGTAATGCCACAGCCAGGAATACACTTATATTAGTCCCCTGGCTGTAACATTAACCCCACCAACTAGTCAGCCCTGGCCAGGGTTTCCTGGGGAAGTAAAGGGGTCCACCCCTCCATGCACCCAAGGCCAGGGATGAAGCTTTGGGCTTTCTGGCACTGCTGCTAAGTGGGTGCTGAGTTAATAGTCCATCTAATTTTGGTTTAAAAAAATATTGCCTTTTTACAGAAATGAACAGGACCTAATCTATGCTAGGAATAGGTGGTACAGAATCTTTTTTTTTTACAGCTCCCGTGGATTCCTATATGAACAAGAGAACTTGAATGGCTACAGGTAGTGTAGGTAAGTATGTACTGTATGAATGTGCAAGGGTGTTTATTAAAGATGTACTTTCAAGGTATGCGTGTTCTGTCTTTTTTCTGTATTTTTTGGGCCAGGATCCACACTAAAAGCCTGGGGCTGGTTATGTATCATCTTTGTCTTTACCTTTTGTTTTTACTCATGTTACATATGCAGGGAAACACCACTAAAAGTGTACTAGAGATGCTGGACAATGACTTTAACTATACAGGAATTAGTTTTAAACAAATACAAAGCCACAGAGGTAGCATAACGGAACTTGGCGTAGGAACAAGCCACTGCATTCTAGCACTAGTTATACAGATTCATACTCATTTGCACACAGATGTACAAATGTTGCACATCATAATGAGTGTAATCTAGCAAAGTACTGTTGTTGCTTCTAGTTGTTTATTTGTGCATACTGTAATATGCACATTTTGAGTAAAAAAAGACATGCCCAAGATCTGGCACTCCAATAGGGACTGTTTGCTGTGACTGAAGCCACAGTGTATGAATACTCATGTGAATACATTCTAATAATAACAATGCTCCACCCCTTTACTGGTCATTAAAGAAAACAAAGTAAACAAATACCGATACACATCATTTAAATAAAATATTTATTATGAGAGCTTATTTTTCCATTTTTTATGCATTTTTTCCCCAACACTTTATTAACAAAATGTTACTAAAAGCAAATTAAATGTGTCTTAAAAAATGCATAAATTACAAATTAAAACATTATTCCTGGTGAAAATGTAACTAATTTATCTGGTGATATGGGCCAAAACACATGTATTCTAAACTGTATTGCAATGTAGCGTTATCACATAGACAAAGTCTAGGGGGTTGACACACTTGTGGCCTACGTATAGATGGATACCTGTTTGGAGATGCATCTTATGCACTCAAAAGTTGGTGCAAGTGTATACTAATAATGATGACCAGTGAAAGATCACATACAAAGGAGTGTACATCTCTGCATACAGATTAACATACATATTATTTATTGCATGCACGCTTCTTTGGAGTAAAGTTCATTTGTTTTACTTCAATCTCTGCATCAGGTGCTAAGGGACTGATTAAGAGTCACACAAAAGTTTGAATGCTGCCACATTTAGCAAATGTTAACAAAATATTAATGTGCCATAGCAAACATATGAATCTTTGAGTATCTACGAGTCTGATGCATTTTGGACATTTCTTTCCATCTGTGAAATGGGCTTTCTGAGCAACAGCTGGGAAGAAAATGGATGTACACTTGGAAGAGAACCATTTCATAGTATTGGCGTGGGTACTGTATGTCATGGTTGTGTAGCCAAAGTTTCTCTATATTATCATGCATATGTCAAGGTGATGCCTATTTCAGTTGTATCAATTTCAACAGTTATAATAATGACTATAATTATGACAATTACTCTTGCTATGGAATGGGTGCCGTGCAGTGTATACACATCAGGTCACATGTGCAGTCACATTATCATTCCATATGCAATCTGTTCCCATTTAGAATGTGCCTGCATTTGGACTTGTGTGCAACTCAGGCCTTAAGCTTAATCAATGTAGGTGTTCTAATTCCATATGTTTACCTACTATCAATATCTAATGACATTTAAAATATTCATTCATTTTTAAATTAAGTATTTTGTACTGTACAACTCCTTGTCCTTAAACATACAGAGAGATAGACAGAAGGAGAAAGAGAAAGACAACTTAATTTATTTGGGGATCTTGGAGAGAAGTGTAATGCTGGAATCAAATGTCCTATAATAGTTTGTCTAAAAGTATTTTTCAATTGTTTTGATTGCTGTAGTAGATATAAAATGCCAATTTCGCACTGTATTTGTTGGTGGCACTGCATATGCTAATGGTTTCCAACATTCTGCCAGTGAGCACTCTATCCCTTATGTGTTTGTAGCTCACAATGCCTTGTCTATGTCTGTAAATGTATTGAATCCCTATTGCAAGTATGGTCTTGATGTACAGCATTGAGTCTTAAGATAAATATGGAACAGAGATGGTGTAAGGCACTTTTGGCATCAAAAGCAGGGAAATGTTACCAGTGGAGTACCCCAGGAATCTGTACTTGGACCAGTGCTTTTTAATATCTTTATTGGTGACATTGCAAATGGCATAAAAGGGAAAATATGCCTTTTTGCAGATGACACAAATGTATGTAACAGGGTAGACACAGCAGGGAGGGTAAAACAAATGATTGAGAATCTAGGTAGACTAGAGGAATGGTCAAGAGTTTGGCAATTGCAGTTTAATACAAAAAATGCAAAATCATGCACTTGGGTCTCAAAAATCCAAAGGCTAAATATAGTATTAATGGCACTATACTGGAAACTACTGAGGAGGAAAGGGATCTAGGAGTCACTATTTCAGGTGACTTTAAGGCATGTAAGCAATGTAACAAAGCAATGAGGAAGGCTAGTCAGATGCTTGGCTGCATTGAGAGAGGAATCAGCAGCAGAAAGAAATAAGTAATAATGCCATTGTATAGGTCATTGGTAAGGCCTCATCTAGAATACTGTGTTCAATTCTGGAGGCCATATCTTCAGAAGGATATTAGTACATTAGAGACTGTACAAAGAAGGGCACTAAAATGGTGCATGGCCTACACCACAAAACATACCCAGAAAGACAAAATAATCTCAATATGTATAGTTTGGAGCAGAGAAGGAAATGGCGGAACATGATAGAAACTTCCAAATATATCAAGGGTTTTTAACAAAGTCCAGGAGGGAAACATTCTCTGAATGAAGAGAAGCAATAGGACACGAGGACATGCACTAGACTGGACAGGGGGAGATGCAGGGGAAATTTTAGGAAACATTACTTCACAGAAAGGGTAGTGGACAAGCGGAATAGCCTCCCAATAGAGGCTAAGACAGTAGAGCAATTTAAACATGCATGGGATAGACATAAGGATATCCTTACAAAGAAATAAGGATCAAATAAGGTTTGAGATAAAAATATGGTACAAAAGGGACAGTTTAGATGGGCCAAGTGGTTCTTATCTGCCATCAAATTCTATGTTTTTATGTTACTTCAATAATTGTGAAGCATTTGGTATCTGAAGTAGTACACTGTCAATATTTAATAAAAAAAGGAAAAAGAAAAAGGGTAGCGTTATGGTGCACAGGGTCATAAATTGGCTGTTTATTAATGAATTAAAACATAACTTTTATTGGTAATTTAGAATAAAATAAAATAAAAGTTTATTTTATTCTAAATTACCAATAAAAGTTATGTTTTAATTCATTAATAAACAGCCAATTTATGACCCTGTGCACCATAACGCTACCCTTTTTCTTTTTCCTTTTTTGATTAAATATCGACCTCTTAGGTAGCAGGTAGCACGTCCCCTCATACAGATATTTAGATCTCTATATTAATATGTTATATGGGGATTAGGTCATACCATACCGGTGCGGAAACATTTGTTTTTGTTTGTAGTACACTGTCAGTCAGAAGTTTTAGAAAACACCCATTTTCCATTTTGTGCAGTGTGTATGCAGTTTTATGTCACAGTGTACTTGGAAAGTATTGGATAAATAATGTGAGATAAAAACAAATATGTAGAACAATTTTTGTTTAACAAAATGTAATCTAAATTTTTGACTCCTCATAGTAGCCACCTTTCACAGATATAACCATGGTATTCTTTCTTTAATGAAATGCAAATCTTATTCAGGAAGTTCTTCTGAGTAGTGATGCAGAAATTGCTACTAATATGTTGCACTTGTACATTGCTCTGCTTTCACCTTTCTATTCAGTTTTTTCGCAAACCAGCTCAACATGGTAGCCATTTCATAATTTGGGCAGCACAGATGGTATAATGGCTAGCATTATGGCCTCACAGCACTGAGGTCATGGGTTTGATTCCCACCATGGCCTTAACTGTGTGGAGTTTGTATATTCTTCCCACACTTCCATGGGTTTCCTCCAACAATCCAAAAATATACTGTGAAGTTTAACCCTAGTCTGTATGTGTGTGCATTTACATATGAACGGTAGTATTTATTGCAAGCTCTACTTGGGCAGGGACTGATGTGAGTGGCCAAATATTCTCTGTAATGCACTGCTAAATATGTACTGTATGTGCTATTTAAATAACTGGTAATAAATCATTTAAAGTTTAGCATCTTGTTCTTTTCCTCAAAGGCAGATCTGACAGCCTAGAGGTAAGTTTTGGGGGTAAATATCTTGCTGTATTCATAGACAAGAGGGTATAGCATGACCCTGTTGCATCTCTTCTGGTTCAAACTGCAAAACTCTGACAGTTACATTATGTTTTAGTATTTTCTAACCTAAACTGGTTTTCATTGGACTTGAATTGCTTAAATTTCAATAAAAACTGACAAAATTGGAGTTTCCTAAAACTTCTGACTGGTAGTGTATGCAGATACGGTGTTCCTAAGTATTAAATAAAGTGATTAGCGGATACATTTTGCAAGAATAATTTTGAAGAAATGTATAAACTGATGGATGTAAAACACAGAATGTCAGAATCTGTGTGTTTTTTGGACTCGGAGCAAGACCAGAGGGTTGAATATGGTTGGAGGCTGAGTGCAGAAATCTTGGAGGTTTAAAAGGGTTTCTCCTTAGAGGTGAAGCAAAACATATTTATTCTTAATGGCATAGATACAGTTAGAGATCTGAGAAGACACAATATTACAGTAACTTCTTACAAGTAGAGAATATAATTAGGACAGTGAACTGTGGAGAGTGCCCAGTACATGACTGGCATAGAAAGTCTCTATTGAGATTGTTGTAGATAAAACAACCTATATCTACAACACAAGAGACAATAGAGATTCTACTGACACTATTGTTTGGAGTGATTGCACAGCAGCACACAGTATACTGGAAACTGTGAAGAGCTCCCAGCAGTAGTGACTGAGAGCAGGGCTGTCCTAACAGCAGTGTAGGCCCCTGGGCACAGCAATGCCCTAGGCCCCCTACCCATCCTCCAGTGGCAGCTTTGATGTCCCGCGGGTGGTAGGGGATGTTCTATCTTCTGCTCAGCATGTAGGACCTGGAGCAGTAATTTCTGCTAATTACTCCTTAACTGCACAGATGGGGCTAAACTGTAGAAGGAGCATTGGGCTGAATGAAGGGTCCCTGGTACATGACTTCCAGGGTGGTAGGGGTTGTTTAATATGCAGGGGAGGAGTGGATAGTGGAGTGGGCAGGAAGATAGTGGAGTGGGCTTAATATTTATCATTTTCCAGTGGAAGGGCAGCTTGCTTGACTGCAGATATCTCAAGTTCCTGAAAATGTATTTATTAAATTTGAATGGTATAAAAAACTAGAGATCCCCACCTTTCAGGGCGTACTGGGTAGTTGGGGATGAAAGTTCAGGAGCCAGAGCAATCCACCAATGAAAATCTAAAACTGCATACCAGGCGTGTGGAGCTGGAGCAGGGACCAGCTGCTGGAAAGCTGATATCTCTGGTTCTGGCCATAGTAGAGACAAGCTGCCAGTGTCCACCAAAAGGGGAGGGTCCCAGATTTAGGATTATACCCTCAGAAAAACTCTACGTCAGACAGAACCGGAGATATCTGGCTGGGAAGAGCAATTAACAGGCTTGGATGGAGAACGCTGCTTTCAAGTCAGATATCTAATGTTCCCCAGGGCCGATTTTCAAAAATCTGGTACCCCTGGAAAGAGGGTACCCTCAGTTATCAGCCTAGGGCCCTTATACTCCTGGGGCCCTTGGGAAAGAGCCCATTGAGCCTATACGAAAAGACAGCCCAGACTGAGAGTATCACTGAAGCATACTGGAAACTATGGAGAGCACCCAACAATATTGGTCATGTAGCTAAAGCACTGGGTATGGTAAAGTGGACCACCAGTCTGGCATGTGACCACTCAATAGCACCAAAAAGCTACTGAAACAGTCAAAAGATATACTGGCACCATTAAAAGTAAAATAACAAAACAGGATTGACTTTGAAAGAGTAACTATTAATTGTGCTCTATATATCAATAGAACCACTCCTAGACCTCTCCTTAGGAAAAAAAAAAATTCAATTTGCAAATGTCATGTCAGAGCCTAAAATTGTCTTTTAGATAGAATAATAGAGTAGTTGTAGATGGGATGCAGTTACATTGCCGGCAGTTGGGATCCCGGCGGTCAGGATACTGACACCAGAATCCCGACCATTGACAATGCCAACAGCTGGAATCCCAGCTAACAGGGGCTATTCCCACTTTGCGGTTGTCCTCAACACCCATAAAGTGGTAACAGAACCTGCGGTGAATGCAGAGAGCCATCGAGCCTGCTGCATGGCAAGCACAGCACTGAGGAAACCGCAGGCACTCTTGCACTGCTGACTCAGCCGGCACCTCCACACTGTTAACACAACCCAGCACTGAGGACACCATCAGCACGCCGTGTTACTGACAAGACCAGTACCCTAGCAGTACCAACACTACCGGCAACCCTACACTGAGGACACTGCCAGCACTGCTGACACACCTGCAGTAAGGATACCCCTGGTACCCCCACACTGCCAACACAGCCAGCACTGCCGAAACCGCCAGAAACTCTGCACTAAGGACACCACTGTCACTGCCGACACTGCCAGCACCAAAGCTGTATGGACACTGCTGGCAACCCCACACTGTGGACACTCTCAGCACTGCTGACACCCCTGCTGTAAGGATACCCCTGAACACCCACACTGCCAACACAGCCAGCAATACTAACACCACCAGCGAACTCTGCACTGAGGACACCTCCATCACTGCCGACACCGTCAGCACACCAGCAGTACCGACACCATCAGCAAACATACAATGAGGACTCTGCCTGCACCCCTGCACTGCCAACACTCTCACACTGAGGACACCACCAGCATCCCCTGACACAGTAAGGGCACTATTGGTGTATCCGCCCTGCACTGTATTCTGTATTGTATCTGGCCCACACTGTATCCCACACTGGCAACATACCCAGCACTGTATCTGACCCACACAGTATCCAACCTACTCTGTATCCAACCCACAGTGTATCCCACACTGTATTCAACCAGTAATATATCCAGTAATATAGCCTGCACTGTATCCGACCAGCACTGTATCCAGCCAGCACTGTATCCAACCCATTCTGTATCCCGCACTGTATCCAACCTGTCCTGTATTCCGCACTGTATCTGGCACACACTGTATCCAACCCACACAGTATCCAACCCACTCTGTATCCCACACTGTATCCAACCTCTCCTGTATCCTGCACTGTATCCAGTCCACACTGTATCTGACCTGCACTGTATCCAGTGCCATTTCTTGCGGCGGGTGAGCCGTGCAACCGCACGGGGTGCCCGCCGCGGCACTTTTTGAGGACTTTGAAACCCTTCTCCCCTCTCCTCCCGAGTGCGCAGCTCGGGGGGCGAGGGCTCGCAGAATGACGCGTTTGCGTCGTGACGTCACGACGCAATCGAGTCATTCCACGAAACCCTGCCCCCCAAGCTGGGCACTCGGGAGGAGGGGGAGCCAAGCCAGCCAGCGGCAGCGCCGCGCAGACGAGGGAGAGGCGGCTGAAGAGCGGGAAGAACCACTTGAAATGTAAGCTCCTCTCCCTCTCTCTCTCTCCCTCCCCCCCCCCCCCCCCCCACCACCTGCCGTACTGTGTAAAATGGGGACACCTGTCTGCCGGAATGTGTAAAATGGGGACGCAGTCTGCCGGAATGTGTTAAATGGGGACGCAGTCTGCCGAAATGTGTTAAATGGGAACTCTTGCCTGCCTTAATGTGTAAAATAGGGACACCTGTCTGCCAGAATGTGTAAAATGGGGACACTTGCCTGCCGGAATGTGTAAAATGGGGACACTTGCCTGCCGGAATATGTAAAATGGGGATGCAGTCTGCCGCAATGTGTAAAATGGGGGCACGTGCCTGCCGCAATGTGTAAAATGGGGACACTTTCCTGCCGCAATGTGTAAAATGGGGACACTTTCCTGCCGTTCTGTGTAAAATGGGGGCACGTGCCTGCCGCAATGTGTAAAATGGGGACACTTTCCTGCCGTAATGTGTAAAATGGGGGCACGTGCCTGCCGCAATGTGTAAAATGGGGGCACGTGCCTTCCGCAATGTGTAAAATGGGGACACTTTCAAGCCGCAATGTGTAAAATGGGGGCACGTGCCTGCCGCAATGTGTAAAATGGGGACACTTTCCTGCCGCAATGTGTAAAATGGGGGCACGTGCCTGCCGCAATGTGTAAAATGGGGACACTTTCCTGCCGTACTGTGTAAAATTGGGGCACGTGCCTGCCGCAATGTGTAAAATGGGGACACTTTCCAGCCGCAATGTGTAAAATGGGGGCACGTGCCTGCTGCAATGTGTAAAATGGGGACACTTTCCTGCCGCAATGTGTAAAATTGCCGCAATGTGTAAAATGGGGACACTTTCCTGCAGTAATGTGTAAAATGGGGACACTTGCCTGTTGTACTGTGTAAAATGGGGGCACGTGCCTGCCGCAATGTGTAAAATGGGGACACTTTCCTGCCGCAATGTGTAAAATGGGGGCACGTGCCTGCCGTACTGTGTAAAATGGGGGCACGTGCCTGCCGCAATGTGTAAAATGGGGACACTTTCCTGCCGTACTGTGTAAAATGGGGGCACGTGCCTGCCAGAATGTGTAAAATGGGGACACTTGCCTGCCGGAATGTTTAAAATGGGGATGCAGTCTGCCACAATGTGTAAAATGGGGGCACGTGCCTGCTGCAATGTGTAAAATGGGGACACTTTCCTTCCGCAATGTGTAAAATGGGGGCACGTGCCTGCCGCAATGTGTAAAATGGGGACACTTTCTTGCAGTAATGTGTAAAATGGGGGCACGTGCCTGCCGCAATGTGTAAAATGGGGGCACATGCCTGCCACAATGTGTAAAATGGGGGCACGTGCCTTCCGCAATGTGTAAAATGAGGACACTTTCCAGCCGCAATGTGTAAAATGGGGGCACGTGCCTGCCGCAATGTATAAAATGGGGACACTTTCCTGCCGCAATGTGTAAAATGGAGGCACGTGCCTGCCGCAATGTGTAAAATGGGGACACTTTCCTGCCGCAATGTGTAAAATGGGGGCACGTGCCTGCCGTACTGTGTAAAATGGGGGCACGTGCCTGCCGCAATGTGTAAAATGGGGACACTTTCCTGCCGTACTGTGTAAAATGGGGGCACGTGCCTGCCGCAATGTGTAAAATGGGGACACTTTCCTGCCGTAATGTGTAAAATGGGGACACTTGCCTGCCGGAATGTTTAAAATGGGGATGCAGTCTGCCACAATGTGTAAAATGGGGGCACGTGCCTGCTGCAATGTGTAAAATGGGGACACTTTCCTGCCGCAATGTGTAAAATGGGGACACTTTCTTGCAGTAATGTGTAAAATGGGGGCACGTGCCTGCCGCAATGTGTAAAATGGGGGCACATGCCTGCCACAATGTGTAAAATGGGGGCACGTGCCTTCCGCAATGTGTAAAATGAGGACACTTTCCAGCCGCAATGTGTAAAATGGGGGCACGTGCCTGCCGCAATGTATAAAATGGGGACACTTTCCTGCCGCAATGTGTAAAATGGGGGCACGTGCCTGCCGCAATGTGTAAAATGGGGACACTTTCCTGCCGTAATGTGTAAAATGGGGGCACGTGCCTGCCGCAATGTGTAAAATGGGGGCACGTGCCTTCCGCAATGTGTAAAATGGGGACACTTTCCTGCCGTAATGTGTAAAATGGGGGCACGTGCCTGCCGCAATGTGTAAAATGGGGGCACGTGCCTTCCGCAATGTGTAAAATGGGGACACTTTCCAGCCGCAATGTGTAAAATGGAGGCACGTGCCTGCCGCAATGTGTAAAATGGGGGCACGTGCCTGCTGCAATGTGTAAAATGGGGACACTTTCCTGCCGCAATGTGTAAAATGGGGGCACGTGCCTGTCGCAATGTGTAAAATGGGGGCACGTGCCTGCCGCAATGTGTAAAATGGGGGCACGTGCCTGCCGCAATGTGTAAAATGGGGACACTTTCCTGCCGTACTGTGTAAAATGGGGGCACGTGCCTGCTGCAATGTGTAAAATGGGGACACTTTCCTGCAGTAATGTGTAAAATGGGGGCACGTGCCTGCCGCAATGTGTAAAATGGGGGCACGTGCCTGCCACAATGTGTAAAATGGGGACACTTGCCTGTTGTACTGTGTAAAATGGGGGCACGTGCCTGCCGCAATGTGTAAAATGGGGACACTCTACTGCCGCAATGTGTAAAATGGGGGCACTTTCCTGCCGCAATGTGTAAAATGGGGGCACGTGCCTGCCGCAATGTGTAAAATGGGGACACTTTCCTGCCGCAATGTGTAAAATGGGGGCACGTGCCTGCCGCAATGTGCAAAATGGGGACACTTTCCTGCCACAATGTGTAAAATGGGGGCACGTACCGGCCACAATGTGTAAAATGAGGACACTTGCCTGCTGTGCTGTGTAAAATGGGGTCGCGTGCCGGCTGTAAGGGCTTATAACAGACAAAAAACAAACTTGAAGTGATGGTTGTAACAAATAAAATATACTATTATCTAATAAATAATCCTGTGAGTGCAACAGATAGATATAATCTGTTAAATAGAAGCAGACAGATCTTCATACATGTACCTAAATATAATATTTATTGAAACAAAACAAAAAAAATATCTTAAGTAGCACTGAGAATAAATAGTGGGGGTAATTCAGAGTTGATTGCAGCAGCAAATTTGTTAGCAGTTGAGCAAAACCATGGGGGTAATTCTGAGTTGATCGCAGCAGGAACTTTGTTAGCAGTTGGGCAAAACCATGTGCACTGCAGGGGAGGCAGATATAACGTGTGCAGAGAGAGCTAGATTTGGGTGTGGTGTGTTCAATCTGCAATCTAAATTGCAGTGTAAAAATAAAGCAACCAAAATTTACCCTGCACAGAAACAAAATAACCCACCCAAATCTAACTCTCTCTGCACATGTTATTTCTGCCTCCCCTATAGTGCACATGGTTTTGCCCAACTGCTAACAAATTTTCTGCTGCGATCAACTCAGAATTACTCCCATGTGCACTGCAGGGCGGGCAGATATAACATATGCAGAGAGAGAGTTAGATTTGGGTGGGGTGTGTTCAGTTTAAAATCTAAATTGCAGTGTAAAAATAAAGCAGCCAGTATTTACCCTGCATAGAAACAAAATAACCCACCCAAATCTAACTCTCTCTGCACATGTTATATCTGCCCCCCCCCCCCTGCAGTGCACATGGTTTTGCCCAACTGCTAACAAATTTGCTGCAATTAACTCTGAATTACCCCCAATGTCCACAGTCCAATTCAACATTAGCCAGTGCAATACATCAGTCTTAATTAAGGAACTGTTTATAAATGCCCAAAGTACTGGGTTTTCTAAAAGTCACTAATATTGATATAATAAATAGCTCCTCTAAAACCACCACTTAAGGAATAAGTACTGTCCAATATCAGAAGAAATGTTCATGTAACTCTACAGAGTACAGCTCAAAGAAAATAGGATCACTTTCTGAGATGGATAAAATTGTGGATGAGTACATCAGCCATTCCCAATTAATAAAGTGCAGTTCTGGTGCAATAGCAGTGGAGTAGCCGGGAGAGTGCAGTGGGAGCGACTCTTTCCCCTACTTAAGAAATGCTGAACTATGGCACCTACTGTACTTGTGTGGCACTGGTGGTGCTCTTTAACCCTCTGTATATTGGGGTACAGCTGAAGCAATCCAGACTTGGATTTCTGCACCTTTTGATGGGTAGCAGATATCAATCATGATGCTACAATACGTTTATATGTAGAGGACCCTCCTGGAAGGGGAGGGGCCACCTGGAACAGAAGCTGCAGATGTCGAGCACATAAGGAGGAGCTCTAATACTTGTAAGTAAATAATAATGTTTGACAATTTGTGAAAGTAGCAATATAAGTTGAAAGTGGGGAGTCAGGATAAAAAATAATCTAATGTTAAAGAATAGAAGGAGCAATACAAGGCATATGCTTTGCAAAGATCAGGGGGTGGAATCTAATTTGTAAAGTATTTGGCTGGGGTGAAAAAAAAGGCAATCCATTTTCAACCAACAAGGAGGGGACACGCAAAGTAATCTGTGTAAATTATAGCGCGTGGGGGGGGGGGGGGGGGGGATACTAAGGAATTAGTTTGCAAAGTACAAGGGGAGCAAGGTCATTTATTTGTAAGGTATAGAGGGGGGAAATAAAATAATGTAATCTGTAAAATTGGGGATGGTATACACATTGATAATGTAATTTGTAAAATACATATTGACTTACCTACCTGGCATGCATGTTTATACACACCTTTCTGTCAGCCTTTGTACGTAAAAGTACAAAGATCGCACAGTACTGAAATGCTTTTATATACAGCTTGATAGTTATCTGCATTTATGATTTTAGGAGGAAATCTGTTTAATTTAATTTTCCTTTGGTTTTGCGGTATGTAGACTACAGTATTATCCCAAATAACTGTCATGATGCATTTAACATTAAATGCATATTTTTGCAGATCGCGTCTATCTATAGTGGACTATGGGGGGTATTTACTAAGCAGTGATTAAAGCGGAGAAGTGAGTCAGTGGAGAAGTTGCCCCATCAACCAATCAGCAGGTCTGTATTATTTGATAGTATGCAAATTATACATGTTACTTCAGTGCTCATTGGTTGCCATGAGCAACTTCTCCACTGGCTCACTTCTCCGCTCTTATCACTGCTTAGTAAATGTCCCCCTTAATTACAAATGTTTAATAAAGACCCGACATTTTAATAAACAGAAAGTCTGGCACTCCGTTCTCTCTGTATTGGATGGCATAAACTACTGTATGGCAGAAACCAGTTTGTACCTCTTATCAAAACACCTTAAATAACCATTATAACAACTGAATTTAAACCTAATAAATAAAGACATGACAACTGTATATGGAGTCAACGTTTGTAATCAGTTTATTGATAATATTATGGGAAGAAAATGGTGTAATGGAAAAAGAGAGCAGCAAGATAGATATATAGCAAGTAATATTACAGGTTCTGCAACAGCAGTTGTAAAATACTGTATGACAAACCCCATGTGATCAGGTTAAAGGCTCTGCAACCACAGTATCCTTAGAATATCAAAAGAGATGTAATCATCCAGTCCAAATGTGGACAACTAGAAGACAACATATCTTCCATATCCACGTCAGCGGTAATTATTGATGCTATTTGGATGCATATAATGTATTTAGATGTTGCTATTTTAATTTTTAAAAACCTATGGCTGGGATGCCTATATGTTCAACTTTACTCCCCCCTCATCTCAAAAGTTAGCTATACCACTGAGCAAAAGGGAAGGGAATCCAGCATTATATTCCACAGCTGGATTATGTTAAATGTTCTGACATAAGGGGTTATTCAGGTTTGTTAAAAAAACAAAAAATCAAGCCACTGGCCCAAACCATCTTGCACTGCAGGTGGGGCAGATGTACCATGTGCAGAGAGATTTAGATTGGGGTGGGTTATATTCTTTCTGTGCAGGGTAAATACTGGCTGCTTAAGTTTTACATAGCAATTTAGAATTCAGTTTGAACACACCCTACCCAAATCTAAATCTCTGTGTACGTGTTACATCTGCCCCACCTGCAGTGCAAGATGGTTTTGCCAAGTTATTTGTTTTTATGGTTTGCTAACAAACCTGAATAAGGCCCAAAGTTCATTACCTTCAGGTAAATGGCACCCCAGGAGAATTCATTACATGTTAGACAGCCAATGTTATATGCCATAGAATGTACTGTACATGTAATAAATTCTACATTGGCCATACCATAAGACTAGAGTAGACTTCACTACCCGAGCCAGGATCCAAGCCTGGCTTGGATTTTCCCGCCTGACTCGGAAATCAGAACAAGGCAAAACGTCATCATTCCGCTGTCGGATTCTCATGGCTTTTGGATTCCAGATAAGGAGCCGCGTGTCACTGCCATTTTCACTCCAGTCCTGTACAGTGTAGCGAGAGGATGTGTCTCTGTCCTCAGTGTCTGTGTGGGAGGGAAAGTGGAGTGGTGATTCCAGTGCTGTCTTGTGCTGCTTAGTCCAGTGTAGTGTCTTGTGCTGCATCAGTCCAGTCACAGTGGTAGTGTCCTCTGCTGCCATATGTCCAGTGCTGCTGTATAAGTCCAGTCCAGTGCTGCTGTGTTGTGCTGCATCAGTCCAGTGGTGGTGTCTTGTGCTGCATCAGACCAGTCATAGTAGTGGTGTCCTCTGCTGCCATATGTCCAGTGCTGCTGTATAAGTCCAGTCCAGTGCTGCTGTGTTGTGCTGCATCAGTCCAGTGGTGGTGTCCCTGTGCTGCATCAGACCAGTCATAGTAGTGGTGTCCTCTGCTGCCATATGTCCAGTGCTACTGTATAAGTCCAGTCCACTGCAGTGGTGCTGTGTTGTCCTGCATCAGTCCAGTGGTGGTGTCCCTGTGCTGCTGTATAAGTTCAAGTGGAACTACCGTATATGTCCAGTGATACTGCCGTATATGTCCAGTGATACTGCCATATATGTCCAGTGATAGTCCAGTGATACTGGCGTATAAACTAGAGATGTGCACTGGACATTTCTGAGGTTTTGTGTTTTGGTTTTGGATCCGTTTCCCCGGCAGTGTTTTGGATTCGGACGCGTTTTGGCAAAACCTACCTTAAAAAATGTTGTCGGATTCGGGTGTTTTTTTTCAAAACACCCTCAAAAACAGCTTTAAATCATAGAATTTGGGGGTAATTTTGATCCCATAGTATTATTAACCTCAATAACCATAATGTCCACTCATTTCCAGTCTATTCTGAACACCTCACAACTCACAATATTATTTTTAGTCCTAAAATTTGCACCGAGGTCACTGGATGACTAAGCTAAGCGATCCAAGTGGCTGGCACAAACACCTGGCCCATCTTGGAGTGGCACTGCAGTGTCAGACAGGATGGCACTTAAAAAAATTGGCCCCAAACATCACATGATGCAAAGATAAATAAAAAAAAGAGGTGCAAGATGGAATTGTCCTTGGGCCCTCCCACCCCCACCCACCCTTATGTTGTATAAACAGGACATGCACACTTTAACAAACCCATCATTTCAGCAACAGGGCCTGCCACATGACTGTGGCTGAAATGACTGGTTGGTTTGGGACCCCACCAAAAAAGAAGCAATCAATCTCTCCTTGCACAAACTGGCTCTACAGAGGCAAGATGTCCACCTCCTCCTCATCATCTGATTCCTCACCCCTTTCACTGTGTACATCCCTCTCCTCACAGAGTATTAATTCGTCCACACTGGAATCCACCATCACAGGTCCCTGTATACTTTCTGGAGGCAATTGCTTGTAAATGTCTCCACGGAGGAATTGATTATAATTCATTTTGATGAATATCATCTTCTCCACATTTTGTGGAAGTAACCTCGTACGCCAATTCGCTGACAAGGTGACTGGCTGCACTAAACACTCTTTCAGAGTACACACTGGAGGAGGGGCAACTTAGATAAAATAAAGCCAGTTTGTGCAAGGGCCTCCAAATTGCCTCTTTTTCCTGCCAGTATACATATGGACTGTCTGACATGCCTACTTGGATGCTGTCACTCATATAATCCTCCACCTTTCTTTCAATGGTGACAGAATCATATGCAGTGACAGTAGACGACATGTCAGTAATCGTTGGCAGGTCCTTCAGTCCGGACCAAATGTCAGCTATCACTCCTGACTGCCCTGCATCACCGCCAGCGGGTGGTTTTGGAAATGTTATACTTTTCCTGGCAGCTCCAGTGGCGGTAGAAAATGGAGTTGTTGGCAGGTCACGTTCCGCTTGACTTGACAAGTGTCTCACCAGCAGGTCTTTGAACATCTGCAGACTTGTGTCTGCCGGAAAGAGAGATACAACGTAGGCTTTAAACCTGGGATCGAGCACAGTGGCCAAAATGTAGTGCTCTGATTTCAACAGATTGACCACCCGTGAATCCTGGTTAAGCGAACGAAGAGCTCTATCCACAAGTCCCACATGCCTAGCGGAATCGCTCCATTTTAGCTCCTCCTTCAATCTCTCCAGCTGTTTCTGCAAAAGCCTGATGAGGGGAATGACCTGACTCAGGCTGGCAGTGTCTGAACTGACCTCACGTGTGGCAAGTTCAAAGGGTTGCAGAACCTTGCACAACATTGAAATCATTCTCCACTGCGCTTGAGTCAGGTGCATTCCCCCTCCTTTGCCATATATATCGTAGGCAGATATATAGGCTTGAATGGCCTTTTGCTGCTCCTCCATCCTCTGAAGCATATAGAGGGTTGAATTCCACCTCGTTTCCACCTCTTGCTTCAGCTGATGGCGGGGCATGTTCAGGAGTGTTTGCTGGTGCTCCAGTCTTCGGCACGCGGTAGCTGAATGCCGAAAGTGGACCACAATTCTTTGGGCCACCGACAGCATCTTTTGCACGCCTGTCGTTTTTTTAAAAATTCTGCACCATCAAATTCATTGTATGTGCAAAACATGGGACGTGCTGTAATTTGCCCAAATGTAATGCACGCACAATATTGGTGGCGTTGTCCGATGTCACAAATCCCCAGGAGAGTCCAATTGGGGTAAGCCAATCTGCGATGATGTTCCTCAGTTTCTGTAAGAGGTTGTCAGCTGTGTGTCTCTTATGAAAGCGGTGATACAAAGCGTAGCCTGCCTAGGAACGAGTTGGCGTTTGCGAGATGCTGCGACTGGTTCCGCCGCTGTTGTTGCTGCGGGAGCCAATACATCTACCCAGTGGGCTGTCACAGTCATATAGTCCTTAGTCTGCCCTGCTCCACTTGTCCACATGTCCGTGGTTAAGTGAACATTGGGTACAACTGCATGTTTTAGGACACTGGTGACTCTTTTTCTGACGTCTGTGTACATTCTTGGTATCGCCTGCCTAGAGAAGTGGAACCTAGAAGGTATTTGGTACCAGGACACAGTACCTCAAGAAATTCTCTAAGTCCCTGTGAACTAACGGCGTTCCTGTCTAAGGAGGAAATTGACACTGAGGGAGATGGTGGTATGGTTTGCAGGAGCTTGTGTACAAGAGGAAGGGATTTAGTTGTCAGTGGACTGCTTCCGCTGTCACCCAAAGGTTTTGAACTTGTCAATGACTTCTGATGAATGCGCTCCAGGTGACGTATAAGGGAGGATGTTCTTAGGTGGTTAATGTCCTTACCCCTACTTCAGTGGCGTAACTAGAAATTTTTCTCCCCCAAGCCAAAAAATTCTTCGGCGCCCCCCCCCCCCCTGCCCCTTCATGCTCCATAATTGGGAGCAAGAAAGGGATAAATATGCGCGCGCCGAAGGGGCGTGGTTTTGTTGGAATGGGCGTGGTTTCGCATAAAGGGGCGTGGCATTGCAGGAAAAGACTACCTTATACCCCAGTTTTGCAACCTGCATGCCCATACGTTGGCCACCACAGGAAAGAAAAAAATAATCCTGATTCATGCCCCTTACATTATTTGTCATTTTTCCTCCTTATAGTAATGCCCAGTATACATTATGCCACATACTGCAATGGCCCTTAGACATTATGCCGCACACAATAATGCACATGACACAATATGCACACACTGTAATGCCCCCGACACATTATGCCACACACCGTAATGCCTGTGACACATTATGACAGGAATCGCAATGCCCGTTATACATTATGCTACACACTGCAATGCCCCTGATACATTATAGCACATACAATGTCTGTGACACATTATGACACACACCGCAATGTCCGTGATACATTATGCCACACACTGCAATGCCCGATACATTATAGCACATACAATACCTGTGACACATTATGCCACACACTGCAATGACCTTGAGACATTATACCACAATGCCCGTGATATAGTATACCATACACCGTAATGCCTGTGACACATACCGCAATGCCCTGCCCGTTATACCCTATGCCATACACTGCAATGCCCGTTATGTATTATGCCACACTGCAATGACCCTGGGACATTATACCACATACCACAATGCCCATGATATAGTATACCATACACCGTAATGCCTGACACATTATGACACACACCGCAATGTCCGTGATACATTATGCCACACACTGCAATGACCCTGAGACATTATACCACATATCACAATGCCCGCGATATAGTATACCATACACCGTAATGCCTGTGACACATTATGACACACACCGCAATGTCCGTGATACATTATGCCACACACCGTAATGCCCATTACACATTAAGTCCTACAGTAAGGCTTCTAATTACTTTTCAATTACCTGCTCGTTGTCAGGGGTTACATGCACTGGGTGTCATGCTCGTTGCCAGGGGTTTCATGCTCTTGGTTCCATGCACGGTGCCAGGGGTTTTCATGCTCAGGGTGTCATGCTCGTTGCCAGGGGTTTCATGCACTGGGTGTCATGCTCGTTGCCAGGTGTTTCATGCACTGGGTGTCATGCTCGTTGCCAGGTGTTTCATGCACTGGGTGTCATGCTCGTTGCTAGGAGGTAGTCCTTGTTGCTAGGGCTGTGCTCCCAGTGCCACATATGACCCCAGTGCCAGATATTCCCCCACGGTGCCAGGTACTCACATGCCCCAGTGCCAAATATAGCCCCCCCCCATGTTCCAGGTACACATATACCCCCCCAGTGCCACATATGCCCCCAGTGCCAGATATTCCCCCCCAGTGCCAGATATGCCCCCAGTGCCATATATTCCCCCCCAGTGCCATATATGCCCCCAGTGCCAGATATTCCCCCCCCAGTGCCATATATGCCCCCAGTGCCAGATATTCCCCCCGTGCCATATATGCCCCCAGTGCCAGATATTCCCCCCCAGTGCCATATATGCCCCCAGTGCCAGATATTCCCCCCCAGTGCCATATATGCCCCCAGTGCCAGATATTCCCCCCCAGTGCCATATATGCCCCAGTGCCAGATATTCCCCCCCAGTGCCAGATATTTCCCCCAGTGCCATATATGCCCCAGTGCCAGATATTACCTCCCCCCAGTGCCATATATGCCCCCAGTGCCAGATATTTCTTCCCCCACCTCCCGCCGCCGCCGCTTGTTGGAGGGACACGGAGGGCACAGCTCGCCTCTCCTGTGTCCCTTCTGCTGCATCATCTCCGGCGGCTGCGGGTCTAATAGGGGGAAGTGCCGGTTCGTGAGCCAATTAGAGCTCACGGATGGCACTTCCCCCTATTAGACCCGCGGCCGCCGGAGATGATGCAGGAGGGACACAGGGAGGCGCGCTGTGCCCTCCGTGTCCCTCCAACAAGCGGCGGAGGGAAGGAGACCGCAGACTGACATGCGGACGCTCGTCCGCATGTCAGTCTGCTGTAAATCAGTGGCGCCCCCGCAGCCCCTCGGCCCCAAGCCACCGCGAGGGCTGCGGGGGCAGTAGTTACGCCACTGCCCTACTTATTACAGCTTGACAAAGGCACCACACAGCTTGACACCAGTTATCAGCATTTTTGTTGAAATAATTCCACACCGAAGAGGTGATTTTTTTGGTATTTTGACCAGGCATGTCAATGGCTTTATTCATCCCACGGACAACAGGTGTCTCCCCAGGTGCCTGACTTAAACAAACCACCTCTCCATCAGAATCCTCCTGGTCAATTTCCTCCTCAGTGCCTGCAACACCCATATCCTCATCCTGATGTACTTCAACAGTGACATCTTCAATTTGAATATCAGGAACTGTTCTGTGGGTGCTCCTTCCTGCACTTGCAGGGGGCGTGCAAATGGTGGAAGGAGCCACCTTTTCCCGTCCAGTGTTGGGAAGGTCAGGCATCGCAAATGACATAATTGGACTCTCCTTGGGGATTTGTGATTTAGAAGAATGCACAGTTCTTTGCTGTGCTTTTGCCAGCTTAACTCTTTTCATTTTTCTAGCAGGAGGATGAGTGCTTCCATCGTCATGTGAAGCTGACCCACTAGTCATGAGGAACATAGTAGAGGGCCTTAGCTGTTCGTTGCCACTCCGTGTCGTAAATGGCATATTGGCAAGTTTTCGCTTCTCCTCAGACGCTTTTAATTTAGATTTTTGGGTCATTTTACTGAACTTTTGTTTTTTGGATTTTACATGCTCTCTACTATGACATTGGGCTTCGGCCTTGGCAGACGACGTTGATGGCATTTCATTGTCTCTGCCATGACTAGTTGCAGCATCTTCAGCACTAGGTGGAAGTGGATCTTGATCTTTCCCTATTCTACCCTCCACATTTTTGTTCTCCATTTTTTAATGTGTGGAATTATATGCCAGTAATATATATGAAATTAGACGGCAGTAATGTCTGGAATTAGATACCACTAGATACTGTAGATACCAGATACCACTGTGACTGGAATGATGATGACCTATGCACAGTGACAGGACACTACCACAGCACCCTACAGCAGCAAGATGCAGCACAAGACACATGACTTTTAGTCACCACAATGCAGCACTGATAATAATGAGCACAGATACACTGTGCACTGTTCAGGATAATAGAACTGAGTGACACTGGGCAGCGAGAACAGCACTGGACTACTGTACTGTACTACCATATACTGGTCAGTGGTCACCACAATGCAGCACTGATAATAATGAGTACAGATACACTGTGCACTGTTCAGGATAATAGAACTGAGTGACACTGGATAGTGAGAACAGCACTGGACTACTGTACTGTACTACCATATACTGGTCAGTGGTCACCACAATGCAGCACTGATAATAATGAGCACAGATACACTGTGCACTGTTCAGGATAATAGAACTGAGAGACACTGGGCAGCGAGAACAGCACTGGACTACTGTACTGTAATACCATATACTGGTCAGTGGTCACCACAATGCAGCACTGATAATAATGAGCACAGATACACTGTGCACTGTTCAGGATAATAGAACTGAGAGACACTGGGCAGCGAGAACAGCACTGGACTACTGTACTGTAATACCATATACTGGTCTCCACAATGCAGCACTGATACTGAGCACAGATATTGAGCTGAGATTTGCTGATATTGAGCTATTCGGGCAGAGAACATAGCCACAATGCACGAGCGAAAATGGCGGCGACGCGCGGCTCTTTATATGGAATCCGAATCTCGCGAGAATCTGACAGCGGGATGATGACGTTTTTCCCCGTTCGGGTTTTGCATGTTAGGCGGGAAGAACCGAGGCTGCCTCGCACCCGCTCATCTCTAGTATAAATCCAGTGGTAATGGCGCATAAATCCAGTCCAGTGATACGGCAGTATAAGTTCAGTGATACTGCTGTATATCTCCCGTGGTACTGCCGTATAAATCCAGTGATACTGCCGTATATGTCCAGTGGTACTGCCATATAATTCCAGTGATACTGCCGTATAATTCCAGTGATACTGCCGTATAATTCCTGTGATACTGCCGTATAATTCCAGTGATACTGCCGTATAATTCCAGTGGTACTGGCATATTAGTCCAGTGGTACTGGCATATAAATCCAGTCCAGTGGTAGTGCCGTATAATTCCAGTGATACTGCAGTTTAAATCCAGTCCAGTGGTAATGCCGTATAAATCCAATGATACTGCCGTATAACTACTGTGATACTGTTTTATAATTCCAGTGATACTGTCGTATAATTCCAGTGGTACTGGTGTATAAGTCCAGTGATACTGCCATATAAATGCAGTCCAGTGGTACTGCCATTTAAGTCAAGTCGTACTGCCATATAATTCCAGTGATACTGCCGTATAAGTCCAGTGATACTGCCATATATTTTCAGTGGTACTGGCGTATAAGTCCAGTGGAACTGCCATATAAATCCAGAACAGTGGTACTGCTATATAGGTCCAGTGGTACTGCTGTATAATTCCAGTGATACTGCCATTTAATTACAATGACACTGCTGTATAATTCCAGTGGTACTGGTGTATAAGTCCAGTGGTACTGCTGTATAATTCCAGTGATACTGTCGTATAATTCCAGTTATACTGCCAAATAAATACAGTACAGTGGTACTGCCGTATAAATCCAGTGGTACTTTCCTGTGCTGTATATTATTTACTCCAAATAAAGGGGTTATTAATATTTAATCCAAATAATTTTTAAAGGGTTCGCCCTCTGGGGTGTAGGGGTACGCTCTCCTGTGCATCATATTGTGTTATATAACTAAAAAAAATAATGGAGAACAAAAATGTGGATGATAAAATAGGGAAAGATCAAGAACCACTTCCTCCTAGTGCTGAATCTTCTGCCATTAGTCATGACATAGATGATGAAATGCCATCAACGTCATCTGCCAAGGCCGATGCCCTATGTCATAGTAGAGGGCATGTAAAATCCAAAAAGCCAAAGTTCAGTAAAAAGACCCAAAAAAATAAATCTAAATGGTCTGAGGGGAAACGTAAACCTACCAATATGCCATTTATGACACGGAGTGGCAAGGAACGGCTAAGGCCCTGGTCTATGTTCAGGACAAGTGGTTCAGCTTCACATGACGATGGAAGCCCTCATCCTCCCTCTAGAAAAATTATAAGAGTTAAGCTGGAAAAAGCACAGCAAATAACTGCATTCTAAGATGGTATCACAAATCCTCAAGGAGAGTCCAAGTGTGTCAGCGGTTGCGATGCCTGACCTTCCCATCACTGGATGGGAAGAGGTGGCTTCTTCCACCATTTGCACGCCCTCTGCAAGTGCTGGAAGTAGCACCCACAGTCCAGTTTCTGATATTCAAATTGAAGATGTCACTGTTGAAGTACACCAGGATGAGGATATGGGTGTTGCTGGTGCTGAGGAGGAAGTTGACAATGAGGATTCTGATGGTGATGTGGTTTGTTTAAATCAGGCACCAGGGGAGACAGTTGTTGTCCGTGGAATGAATAAGCCCATTGTGATGCCTGGGCAAAATACCAAAAAAAGCCACCTCTTCGGTGTGGAATTATTTCTCCACATATCCGGACAACAGGTGTCAAGCCGTGTGTTGCCTTTGTCAATCCGTAATAAGTAGGGGTAAGGAAGTTAACTACCTAGGAACATCCTCCCTTATACGTCACCTGCAGTGCATTCATCAAATGTCATTGTCAAGTTGTGAAACTTTGGGTAAGAGCTTAAGCAGTCCACTGACACCTAAATCCCTTCTTCCTCTTGTACCCAAGCTCCTGCAAGCCACACCACCAACTCCCTCAACATCAACTTCCTCCTCAGTCAGGAACATCAGTAGTCCTGCAAGCCATGTCACTGGGAAAACTGAGGAGACCTCTTCTAACCGGGATTCCTCTGGAGGATCCTTAAGTGGTACGCCTACTGCTTCTGCTATTTTTGCTGCTGGGAGTCGATCATCACCCCAGAAGGGAAGTTGGTAGACCAATTGTACTACTTCAACTAAGCAACTGACTGTCCAACAGTCCTTTGAAAAGAAGATGAAATATGACAGCAGTCATCCTTTTGCAAAGCAGATAACTGGGGCCTGGACAGCTATGTTGGTATTAGACATGCATCCAGTATCCTCCATTAGTTCAGTGGGACTTAGAGTATGGATGGAGGTAGTGTGTCCCAGTACCAAATCCAATCTAGATTCCACTTCACTAGGCAGGCGATACCGAGAATGGACAGAGACATCAGAAAAAGTGTCCTCAGTGTAAAAAAAATGCAGTTGTACCCACTGTCCACTTAACCATGGACATGTGGACAAGTGGAACAGGGCAACTAAGGACTAAATGACTGTGACAACCCACTGGGTAGATGTATGGCCTCCCGCAGCAACAACAGCAGCAGCACCAGTAGCAGCATCTCGCAAATGCCAACTCATTCCTAGTCAGGCTACACTATGTATCACCAGTTTCTATAAGAGGCAGACCGCTGACAACCTCTTACAGAAACTGAGGGACATTATTGCACAATGGCTTACCCCACTTAGACTCTCCTGGGGATTTGTGATATCGGACAATGCCAACAATATTGTGCGTGCATTACATCTGGGCAAATTCCAGCACGTCCAATGTTTTGCACATACAATTAATTTTGTGGTGCAGATTTTTTTTTAAAATGACAGGGCATGCAGGAGATGCTGTCGGTGGCCCGAAAAATTGCTGCCCACTTTTGACATTCAGCCACAGCGTGCTGAAGACTGGCGCGCCATCAAACACTCCTGAACCTGCCCTGCCATCACCTGAAGCAAGAGGTGGTAACGAGGTGGAATTCAACCCTCTATATGCTTCAGATGATGGAGGAGCAGCAAAATACCATTCAAGCATATACTGTACATCCACCTATGATATAGGCCAAGGAGGGGGAATGCACCTGACTCAAGCGCAGTGGAGAATGATTTATGTCTTGTGCAAGGTTGTCCAACCCTTCGAACTTGCCACACATGAGGTCAGTTCAGACACTGCCAGCTTGAGTCAGGTCATTCCCCTAATCAGGCTTTTGCAGAAGCAGCTGGAGAAATTGAAGTAGGAGCTAAGATGGAGCGATTCTGCTAAGTACGTGGGAATGTGGATGGAGCCCTTCATTCGTTTTGCCGGGATTCAAGGATGATCAATCTTTTGAAATCAGAGCACTACATTTTGGCCACCATGCTCGATCCTAGGTTTAAAGCCTATGTTGTATCTCTTTTTCTGGCAGACACAAGTCTGCAGAGGTTCATAGACCTGCTGGTGAGAAAATTGTCTACTCAAGCGGAACGTGACCCGTCAACAGCTCCTCCTTCATTTTCTCATTCATTCAATGTTCATTTTCTCATTTCATTGAATAGGGCTGCGGTGGTAACCTGCTATGCACAGTGGCCAGTTTTCATGGTGATGCGCCCAGTAACTGTGGGGATTGTCTTACTCCCACTGCCTGCTATCGGATGTGATGTGGTGCTATGTGGAATGCACAACCCGGAATTCAAAGGTGCTATGAGATGCATGTGAGCTCTATCTGACTGGAATATCCATGTTGTCTAAGAGGTTGGTGGCGCATGCACAGACTGCTGGAACGCACGCTGTAGGAGCAGGATGGCTGGCTAGCCCACATGTGAGTAATTGTAGTTCATGAATAAGTAATGTGTGCAATGATGAGGTTACCTTCAGATGGCTCTACACTATGCAGGGTGGATTTGACATGATGCGGTGGTCTTGAACGGCCATTTACTGCCCGAGGTCGATGGACTGATAAGTTACCATCTAATTTCCTTGACGGTATATGTATGAGATTGGTATGTCAGGCATTTTTATGCCACAATTGATGAATATGATGTTTAATAGATTTTTTCTATGCTGAGCCATCATCACCTGCTATTCATTTTTTTAGTGCCCACTTTAAGCACATGTTTTATGATGTATTGTGTGTCCTTTTCTACATTGGTTATATTTATCTGGACTTTTATGGAACAGACTTAAGGGAGCACCATTTAAAGTTGATTAATGGAGTGTGCAATTGTTTATAGAGATATTATATATATATATATATATATATATATATATATATATTTATATGTAGCACGATTTGGACTGGCACTCCCTCAAGCATGAAGCATCCAGCTCTGGTGCCCTTTGAAAGTTATAGACACTGAACTTACATGTAAACAGCTGCACTCTGAGTCTTACAGCAGCAAACAGTGTATTATGGCATCACAGCAAGGTGTCCATCATTTGGGGGCTACAACTCCCTTTTGTCAAGGTGAGAAGCAAAATACACATGTGATAAATCATACCTTTATTGCAGAAGAAGACCGATTGTGTGTACTGTGAATGCCTTCCGATCTGGAGACCTGGTGGCTTCTGCTTGTGGTATGGATGTAGCGGCGGCCAGTTGCCATGGCAACCGGAATGCCCGTCGCTGTCTCCCTGGTGCACTAAAAAGACATACAGTGGCAATTACAGAACCCCATTACCTATATGCCAATGTATAAACAACTGAACAGTAGCTTGGACATAGGTACGGTGGATGGACAATTTTAAAAGGGCTAATATTATTCACTAACCTGGAGGGCAAGATCCGGTGTCTGTGGGACCTAATGTAGAAAAGAGAGAGACCCTTCCCATCATAGGTGAAGTGCATCTAATGGCACCATCCAGTCTTATATAAAAGAACCTCTGTAGGGCTGCGTTGGTGTGTAAACATGTATAATAAGTCTCATTTATTAAAAACCACCAGGACTATGTAGTGATAGGGTGAGTGTACTATGGACGAAAAACTACATAAAAAAGTGTATCAAAACCAAAAGGTCATAAAGACCAAATTGAACACTGTTAAAAAAAAAAGGGGGTCCCCAGCGTCCATATCTGTGGGAGCTGGCATCAGGCATCTAAAGTGATCTCATCAGAAATCAAATAGGGCAACCTAGGGCAACTTGAGGTGCCAAATTAAAAAATTGCCAGAATATCTATACTCTATGACCAACTAACTTCCCAGAAAAATCAATAGGAAACATGACGTATAAGTTAAAAAGGGATCGGTATGAAATACCTCCAATCAAAATCCCGATGGTCGAAATCCCAACAACAATTGACAGACGGTCAAAATCCTGACAAGGTCAGAATCCCGACATGGACAAAATAACGACATTTAAAATACCAACAAGGTCAAAATACAGACATGTAAAATGCCGACAGATCAAATTACTGACATGCATTTTCAACGTTTTTGTGTGTGTATGTCGACATAGATCGACATGGACACCATATAAGTTTACCGCGTCCCCTCGCATGGTGAGCACACTTTGGGCACGGTGCCTCGCTGCGCTCGGATCACTATTATATTCCCTCTCCAGGTCCACTGGGATGGTAAAATATGAACAAGTCGGTTTCAATGAAAAAATCATGATTTTGTGTAGACATATATATACACCAGAACTAGCACTGATGCAGCTGGTGCAATGCATTGGGGCCCATGAAAGTGAAGGGGCCCTCAGCCACCGGCATTACAATGATTTGCATACCCAGAGTAAACGCTCGCAGCCGCTATCATCAATTAGCAACAGAGTTCAACACCACAGTGTCCAAATCAGGATGTCAACATGGACAACATGTCGACAAAGGTCATAGCAACATGTTCACAAAATCAACATCTGAAATGTCACCATGTGAAATGGCAACATTATCAGAATGCCGGCGGTTAGGGTTTAGGTACTGCTGGGAGGGTTAGGGTGAAGCTATTTGTGGGGAGAGGGTAGGGTTAGGTTTTAAGGTTAGTATTAGGGTTACTTACTTGAACCACCGCTCAGCATAGGACACCACTGGAAGGGCTGGTCACATGACCTAGAAGAAGTCCCTGTAGCCACTGCAACCTCTGCAACCAGGTAAGTAATAGCTGGGCCACCAGGGATGTTTGGGCGACATGTTAACATGTCTACATACTGTAGCATCCATGTAGACATGATGAATGTCGACATGATCACTATCAATATGTTCACATTGAAACCATGTCCACATTCTCATGTTGACCTGATGACTGTCAATGTAGTATATCATGACCATGTGGTATTTTTGCTTGAAATGCAATAATATTTGATGTATAACATTTGTAATAGAATTTAAACTTTAGGCAAACCTCCAAACAATGCAGATTTCAACAGGACAGTCCTCATTTTAGGGCTCCATTCCACTGTGATGAACAGGACTGAATTGTTTCAGCAGTTGGAGAGATCTGTTCAATGTATGGGTACAGTGCATCCGGAAAGTATTCATTATACATTTTGTTATGTTAAAGCCTTATTCCAAAATGGAATAAATTAATTTTTCCCTCAAAATTCTACACACAATACCCCATAATGACAATGTAAAAAAAGCATTTTTTTTTTTAAATTTTAGCAAATTTATTAAAAATAAAAAACTAAGAAATTACATGTATATAAGTATTCATGACCTTTGCTCAATACTATATTATGATTATTATTATCCATTATTTATATCACGCCACAAGGGTTTCGCAGTGTAGTTGATGCACCTTTGGCAAAAATTACAGCCTCAAGTCTTTTGGATTTTAATGATGCCACAAGCTTGGCACACCTATCTTTGGTCAGTTTCGCCCATTCCTCTTTGCAGCACCTCTCAAGCTCCATCAGGTTGGATGGGAAGCGTCGGTGCACAGCCATTTTCAGATCCCTCAATCGGATTCAAGTCTGGGCTCTGGCTGGGCCACTCAAGGATATTCACAGAGTTGTACTGAAGTCACTCCTTTGATATCTTGACTGTGTGCTTAGTAGAGATAAGCAGGTTCGGTTCTCAGAGAACCAAACCCTACCGGACTTCACTACCCGTGCCCGGATCGGAGTCAAGCTCGGGTTTTCCTGCCTGACTCTGAAACCAGAACGAGGCAAAACATCATCATCCCGCTGTCGGATTCTCGCTGGGTTTGGATTCCATATAAGTCGCCGCGTGTCACCGCCACTTTCACTCCAGCATTGGAGAGTGTAGAGAGGGTACATGTCTCCGTCCTCAGTTTCCTGCATCAGTTCAGTGTTAGTGTCTTGTGCTGCATCAGTCCAGTCACAGTGGTTGTGCCCTCTGCTGCCATAAGTTCAGTGCTGCTGTATAAGTCCAGTCCAGTGGTGCTGTGTTGTGCTGCATCAGTCCAGTGGTGGTCTCTTGTGATGCATCAGTACAGTCACAGTGGTGGTGTCCTCTGCTGCCATATGTCCAGTGCTGCTGTATAACTCCAGTCCAGTGGTGCTGTGTTGTGCAGCATCAGTCCAGTGGTGGTGTCTTGTGCTGCATCAGTCCAGTCACAGTGGTGGTGTCCTCTGCTGCCATATGCCCAGTGCTGCTGTATAAGTCCAGTCCAGTAGAGCTGTGTTGTCCTGGATCAGTCCAGTGGTGGTGTCCCTGTGCTGCTGTATATGTCCAGTGGTACTGCTGTGTATGTCCAGTAATACTGACATATATGACCATTGATACTGCCGTAAATGTCCAGCTGTACTGCCGTATAAATCCAGTAATCCTGCCGTATAATTCCAGTGGTACTGGTGTATACTGTAAGTCCAGTGATTCTGCCTTATAATTCCAGTGGTACTGGCCAATAAGTCCAGTGATCCTGCTGTATAAATCCAGTGATCCTGCCGTATGATTCCAGTGATCCTACCGTATAATTACAGGGTTTCTGCCGTATAAGTCCAGTGATCCTGCTGTATAATTCCAGTGATCCTGCCATATAATTTCAGTGGTACTGGCGTATAGGTCCAGTGCAGTGATACTGCCATATATGTCCAGTGGTACTGCCGTAAAAGTCCAGTGGTACTGCCGTATAATTCCAGTGATCCTGCCATATAATTCCACTGATCTTGCCATACAATTACAGTGGTACTGGCGTATAAGTCCAGTCAAGTGATACTGCCATATATGTACAGTGGTACTGCCGCATATGTCCAGTGATACTGCCGTATATGTCCATTGATACTGTCGTATATGTCCAGCGGTACTGCCGTATAAATCCACTGATCCTGCCATATAATTCCAGTGATCCTGCTGTATAATTCCAGTGGTACTGGCATATAATTCTAGTGATCCTGGCATATAATTCCAATGGTACTGGCGTATAAGTCTAGTGATCCTGCCGTATAATTCCAGTGATCCTGCCGTTTAATTCCACTGATCCTGCAATATAATTCCAGTGATCCTGCTGTATAATTCCAGTGGTACTGGCGAATAAGTCCAGTCCAGTGATCCTGCCATATATGTCCAGTGGTACTGCCGTATAAATCCAGTAGTACTGCCGTATAATTGCATTGATCCTGCTGTATAAATCCAGTGATCCTGCCGTATAATTCCAGTGGTACTGGCGTATAATTCTAGCGGTACTGTCGTATAAGTTCAGTCCAGTGAAACTGCCATATCTGTCCAGTGGTAATGCCGTATATGTCCAGTGATACTGCTGTATATGTCCATTGATACTGCCGTATATATCCAGCGGTACTGCCATATAAATCCAGTGATCCTGCTATATAACTCCAGTAATCCTGCCGTATAATTCCAGTGGTACTGGTATATAAATCCAGTGATCCTGATGTATAATTCCATATAAATCCATATAATTCTGTATAAGTCCAGTCCAGTGGTGCTGCCATATAAGTTCAGAAGTGCTGTCCTGTGCTGTATATTATTTACTCCAAAAAAATGGTTATTAATATTTAATCCAAATAATTTTCACAGGGTTTGACCTGTGTGGTGTACAGGTACAGTGTCCTGTACCGCATATTGTTCTATAACTCCAGAAAAATAATGGAGAACACAAATTTGGAGGATAAAATAGGGAGAGATCAAGAACCACT